>NC_092804.1:75939582-76585082 GCF_040954645.1 Diabrotica undecimpunctata | reverse complement strand
GATATATTCCAGATTTGCGAAAACCATTCGCGGAAATTTCTGCAGTAGCACTTTTCAAATATGCCGGGCACATAAGCTTACAAATTTGATACGAGTTTATGGTGCGTCCAGGATTTTGCCTTAACCACATCTCAATTTGTTGCGAATAATATGTTTTAAATGGTGACATAAAAGACAAATCTAGAGGTTGTAGTTTGTGTGAACTGTGCGGCGGGATACACAAAATTGTAACGAAATTTGCACGTCCTGCTTCTATCACATCTATATTTCTTGTGTGGCTGTAGTGACCATCAAGAATAAGCAGCACTGGGTCTTCACGGGATGGTTTCACGTGAGCTACGAAATGCTGTAGCCATTGGGAAAAAATGTGCTGCTGAATCCAACCTGATGGATGGCAAGCTGCAATAGAGCCAGGCGGCGATCCATCTAATAATTCCACTTTCATGTTCTTTCTTGGAAACACGAATAATGGAGGGACAAACCCACCAGCAGCATTCATACAAAATACAACAGTAACTAATGCGCCTCTTTCAGTCGCGGTAACAGATCCAACCTGTTTTTTTCCTTTTAATGTTATAACACGAGTATTCTTGGACTGAACCGTTGTTATGCCGCTTTCATCAACGTTATAAACTCTTGCGGGGTTGAAGTTAACTTTTTCCATTGACGTTTCTAAAAGATCATAGAATCTGCTGACATTTTCTGGGGTAAATCCCTTAATTCGGGCTTTCGAGATTCCTTGTGGTTTTCTAAGGGACAAAACTGCGTTTCGCCTCATAAATCCCCTTAACCATTTTTTACCGGCAGATTCGGCATGGGCAAATGGATGACGAAGACCATTTCGTAAAGCTATTTGATATGCAAGTCTCTTGATATCAGCGGTCCCAATTCCGTAAAATCGCCGGTCCATTTCTAGGCAATACGAGACTAAATCTGCTTCCATTTCTGCAGAAAGTACTGGTCTTCTTCCAATTTTAACAGCAACCAACTGCTCCGGAGTTTTATTTTCTTGCTTAACATAATCTTCCAGAGTTGATTTCGGAACAGCAAATAACTTCGAGGCTTTAAGATACCCCATTTCCTTTCCCCTGACGGCACGGATAGCACGTATCATTCGGTCTGGATCCCATTGTTTATGTTTTTTACTTGTTTTTGGCATTTTCTTCTGAAAAGAAACAAAAGTTTTTATGCTAACATGATCATCAATTTAAGGTTCCTAATTTCAGATATCCGAAATTATGGGACTTGTACTATCCGAAATTAGGAATTTTTTATTTTTAAGGTTAGGGCTCTCTAATTTATATGTGATTAAAATCTGCTTTAAATTAGTAGCAAAATCAAATAAAACAGGTTTCTAGATTACCCCTGCCAAAAGATCAAACTTCAAACAGGAATAAAAACACGAAAAAATAGGCTTTGAAATACGACCGAAAAAAAACTGCACAATAACGTTTGGTGGTTTCGGCACTGCCATCTAACGGGGAGCAGCTCTACTACCTAAACAATTTAAGATAATGTTCTCTGTGGTATTCAGCGTGACATACGTATTGGTTTCTGTTCGCAAATAAAGAAACTTTTTTAGATACACCGCTATCCGAAATTAAGACACTATCCGAAATTAGGCTACTTTCCTCTATATGTTTTAATTATTTTATAAATTTATTAATAACTCAACATATCTTGCATGGCGACCATCATTATTTGTATTCCTAAAATTCACTAAAATAACTCATCCTAGGCCAGACTAGTTAGAGCCCTCCGTATTCATTCTTACCTATTCCCAAAAAAATTTCAAGTCTCTATATAGCCTGATTTTGCTGGATTTTTGTTTTGTGTGCTTTTAGGCACAATATCTATTATAAATCAAGGCTTTAGCATATAGTATGTTACAGTATTTTGTTACCCACTTCCGTACCTGACATCCTCCTCTTTTTGGAAACCAATTGTTAGGCCTCGTCTAGCTCAGACTCTTAGGTGTGAGAACGTCTTATTTTGAATGTAAATCTAAAAACTTTTGGTGGGACAAATAAATTAAGATATTGTCTAATTTTATTTATTGCACATTAAAAAAAGAATGAAGTAAAAATATAAAATAGCAACAATTCAAATCCTACCTAAAACTTTACAGAAATTTTAAAATAATACTTATGACTTTATATGGTTGGCAGGATAACTTGTTTATGGCTTCTGATGTTGGTTGGATGGATTGTAGCTGAGTGAGTAGATTTCAAGTTGGTGAAGATGCCGGGGACCCACCTGTGTAGTTTCAAGCAGCTATTGAATTAAACATGATATCTGCTATGTTGCTGTAGTTGTCTCAAATGTGGTACACCACGAGGCTTTAGGAAGTTCGACTAAACAAGGGGAACAAGAAAAATTTATTTAGGCAAAAAACTGCAATAAACTTAAGTTAGCGACTGCATACGTTTTAAATTTCCTTGCCATAGAAAATCAATTTTTTTAAAGAACATAACCGATGGAAAGATAATGAAATAAATATAATTACTAATAACCTTCCGTTTATGGCGTGTTTAGTGGTTTATTTTGTCTCATCGTTCGTATATAAGTTAGTTTTTTTTTCTGTAAAAAGAATCTCGCCAAAGGAATACTGCTGAATCAGTTATCCCTGTGATATTTCGATTAGATCCAGATACTAGTTTAACTAAACGCAACACACCTTCTCCCTTCGAGTTGCTTACTTGGTAAGAATCTTCTGGCTGCCTACCTACATAGGCTTCCAAATTCAACGTATAAGCTGTCTTAGTGTCAGTTAAAGCAAATAATTTCAGGCCGTATTTAGCCGCTAGAGAACCTCTATATGCTATAAGTTGTTCGTCGACTGTGAAGTACTCACTTGGTGAAAAGTAAGCTTGAAAATTGTTCAAAAGTAATTCCATCTCTTATTGGTGCAAATTTGTCAATGGCTTTTCGCTTATTTCTATTGATAACACTGTCAAACTGTAAGCATCGTATCAAGAAGCAAAATCTGGATTCACTCATAGATAAGTAGCAAGATTTTAGACCATTTTCCTTTGAATTATCCCAAAAACTTCGTTAGTTTTTCCTAAATGATTGCAAATAACCTATGAGGAACAATAAACCAACAAATACTCAAATTTCCGTTAAATTTGTATGTTGTGAATTTTGGTTAATTCTATCTATATAAATATTAGTACAACGAACTATTGTGTTGATCAATATATTATCATAAAAGAGACTCTAGATGTCAGTATCAGTCTTTTTTCTCGATTAATACTCTTTGGTTCTGGCAAACGGATTCGTACATTTTTTACAGGGCCTATTTTCCTCCATTTTGTTCCATCTTTCCCCATGTAATACTCTTTCGATCGATTGTCAATTTCTTCAATTTCACTTCTACTAGTATCACTTCTGTCAGATTCATCTTCTTTTTTTTTGGAAGTCCATTTCATCCAAACCATTTCATCCAAACGTCAGGACCGTTACTTCTTTTAACTTTACGCTTCTTCGAATTCTCCATTTTTCTCTAAAAAAAAAAGATCCGGTAAAAATCACGAGTAAATATCATTATGAATCAGGATTCGTAAGTACTCTCAATATGTACTAAAAAATTGGTATATTTATTAGACCAAAATTTACTTACCAAAGTAGACCATAATTTTAAAGAAAACTTACTTTAACAAGGAATACGGTTAGTGGCGTGGGGGACAGTCGTTAATCACTAAAAGACTTATGGAAATGCCTAGCAACTAAGTGCGTGTTACTGTGCACAACCACGTTATGCATTCATTCACACATTGCTTGGAAAGTAATGAAGTCTAGGTAGCGCTGAAGCCTACCAATTTAAATATGTGAGTACAAATAATGGAGTGGGTGACGTATATCACTAACAGAGGGTTAAAAGAAATTGGTTAAATTACATTAAAGCTTCTAACTGCATATAGAAATTGTTCATTGAAAAATAAAACGTAGTGTATGGGTTTAGATGCAAAAGAACAGTCATAAGAAAGATTTAAAAAATTTTCCAAAAAATTCACCTGATATTGGTTAAATATTAAACACAAAGAATTATTAATTTATCTCAGAAATGTTTTAACAGTATAAATAAACTTGTTAAACTGTTTGTTCGGGCTGTTAGGCCGTTGTCTTCTGAGATTAGTTCTCGACGTTTCGCCAACACTAGGGGTTGGCATCTTCTAGAGATGTTACTGCTTCGCTTGTAAGCTCAAACTGACGCCGCGTTGTACTGTGGAGGCCATATTTATATTTTCTACTCGCGACCCATTAGCAACGGCCAGAGTATACCGAATACCATGCACATGTGGAATGGTATATGTGGGAACCACGAAAAGACACACAAACACAAGGATAAACGAACTTGAAAGACATTGTCGTTTAGGACATATCGACAAATCTACCGTTGCCGAACACGCTTTGGGAAGCTGAGAACATCGGATACTGTATGAAGAAACGCAGATGCTGAATAAAACATCACAGTACTACCCACGGTTGTATCGGGAAGCGGTGGAGATATATAAGCACTCAAATAATTTTAATCGGATAGAAGAAGAACTAAAAATCAACAAAACATGGATACCAATAATAAAATCTACAAAAACTCTTTCCGCAAAACACGAAGAAAGAAGAGCTACTAAAAACGACGAAACGCCCCCTTACGCCGAAACCAGTGGAGGGGAGGCGAGTAGAAAATATGAATATGGCCTCCGCAGTACAACGCGGCGTCAGTTTCAGGTTACAAGCGAAGCAGTAACATCTCTAGAAGATGCCAACCCCTAGTGTTGGCGAAACGTCGAGAACTAATCTCAGAAGACAACGGCCTAACAGCCCGAACAAACAGTTTAACAAGTTAGACGATAGCCATGAAACCTAACGCATTTTATCAGTATAAATGAATTTTGGAAAGAAAATCCAGCTTAGTAGTAAAAGTATCACTTAATTTTGCATTAAAATAAAGCTGACATGACAGAAGTCAAGAATTGATAACTGACAAATAACGTTTGCCGACTGAAGTGGAGCATAGACATTTTATACTATTCTATGTCCTTATAGAACACACTGAAGTCAAATACGGGAAGTAGAGCTAAAATAAATGAACATTTAAAATGAAATATAAAGATTTTGAGAGAATATTTAGTAAATAGAAAGTTTAGCGCCAACTATTTTTAGAGTAAAAATAGTAAAATGAAAGAAAAAGTTAATATATAAATAAAATTAAAAGAAATTGATATAATATAATTATTTAAAGAATAATGACAAATATGTAACGTTTATAACGTTACGTCGCTAGCTTCAATTTGTGATAGATATCCCAATTATCCCAGTCTTGAAAGACTGATCTTGCCTTTCTTTGGTTCTCTTATATATTTCACTATAAAAGAAATTAACAACCTCGAGGATTTTGTTTCTATCTACAGTAATGTTTACATCTTTGTTTCTTATTTTTTGTCTGGAAAACTTTTCGATTCATTAACTGCATGTTTATCTCAATATAGTAAGATTTAAATTTTTATAGTTTAAAATATCAATACTGTGTTTCACATTATCGCTACTATTCGGATTTGATTTATCTTCCAAATAATAGACAAATCCAACTGTTTCAATTATCATGTTTTCTGTTGCAATCCCTAAACAATATGTTTGCTTTTTATATTCATTTTCTGATTTTAGGGCATTAGGATCTTAAATAAACTATTTTTTAATTTTTAATTACAGTTGGGTAAAACCAAATTCCGTATATCCACTCAGTCGATAAATTTTTTAAATAAAATTAAAACTGGTTTAATCACAGCTTCTTCTTATGGTACTTTATTCGTATAATAAATGTTGGTGATTAATCGGGCATATGTTGTTCTATTCTCTGCTGTTATTAGTTTTTTTTTTATTAAAAACTATCCAATGTCGTATATTTAGGATCCAAGAGAATTTTTTTGATTTGAAATATTTTTTAATAGGGGTCCACAGAATTATCCTTTGCGGCCTTTGATACTATGGAGTAGCTCTTTCTTTGTTTAAGCGATTGAGAACCTGTCTTATTTGTTTTATGGTTAGTCCAGGAAATTTTCAGTATTTGATTTAAAGTGCACATCTCAAATGCCTCTAACTTGTTCATGGCTAGATTTGAGAGTGTCTATTTTTTCTGATTCGTATAGCAGAGTTGATCAAATATAGTATTACAGTAGTTGTATCCTAAGAAGACTTAGGATACAACTAGTTAGGCACATTCCTACAAAAATATCAACATCAAAAATTATATAAATATATCAAAAACATCAACTTATGTGTGGGTGGTATACTTGTCCTTTTATTTGTAAGAATATGCCTCTTGCTAGTTAAAGTTTGCATCTAATTACGACATTTGTGTAAAGTTGGTTCCTTATCCAGCATTACAGGTATTCTATTTTAGCTACTATTTCCAAAATTTTACCATTTGGTATGATAGGCATTGGAACATTTTGAGATCAAAAAAGGGTCACCACTTTTAGTATTATCACTGTTTGTTGGTATTTTAAATTCTTTTGATGTATTATTAAGTCTGTCGATGAACATTTGAAGCTATATGTCTGAGTCATCAAAATTGTATCATCTACATATATCTAATGTTTGATTTTTTAATGCCATTTATTTTTATACTTTATTGTGTGTATCTAAATGTTTTGCTGAATATTGCTGAGTAAAAATTGAATAATACAGGCGACAACTCATAGCCTTTTCGTTCTCCTCAATTAATAGGTATTTGTTTTGACAGGTTTTTATCTATTATGATTTTTGGTATTTGCTGCCAGTACAGGCTTTGAATTAAATAGCCTTACGTCTTTATGCATAAAAATGTATGTATAAACATGTTTTGTTTGATCGTGGCACTTTCCCAACGGTATCTGTAATGTAAAAAAGCTTCCGTGGTTGCTCAATTTATACCGAAAAAAGAATTAATCTGTACTTTAATTTGGTTCACACTTCTAAAATATCCGGTGAATAGTAATTGTAGGAAATATGAAAACGAATTGGTAAATTTAAGATTGAATTTTAAATAATATGGTTCTACAAGTTATGCACAAAATCGCTTACCTTAAATTGGTGTTCTTTAGGATTTGGTTAATTATGCAGACCCAAATGTGATTACTCGATTCATCACTGCTCCATCACTTCAATGGATTCCTTCCATGAAATTCCTGTTAGACGCGAGACGGTACCGCCATATACGTAACGTTCCGAATTCTTAACCTTTTTTGTTGAAGGTTGGAAGTGAAGTCGTACCTTGTTGGTTAAAATCTACTCATTGAAGTATGCCCATTTGGATATATGAGCGATTGTGTGCGTCGAAGTAAAATCATATTATCACGCTTTTGAATGAAATGCGACCAATACGCACATAAGGTTATTCTGCATCAGTTCCAGGAAATATAATTATTAAATATCTAAAACTTATTCTACCCGAAATAAATTAAGTATTTTAAAAATATTCAATATAAAATAAAGAAATAAGGATTCCCGAACATCCGGTCACGAATTATTTTTAAAATCATTTTAAGAGCCTAACTCATTGGACATCAATCTAAAATCATCCAGTAATTAACGTTAAATTTGATACCCTGTAATTTTCCGTGTCACCAGAGTGGAATGAAAATTTGAATTTAGATTCAACTTACCCTCCACTTAATTTTTATGCTTGTGCCGTTGGTTGCCTTTTTTTCTTGTGGATGAAAGCTACCCCTATAAGAGAAAAATCGAATAACTGTAAATCAAAGCAGGTAATTTATTTAAATCATCTTTTAATCGAGTGAAAAAATTATTCAGTAACATAATTTATGAGATTTTATCATAGTTTAACCTCTAAATATCACACCCTAGATTAGTTATAATTAAAAAAATGTTTCTTACAATGAACAACTTATCGATAACAATTATTTTACACATTGTAATGGATGATAGAGGGAATGGCAAAATTTCCTTTAATTTTTATTTAATTCTTTTAATTTAAAAAATGATACTTAGTGCAATTGATAAACTCTCTAACACAACTACCGATTTCTGTTCACTAATTTACCAACAGGCTTTGCTGGAGCTAGAAGCTGCTAGAGATATAAATTATAATGACTGTCTTAATTTTGATACTCCAATGAACAGGTGAGATATATTGGCATAACTTTTCGGAGGTAGGTAACAGTGAATGGATGCAAACGTTGCAACTTTGATCTTTATTTGACCTAAATGTTGCTGCTGCTGCGAAGTTCACATAACTTGCTGATACTTCATTTAATATTTTAACATTGGGATAGTTTCAAATGTGATTAGGCAACATCGCTCAAGTTGTACATATATTTGGTACATGAAAGCAAATAAGAAAAAAAACTGGTTGTAGTTTATACGTTGAATTGGTAAATGAAAATTTAGAGTAAATTAATGTATATATGTGTTATATACGCGGCTTTCTACGTAAATTTTAGTGTATGGCAATTCTGGTGAAAAAATCTAAAATCTGACAGTAAATTCATTTTCAAAGATGTCTAACTGAAAGTTTCTAAAGGGTTTTGTTTTCGCAGTGAATAAGCATTTATTTTGATCGAAACGTGAATCTCCATCTCCAGTAATCTCCAGTAATTCAAGTTTCATCATGGTTGTTGAAACACGTATATGTCTCCCTTTTAACCATTCTACTAAAGAGTATTCAGTCCAACTGGAATTTGGTATTTTCTCCACTAAACGGGAGTGGTAAGGTGCATTGTCCTTAATTACTAACGAAAATTCTTCTAAATTTGGCAAAAGTTGATATTCAAATCAGTTTTCAAAATTTTCTACTTTCATCAAATCATGATAATTTCCAGCTTTTTTACCACTTCTAAAAATTAAACTGCAATTATCAATGAATCCATTTTTACAACCCGCATGGAGTACAATATATCGTATACCTTCTCCGGTTCTCTTTCTAACAGCATTAATGCTGCCATCTTGCCAACTCTTGCGGAATCCTCCCTTGCTATATAACCAGGTCTCATCCAAGAAAACTGGTTGTAACGGGTGTAAATCATGATTATTTTTTGTATTCTTTTAAAAATTGTAATCTTTTATAAGCCATATATCATTGATATATTGCAGTTTAATCATCTTAATTTCATATCTTTTAAAACCCTAGTAAGTGAACTAGTAGAAATGGTAATTTCATCTTTGTTCTTTAGTTTTTCTTGAAGGGTATGAAGGGTAACATGTTGGTCTAAAATGAACAAGAAAAAATGTGAAGACGCTAGTGATATTTCAGTAGATTATGGCAAATTATATTTTGATACAAGCCTTCACTAAACATTCTGTATACAGGAGCTCTAATAACATGTTCATATTTATTGGTTAATGAAGGTCCTAGATTATTACATACTAAAGTACTCATTGCCACAGAATAGCTCACACTCTATTCAAACATCTGTTTGAATGCCTTCATTTGCCAATCGTCTTACTGTTGGTAACGAAACTCCTAACGCCTCGGCAACATGCTAAAATGTATAGTATTTAAAATACTATTAATATTTTTTAGAATAATTTAAAACTTACTTCACGAACGGCAGAAACTGGTAAAAAAGTTGTCTCAGCCTCTTTTTCTAATTGAAAATAATTTAATAATTTTAATATTAGTCTTTGTTCTTTCTCAGTATATCTCGGCATATTTAAAATATTTTTATGACAATAAATACAAAATTAAATTTTTACTGTAAGTAAAATGTCTGAAAATACTACCCTGGAATGACAATTATCAGTTTATCAGTTGAAATGGTGATAGTACTATCACGATCGATGACCATCTGCGTCAAATTATAAATTTATGCACATCATTGATTGGATATCTATTTAACGTATTCTAAACTTAAACCAATTACATACTTATTACTTATATCCGTAAGTAGAATTCGCTTTAATATGGAAATACCTGTGAACGACATATAATTTTCTAAGTTCTATGTATAATAATCACAGACTCACGTTTTTTCTGTCACGTTCTAGCTTAACGCGTTAGAGAGCAATTAATTATGACGCACTGAAAGAAGAGTTTGGCACGGACTATATTTATATTTGTTTTTTTACATATTTTGTTTTTTAAAATTTTCATAACAATTAAACATTAAAATTATATTATAGGAGCAATTTTATAATTACTCTAGTTTCTACAGGTAAAGTACAAACAATTCCAAGGATTTTAAGTATTCGGATCATTATTTATCCATTTGCGAGCTTAACAGAGATTACCTCAAAAAAAGGGAGAATACAAACCTACCAGAACCCAAAGTTTCTATAAACACAAAAATGGTCAATGCAAAATTTGTCTAATTACCAAACATACAAAAAATAGTCGTGCGAAATATGAAAGTCATATTTTGCAAAAAGATATGTTCAGGAAAGTAAAGAAAAATAACACACATTGGTTGTCCGCAGAAAGAGCCTTCAGCTTTTATTATAAATCTAAACCAGCCGTTTGTAACTTTACGAATGTAGAACTAAAGTACGACAAAATTGTGCAATGTTAATTGCACAATTAAACTGCAACTAACTGCAAAAATTTTGCATTACCAAAAATGATGCTCATTTTGAAGTGAACGGAATAGCAGATTGCGAAATTTTTTTTAATATTTTATCTTTGGTATTATTGATACTGTTGATAAAGAAAATAGAGTGTTTTATATTTTAACACGTATTTTATGAACAATACTAAATTTTAAATAAAAAATAACAGCAGTAAACCTGAAAGAAACAACTAAACTAATATCATGTGTCTATTTCATATAACAGCTTCACATTGTCTGAACATGCTAGATATTAAGCGGTCTATTTGATTTTAGTTTATGGAGTTTAAGATATTAATAGCCATAATTTTTATATCTTGGAGGAAAGCAGAAAGGGGCTAAAGAAGTTTTAATTGTCTACCCACAATATTTCATAAGTATTTATTAGGATTATTGGCGGGACTGTAAGGAGGCCAATTCCATGTACCTCACTTAAAAATTCAGTAACGACACCCGATAAATGGGGCCTTGCTTTATTATGCGTTAAGATGAAATTAGTTCCCATATAAGGTGCGAATGAAACTACATGTTTAAAAAAACAAACTTACCGTTATATACCTTTCGGTCTTAAAAGAGCCTACACGTAAAGTCGCCAAATCCGTTCTTTATATTGATAAAATTCCACCCTAAAACATCACACGCGTACTCCTGACCTGGGCGGCAAATGGAAATCGAAATAGGTAGAAGTAGAGGGGAAAGCAAGCGATCTTAGTTTACGTTATGTTTTTCTGTTTTTAAAGTTATATTAGCTGTTGTTATTTTTCATTGTTTTCATTGTCAATTTAATATTGTTTCAGTTTAGACATATCTTAAAGAAAAAAATACCTTGGATTTCCTACAGGGTGTCTCAAACTAAACATAAGAAAATATTTTTTTCTTCCATCCAATATAAATCTAAAGGAGAAGTTTAAGTAAACATTTGCCCAACAGTGTAAATACGAAAGAAAAAGCCTAAAATAATGAAAAAAAAATTGACTAAATCCGTCGACTCGTTCTTGAGAAAATCAACTATAAACATGAGCATAATTTAGGGTGGTGCAAAACTTTTGCGGTTAAGTTTACGTTGGCAAACCTAAAATGAATAAGGCATTTATTTCTGATTAAAGGTCACACGCAAACTGGCATACCTTATCAAATGCATGAATTGAGACATAACAACTTGTTTAACCCATTTGGTCCCACTGTATTCGTCTATGTACAGCAGCAAAATTGGCTTAGTAGTCACACCTGGTCACATCTGGTAAAAAAGTGGTACTCCACGTGTATGTCCGATTATATTAGGAAGTGTTCTACTAGATTTTTACAAATAATACCCTAGGTGGCGCTCTTCTTTCTAATTTTTGCCGCAGTAATTATAAGCCAACCTCCATATTTATGTTGGATAATTGAAGTGTTTGTTATTTTGTGATTTTGATACTATTTATGGTTTTTTACCTTTTATTGTTGTAAAGGTAAGTACTAGTAATGTTTATTTATTCAGTATAAGATTTTTTTTATTATTGTTGTTTTTATGTTACGAAATAGACCTGTACTCATCTGAGTACATTAACGAATTCGTGCGCCCTCCGATGACTAAAGCATCAACTGGACCCTGGTCTTTCGGCATACGAACGTTAGCTCTCCACTAGCCCCTACGAGTCCGATACCATTTGAGGGTGGCGTGTTACATAACGCAACACGGGACTCCACCCTCCCTGTAGTACCTCTGTTGCGGTACGCACACCCGTCCGTTATCCCCCCGTGGCGCAAAGGTGAACGCAGGTCCAGGCTCGACCTCGAACGTTTGACAGGTCGCCGCTGAGGAGTTCTCCTCTACCACTCTTAAGTCTCCCAGGTGAGTACGTGCCGTAAACCCACGCCCTTAATGGGGAAATGGTGTATCAGGGACGCGGCACGTTCAACCTCCTTTAATTCAATATTTTGCCTGTTCCTTGTCCCCTTCGGAATGATTGCTTCGGTTTTCTCTGTCGCAAGTTTCAGTCCGTGCTGCGTCATCCATTTCTTTACGACGCCGCCTGCGTTTCGAACCCGGTATTTGAGATCTGGCTCATCCCGGGCCACTACCAGTATAGTGAGGTCATCCGCGAATGCGAAGGGGGTTGTACCCTCTCCGTATTCACAGTGCATAACCCGGTCATATGCCAGATTCCATAGCGTCGGGCCCAAGACAGATCGCTGGGGTACCCCGGCCGTCACGTCCACGATCGTGCCCTTTTCCACCATAATCCTTCTCTCGAACAGATACTCCGCCACCACATTCATCAGGTAACCAGGACATTCTCTCTCCTCCATTGCCTTCATTACCTCGTTCCACTGCAACGTATTGAATGCATTCTTAACATCAAACAACAGCAGGGCCGCCCAGCGATGTTCATCCCCTCTGTTGCGCAATGCTTCGAGTACACTCATGATTGCATCAATCGTGCTTTTCCCTTTACAAAAACCAAATTGCCTCCGAGATAACCCACCTGACCTCTCAATCATGTCGTCTATGCGTACTCGCAGCATCCTTTCACCCAGCTTACTGATGCATGGAAGAAGGCAGATGGGGTGATACTTTTGCCTAGCTTTAGGAAGCAGTATTAACCTTGATGTCCTCCAAAGCTCAGGAAAGGTTTGTGCTTCCAGCAGTGCATTCATGTGTTACAGAATCCACGCAGGTTCCACCCGTCCTAGACCCTTCACCGCCTCACGTGGTATCTGATCTAGTCCGGGGGACCTATGAGTCTTCAGTGAACCCAATGCTTCGATAAGTTCATCCATGGTAAAGAGTAGAGCCCGCTCAGCTCCTTCATCCCTCCATACACCATGACATCTGCCGCCCGAAAAGAGCTCTCTTGTTGTTACGTTCAACCTCACCTTGGTTCTGTGGAATGAGAGTAGAGTGGTCCCACGAGATGCTCGTCTCGGATACTAGGAGTGTAGACCGGTGACTGTAACGCCGAAGCGCCTTGCGTGCGTTTCTACAAACCCGACACCTCGAACGATGGCTCTCTACCTCTTCATTCCTTCCCAATATTCGCCTCTTACGACAGGCATGGAAAATTGTCCCGGCTGTATTCTTATATCCGCGAGCCGGACGGAGATGATGTGAGTACAGTGGATTTATATGATATCAAAATGATTATTTGGTTTTTTATTGTTTCAGGTTCAATATTGGTATTGGAATGCATTTTAAATAATTGCCGCCTATTAGTCTATTAGTCCTATTAGGTTTTATGAAAAACGTTATAGAAATCTTGCTTTAGCTTCATATGACCTAGCGAGTTCCACTGTTAAAGATATATCGGTGGTAGTTATTCCTCCTGAGACTGACTAGCAAACTGACAATGAGGACATAGATGAGGATGATCTTCGGACTCAAAGCTTTTCGAATGACGTTCCCGGAGAAATGAGGTTCATTGCATGAGTGATGACTTTGATAACGACGAAGAAGGAAATCTTCCTCTTGCCAGTAGAAGAGAAAATTTACTGAAGGGTCAAAATAAAATCAAGTGATCTGACTAGACGGAAGAAATTAGTGATATTAGTATGACATCTACAACAGGTTACGAGGGACATTTGGATAATATGAAAGAACAAATCCGAGGTAAATCTCCTATAGAAATATTTGAGACATTTTTTGACAATGAAATTATTGAATGTATTACACAGCTGACAAATTTATATGCCGCTCAAAATAATAATCACCAATTTCATATAACGCAGGGAGATATAAAGGTATTTCTGGCTATTTTACTTTTTACTGGATACTATAGATGGCTAAGAGAGCGCAACTATTGGTGTTTAGATGGGGATCTTCAGGTTCCCTTCGTGACTAATGCAATTTCAAGGAACCGTTTCCAAGAAATTAAAAAATACCTACATTTGGCAGATAATCCGCAAATTGATACAAGGGGCAGAATGTATAAAATAAGGCCTCTCATGAACAAACTAAACAAAAATTTCAACAATTTGGCATATTTTACAAAGACTTATCAATTGATGAAGCCATGATAAAGTATTTTGGGCATCACTCATATAAACAGTTCATATGGGGAAAGCCAGTAAGATTTGGGTACAAGGACTGGATGCTTTGTAGTTCAACTGGCTATTGCTACAATTTTGACACATATTGTGGAGCATCAGTGGATAAATAGAAGGTCGCGGTGTTGCCTTTATGATCACAAGTTGTTCTAAAAATGCTTGATGTCGTTGATGTGCCTACTGACCACGAAGTATTTTTGACAATTGTTTTACTAGTTACAATTTGATGGAAACTTTAAAAGAGAAGGGCTTTGGGGCAACAGGCACAGCAAGAGAGAATCGTATAAAAAAATGTCCTTTGTTACCTTCCGCTGTAATGAAAAAGAAGAATCGTGGATATTTCGAATATCGCTTTGACAAAACAAGTCTACTACTTTTTGTAAAATGGAAGGACAATGTGGACACAATGGCATCAAATTACGAAATTATTGAATAACTTTCAAAAGTGAATCGTTGGTGTGCTGCTGCCAAATGAAAAATTGATGCTTCAAAGGGCGGTGTTGATCTCTTTGACCAATCGGATAATAACTACCGAGTCAGTTTACAAGGTAAAAAATGGTTGTGGTCCATTTTTACTCACATGCTCAACTCAGCTCTTGTTAACTCGTGGAGGTTACAAATATTTGCTGAAAATAAAGAAATGGATCTTTTGTCTTTTTAATAAGGTATAGTACGTCATTATTTAAGAAGTTTTGGGAAATCTACTTATTCTAGAAATCGACTAACAGGTCTAAAAATTGATGGAAGCAGTCATTTTTCAAAGAAAATAGACAAGCAACTTCAATGTTGCTTATGCCATCAAAGGGTACGTTAGATTTGTATAAAGTGTGGTGTATTGAACGTGATTGTTTTGTACAATTTCATACTAGTTAGATTATAATACAAAATATACCCAAGTATGTACCTATATTGTAAAAAAATAAAATATTTTCATTTTTCACAATGGTTTATATTTTTGTCTCCCAAACAACCCATTGTACGCGTATGAGTACACATACTTTTTGCTAAAAATTTAATTTTTTTATGTCAAATAACAATGAATTGTTACTATTTAATCCAGATCCGACAAGGATATTCAAAAAAATCTTATATTATCGAAAAAAAAAAATGTCATAACATAAAGCACTGGAGGACTCCCAAGTACCTGTTCTCTTGACGGGTATTCGAATAATTAAAGTAATCAAAGGCAATGACATATTTTACAACAAAATATAGTACGGATCGCACGTTTGGGAGAATGTGAAAATAAGGAACAGTCGGAGAAGAATTGCCATCAGTAAAAAAAAGAAAAATGTTACTCCTAATTTGCCTGGCAAATACCAAATACCTGGTCAATTGTATGTTGCCTGTTCCCGTGTTGAAAAACCATCAGATTTGTTTGTATATTCACCAGGTACTCAAACAAAAAGTATTGTATATCATAAAGCACAACAACAAAAAAAAACAGATTTTTGTTTATGATTGACTGGATTTACAATAAAGCGATTACTGAAAGACTTATATATGTTAATAACTTATGTTAATAATAACAATAATAATAAATAATTAATTATCTCTATGTTTAGTCATTGAAACACCCACTTTATAAATATTTGTCACCTTTAGGTTCCCACTATCTCTCTAGATTATTTTTCAATCAGGTTTGAACCTTAAGTTCCCCTCTTAGTTTGAAGCCCTCTGGCAGACATCCCAGTCGGGGTTTTTAGTGGGTCTAAAAGGGTGGCCAAAATTCATGGAAGCGAAGATACTTAGGTCACCCGAGCTGACCGTCACACACCGCCCTATCATCATGGTGACGGTTCTGTTCAGGAGAATTAAAGAAATAAACTGCCACATTCCTAATCTATTTGACAGAACGAAGTCTGTCGGGTCCGCTAGTAATTTAATATAAACTTTATTGAATAGCAATAAAGTTCAAATTGACTCTGATACATTTAGTTAGAAAATATTTGTATGGGAAAAAGATTTATGGAAAAATTTTATTTTTATTTATGTATAAAATATTTTATTTATTTATGGAAAAAAGATCATTGCAGATCTATTTCTAAGTAATAACTGTATTAATGTTTTCTGGGAAATGTCAATGTTTTACCCATATACAGAGTGTAAAATTAAAGTTGTTTTTTCGTCTTATTTGGCAACCACCTGTGGAATTTATTAAAAGGAATACACCTACATTGTTTGGACAATAGAGAGTGCTTGTAATTTAATATAAACTATTGAATAGCAATAAAGTTTAAATTGACTCTACATTTAGTTAGAAAATATTTGTATGGGAAAAACAAAAGGGATGTTTTAGGGTTCTCCCGGAAATTATTCGAATTTTTCTTGCCGTAAAAACCATCCTTAGACTTCAAGGAACATTTTAAAAAAAGAATTGTTAAGATTGTACCATGCGTTGTTGAGTTATGCGCTTACCAACACATTTTGCGATTCATTTTTATATTATAGATTAATTTTGCGCGCGTAGTTGACATTCAAAATCGTCGGTCGCTTCAAGCATTATTTTTTAAAGAACAGATCATTTTACCCAAAGAGTTCTAATAAACATTTTTATTCAATATTATTTCAGATATATTGTTTATTTGAAATATTTTTTTCTAAGACATATAGATTCTTCATACATTGATTTTTTTCCTTGTCTTTCCCTTTGAGGGTGGTGGTTTTAGCAGTAAGCTGGGGAGAAAGAATAGTAAACTTTCTTGCATATTTTTTGAGGTCTCAAAATAACATTCTTAGAAAAATTCAGCTTGTTCTTATGATTTTTAGAGGTTCAGTGGCATTTTTGTCTCTGATGACTGGAATATAAATAAATTTAGTTTTAACAATCGTAAAACATCTTTGGGATATGGTAATGCGTTTTTTAAGTGTCTATTCAAGTTACATTGTAATAAAAAATTTAGAAAATTGCTGCATTGAAATTCAATTTTCTTTAACCTAATTTTTTTAGTGTTCTTACGCGAATACCAATGGTTGTTGTTATTATAATATATGTTATAAATATGTTGAAGATATGAAAATTTTTATTGAGAAAAAGCTCCAAAAGAAAAAGATAATGGTTTAAAGATTAATATCCTATTGTTTATAATTTGTCGCAAATGCCCGTCAACTTTGACTGGTTGTATCTGAGGAACCACTGCTTGTAAGTTAACTTTTTTTTATTTATAAGAAGTTTCTTGCCGAGTCTTTTCCAACGCCGTTTTAAATTTAATTTCAGCTAATAGTTACCGAGATATTCTATTTTTTATCATTTTCGTGGTCTTTCTATTAATTGTCTTCCTAATAGAAAACCGTCTCTTGCCGTGTTTACTACTCTATTTGTTAACATTCGGCTTATATGATCATTCCATTCTACTCTTCTATTTCTTACCCAGTCCTTGATATTCTCCACCTTGCATCTACGTCGTATATTTGTACTTCTAGCTCTGTTCCTTAGTGTTTTACTATCAATTTTTCACTATCTATTTTTACTATAAGAGTGTTTTCATCTCTGCTGTTTCTAACGTTCTTTTTGTAGTCAGATCGTGTTTCTGAAGCGTATGTCATTATTGGTCTGATGACTGTTTTGTAAATTCTACCTTTATGTCTTTCCCGATATTTTTGTTTCTCTATATTGTTTTATTCAGGCAACCTGCAGCTCTTTTTGGTCTATTCAATTGGTCTTCCACTTCTGTTTCGAGCTTTTCGTAGCTATATAATGTGATCCCTAGATATTAAACCTTCATCACTTGTTCTATTATCTGACCTTCCAGCTCTAATTTACGTCTTAGTAAATTTTCTGTTATACCCAGTCTGTTTTGAGGAATTTAACATAATAAATTTTCTGTCGGTTATACTAAATTGGTGCAGCATACATTGCAAAATATCTTTACTTTGAGAGAGTAGTATTGCGTCGTCTGTATAGCAGATTATTTTAAATTGTTTTTCTCCAATTTCTTATTTTTTTAATATTTCATCCATAATCAGGTTAAACAATAGAGGACTCAAGAAATCACTCAGTCTTATCTCATTGCCAGCTTCAATCGGGTCAGTTGTTCTTCTACTTTTACTTTTATTTTGTTGTTCTGGTAGATATTTTCGATCGTTTTGATTATATTCCTAAAGGTGTCTCTCTTGTATACAATAAGTGGAAAAGGTTCCAGTTTATCCAGTAACTTAAATTTGACCTAGTTAAATGCCTTCTGAAGGTACACGAAATAAAGATATGCTGGTTTGTTGT
The DNA here is from genome assembly GCF_040954645.1 of Diabrotica undecimpunctata. Taxonomy (NCBI): domain Eukaryota; kingdom Metazoa; phylum Arthropoda; class Insecta; order Coleoptera; family Chrysomelidae; genus Diabrotica; species Diabrotica undecimpunctata. Next base: position 76,566,293 of record NC_092804.1, on the reverse strand, counting down.
ATTCTAATGATTTCTCTTGCACTTGTCTCATTATAAATATAACGTCGGAGCATGATCTTCCTGACCTAAAACCTTGTTGTTCTTCTGCTAGTGTGATAGTTTCATTCATTTTATTTGCGATTACTTGGGTTGTGTTTAATAAATTAATTCCTCTGTAAATTTTTGGGTCCGATTGCTTGATCTCCATTCCATTCATGAGGAATGCTGTTTTGTTTTATTATTTTTTGGAATAGTTTTAGTAGTTGTTTGGTCAGATCTGTTAGTTTGGTATTCTGTTCTCTCCTGGTAATTTTCTGTTGTTTAATTTCTTTGGTAATTCTGTTTCCTTCTGAAAGTGTATTCAAAGCATGGGGGTTCAAAACTAGAGTTTTCACCCCCTGTTCCACCCATTGGTTAAATCACAATTCATTGTAAAAAAAATATAGTCAAATTGGAAGTAGAAAATTAAATCTTTCCCATTTTGTTCCGTTTAAAATTTTTCAAACTATACCTACCCTTTATATTTTTATCATATGAGATCACACTTCACGTATGAATTATTTTCTTTTTAACGACTATCATTTTAGATATTAAAATAAAATCTAAGTAGGTATGTATAGTCAATAAAAAGATAAGTTTTACATTTGGAAGTAAAAATAAGGTGGTGATAACTGCGGCAACGCTGTAGAGTTTACAATTTCCTTATCAGTTATTTACTTCAAACCCAAAATATATTCTCCTCATCCCTCCGTTTGCGGTTTCGGGCAATATGTGCACAACGGCATTAGGCTTTGCGTCTGCCCCCAAATAAATCGTATATTTGGTAATTTGGCGGTAGTAAGGACCGTCTGCGGTTATGTAGAGAATAAAGGGGTAACGAGGGGATGAAAGGGGATGAGTTAATAAGCGAGTGAAGTTGTTAATCTGGAAGCAGTGTGCAAACGGTCTTACGCTATGATTAAGTTACTCACTTCGGAAATTGGAATTAGAGAAAGTAATGCACCTGGTGTCTGGTTTTCCGTTATTATGCTGAAGTGATTTGTAATAGACTTGGCAACAATACCATCTAGATAGGAATCGTGGTATCTTAAATTTAGTATTCAAAACATAATCGTTAAATTTTAATAAGGCATCGGCAAGTTGTTTTTAATTTTATAGTGTAAAGGTCGCGGCATATTATCGTGCACGTATAGTTTACGGCACGTAGCGTTATGAGTCCAGCAATTGAACTGCGCGTTCACATTTTCATACATAGAACGTTTCAGTTCGGTTCGGTGAAGATATAATCTCGCTTTTCTCGACAAAAATTATGTGCAATTGCTCTTCTACTTGGCGTCTTGGCGGACTGTAAACCGCTGTGACGATTACCTCCTAGTTTTTACATTTAATTTTTACTGATGTGGCCTGAAATTTGAATTTCTGTATTCCATTTTCTGATAGTGCATAATATTTTCTTTGATTATTACTGCAGTACCTTCTTTAGGTGCATTATCAGGGTGAGAAGTATGAATATGACTCATTCGTAAAATGGATTTCATAAATGAGGCATATGTCTATTTTTTCTATATCTAGTATCGCTTGTAGTGTTTGCTGATGTTTCAAGATGCCATTTGCATTCCATTCTACTATTCGTAAACTACCCGCCATTACCAAGTCTTTTAGGTATAGCTCCTTTGGTGCTATATTCTATTCTAGTTATACGCTCGTCCAGGTTAGTTAATCTCTCTAATATTTTCTGTAGAGTTTGTTCTATTTTCAGAATTTTTTGAATACTATAGTTTTCTTTGTTACTTTTACCAGCTGCTACCATGCTATAAGTTCCTGTTTTGTTTTCTTCTTGTTTTGGATTTTCTACAGGTTTTGGATGCATTCTTTGTGGTTGTCTGGGTAAGGTCTATTTCTTGTTATATTTATCTTTTATTTTTTGTATTTCCTTTGCCACGATACATTCTCTATAGTTAGCCGGATGCCCTTTTCCACAGTGGACACATTTAGGTTTTGCGTCCTTTTTCTCACATTTGGCTATTGGGTGTTTTCCTGTGCAGCGGACACATCTCAGTTCTTTCGCACAGTAATCTTGTGTGTGTCGATATACCTTAAATCTCTTACATTGAGGTACCAATTTTGATTTTCTTAGCGGAAGAATTTGTACTTTTACGCACATGACATCTGAAATATCATAGATTCTGTTAATATTTTCGTCATTTCTGAATACCAACATAAACATATTTAGTGGTTACTTTGTTTTGTATTTTAATTTCGGTATAACATCTATTATCTTGACTTCTTTATTACTTATATCGTTCATGATCGAATTTTAACTGGCTGAATGATGTAGCTTATTGACCATAACTTTAACGGGTCGGCTTTGTTTATTTTCATACGTATGCCATGGATAATTTACTTCACTCAACTTTTTCGTTAATTGTCTGAAGTCTTCTTCACTTCATACTCGTCAGTATGAAATTCCTCATTCTTAGGTCCTTTCTCTTTGGACAAGTTTTTCTCTAGATCTTCAAATTTTCATTGCAAGCTTTCATTTAATTTTTGTAAATTATCTAACTGAAGTTGGAGCTGATTTACTCTATTCGTAGCGTAAATCTTCTCCATTTCCATCTGATTCCATGCCGTGTACAGCATCTGTTTATTCTGGGACCTTGCATAATTTTCCTGAAAGAGGGTACTATTTTGTTGTATTAACAGTACCTCGTTAGGTGTTTGCGGACCCGCATTTTGTTGGATCATTTTAGCGAGAACCAATAATCCTAGCAGTCACTAGGTGTCCTTCATTATTTCTAACCAAGCGCCCGGACTATGAACAATTTAAAAGTAATTTGATTTATCTTACCAGTTTTTGTCACTTATCTATTTTCGACTTAATTATAAAATGATTAGCAGACACGGAAACACACAACCTTTATGATACGAGGTTTAATGAATACTCCTTAAACCGATATGGACATATGGGATACAGCTATGGGGCTGTAGAAAAGCAAGCAACATCCAAATTATACAACGATATCAGAATAAATTATTAAGAAACATCGTTAACGCTCCATGGTACTTCAGAAACTGTGATCTTCATCGAGACCTCCAGATGGATACGGTTATCCAGACAATAATTAAGTTTGCCGAGAGTCGTGAACAAAGGCTCTCCAATCACGTGAATGTCGAGGCCATCAAATTCCTAGATAACGCCAAACAGATAAGAAGACTTAAGAGAACGAAGCCGTTTGAGTTAGTGCTATAAGTGAGTGAAAGTGAAAAAGCAGAGCAAAGTGCGGCTAAAGTGTACACGTTAGCTAGTAGTACTATAATGTAGAGCCTAAGGAATATTGCTAAATGTAATCTCAAATAAGTTTTTTGTATATAGAACTAACTTGCTTATTGATCAGAGTGAATAATCAGGTGTATTACCATCTATTACGCGCCTCACTCCGAACGAAGTGAGGCGCGTAATAGATGGCAAGTCAAGAAAAGTCGCTTCTTTGCCGAATACTATTTTTTCTTCAAACGTAGCAATTTTCAACCATAAATAGTACAATTCACACGTTATTTTTACTCGAAATTAACTGTGACAACTAAGATGTTAGAAATTAAAATAATTAAGTCGTCGGTGACAGCTTACTGTTGCTGCGATTAAAGTCTAGGCGAAGAAGACCAGAGAGATGAAGACTCATTCTGGAACAGGATAAGGGAAGATATTGAGTCAGCAGCACAAGATGAAATAGGAACAGAAACTTGTACCCGAAAAAATCACTGGTTTGACGATGAATGCAAAGACGCAACACGAAAAAAAAATGAAGCCTATGCAAAAATGCTTACCCGCCGAACTAGAACAAGTATAGAGAATTACCAGACAAAGAGAAGAGAAGAAAAGAAAATACACAGAATGAAGAAACGAAACCACTTAAAAAAGGAACTTCAATATATAGAAAACCTCAACAGAGAGAAAGAATTCAGAACATTCTATAAGAAAGTTAACATCAACAGAAAAGAATTTAAGGCAAACACAAATCAATGTAGAAGTTTAAATGGCGATCTCTTAACAACAAGAACAGACGTACTAAACCGATGAACGGAATATTTTAACCAGATACTTAATATAGAGGAAGAAGAAAACCCGGAAGACGAAAGCTGCGAGGTAAGCGGAGCAGACGAGAGGGAGGAGGATCCACCAACGATCCTGGAAGTTAAAGACGCTGTAAACAAACTAGCCAGAAACAAATCACCCGGAATAGATAATCTCCCAGCGGAATTATATAAAGAAGGTGGCCACGATATCATAATAGCCCTACAGCAGCTTATAAAAGAAATATGGATACAGAAGTCCCTTCCCAATGATTGGAATATTGGAATACTTTGCACCATACACAAAAAGGGTGATATCTTTGAATGCTCTAACTATCGAGGAATTACGCTCCTAAATGCAGCGTATAAAATATTCTCCAATATACTATGCCATCGTATGGCACCATATGCAGAGCGAATAATAGGACAATACCAGGCTGGTTTCAGAGGTGGTAAATCAACAATTCATCAGATTTCAACCCTAAGACAAATTCTAGAGAAAACACTGGAATACGGTGTAGACACGCACCACATATTTATAGACTACAAGGCAGCCTACGACTCTGTAAATAGAAGAGAATTGTTTAGAGCAATGATAGACCTAGGAGTACCAAATCAGTTGGTAAGTTTAACCAAACTTACCCTTGAAAAAGTTGAATGCAAAGTACGAATCCAGGGGGAACTCTCTGAACCTTTTAAAACAAATAACGGGCTACGTCAGGGAGACCCACTCTCCTGTATACTATTCAATCTAGCTCTGGAAAAAGTAATACGTACGTCACAAATTACAACTACCGGTTCAATATATAACAAATCTGTGCAAATCTTAGCATATGCTGATGATATCAATATTGTTGGGAGAACGGAATACGCAGCACGAGAGGCGTACGTAGCATTAAAGGAAGCGGCTACAAAAATGGGTTTAATAATAAACACCAACAAAACAAAATACATGAAAATAGATACGCAACCACAAACACTACGGCCACTTGTTATAGAAAATGACGTCATCGAAGCAGTTAACGAATTTGTATACCTGGGAACGCTCGTCAATACTGAAAATGACACTACCGCAGAGATAAACCGCAGAATTTGCACGGCTAATAGATGCTATTTTGGGCTTAATCTCCTTTTTAAATCTACAGTTATATCAAGAAATACAAAAGTAAAACTCTACAAAACAATAATACGCCCAGTCCTAACATATGGTTCAGAAACCTGGACTTTAACAAAAAGCAATGAAAACATGTTAGGATGTTTCGAAAGAAAAATACTAAGGCGCATCTATGGAGCGGTAAATGAAAATGGTGTCTGGAGAAGACGATACAACTTCGAACTCTATAGGATATACCAGGAACCAGATATCGTAAAACACATAAAGATAGGACGTCTGAGGTGGGTAGGCCATGTAATGCGGATGGAGCAAACCGACCCAGCTAGAAAAACGCTCCTTGATAGACCTATTGGTCAAAGAAGAAGAGGAAGACCCAGAACAAGATTCCTAGATAACATAGACCAAGATATGAGAAATATGGAAATACGTGCTTGGCGGAGGAAGGCGATGGATAGGGACGACTGGAGAAAAATTCTTGGGGAGGCTGGGACCCACACAGGGTTGTAAAGCCAAAATGATGATGATTATTGTTGCTGCAACCGCAAGCGCAAATTTAGTGCGAAAATGGAAAACCTAAACGAAATTGAGTCCGCGGCTAACGATGCAGTAGCACATTTGAATGATTGCTGAAAGTTGTTCTCGACCATCAGTATCATCAACAATAATTACCAATGCGTATCAAGAGTCGGGAACATTTTTGCACGGTTTCAATTTTGAAAATGCCTCATTAACTAATTGTACTTTTAATATTACTATAAATAAAAATGATGTTTAATTGTTGTTAATGAAATTTGTATTGTTGCTTTGTGACATGTTTCATATTGTTGCCATGACAACATTTTTCCCTCCGCCGTAAAGAAATGGGAAAAAAACTGCTGCCGGCGGAGACATCAAACTTTGACAGGATCAAGTTAGATAAGTAATGTCATCATTATTTGGCGTTTGAAGAAAAAATAAATTTCACCTATATTTAAATTAAATACTGACCACAAAAATTTTATTTAACGATCACTTATTTTTACGTAACCTGTCAAATTACGTGTAGAAAGAAAAAAGATGTCTAACTTCACTTACTACAATACAATTTATATAGATGTCTGATCTTTGTGTTGTGTATTTATTGCATGAAGAAAATATAATAAAACAAAATAGAGTAAAATAGAATAAAATCCAATAAAATAAGATTCAATTAAACAAAATTAAAATAAAATAAAATAGAATAAAATATAACAAAATAAAATCTTATATTTGACCAATATTAACAGACTCCCAGTATGTTTGATGTGCCATTTGGTCTGTTTTTTATTTAATTTTTTAATTTTTGTTTATTATCAAGACATAGTTTTTTATGTAACTTAATATGGCATTTAAAGAAAATTTATGACGCACCATTAATATTTGACAGTAAATAAAAGTTATTTCTTTGCTTTGTGACTTTATGAAAAAGAACAACCGTTTAACACTGAATCATTTGTCGAAATAATTCATACAAATTTACTGCAATTGAACCAACAACAAAGTATTGCGTACGATACTTTAATAGAAGCTGTTAACATTGGATCTGGTGGAATTTGCTTCATTGATGCTGAGGATCGACAGAAAAAATATTGCTAATTATATGGTTATTGGCAAATATCGGATCGCGTTGGCTTTATATTGAATATCTGCAACTTATTAGAAGGGAAACGAATATCAGATTTTGCCTTGAAATTACCATTAAACATACAAATTAATGAAACACCAGATTGCAACCTCGTCGAAAATAAAGTAATGGTGAAGATTTTACAGTTATGCAAATAAATCGTTTAGGATAAATGTACGTGAGCCGCAAGACTTTATTATAGTGTTTGGATAGAACTTTTAAAGATATTCGTGCCAATCAAAAACATTGTTGATGTAGTCATGGTTCTATTTGAAAATGTTCTTTATTTAATAATTATTCTCCGATTATCTGCTCCGGACGACTGAACGCATGCCTAACATCATCCAATTTGTGGCGGTGTGTAAAGACGCTCCAAATTACAAATAACATGCGAGTGTTTTTGCAACAAGATTAAAGTGCAATTGTGTTTTAAAAGCAGTTGTTAGATATTGGAAATGGTAAAGTCGCTATTGGCACCTCGACCTGATTTCATTTCTTTTCCTAGAGATTTCTGTTACTTAACAGACTCGAAAGAGGAGCTTTTTGAACTTTGATATGAAGTTCGGCGGGATAGCTAATACTTCTACTGTTTTACTAATGCAAAAACTAGTTTGACACTGTTTTGCTATTAGAACACATTGAGGATAAATGTTTTTAGTTATGTTGAATTTCATAGTTTCGTTTGCAGATTCGCGTCACCGTCCGAGTGGGTAAGGTTCATGAAATTTCAAAAGACTAATAAAACATTTTCTTTTTCTTGTTACACATTTTATATAATTATATCAGGCAAAATTTAACCTAAATCGGTTTAAGAGTTTTTTATATAGCTCAAAGAATAATAGAAAAAAATCAATTAACAAAATACCCTCTAAAACGGAACAGAGCAAAATGTTACTAAAATACTACAAATGTTACTGAAATTATTACAATAACATAAAAATAAATTGCACCATCTAGTATTTATACTTAAAAAACATAAATTTCTCTTTGTAGACCGTTTTACCTTTCTGTATGCATAGAGGGGTGGATAGTTACCAATTTTTACAAACAATGTTTTTATTAAAGTACGGCTACAAATACAAGTGATATATATATATATATATATATATATATATATATATATATATATATATATATTTCTAAAGTATTCAACTAGTGAATTCAGAGGTTTAATCGGTCATTCAGGTTGGCAAATAAAAAAAGAAGTCAACTACTTCATAAGTTTATTGAAGACGTTTCGCTTTATATTTCTAAAGCTTCATCAGTTCTCTAAAATATAACAAATGACATTGAGTTTATAAGAAATACAGATATAGTTCATAACTTACAACTCAATATGTCATTTGTTATATTTTAGAGAACTGATGAAGCTTTAGAAATATAAAGCGAAACGTCTTCAATAAAATTATTAAGTAGTTGACTTCTTTTTTTATTTGCCAACCTGAATGACCGATTAAACCTCTGAATTCACTAGTTGAATACTTTAGAAATATAAATTGACGGTCGTAGTCTTTACAATATATATATATATATATATATATATATATATATATATATATATATATATATATATATATATATATATATATATATATATATATATATATATATATATATATATATATATATATATATATATATATATATCACTTGTATTCCTTGAGTTGGTATAGGATACCAATGGCCCCTAATAGGTTTCTCAACTACCACTTGTCATCCTTTTAAATACAAATTAAACCTTATAAAGCTTTAAGCTGCATGCTGTATAGGCTAACATACCCGGTTAATCGAAGGGAATCCCTCCAATTACTCAGAAACATATTGATTGAGAATTCCTAGCCATCTTCCCTCATTAACAAATAACTTTATTTACAAAGCTATGGTTCCTCATTTAATGACATACCCAATGGTGATCAATTAAAACAATTAAGAAGTGGCTTTCGTTATTAAATATAAAAAATAATAAAACTAGACAAGTGATAAAATTAGTCATTTTAAATTAGCCGCGAGTCATTAAACTCGCTTACTCATTTAAATATCTAAATTTTTAATGTACTAATTGTCTATGGTATGTACTACGCATGTAGTTTTGATCTAATGGTACTGAAGTTCGTATGCTTTAATTTCAGGTTATATATTTTTATTTTATGATATGGTTTCTTTTTATATTGTTTTAAAATATTTGACTATGAATCAGTCCAAATTGGAAAACACCTTTTATATTGCATATATCTATTTATCTAGCCAAAGTCAGGCCGATGAGTAGGATTCCGAGGATGATGTGAATGTAATCTCGCGTAAAACCCGCCTAAATTTCCCGGCCGTCGCCTCCATTTTGAAGATATGGCTGTCGGGTTGGTGTTATCGTGTAAGGACACGAGACAATCCACTCATCCTTGGATAATAAATAAGAAAAGAGATCCTCGCTTTAGTCCTTTTAGGACTATATATTGCAATAGCCCCTTAGGCCAGTCCAGTGTGATTTACCTTTGATAGGATTAGTTTTGGTATAAATAATTGCTTTTTTCTCACTCTGTCGACAAGAAAAAACTATATTTTTACTTAAAAAGCATTTTTTACATTATATTTCATATTTCATATTGTACTGTTTAGTTTAGCAACGCACTTACTTATAATATTGATTAATTATAAAATTGAGTTATTTTTATTTAGACCTGTACCAATAAATTCATCGTTTTATATATCAATGTAAGGCGTTAAGAGAAGTTTTTATCGACTTTTTATTATTGTACTCAATACGCGTATGAACAATTTCTAATTAGAATTAATCTAGCCCCCATAGTTCATGAGTAAATTAATTTTTTTTGTTTTCTTGGTCGTGAGGTAAAAAATTTTCGTTTCATAATTCTTCCCCATATAATTTTTAATAGTGGATTCAAACCATTTTCTTCGTATTTGTTACAGCTTTCATCTGAGAAACAAAATTATTCTCATCATTTTGTTTGTCGTTATTCCTAAGCGAAGTCAGCATCTATTATAATTATATTTCTCCATAAGTTTTTATCATTGGTCACATCAATTTCACTAGCCTTTATAGTTCTATTTTACGTAAAAATCTTCCTTGGTCTTCATCTCATTCTCCTTAAAGAAACTTGTAACTAATCGATGTTTAGTTCTGAGCGATTACCATTTTGACTTTGAACATGTCCAAATGATATTAACCAATGCTATGTCATTTAGGTATTGATTGAATCCATCTCTAGACTTCGTCTAATATATTCATACTTAATGTTATTAATTATCATTCTTACACTCAATCTGCCACATTCGTTTGACTTTATTGTTTCTTTTTAACTGCCAACATTCAGTGCCGTACAATACAGCTGGTTTTATAGCAGTTTTATTAAATTTCCTAGTCAATTTCATTGGAATGTTTTATTACACAATACACGACTTGCTTCTCTTGATTTCATCCGTCTATCTATAACTTTATTTCATGCATCCCCAACTATTTTTTCATAATTATTTAGTACCGATTCTAGGCACTTAAATGATTACTGTTCATGATTATTACCCTTTACACTTTTAATATAATTGTAGAAATAACTCTCTCTTAAATAAACATTCTAGATCCCTAGATCATGTCCTACCAATCTTTAATTGTTATCAAACCCTCGTCTTTACTATTCCAGTATTTGCTCCATTTTCCCTATCAATATTTTATACCAACATTACATTAGCAGATTATATTAAGCAGCATCCTACTTATATCTTCTTCTTCTTACGGTGTTTATCCGTTCCGGATGTTGGCGATTAGCATAGCTATCCTAACTTTACTTGCAGCTATTCGTCATAGTCCGGTTGTAGACGTATTGAACCACTTCCTTAGGTTTTGAATCCAAGATATTCTTCTTCCCCCTGGTCCTCTCTTTCCAAATATCGTGCCCTAAAGAACGAGTTGCAGTAAGCCATATCTGTGTTCATTTCTCATAACATGGAAAAGATATTCTAATTTGTGCCCTTTGATTGTGTTGGTGATCTCGCGTTCCTTGCTTATTCTACGTAGGACCTCAATATTAGTTACACGATCCAATAATAAAATTCGTAAAATGCACCTGTAAGACCACATATCGAAGGCCTCGAGCTTTCCTAAAGAAGCTTCAGAAAGCGTCCATGCCTCTACTCCATATAATAATGTAAAAAATACATAGCATCTGATAATAGAGATTTTGGTAAATCGTGACTTTTAAAAAATGACTTCATCTTTACGAACGCTGATCTTGGTTTCCCTATAAGTTGCTTCATTTCACTAAAGTGGTGTCATTGACTGTTTATGTTAGTACAAAAAGATGTGGAGCTGTTTACCTTGTTAATTGGCTGTTGGGTTTGCCAAAAGATGTGTATTTAATATTTCGCGCTTACTAACTACCATGTATTTTGTTTTGTTCGTATTGAGATCCTGCCCATATTGTCAACTTAAAAAAAGGTATGCGCGACGTTATTGCTTGTAAACCATCCTAAATGTGGATTAAGGTCTGGTTATCCTGATATAATCCTAGTTTTATATAAAATTTATTATTTTCTTCCACACCTATTTTAATTGTAATTGTTACTTGTAGTATTTATTTGTCACGATCTTCACTTACTCACCGATGATCCTTTTCTTATTTAGCTCACAGTACAGAACCTCTTGAGAAATATTTTTATATATTTTCTTATATTTTCTTAAGATCAATGAATAAAGGAAGAGAGTTTTTTTTTTCATCAGCTGTTTTTTAATAAAAATTGCAACTGTTGTTTGTTTACCTTACAGTTCCTAATATTTTAATTATACAACAAAGAACAAAGTCCAGCAAAATTCGTTATTACCAAACGTGGAGTGGGACAGGGCTGCGTACTGAGCCCTATAACTATTTAACATGTACTCTGAGATTGTATTTCAAAACTGTATACCTAACAGCTCAGAAGATAGCATAAAAGTAAATGATAAATTAATAAGTACCTTAAGATATGACACAGTTTTAATTACAGAGAGATCTGAATGCCTACAATGCTTGCTTGACAAGATATCAGTTGAAGGAATTCTATTGGGCCTAAAAATAAACACCGCAAAAACAAAAATGTTACTGGTAAACCGAAATCAGATTTAATCATTGTACATAAATATATACGGTATATATATAACCAAAATATTTAAGTTTATCTAAGTAGCTGGATCAGTAAAGATCTGAATCCTCACTTAAAAATCCGACCCCGAGTTGAAATGGCCAGGGCAAGCTTTTTGAAAATATAAGGCAATACAATAGTCCTGCAATTGAGATCCAATATTGTGACATGTTAAAAATATTATATACCACACTGTCATAGGGAGTTAAAGCGTAGACGCTAAAAACTGCCAGTTTAAACAGACTTGAAGCATTTAAAACCTAAGTATAGAGACACATGTTACGAGAACCTCAGACTTTTCAACCTCCAACACTGAAACTGTTTTCTTGTGGCATATCTAAGGTAAATATCGTTTTGATATGGATTAGGCAACAATTAGTTGTAATGAAAATTACATTGTTATTAACGTTTGGCGTTTAAAATTCCAATCCGAAAGTCGTTCTAAAAAAATATTTTGATCTTCTGATCTTTTTTTAGAAAGTCAAATGTTATTAGCTTTGATAAAATAAAGGCAGATATCGAGCACAGTTTTATTAAAAACTTTTTGAAGTTTAAGAAAATTAAGAAAAAAACTTTTTTCTGTTAACCTGCTACACCTTCCACAAGTTCTTGGTTTATTTAAGGAATATTTTTCGACTTGATCCAAAAAAATTTATTAATTTGAAGTTTTATTCCACCAGCCACCATTATTCTAGCCACCAGCCAAACATTCTTCCTATAGCCGACAAAGACTTTTTGTTCCCTTTCATAATTTGCCATATCAACCAAATTTTTCTTATTGTAAAATGTAGACTATTGATGCGTACACTCTAAATAAAACTTACCCAAACTTGTATTGCCACTCAAATAGCACAATATTAGTCGCTGAGGACTAACACTCTCCAAATGCTAATAATACTTGGAGTAGTAAACTTATTAAAGATTTGATATATACTAAATAAAGCTAGACAGTACCAATGCCAGAAGGTTCCTAGACTTTCTAAATTATTTTGAAACACAACGAATGAAGTATCATAGCACATAAGGAGTCCGCACACAACTACTGCAGGGATAACAATGTAATTTTCTTTACAATTATCTGTTGCTTAATGCAAAGAAACATAATATTTACCAACTTAAAAGTTCTCCACCGATTAAAGAGAGAAAGTAAACTCATTATACTTATAAAAAGGCGGTGAACAGCATATCTCATAAATTTGATGAGACACAAAAGATACGATTTTCCAACAGATAATTTATTAAGATTGAGAACAAACATGGACCAAGACAAACACAGAGTTCCTGACTTAAAAACATACGAGACTTGCTAAGAAAGACCCAAAAGAGAGAAAATTTGCAAAATTGTTGTCAATTTTTGATAGAAAAAGGACTCTAAGAAGAATAACGGAAGTCTATCTCAAACATATTTTTTTTTGTTTTCGTGTATATATACTAAGATACTCCTTCTATATTCGTCTGTAATTTGTCCAATTTCCATATTTCTAATAAGCAAACCTGTTAGCCAACTGGTTCTTGTTTTTCTCCTATGAAAATTATTCACACTTCCCCTGAAGATATTATATGGTCAAATTGGTTTACAATTACTGTTTTTCTAAGTGCTGGAGAAACTATCTTGTTTGTTATTTTTGTAAATGTTGTTGTTATGAGTGAGATCATTCGTTTAACAATCACAGTAATTTTTTCAGTCGCCTTTTCAAATCCTTTTTGTGCACTAATATACTATAACTTCATCTAAGATACACCTCTTCCTTTAGATCGATAACTATTAGTCATATATTATTAATTTTGGTGTTTCATAGCCGTATCTCCGGGATGTCTTCTTGACTGAATAAGATCGTCGTTTGTTTCTTTTTTTAAAATTATTTATATATCTACCCTTTTTTGTTTTATCCTCCTATAACTGATATTCATTTACCTGTCTCACTATAATATTTTATTTTTTTATTTGGTCAGTAGATTTTAAAAAATGTTTGACTGATCTATTTATAAAGATGATCGTATTAATTTTAAGTAAAAAAAATATTAAAGAAAAATTTTAATTAATTAAAAGCTTTTTTTTGTAAAAAAGTGGGTATAACAATTTTAATGGTATATATCTTATATCATTTTACAAAAAGAAGTTTTTTTAAACTACGGTCTACAGCCAACAACTGATAATTTGACTTAAAAATTTTAAAATACTTTCCTTTCATTGCTTTATTTTTGATTATTTTATATTCTTCCATTCACTCTTTCTGGTATTAAGTTCATCATATAGATCAATGTACGATAGTGCTTTAAATTTTTTTACAGCCACTTTTCCTTCCCGTTTGGAGAACTTACAATTTTAGACATCTACCTATTTTCTTGCTATCTTTTATACATTTTGTTTTTTTTTAATTTTCTGTTGACTTTTTTTAACTTTGCTCAGTCGTCCTTACTTTAAAATTTGTTTTCTGACTCTTTTTTAAACATTTTAATTGTCTAATTATCTATGATAATACTAGCCATATTTTTTTCAATTTGTCCGAATTGCCAAAACTGTATTTAGACTTTTATGTTTGAGGCCCTCTCTGATAGGTTTATTGTATAAAGTTATTTATGCTTAACTATGCTATTTATGCTCTAAATTAACCTTATTACTCGTCCTTTAACATTTACCGTTTTATGTTTGAGGCCCTCTCTGATAGTTTGTTAAGACTTGTTTCTTACTTTAATGACAAACACAAGCTACTTATGTCGTCTCATCATATAGTCTATTTAAGATTGTTTTTACTTTAAATATGACTAATTTACTTTCTCCCTTTAAAAAGAATGTGTTAACCCGAGAACCATCACACCCCGGTCGTTTTGCCCCCAAGGTGGAATTTGTCTCTTCCTTTCCCCAATTGCCGCGCAAATTAAATTTGTCTCCAAAAGTCTTATTATTTTAAGTTAAATTGGTGATCTGTGTGAATCCGACGTATTGAGTGGCGTCTGGTAATGAAATAACCCAAATCGGTCATTTCGACTTAACGATGAGAATTCTAACGGACGTAAAAATTTTTAACGTATTTTGGCAACAATTATTGAAACTGTTAATAAATATTAATTAAAAATAATTATTTGTTAGTATTTTTCTTATAATGAAAATAAGATTATAAAATAATGTATCCGTACGAAGGAGAAATTGCACGCTTACAAAAATTTTAAGAGGAATTATCATCAGATCAAGAGAAAGTCGGTGGTGATTCATTGTTCGGTACTTTATACAACGACATTTTACTTTTTTAAACAGTAGTAGTCTACTAATTGACTAAAAATGTCAAGAATAAAAGGAATTTAAAGAATTCTAATTAAAAGTATATTTTTTACACAAGTATCTTTGGAACAAAAGCAGAAATATTATGTATTATCTTCACTATGCCATTATCTACATATAAAGTCTTCTTAAATTTGATTTTTCAATAAGCTTTACTCTTATGTCATAAAAATATTATTCCTTTTCACAACCACAGCTTACTTCAACTCCTTTCAAACGAGATTCTTGGTCTTAAATGAATATCATTTTGGTGTTGAACATACACTGACTATCGTAACCTATCCTGTCTCATTTTGATGTCAAATGGCGCTACAGCTAGCTAGACTTTTATCAATAAATTAGTTCTTAATGTTATTCTTTTTACCACTTTATTCTTTTATCTAAGCATTCCTATTTCCGTAAGATTCATTTGTTGTCGGTTTTTTTAGCTGCTTAACATTTATTGCCCTACTTCGTAGCTAGCCCAATAATAGTTTTAAAAATTATTTTTTTAGTTTCATTGTAATCTTTTTTTATACAGCAAATTACTCATATCCTCCCATTTTATTTATTCTAATCTTACTTTACTCTATAAATGAATTATTAATTTCTAAATGGTAGGATTATTTGTGCGAGAGCTCTCTTATCTATAAGCAGTTAAGAGAAGGATATTATTTATTGTTAGAGCTATCTGATGACTGTACTGTTTTAAATTATGGTAAATTATACGTTATGTTAAATTGTAAATTCTGCCATTTATTTTTTTTTGCGATAGTTTTATTTCTCCATATGGTTTCATTCAGATAATCTGTGGCTTTTTTGCTCTAATCATTTGATCTTCTACTTTCTTTTCGAGCTTTTTGTAGCTAGATAATGTGATGCCTAGATATTTAAACTTCATCACTTGTTATATGATATGACCTTCCAGTTTCAATTTATATTTTAGTAAATTTGCTCTTATAACCATGCATTTTGTCTTTTTTGGGGAAATTAACATATTAAATTTACTGGCGGTTATAATAAATTGGTGCAGCATACGTTGTCTTCTTCAGTCTGAGAAAGTAGTATTGCGTCGTCTGCATAGTAGATTATTGTTTGTTTTTAATTTTTTTTTCATTAAGAGATATCTCTCTTTGTACAATAACTTCCTTTACCTCTTCCCCCTCAACATTTATTTGTTTATTTGTCGTTACCTTTGTTGTTGGTGGTTCATTATCGTCAACTTTAGCAAATAGGGATCGAAAGTAGTCTGCTTATGTTTCCTTCTGAATGTGTTTCATTTTTATTAATTCGTTGATCTTTTTTCTTTGTCCTCTGATCATTCTCCATACTTCTTTTTGTGTTCCGTAGAAGTCATGTTTCATCTGTTTTGAGAAACTCTGCCAGTGTTCTCTTTTTGTCTACCTAAAGTATTCGTTTTATTTTTAATAAAAATATATAAAAAGCCTTTTTATATAAAAAGGCTTTTTTCTTTTCCTTATATTTTGTCTTTACTTCTTTTCTAAACCATGGAGTTTTCTTTTTTGATATGTTAATGTCCGTTACTTTCCTTTCTTCAGGTGATGCTGTTGCTGTATTAATTAGGTTATTTTTAAATTTTTCCCAGCTTTCCTCGATGTTTTGGTTTTTTAATATTTCATTCACAGCAATCTTCTTTAATATTTTTTTTTTGTATAAGTATTCCGTGAATTCTGTATTTATTCCTTCGACTCTGATTTTTGTTTGTGTTGACGCCGTTCTCTTGAGTGTGAAGTATTTCATAATGATTTTTCTTTTACACAATACTAGACTATGGACGCTGCCTATATCTGCTGAGTTGAGACATCTTGTGTTGGTCTTTGTGGTCAAACAATGTTTTGTTTAATCTGAGTTCGTTATGTGTGCAGAAGTTTATCATGAGTTTACCATTTTCGTTTTTACTAATTACTAAATTTTACATATCTGGGAAGGATGATCGACGCAAAATACATGAGCAAAGCAAACTTAAATTTTAAATCAAAAAGGAATCAAAAGCAAGACATTTTAATAAATTTAATAAAATAAAAATATGTGTCAACAGAAAAACCAAAACCACAATCTACAAAACTATTAAAAGACCAACAGTGGCGTATGAATATAAGGCTTGTATGGTGAATAAAGCAGAGGAAGAAACGGTGGAGTGATTGGAACAAATACTAAGAGCTATTTTTTTTAGAAAAATCACAGCAGATGGTTGGCAAAAATCAACTAATTACGAAAAAAGATCCCTTATAAAGGAGCCGACTATAACAAAATTCACGAAAGTACGAAGATTTAGGTGGGATAGTCATGTTAAAAGAATGGATATTGAAAGGATGTCATAAAGTACTACAGAGGAGCATAGTTGGTAGAAAAAGATGAGAAAATCAGAGGAAAAGATGACACGAGCAATTAAATGAAGAGATTGAAAATTGAGCAAAAGCATGGGATGGAAGACTTTAAAGGATTTCAACAGATCAATGTCTTCGTAGAGATAAAGAATTGCTAGAAATAATTTAAATAATTAAAAGTCTTATATAATATGTAATTATTTAATTATTAATGTAATGATTTAATATTGTGTCTTAGCACTAGGTTTACACGGCTTGTTAAGGATTTTAAATAATAATTATTTTTGACAATATCAAATAAAAAATTTCTTTGCATTCCATATAAATATGGGCCTCCTAGTAGCGAGGTACTGTCAAATTCTTTTAACTGAGTTCGACTCGAGCAGTCGAACAGTACGGACGTGCTCAAGAGAGAAGCGTGCTTAGGTGGGGGCGACTGACCTATTGTCAACGGAGCTTTTCAGCTCCCGGTGGGTAAGACACCGAGTGTGGCATAGGCACTTGTCCTACATATTAGCGAAAAGCGGATGCGAGGTTGTTACTAGTTAAACCGTCGAGGAGCTGTTTTTATAGGCTCCTCGCGGAGGCTATAATAGCTTTGCACTTGCGAAGAATTCGGGATCACCTCAGTGTGTCGTCAGGGATGACACTGTAAGGCCTTGACATTTGACAAGGTCGGACAGAAACGGCCCCTGCTCCTGAGGTGTGAGAAACAGAAAGAGGATCCCTCACTGTGAATACAGGGAGTGAACTACCGCGAGGTACCTGGGACGGCACCCAGTAAGCCGTACTGACAGCGGTCAGTCGGTGGAAAAAAAACAGAGTCGTCTAAGTAGAATTATCTTATATCTTATGAACTATTTGTTCACTGCCTTACGGCAATATGAGTGATATTCCCCCCCCCCCCCAGAAAGTGTTGTCACGTAGGTGACAACACAAGAAGAAGAGAATGATTTAGCCAAATCATCAAACCCCTCTGATGACAGCTCGATCGAGCTATATAATAAATTTATTAAATCGACTAATCCCGCGATCAATGACATAGAAATCGTGATATCTTCTGACGATGACTCCTATCTGCCCGAGTCGGAGGAAGAAAAAAGCGAAATCGACACCAATGACGATGTTAATACGATGGACGCCATCGACGAAGAGCCGAGCCCAGCCGCAGAATCGCGCGAAGCCCCGCCTCCAACTTTAGTAGAGACACCACCCGTCGTGGACAACGTCTCCAAAAATGAAGCCGAGCCCGAAATCGGCAAGAAAATGAAAAGGCTAAGGCCCAAAGAAGACTCTCCGGAAGACGAAGAAGTAAAGAAAAAGGCCAGAGAAATGGCGGAAAGGGAAAAGGCCAATGAGCTTTTAAGGTCGGTCAATGTACTGACGGAACAGATCAAATCCCTAAAAGAAGAAAGCCGTATCCGCGAGGAAAAGGCGAATAAACAAATCCAAGACCTTCTCGCTCAGATGACTGAGCTGAGAAATGAAAATAAGGAAAAGGACAAGGAGATACAAAAACTTGCACAACATATAATGGCATTAACAGCAGCCAAGGAGAAAGAAGAGTCAATAATGGAGATCGACCCGTGGAAAGCCTCTCTCGATACGACGTTGTAAAGCTAGTTGAACTAGGAATCGGTTCACCTCCCCCCGCAAAGCCATCCGGTAGCAAGGGCAAGCCTAAAGAGCCGGAAAGAATCATAACAACCAAAGAACCTGCAGGTTGGACACAAGTTCAAAACAAAAAAGGAAAAAAGACGGGTACCACTACTGAGAAATCAGACAGTAGTGTGAAAACAAAAATAAGCGTCGTCGAAAAGCAGACGCAGATAATAAATCAGCGGAAAGAAATCGAATTTAACAAGGCTGCGAAAGAGGCTCATGAAAGAAGCCAGAAAAAGAAAACTGCCCAAAATAACTTAAGCAAAAATTGCCAAGTTGAAAAAGAAAACGACGTACCAAAAGACTCACCGCAAACAAGCGAGGAGCCTACAGTAAAAGAGCCAATAGTAAAAGAGCCGAAACCACCGGCGATAATCCTAAAAACTGTAGGAGAACACCTAAAAATCCTGCAGAGATCAGCCAACCAAGGCATAATATCAGTCAATAAGTTTGCACGATCAGGCAGATCGATTGTTATTAACACAAAAACTAGAAAAGATTACCTAGGAATGGTACACATCCTAGAAGAACACACTCCAAACGTAGAATTCATCGCATATCCCATAGATAGCGATAAACTAAAAAGAGTCATTATAAAAGGGCTATCTGCTACTACTAGCACAGTAGCAATTAAAGACGAACTATATAATAAAGGAATAGAAGCAACAAGGGTGATCAATATGATCTCCAAAAAAGCTGATAAAAAAGTACTGCCACATTTCATCGTCATCCTCAAAGAGGAAGACGTTGCAAAAATCAAAAAAATATCTGATATATGCTACATGCGCATCTATGTGGAGGATGAATTCAAAATCACAAAAGACACCCTACAGTGTTATAACTGTCAAGGGTTCTATCACAGCTCAAAGGCTTGCCATTGCGGATCCAGATGTGTAAAATGCGGAGAAAACCACATCAGTAACGACTGTGAGAAAAGCCGGGAAACCGACCCCAAATGTGCAAACTGTGGTGAAGCGCACACAGCAAATTATAGAGGATGCTCTAAGGCCCCCAAAAAGAAAACACCTGCCCCAACAAGACCGGTAGGAAGACCCATAAACAGCGCTCCAATCAACAAAGGAGTCAGCTACGCACAGGCAGCGAAAAAATCCGCTGAAACCACCACAGAAACTCCAGCACAACCACAAGAAGTGTCGGTACAGGACGCAGCTACCCTTATCGCAAACTTCCATATAGAGTATAATAACAAAATGATGGAAATGATGTCCATGATGGACAAAGCAACAAAAATGATGACTGCATTTGGAGAAGCCGTCCGTAAATGTTAGCAAACCAAAACGAAGATCTACGCATTGGGTCATGGAATTCCGGCGGAATATTCAACAAGATCAACCTTCTGGACGAAATAATAAACAGATTAGAGCTCGATATCGTAGCCCTTCAAGAAACCAAACTAGTGGAAAGGAAAAAAACAAAATTTCCAGGCTACGATATCTATAGAACGGATCATAGAGCATTATCAGGAGGAACAGCTATATTAGTCAAAAAGGGACTCGAACACGAGCACATCCCAACACCAGATGGACTGGTGACAATGGAAGCCACAATTATTCGACTTAAGGCCAACAACGAAACACTAAAAATAGTGTCAGCTTACGTCAGACCACATGATCCGATTTTCAACGAAGATTTGAGCCTAATACTGAACTCAGAAGAGCCAACTATAATTATTGGAGACCTAAATGCCAGATCTCCCAATTGGTTTGACAGGACGACCAACCGAAACGGAAGATATCTCTGCAACCATCTCGAGAACAGACCTAACACATATGTCATCGGACCAACAGAACCGACATGTTTCCACGGAGAACTCCCTACGTATCTTGACATTGCAATCTTACACAACGTGGGTCAACAATACGAGATACACTCTCTAAATGAAGGCGATTCGACACATAACCTAATCGTCCTGACCCTGGGCGCAATAGAATTGAACTATTTGCAGCCCCACAACAGAAAGAAGACAAGTTGGCCAAACTTCAGAAGAATTGTGAGCGAGAACATCGGTAACATCCCAACAATTAATAATATTACAGAACTAGAAGATAGTGTAATAAAACTAGAACAAGCAATAAACAATGCTATCGATGCCAGCTCCAAAACCGAAACAATCACAAGACAAAAAGGAGGAAGATTCAGGGATATAAGTATAGAACTTCAAAACCTAATCAAAGAGAAAAACCGGAAAAGAAGAAGAGCCTACCGCACAAGAACGGCAGAAGACAAAAGGATTGCAAATGAGCTAGACAGGGAAGTGAAAAAACAACTTCAAAATCATAGAAATGAAAGCTGGGACTCCTATATCGATGAGCTAAATCCTAACAAATCCGCCTTCTGGAAGTTATCTAAAATCCTCCGAAAGGACAAGAAACCCATACCTCCTCTACACGGAGTAAACGGGATTGTCCATACGGAAATCGACAAAGCCGAAGTCATGAAGGACGAATTAGAAAGGGCGTGTAGAAACAACGAACACCCCGACGATGACATAGACTTTGAGGAAGAGGTAGAAAGAGCAGCGAGAAGACTTAGAAGGAAAAAGGGCAGAATAGGTATTACACATACATCTCCCGAAGAAATAAAGGAACTTATAAAAATGACAAATGCCAAAAAAGCCCCAGGACCCGACAACATCACAAATAGGGCGCTGAAAAATCTACCAACAAAAGCTGTTGTTTATATCACTAACATAATAAACAGCATGCTAAAACTACGATATTTCCCAGATAGGTGGAAAGAGGCACACGTAATAATGATTGCAAAACCTGGTAAAAACGGCACATTTCCGCAAAATTACAGACCTATCAGCTTATTATCATCTATAAGCAAGATAGCGGAAAGAGTCATACTAAAAAGACTCAATGAAGAATCACAAATGCTAGGAACCATACCAGAGGCTCAATTCGTACACAACTACAGCTTTTCTGGACGTCAGCAAAGCCTTCGACAGAGTCTGGCACCATGAACTCATCTATAAAATGAATGAATTTGGTTACAGTGAGGCGATGACATGCCTCCTTGCGTCATATCTTGCCAACAGAAGGTTCAGAGTTCGAATAGTGGCAACCCTATCCGAAGTCGGGACCCTTTTTTTTTTTTTTTTACATCTTTAAAGAGAAGGAGGAAAATCTGCATACAGACACCTGTGCCTCACACAGGTAGTGTTGGGTTCCTAGTACCCTAGCGAAGCCGTGCCAGGGAGAGATGCCCCAGGAATTTAGACCTTTGACATCTCTCTCCGTCACCACTCCGAGACGGTCGGCGTCCAACTAAAAACCTCTCCTCTGTCACACCAGACATCAGGATGGAAGGGCCGGTTAAGGCAAACATCTCTCCTGATGCCCTGCTATCGCCCGATTCCCATTCTTTCTCCGACACATTCATTGAGGAAACTACATCCACACGAACCACCAAGGACTTTCAACCCCTGCCTTAGCGAGGCTGCCATCTCTCTCGCGTCGTCTGTCTCCCATATACTCTTATTTCGGCCTGCGACAGTCCGAACCCCACCAAGTTGCTACTCGCTTGGTTTAGAAGTCTGTTGCGAGTTCCCTCTCCTCTCGTTCTTTTGAGGAGAGCAGCTCCCTGATAAATTTGTGGATCCGTGTCCACCACCACTCATCCGTCATCATTTTCTCCACCATTTCTCTCACGGAATCAAACATTCTGCAGTTACACTCTCTTACAAACTTATCTCTTTCATCCGCCCAACGCTCACATTCCAACATCGTGTGTGTCACAGTATCCGAAAAACCACAGTAAAGGCACTGATCGGACTGAGCCCTCCTAAACCTGAAAAGGTAGCTGCGGAAGCAGCCATGGCCTGTGAGCATTTGCGTTAGATAATAATCCAGATGCCTATGCCCACAGTCCACCCAGCTTCGAAGGTTCGGGATTAGTGACTTCGTCCACTCCGCCACATCACGTGTTGCCTCCCACTCCAGTTGCCACTGACCAATTGAGACTAATCTCTCGGCCAGTCTTATCTCATTCATTTCTCGCTCTCCAATGTTCCGCCCCCTACGGCTGTGAATCCTTGCCCTTTCACCTACTAGTACATGTAGAGGAACACAGCCGGTGATAACCCCCAGAGCGGCAGCTGACACAGTTCTGTAGGCACATGCTACCCGAAGCAGACTAGTTCTGTCCACGCGTACCATGAGCCTCTTGTAAGTTGGTATTTCTACCGCCTCACTCCAAACTGGGGCCGCGTAGAGGACGACGGACTGCACAACACCGTGGAGCGCCCTTCTCCTTTCGGATTTGGGACCACCGATATTAGGCATTATCCTCCCCAGCGCAGCCATTCTCTGAATAGCTCTGCGGGTCACCCCCCTCAGATGTTCCCCCCAACTCCCACACTGGTGGAGAGTAACTCCCAAATACTTAACGTACTTTTTGGGCGCCACTCTCGCTCCTGCGCACTCGAATTCCACCCTATCTCTCTTTCTATAGCCTCTGAGTACTACAGCCTCCGTCTTATCCTCCGCGAGAGAAAGACCATGCTCACTCATCCAATCCTCAACTAGTACACACGCACGCGTAATCCGAAGCAAGAGTTCCTCCCTGTCCCGTGCCGCTACCAGCATAGCAAGGTCGTCCGCGAATGCGAAGGGGGTCACACCCTCCCCATATTCGCAGTTTAAGACCCCGTCGTATGCTAGGTTCCACAACGTCGGACCCAGGACGGAGCCCTGCGGGACCCCAGCCGTTACATCCACCATCACACCATTTTCCACCACAATCTTTCTCTCGGAAAGGTAATCAGCGACCACATTCCTCAGATACCCAGGACAGTTCCTTGCTTCCAAAGAGCCCATTACGTGACCCCACTGCAATGTATTAAACGCATTTCGGACGTCAAAGAGAATCAGGACGACCCATCGATGATCAGCCCCAACTCCCCGTGCCGCCCGGAGCACATCGGTCACCGCATCCACTGTACTTTTACCCTGGCAGAAACCATATTGTCTCGGAGACAGGCCTCCAGACATCACAATCACCTCTTCGATACGCGAACGTAGCATTCTCTCATACAGCTTTCCGATACAAGGAAGAAGGCAAATAGGACGATATTTTCCTGCCTTGAATTTAGGCAGGAGCACGAGCCTCGAGATTTTCCAGGGATCCGGAAAAGACTGCGCGGCAAGAAGAGCATTCATGTGCTCCAGAAGCCACGTGGGCTCCAAACGCCCCAGACGTATAACCGCCTCAGGTGGGACACTATCTAGACCGGGAGCCCTACCAGACTTAAGGGAACTCACTGCCACAGCTAGTTCATCCAAAGTAAAGGGAATCCCACACTCAGCCTCGACGTCTCTCCGCACACCATGCCACCGTCCTTGTGGAAACAGTTCGGTGACTATTTCCAGCTTCCGGTCCAATGGCATGTCATACGGAGCACAGGCGTCGAGATGCTTCATTGCGATCTTATACCCTTCACCCCAGATGTCCTCCTCCAGCTTGTCACACAGTACCCTCCAGTGCCTTTTCTTCTCGGCTCGGATCCTCCTATTCAACTCCTTCTTCCTCGCACGGTACGACGTATCCACACGTTCCACCTCTTCCGCGCTCCGACGTATTCTCGCCCTTGTCAAGTGCCGGCGAAGGGCCACGCACTCTTTTCTCAGTTGCTCTATCTCGACACTCCACCAGTAAGGCATTCTACCCGTACGCTCAGTCCTAATTTCACTCATATGCATCGCGGCTTTCATAACCTGCTCGAGGCCTTCCACCGAAGGTGTAAGACGTCGAGCCCCATGTACCTCCCATCTAATACTCTCATCATATACACCCCAGTCCACCTGATATCTCCGGCATCTCGGCAGGCAAGGTTTGGGTCTACCCCCAACGTCCCCCGTCTTGCCAATCGAAAAGCCGATGAATTGGTGATCCGTGCCGGTATACTCCGTCAGTACTGCCCAGTCCTTGACACATCGGGCGGTTCCCTGCGTAGCGAGGGTGACGTCGATGTACGATCTGGAATCGCCTCTTACAAAAGTTGGCTCCAAACCTGTGTTTAAAACCACTAGATCTAGTGCCCCGATCCATTCCATTAACATTTGACCCCGAGTGTCAGTGATCGGCGAGCCCCATTCAGCAGATTTTGCGTTGAAGTCGCCGAGCACCACGCACTCGTTACCCAGTCGCCTCACCTCTTCCATAATTGCATTTAACCTATTTTCATACTCACCTACCACTATATTCGGTGAAATATAGCAGCAGACCAGATTCAATCTCTCCATTCTCACTGATATATAGCCCATATGAGCGTCAATCCCATACACCCTTAATTTGCGATTACAGATATGCACACCGACGACACCAGCATCATCCACAAACCAGCCCCGATTCCTGACCAACGTGGGGTTCGGTTCCGCCGCCACGAGCAGATCATATCTCCCCTCAGCGGCGGAAGCCAGGGCGAGATCGTGTGATAGTCTCGCCCTGCCCACATTGGTCTGGAGAATCCTCAGCTCAGCACTGCAGTTAGTTGCCATGTCGAGAGGAGGATACGCGCCTCTTTAGGCCCCACTCCCGGAGCAACGTCTGGCTTCGTCGACCAGATATCTGAACTTAGGGCAGTCTCTCGACCCACTCAAGTGACCCTTTACATTGCAGTTCATGCAACACTTTATCTTAGCCGTGCATTCCCTGAGAATGTGCCCTTCTTGGCCACATCCCCAGCATCCCTTGCGCTCTTCTTCCTTACATTCGTTCCTGGTATGCCCATAGGCTTGACACCTATAGCATCGCAGGATAGGCACTTTCTCCCTTACAAGGCATGCTACAAAGCCAACCTTCAATCGATCCTTTTTCAACAACACATTGGCAACATTTTCATCGACCTCCACAGTGGCGTTTAAGCCATTTCGTGAAGGCCTAATCCCTAGAACTTCGCATGACGCATTGCTGCCAGCACCACTCTGGATTGCGTCAGCGACGTCCTTGGCTGTCGTTACCGCATCCATACCTATCAAGAGAAGTTTTCTCCTCGCTGTACCACCCCTAGTCGTTACTTTCGCAACGCAGGAGGGCATCGAGCCGACGACCTCTCTGACTCTTTCTACCGCCTCACTACCACCCTCCAGCTCAAGGACTACCCCTTGCTCTTTTGTTTTACGCACTCTCTTGATAACAATATCACTCCTTTCACACAGGCCCGTCCTGAGCCCCTGTAGAAGTTCGGCATACGTTCTGTCCTTCGTCTTCTCTACAATTACCACTCCATTTTTCACCATGGGCTTCATCACTCTCGCCTCTTTACCACTCTTTCCAAACACTACGACCTTGAAATTCCTGTCTTTGAACGCCCACTCCGCAAGCTTTCTGGACACCTCAGTTCCCAGAGCTGCCGGAGCGGCAAGTCCAACACTCGTTCTACCACACTTTTCCATTTTCTCCCCCAGCAACTTACATACCGACAGGAACTTCACTGCCATAGGCTCCTCTCCCTTTCCAACAATGAGCTTGTATATGCACTTTTCCGTGCACACCTCTTGCCCATCCTCTTTCAATACTCCCACCCTCGAGAACATTGTTCCTACTCCTCCGCTGGCGTCGCCAATTACCGGCACTCCCGGCAGTTGCGGGTATCTCTCCCGAAGCTTGCCGATCATGGCGGCATCTGCCGTGTCCGCGGTTATTACAACGGCCACATCACCAGCGGATTCAAGGAGACTACCCTCACACATACTTGTTCTCTCAAAGATTCCCTCCGGCCATTCTTGACTGACTAGATCCATGATCTCATCAGTCCCCTTACACTCATCGAAGTCGGGACCCTGGAGGCGGGTGTGCCTCAGGGAGCGGTGCTGTCGCCTTACCTGTACACCATCTATACGGCCGACACGCCAAAAGAGCCAGGCTCTCTGTTGAGTCTTTACGCTGACGACACAGCAATAGCTGTTAGCTGGAGAAACCCGGATCATGCAGCTAATCATCTGCAAAGAGCACTAAACAGATTTCAAAGATGGTGCATGAAATGGAAAATAGCCCTAAATCCAGACAAAACACAGGCTGTAATGTTTAGTCACAGAAGAAGTGTACCAAATCGCGAAATTACAATCGAAAACACCCCAGTAGACTGGACCAACCAGGCTAAATACCTAGGGGTACATCTAGACAAGAAGCTAACGTTCACTGAGCACATCAATCAGCAAGTACTCAAAGCCAAAGCGTTGAAAAGTCAGCTCTCAACACTTATAGGAAGGAAAAGTAAACTACGATTTAAAACCAAAATCAGGGTTGCGAATAGTATTATCCTGCCAGTCCTAACATATGCATCCGCAGCGTGGGGACACACCTGTAAAACAAACAGGAAAAAGATACAGACTACTCAGAATCAAATAGTCAGAGATGCCCTCAAGATACCAAGGTACGTACCCTTGAGATACGTATATAGAGACTCAGGACAAACAAGAATCCTACGCACGCTAGACGAGAGAGCATATGAAATTTTCAACGGACTAAGAAACCACCCAAGCAGAATGTTAAGAGAGCTGACTAACTACAATGAAAACATAAGGACGGTACATAGAAGACCAAAACAACAGATAGCTCGATATAGGGAGAACCCGAACGAATAAATAAAGAATGAGATGGTTGCAAAAAGAACGAACAAAGAAATGCAGTCATTCAGAAAACACACCAAAAAAACTCTGGCGAGAGGGTACGCTTTTCTTTTTAGGTTTTTAGGTAATTATAAGTCCAGTATACACCGGGGTGTGTGAGAGCATTATACACTTGGGAATGCACACCCCAATACACGCACACAAATAGGATTAAGGAAAAAAGGAAAGAATTGTTGCCCAGGCATTTTATAGTCCCGAAGCCACAAGGAAGTCCACAAAAAAAAAAAAAAAAAATTCATATTGATATATTCATACTTTTCATTAAACCGTTTCACGTAAATTTACCTTATATAGCAAACATAGAAGGGGTCCGTCAGGCCTTCTATATACCGCTCCGCGGACTAGGCCCTTAAGGCAGATCGAATGAAAGATCTACTCGCGAAATCCGAGCACTGAGGTCATGTGCGGCATACATGGGCTTGGTGGCCGGACCCCTCTCGGGTGCTCAGCCAGCGAGGAGAACAAAATTTATTTTGCCAAATCGGCGGCTGAGTGACCGAGCACACACTCTTTTCCGGACATAGAGTCATGAGCTCAGGCTGACGGCTCTATGGTCGGAACACACGCTCTTTTTTCTTTTTTTTAGGGACTCAAGTCCCGACGTAAAGCTAGAGTAAAATCAATAGAGTCAGTAAAGTAAATAGGGAGAAAAGCCTAGATGTGGCTACCCCTACAGTTAGGTGGCATAACCACATTCACTAAAAACCGAGGATGTCCTATTACCCAGGGCATCTTAAGTAAATTTCAGATCATAAGCCTCCTCACGTAAGTCACACGATGAGAAGGGGTGGTGGAAAAGCCTGGGGGTCAGATAGGTACCACTTCGACTAGCGAAGTGTGACCGGTTTGATCTTCGGACATGTGGATCCCATTCTTACATTGGTATACACATGTTCCTAGGGGCAGGGTTGATCACTGCGTGTGTGTGTGTGCGAGGTACTGTCAACAATACATTGGCTTAGATAGTACTAGGGATTTTGGCCTGTACAGAAAAATGTAGCCATTTATGAGTTACTACTTTTTTTGCATTGTTGGTGGTTGATAAAAAATGATTAAGGCTTTAAATGTCCGCAAATCTCTTCAGACCATAATAATGAAAATACCTCTCCAATAAAACAAAAATTATATTAAAACGATGGCATCTCCTGAGGTAAAATATTTCGGGAGCAAACTGAGTTTCCGGTTGACAATTTTTTCAGGGGAAACACCATTATAGGTTAGAAAAATCAGGATATGGCCCGAAATCTTAAAAGTCTTACAGTTACGATTATGGAATTAGTAGATGTGCTTAAAATAAGAGGAGTAAAAATTGTTAGCATTTGAGAAAATAGACAGAAAGGGCAAATATAAGAACTAAGTTAAGAATAAAAATTGTGGTATGTAGGAGGAAGTAACCGTGGGAACGGAGTAGGTGTAATTGCCAAAAGAGGAATTATTAATAACGTAGTAAAAGTTTTAAAAGAAAGTGATAGAATATTGGTAGCGTGTTCTGGATGAAGAATAAATAAAATCTTGTGTGTATGCTTCTTAAGTTGGCCTGGCTGATAATGAAAAAAAACTTTTTTGATCAATAAGGGACATGATTAGAGATTCTGTTTATGTAGCGTATAGATTTTATAAGTACGATAAATACACATGTACAAATACTAAAATAAAATAAAACTTTAAAACGAAAAAATTTAGAGATATCAGAGAAAAGAATTATAATATGATGTGATTTTAATTCACATGTAAGGTAAGGATATGGAGCAATCCATGGAGGGTTAGACTTTGGAACTAGAACTAGTAATTTCAAAGATACTATGTTGAAATTAGCATTGTTAACACAAACTTTAAAATAAGTCGCATACAAGAGTGGACAAAATTACCCTCAAATAAATTATTTCATGACAACAAAGAAAATATACAAGGTGGGGCAAAAGTATCACCCGATGTTCTTTTGCTGTATTTTTTTTTAATAAAAAACTGATTCTGCTTGTTAAATTTGTTTATAAATTTATTTAAAAATTATTTGTTGCATGAAGTCGAGAAAATGATATCGACGAAGTGGCTAACGCGACAGTTGATGACCATACGGGCCCGTTTTATTTTTCTATCGCTCTTGTCAGAACTTCGGGCATTCCTGGCTAATATTCTCCTTAGAGGCTTCAAAAATCTGATTTTGTTAACGTAAACCCAATAGTTAAAGAAAACTCATAAAAAAGTCTATAATGGTTAACTAAGGTAATATGGCCGCCCTGTGCAAATCACCAAGACGAGAGATTAAGCGACCCGCTTCGGAATATCGGTTGTATCTCGAGTACTGCGCGCCGTTACACCATTCTGTGGGAACCACATATTTTTTAGTCCTAATTCATCCATTTGATAAACAAAGAATTCGTTAATCGTTTTTTATGTGGCAATTTTAATGCAAAATGGCCCGATGACTCTTCGATCGTAAGCAGCTTACCACCCAGTAACTTTGAACTGGTATAATGCCTCTTCGTAGGTGATACACGAATTTTCCAAGAAATGATAATTTTGGTTAATCACGTAACCGATAAGATGAAATCGCGAAAACTCTTCACTCATGATAATCTTCGATGAAAAGTCATCTTCTTTTTTGTGGAGATTCAGAATTGCTCGAGCCTAGAGACACATTTGGCGATCAATAGCTAACAGCTGATGCACAGTTTGCACTTTGTAAGGCACCTTTAAATGTTTTCCAAAATCCTTCGTAGGAACCGCTGCGTCGGCTAATGCCCAATTACATGGATCGTCTTTGTGTCGATACTCCTGGCTCCTCTTCAACATCTTGGGCACTAGCAGCAGTATTCTTAGCAGAACAGTTTTTTCGGAACTTGTCATTCTTAGGACCTTATCGTTTTGTTTCAATATCTTCAAGACATGTCCGAATATCTTCAGTGTTTGTTCAGTTGCAGTGTGGCCAGAAATTTTGCGACGAAATTTATGCTGCCACAACACAACTGACGAATTGTTGCGCAAAAAAATAGAAACAATTATTCCGAGTTCTTGCGGAGTCGACCATTCATGGCTTGTCGATTTGTATTGTAGGTTTATTTACTTTACAGATATCACAGCCCAAATGACTATTGCGCTATTAGCAAAAGTTACAGCGTTTTCCATAAGAATGATTACTTAATACTACTTTATATAATTACTACTTAATATTAAAACAAAAACAATATTTTACCAAGGACAGAAGCAGCTAAAAAATTTGAAGAATGAAAGAAAATTTTAATCAATTCCAAATAAACATAGTTATTATTATTGGATATACTGCTATTAAAATACTTAGAAACACCTCAAAAACAAAGTTTGAGAACAAAGCTGTGGTGGTAATCAAATGAACTTCTAGAAAATGTAAATGAAAAGAGAAAACTACATAATCATAAGCAACAAAATATACTGGATACACATCATAAAAACTATACGTTGCCAAAAAGAAAAATAGAGGTAGAAAAAGCTAAAGCAAAAGCGTTTAAAAATATACAGTACGATCATTGTAACCTTTAACAACGGGCTACAGTGTATTCAGTACATCAGCTCTACTTAACCCAGGGATCGGCAACTAATTTTGGGTGGGATCCAAATATATTTTAAAATAGGTTTGGGGTGGTGCAGGAAAAAAATTGGCGAAACTTCGTTATAGGACTTCATCGAGTGAATCAAATAAACGCGTTAAGTTTGATTTAGTCAGCGTAGACGTATCACGAAGTACTGCCAAAAGTACTTATATGGTTTGCTTTTCTTCTCATGGCGCCGTCTCCTTTCGAAGGTTGGAGATCCAAATGGCAATTGTAGTTTTGGAAACTGCTGCGCGAAAGATTTCTGCGGATGAGCGGTCGAACCATCTCCTCAGGTGTTTCAGCCACGAGTTCTGGCATCTTCCTACTGATCTTTTGCCCTGTACTTTTCCTTCTAGTATAACTTGAAGTAATTCGTATCTTTCGCCTTTCAACACATGACCCAAGTATTGCAAAGTATATGGTTTGCTAGCTTATTTTAATTTTCACTCACAACACAGTATGAAATACAGCAAACAGATGTACATTTTTAAAATCAATTAAAAAATAACACTTGTCTTTTTAAGCCAGTCTTTTAAAGTACGGTTCAGCTGGGAGCAGCAAATGAAAATATTGTCCCCAATCTCCATTTGGAGCAAAGTCTTTGAAATAGGGAACAAATTCGCAGCAACATCACTTCATTCTTTTGCTGAAGGAACTGCAAAAGGAGCTTTTAAAAATGTCGACCACTTTTTTACATCTGTAAAGTCTTCAAATCTTCCTGCGAATTCTTTTTTGATGACATCTAAAAATATTGAAACGTCTCTTTCTGATTCAGAATTACCCTTGTGTTCACGAGTTGTTGAAAAGTGAATTAGTTGTAGACTTACAATGTCTTCTGAGCTGGCGATGGAACGAAGACACTTTATATCAGAACACATATTAATTTCCCATATTTTGTGGTTCGGTATTAAGGATATGTAAGTGTTGCAAAATATCTTTCAAGAGAGCCACAACCAACATACTCTTTTTTATTTACCAATAAAAAGCTTTATTGCTATTTGGGTATTCAAGTTTCCTAAGAAGGTAGTTATTTCTTTGTGTTTGTCAAAAACGTTTAATTACTTGACCTTTACTTAGCCAACGAAGATTGTTGCGTTGAAAGTAAGTCCGAATGCATTAAATTACACTCAGATTAGAAAAACTTTAAAGTGCCTGTGCTGAAGAGTAAAACACCTAATAAAATCAATCAACTTGTTTATTACTTCTTTTATAGTGTCTCTAAGTATCCCACATATGGCAACCCGCTGTATTATGCATTGATAAGATAGTAGCCTAGCATTTTTTTCTTGGATTCGCTTTACAAACCCCATTTCTTTTTAAACCATAGCTAGGATACCATTCGTTGACAGAGACACCATTTTATCGTAACTAAGGTTTAATTTTGTCATAAACTTATGAAAAGTCTGGAATAAATCTTCTACACGAGTCTGTCCTTTAAACGACAAGACTGCAAGCAGTTCTTCCTTAAACATTATATTTTTAATATCATAAAATCTCACAAAACAGACATTTGTTCATCGTCAAAAATATTTCATGATTCGTCAAGTGTTATCGCGTAGCAAGGTGCCTTTTACAAAAGTTCGAGCAAACCTCTTTTATTGTGGTCAACCATTGTTTCGGTTCTTCTTGTATTTCTTTTTGTCTACAATACAATATCTTGAATTGTGGCAACAATGTCCTTTTTATCTTTAAAAAGTGCTGCGGCCACTCCAAATATACACTCTTTAACTATCCGAGTCTGAAAAAAGCTTCTAGTGTTGATTAAGTATCCACCATACACGGAAAGCTACGTATGCAAATTTTTTTTCTGCTCATGCATAATTCGAATTAGTATGGATGTGCTATTTTTATAAGAAGCTAGTTATCTTCAGCTTTTCTTTTCAAGATTTACTTCCCAGAGGACACTTCTGATGGGCCCATTTATAATGTCTCTTTAAATTATTACTTTTAATAAGAGCGACAGTTTAATTGCATCTTAGGCAAACTGTAGCAGCGCTCAGGAAGCGTGAAACAATATTGTTTAGTCCATTCAGTTAAAAACTTCATATTTTCACTATCAACATAGTCTTTTATTATAATCAATAAAATATAAATTACTTTAAAATGCCACAAGAAAATAGCTCACAACTTAGGCTTTATACGATTTATATCGACAAAAAATAAAAATCACAAGTATGGACAATTACAAGTTAATTAAGCGAACAACACAAAAGACAAAAACAAAGGGCAACAGTTACAACAACACTCACTTGCTCTCAATTCTACTACGTGAGTACGACTGGCTGTCTAATGGTGGCGAGGAGGCAGTGTAGTCAACTCTACGCGTGGATGCCCAAGCTAAGCGGCGGCTGTGTTGCCAACTATACGTTGGCAATCAAACGTAGGAAAAGGTTAAGACGCCCCTCAGGCTATCGCCACTCAGGCAAGACAGCCCCTCAGGAAGGTCAAAGGACCTACAGTCGCGAAACCTGAGCATCAATGTCACATGCTACAAGCGTGAGCTCGGTAGCCAGACCTTTCGGACACGCAGCCGGTGAGGAGAACAAAATTTATTTTGCCGATTCGGCAACTAAGTGACCAAGCACACAAAAATCCTGATATCTGTCCGGAACACACACTTTTAGAACACAAGTCTAAAGTCAAGTCAAATAATAAATTCAATTAGTTATAGGGAGAAAAGCTCGTCTAGTTACCCCTAAAATTAGGTGACCTAACCACACAAAGTTAAACATAGGAAAACATTACTCAGTGCACCCAAAGTAACGCTCAGTACAAAAGCCTCCTCATTCGTTATGCCCTGTGATAGGAAGGGGTGGTGGGTTATAGCTTCTGTGTTAAATAGGTAACGCTCGATTAAGGAGTGTGATCGGTTTGCTCTTCGGACATGAGGGTTCCACTGATCGATTGGAACACATATGCCACTCGGAGTTGGGGTTCGTACAAATTGTGTATGTGAAAAGGCTTTTAAAAATTGTGTGTGTAAAAAATCACGTGTCAGCTATAGATAAGCTTCGACAGTTGTAGGTTGTTTACTGTAGAGCTAGACTGACGGCTGAAAAATTCAGAATAAGTTTACCACTGGTGTATGTAGTACACCAAGCACCTAGTTATGTAATTAAATTTTGTGAGATCTAAATTACGTTAATCTACTAAAAAAACATTATTAATGTATAACGACTTATATGTAACGAGATCTAGACATTTTGCAACGTTTTATATAGAAGAATTTGTAATTTTGTTTTTAAAATATTAGGAAAACTTTCATTTTATTATAACAAAACATATTTTATATTATCATTTACTCATAACGTAATTTAACTCATAACTTAGTTATGAGTTAAATTACATTATCCATTTGGATATTTGTGAGTACCTATTATTGCATTATTTGACGACCTTTCAGTTGTTTTTATTGTCTTGTTTTTTCATGTTCCTCGTTTTCCCATAGCCATATGGTAATGTCTCTTTAAAATCTAAATTAAAAATAAATGATAAAAATTACAACTGACTGCCTTTATATATTTCTCGTAACATTTTTAAATCGCGAGGTACAACAAAATATCTACTTTGCAGGGATCGTGTACCAGTAACAAATCCTAAACATCTCTTACAAGAGGAACTTGAAGCTATGGCTTAATCTGTATTTAAGGAATAATCTGATTACGAATTGGTGAAGACCCTTAGACGACGAGCTAATAGAAGAAACAGCCTGACACTGAATCGGATATTGATCTGAATGATGAAAATCAATATCCGCTTAACTCGGACACACAGTAACATTGGAAACAGCTCATATCTTAATAAAGACAATGATTATTTTATAGGGAAAGACTAAATAGCTAAATGGCATAAAAGATCTCTTGTAAATTTAGCAAAACTCTTTTAAAAAAGATGTTTTCTTGGCCAAAAGTTTGTGCGAGAGATATTATTACGAAACTAAGTGTTTTTTAAAAACTCTGTATTTAGTTGACAAATTTGCTGCCATGTCTTACTTGATATGTTTATGAAAAACTTTGTAGCAGAAACTGTTCTTTGGGAGAACAAATGACGATCGGTGAAATGTTAATACCTTTTAGAGGTAGATGAAGCATGGTGCAATACATTCCAAGCAAATCTGCAAAGCGGCTTAAAAGTGTTTGTGTTGTGTGACGCAAGGACCTTTTATGCCAACAATTTTGAGGTGTATTGTGGTCAACAATTGGAAAGGTCTTACAAAAAATCTAACAAATAAACGGATATTACCCATACCTGCCTCAAATTCATCATGAATATTAATTGACAATCCTTTATTCAGGGGCATCAAATACGAAAACGACTAGTTTATAAAATCAAATGATTCAATGGCAAGACTTCCTCTTGAATTAAAAAGTAGTAAAAATATTGCAGATACAAATATCAACTTCAAATATTACTTTAATGTTATAAGAATGTTGGAATAATGCTTAAAAGTGTCGGTTTGTTCATATTAAAATTTTAATACATTTGACTCATTGACCAATTAAAATCAACATTATATATTTTTCTCGTTGTTGAATTGTGACAACTTAAAAAATAACTTTCCTAAACAAATTAATTTTAACAATATTCTCAAATTTAACAGCTAACAAGTAAATTAAAATAATTTGTGAAAAGTTACGTTGACACA
Source organism: Diabrotica undecimpunctata (assembly GCF_040954645.1). NCBI lineage: Eukaryota > Metazoa > Arthropoda > Insecta > Coleoptera > Chrysomelidae > Diabrotica > Diabrotica undecimpunctata. The sequence continues at coordinate 76,530,223 of NC_092804.1, read as the reverse complement.
ATAATATTAAATTTTGTGAGCGTCATTTTAACTGATTTAATAATAATTATGGTTTCCGTTAAGTATCAATTTAATCTATTAACTAACTAACAATATAATCAGTAGGCGCATTATCCACCTAAATAACCATTGACACAATTTATTGCTACTAGAACCGTTTAGATAGCGGCCTAAAATAATAGGCGATAGCCTCTAAGGATTTCGCAAAAGCGTTTTGTTGCTGGAGTTATTGATGGCCCAATTCTTATATATAAAGTGGTGTTATAGCACCAATCAATTTGGTTTTGAGTGACATTAGGATATTGTTTCCTGGTCATATATACCAGTAAAGTAAAATATTATACAATACTGTCTAAACTGTGAAAAATATGTCTGGTTTTTATGGATTTTGTTCGGTTAACATTTACTGAACTTAGCTGGAGTTTTGTGAATTTAAAAGATGTGACGTAAATTTGATTTTCTAGTAAATTTAAGCATAATTATGTTCAACTGATTCAATTCTTTTAAATTTTGTTTAATTCGGCGGATTTTTTCCCTAATATTTTAATAGACTGCTTCATAATTATTATTTTTTTGCTGATTTTAATATTGAATACTTTTACGGTTATATGATATATATTTATTATTTTATCATATTTTCTTCTTTTTTCTGGGTATTATAATTTTTTCCTTTCTGTTTAATTTTTTATATTCGTAGTTTACTGCTTGATGGTATTTAAAGTATTATAAAAAGTAATATTACAGTGAAAATATGCTGTATTTTAAACTAAGAAAATTAAAATTTCGAACAGAATTCCTAAGAGTACCCTATAACGTGTTACACAAAAAACTGTATTTTAACGTTAGCATCATTGGTATCGTGATGATTTCAGTGATAACATAGGTGTATAATGAATAATCATAGAGGTTACACTAAGTTGGTGTAAGATACCCATGTAAGATTCTTAACTATTCTTGCTAAAATAATTAGTGTTCTCTTCTTAGTGCACTTAGGATAGGTTATTTTGATAAAGTGCCCCGAATTCTCATTTTTTCGCAGATGATGATTTAGTCTGAATTACTTTAAGATACCTTTTGCTACTTTCTCATGTCTTTAAAAACTCAAATCTCCAATTTTTTATGTCTTCCGCATAGTATATTGATTTTTAGCTTCCATCTTTTCTTCCAACTTTTACAACGTTTTCAAATTTCATGTGCGTAAAAACTTCATAAAGATAATATTGATCACTGTATGCAGTTTTGTAAAATTTCGCAGGATTTATGTAATGTTTTTGTCTTGAGAAGCTTTAAATATGCAGCTAGTCACATAATATATTCACATAATATTAAAAATTGTACCTAACACCTGCAGAAGTTCATGTTTAAGTGGGAATAATTAATGACACAAATATTGGCCCATATTTTTTTAAACAAAATTTTACTGTGAAACGGTACCTTCTTGCAATTTCAAAGAACTGCAGCTATAATACTAGTTTTTGCCAGACAATGTAGCTATATGTTTCCAAACGTCAGCAATTCTGATTTACCACATGCACGCAATCTTGATATTTTTCATCTGTAGATTTTTTCTTTGAATCTAATTATTCAAAGGTATATGCAGATAACTTGCAAGTTATTATTTAGGCAAAGGTATATTCAGGTAAACTGTAAAATATGCAGCAGTTGCACAACCGAATTGAAACTGCAATTAACTTTTCTATATCAATATTTATTTAAACATTGTATTTATAAATCTTATATAAAAAACTTTTATAACGTTTATTTGAGTAAAATGGATGTTTATTTATAGTAGAGTAGTTAATATTAAAAAACTGCTGCACATACGTCCAAATTTACATGTTCTACTTTGCTACTGCTGCAAAAATTAAATATTAAAAAAAAACGAACCAATACCAAAAAAAAAAATAAAAATTAATCTTAAATTAAACTTAATTCGTAAGCAAAAACGAGTTTATTTTTTAGCTTCCTTGTATTTTCCAATTTAAAAAAAAATTTACGGAAGTAAAAACTAAAATGCAAAAAATTTTGCAGGTCAAACAGGTTGAATCTAAGTAACAAACTTGGGATTCACTTATTAAGTTATTCATAATCAATATGTAAATATTGTTCGTATTATTTTAAGAAATTATAAGGGTTGGTATAAGGGTCAACGACCTTAATGCAAAAAATTATGTCAAGTTGTGCATTTTACGCTTATAGTACATAACCCATGATCGCCTCTCATACATTTCATTAGTTTAATACACAATAAGCTACTTCCCCCCTTTCCCGGATGTTCTTAAGTCTTCGCGCAAATACCCCCGATTCCCTCTGGAAATTATTCAGGACAACTTCACAACTCCGCAACTTCTCAGTTTTGAGTTTCCTCTCGAGACCAAGCCACATGGCGGCTGCTGGATTAGCGGTTGGAGACAATTAGACATGCTTGAGGATTTTCTTTGTCAATGAGGAGTTTTACCGAAGCAAAACGGCGTCACTATTAGTGCAGGAAGGTTTTTTTTCGCTATTAAAGTCCTTGATAAACCAAATGTCTGGGACAATAAAACATTACTTTAATATTGTATAGAAACAGTAACTTAAACAGATAATATAAAAAAATTTAATCAAGTAGTTAAAAAACGGATAGAAAAATATCATTAGTGATTTGGAAATTGTTAGCAGATATATTAATTATAGTATTTTTTTTCCTTTTACAATTTTTTAAAAAATAGTTTTATTTTTTTTTTATTTTTCCTCAATAATTAACATGTATGGCTAATATTTGATTAGTCCCAATAATGGTTTTTGGTATAATACCTTACGGCTCTACATGGGCTAAAAATTAGTTTACTGATGGTTTTTGTTGTGAAATATTGGTAATAGTCTTTTTGGTAAAAGTTTTACTATAAATTGTTAGCTTTTGTGTTCTTCGATATCGGTCATTCTTCGTCCACGTACTTCCTATATTATATTTTACTTGGACATCTTCCACCGTCTTTCTTTACGTGCCTAATTATTTGCCTTGACTTCTCTCTCCTACGGCTTTAGCCTCTCTGTGACGACCATCTTCTTAACTTTTTTCTGATCCTCCTGTTCTCTTTCTCGATATCAGTCCTCGTAAGTGATCTGCCTCTTTTCTATGATCTCCAATTCCCCCTGTTTTTCAAGCTCTGTCCAAACTTTTAACGGCTTTATCCTTTTTAAATCGTGTGTCTTTTTTCTCTTTATCTTCTCAGTTCTTAAATTTTTCCAATCCTCCTGTTCTCTTCCTCGATATCAGTCTTCGTAGGTAATCTGCCTATGGAGTTTCTCTTTTCTAAGGTCTCTGATTTCATCTGTTCTTTAAACTTCATCTCCCCGTACAGATCTTTATCTATTTTTCGTCGTTAACACTACACTATGTAGAGTGTATTTGTGTACTTCTTACTAGCATTCAGTCGCTCATCCACACCAAATTAGAAGAACACCTAAGTGAAGTTTAATTTGGATTTAGAGCAGGACTCGGAACGTGGTATGCACTTTTCAGTTTGCAAGTTTTAATACAGAAAGTGAGGAATGTCAATTGCGATGTTTATGTACTTTTCATTAATTTCGAGGATGCATGTTACATTAATTTCATTAATTTTGACAAAGTGCCTAATAAAAACCTAATCGATATCCTTAAAACATCAGTACTAGATTGTAAGAATATCAGACTAATCTCAAACTTATATCTCTAATAAAAAGCAACAGTGCGATTCCAAAATTAATGGTCCAAGATCTTTTCAGTCAGAAAAGTCACCAGCCTTATTTCACATCTACTCTGTAAACATCTATAGAGAAGCCTTAGATGAATAGGAAGATGGTATTGCAGTATATGACTAACTTATAAACAATATCAGATATTTGTTTAATTGTGTGTTTGGGTTGTTGGGCAGTTGTCTTCTGAGATTAGTTTTCGACTTTTGGCCAACACTGGGGGCTGACATCTTCTGGAGATGCTACTGCTTCGATTGTAAGCTTAAACTGACGCTACGTTGGACTATGGAGGTCATATTTATATTTTATACTCGCCTTTCCTCCACTGGTTGTGGTTTTGGGCGTGAGGGGGCTTAAGTCGTTTGTAGCTTTTCTTTTGTAATCTTTTGTATCCATGTTTTGTTAATTCTTAGTCCTTCTTCTATCCGATTTAATATATTTGGAAACTTATATATTTCCACCGCTTGCCGATATAATCGTGGGTAGTACTGTGATGTTTTATCCAGCATCTGCGTTTTTTCAAACAGTATCCAATGTTCTCCGCTTCCCAAAGCGTGTTTGGCAACGGCAGATTTGTCGATGATATCTCCTAAACAACAATGGATTTTATGTTCGTTTATCCCTGTGTGTGTGTGTGTGTCTTTTTGTGATTCCCACATATACTATTCCACATAAATATGCATGGTATTCGGTATAATCCGGCCGTTTCTAACGGGTCGCGTTTATCCTTATCCTTATCTTTGGCCAATCTTAATCAGTCCTTGATTTTCTTTGTTGGCTTAAAAATGGTCTTTACATTGGCTTTTTTAAGTATTCGCCCAATTCTGTCTGTTACCCCCGATCTACAGGGCAAGAACGTTTTGCCTATACAGTAAAACCTCCCTTAACCGAAACCTTTTTAACCGAAACCTCGTTTAACCGAAACGGCTGAGTTTCAATAATTTCGACAATAAAAAGTAAATTTTTATCGCAAAATGTAAATAATTCCATTAATTTCACTCACCGATTGATGCCGATGTGTGTTGGGAAATCAAGAAAACTAAGAGCTCTAAAAGATATTTCCGAAAAAGCACTTCCAGCTTTTTATAGAGGCCAAAAAAGCTCATGAATGTCGACCACTTTATTTTCAGAATGGTTCGAACATGAATTCGTCCCAAGTGTAAAATCCTTTTTAAAATCAAAAAACCTTTCCATCAAAGCATTGTTGCTTGTTGACAATGCGCCAACTCACCCTCAAAATCTACAAAATGGGTACCTACAATTGTCAGATTTTTGCCACCGAATGTCACGAACTTAATTCAGCCGTTAGACCAAGGAGTAATAGAGACATTCAACAGACATTATAGAGAAACATTCTTAAGACATCTGTTATTACACAGAAGACAAATGAATCCAAAAGTGTTGATTCTCAAATCTTAAACAATGAAACATATTGTTTATTGGTATGCTGAGTCGTGGGCCAAGATCAAATCTTCAAATGCTGGAACAAACTTTTTGATGGGATTTTGATTGACGATCCTGAAGAAGAAAATGGTAAAGAAACGACAGAAAAAATTAAAACTTTAATAAAAAATTTTGCCGAAATGTGAAGAAATTAACCAAGAAGAGATACGTGAGTGGTTAGCAGCCAATGACTCAGAAAGTGAATCAACAGACAAGAGGCAGCACGATACCGCCGACTCGCGCTGCCTTCAATGATTTTCAATGCCGTAGAGGTAAGAACTTTATACAGTAGGCCTAATTAGTTAGGGACACGACTAGGTTCTTAATTCATGAAGTTCTGCAAATGAACGATAAAGAGATATAGCTGCAAAACATCGTTGTCAAACAAAAACGCAAAAGAAAATAGAAGATTTCTTTAAAAAAGCATGTTAAACTTGTTCCTTTTCCTTAATTTTGTTACTTTATTTTGTATTTACTTATTAGAAAACATTACGAAATCACCTCATAGTATTTTTTTATAAAAAACAATTTTATTTTTAACCGAAATTCTTGTTATCCGAAACGGCCTCCCCCCCCCCCCCAAATATTTCGGTTAACGGAGGTTTTACTGTACATGCTGTTTCTTAGTCCTTTCTTCTAGAAACGTTGTTAATCGCTTTATGTATTTCTCTTCTGGTATAACCATTAGAGGTGAGCGCTTTTTCAATATGAAGAAGTTCACTTTGCAGATACTGTGGTTTAAAAATTCTCTTCGCCTTCTCCGCCGATGATACCTTGTTTTTGGCCTGGATTATGATTTAAGTTCCTGTTTAGGTATCAGTCCGTATGTGTGTATGTTTTCGATACACTTTATGTCCTAAGTAACCTTCCTTTCGATTTACTTATACATCTAGCAACGCTAGTTGCGAGGATAGGGGCGAGTAGAAAATATAAATATGGCCTACGTAGTACAACGCGGCGTCAGTTTCAGCTTACAAGCGAAGCAGTAACATCTCCAGAAGATGCCAACCCCTAGTGTTGGCGAAACGTTGAGAACTAATCTCAGAAGACAACGGCCTAACAACACGAACAAATAGTTTAACAAGTTAGACGATGGCCGTGAAAGCCTAACGCATAATATCGGATCAGACGATACCGTATTATTAGCAGATAGTGCGCAGGAGCTCCAAACGATGATGGGTATTGATGTAGAAACTTTTAACAAATGCAGCCTTAAACTATATTGAGGCACATATTGCAAGAGTGGCCTAACTGATAAAAACTGATTTTGAGAAAAAGACGATTTAAGTTTTATTCAATTTGACCACTCTCTGTTTCTCTAAGAATTATTAACGTTAGTTTTCAATTTCAACAACTTAAATTAGGTTAATAAATTTCATTTTACATTAATATCACAAAAAAGTAAAATTTTGAAAATCTTTGTTAAAAAAAATTGTTGGCCACTCTTGCACTAACATTATATAAATAAAAAAAATAAAGTGCGTTTTTGCATAAAATATATTTTTAAAATACTTGTATACAAAAAATAAACAAAAGTCAAAACAATGCCCTTAACTAATTTTTTTTTATAAACATTTATTCCACTATTTGTTCGGAATCTTCTATAGCGTAAAACACATTATCTTCTCCATCACCAATATTTTGAATACGTTAATCTAAATTTTTAACATTTAGATTGTTATAAAAGTTATGTAAATAAGGTGGTTCATACACTAACAAATCTTGTAAATTGATAAATTTATCTTCTTCAATGTCTGTGCCTTTTGGGTATAAAAGTGGAAGTTTTCCAATAAAGATACATGTATTGCGCTTCATAATGTCTATATGTTTAAAAATAACCTCCGGATTATTGGATTCTTTATAATACAATTATAGTGGTTCAGTTAAAGAGTATCGCAACCATTGCATTTTAGCCAGTTGACCGATTAACCCTCGACAGTCTTTTTACGATTAGTAATGGTTGTCTCTAATTGAACACTACTCACGAAATCATTGCCGGTCATTTCTACTACTGTGAATGGTTTTTGTTTTTTGGCTGTCCTAATCACTCTAGTCCAATTTCCGGGTACATAAATATCATTAAAAGTTTTCTTGTTCTTCTCTATGATCCCAAAGTCACAGACTAAATATGAAGCCCCGACACTAAAAATTTATGGTCATTTTGCTGCACTTTTAATATCTTGTTTTGTATAATGTAGTCACAAAATAAAGACATTTTAATGTTCCTATTCTGCCCTCCGCATTGGTCACTATTCATAATTAATTTTGACGTGTTAACATAGTTTTTGACATAATGCTGTATACAAGATCCAATCTCTTGAGGTCCTCTAGATGCTATTGCTTCATGCCAAATGTACATGTGGACCTGATTACTTAACAAGTTGTAGACACCTAAGCAGTATGTCCAGAACTGTCTTTTGTAGTAACATACCACAGTTGAAAGATGAGGTGTAGGTAATGTAGACATAAGATCAAACGCTATTACAGTGACATCGCTTTCAGCTATTTTACCCAATTCCGAATCCAATGCCATCCCAGCACGTGCGCTTTAGGCCTTTAAAAGATGCAATTCTTTTTCTAACTTTAAACTTGCCAAAGTAACTTCAGAATTTTCTGTTTCTATTTTTTTGTTTAAATTCGTCACATCTTCTATGTCAGATACAGGCGCATAAAAAGTTGAATTAAATTTTTTTCTGAAAGTATCCCTAAAAATAAATTGTGTAGCAGTATCATTTGTTTCTTATTTGTGTAAGGAGTTGACAGATTTAAAGTGGAAACTAAATAACAAGGGTTGGGATTTTTTTTCTAGAATAATGTGACTGATATTTTGGAAACCTCGAAATAAAATGAAAAATATTGTCAAGTTTCTCCTGACTTGTTTTATTATGAGGCTCCTTTTTTGTGTTTTATCCTTAGAAGGATAAAAGAGGAAAGGACCCCAAGTACCACCTTGCTCTTTATTACGTAAAGCGAGTGTAAGTCGACCATCTGAAACTCTCAATACTTTTTAAAAAACTCCTTGCAAACTAAAATATCTAACCCTGTTTCTCTTGTCAAATAATATTGTCTTTTCGCAATATCTCAATATCGTTAGACTGAAAATTGCTTTATAAATTCTCATCAGTCACCAATAAATTTTCATTTTCACCTAACACAAAGTATATTAGTTTCTCGCAAATGATTATAGTAATAATAAACTACCTGTACCTTTTCACTTTATTACCTTACATTGCGAGAAGAGACAATGACAACTTAGAAAGACTAATTGTGTGCGGAAACGTAGAAGGACGTAGAGGCCGAGGACGCTCACCTATCCTATGGTCAGATCAAGTACAGAAAGCCACTGGAGAGACGTTTTCTGAGTCCATGAGAGCAGCCCAAAATCGCAAGAGATGGAGAGAATTGCTCTGTTAGTAACCTATAGCTTATCAGCGATGTTTGTTATTTTGTATTCTTTAATAATGTAGTTAAATTGTGATAAATTAATAAAAAAGGGGTTCGTTATTTTCACTTTATTTCTAGAGCTGAAAGTTGCCATTAATTTGTCATTATGACGTTCTACATTTTGAATTAACCTCTGCTACACTCCTCTTATTACAGAATCTATAATATCTATAATTATTTCTATTTGTTAATTATCTATTAACCAGTCTCTATTGCTTATCAAGTTAAGATGCACTTTGGCTATCCTCAGTTGGATTGCGTTTTTTTCCCAATTCGTTGACTTTTTTTGTGTTTCTTTATGTTCCTATATTTTTCATTATTATGTTCCGAAGCTTTTAACCGATACTGAGAGCATATAAAAAATCTATTTTGGTTAGCAGCAGGCATAGTTGTTTTGTATAATTTGATCATAAAAATAAATAAATTATATAAATAAATAATAATAAATTTTTTATATTCAGAAAATAAAAATCAATTTAAATTATTTTTTTTATTTAAAAAATAATACGACTTAAAATAATTTATCATATACAACACCTTAACAGATTTTAAACGTAGATATGTCATTTTTAAAATATTTAGAATAAAAGCTTACAAAATAATCTTTACCTTTAATATTTCATTCTAAACCTTTTTCTGAATTTTTTACAGCCTTTTCGTCAAGCATTCTCAAAGTATATATACTGATAATGAACTAGAGCTATTTCTAAAAAAAATGATTCTATTCACTTCAACCAACTCAACCTCCTTTTATACAGGTCTTAATTTTACTATAAATAAAAAAAATCGTTTATTCAAAAATTTAAATGAAATAGCCATAATTTTAATTCTATTAACTATTTCTATACTTTTATTTTAGCACAAAGGCTAACAACTAAAGAATAATATAATATGCACGCCCATGGTAAATTTTTAGTTTTTTTTTTTGTTTCTCTCCACAATAATCTGTTTAATATTGATTTATTTAATTTTTATAATGCTTTTAGCGTTGCCACTTTATCATAATAGTATAATTTTTGACAGTGTGGAAGCGTCCAATACCATTTTAAAATTCGTTTTTTAAAAACCCCTTAACATTATCTCATATAAAATATCAGCGATTTTCACGTTTTGGTTGGATGGTAGGAATATAAATTCCGTCAATTTCATAAAATATTATCAGTGAATTCCAGTCAAAATTAATTTAGTAATGTCCAAAAGGTAAAATTGTTGATCTCGTGTTGCTGATGTTTCCTGTTTGTAAAGGCTGAAAACACTGAAATGCTTTCTATTGCTACATACATTTATTATTTAATGAAGATTTAGTATCATGAAAATACATTTAAATATCATTTAATAATATTCTATTTTACTATATATTTTTAAACATTTAAAATAAGCACATTTTATGTAAAAGAATATCAAATGTATAGGAATATGTATATATATATATATATATATATATATTGTTATGATGTTTTGTTACATATATATATATATATATATATATATATATATATATATATATATATATATATATATATATATATATATATAGGGTTTTTATCGCGGTTCTCGAAGAATTAGTTTGTAAGTACATTTTGAAATTATCTTTATTATAATTATTATGAAACACACATATATATCTAATATAGACAATATACATTTAAAACAAACTATCTTTAAATTAAAATTCTTATGAACCTAATTAAATTATATTAACAAAATTTGGTATCTTTCTGTCACTGAATGCCTAAATAAAACTGTTTTCCAAAATAAAGATTTTAATCACCACTCAACGTCTTCGTTGTCAGCCTCGGATATCCTTCTTTTTGTGAACTTACATTGCCAAATACGCCACAATGTTTTAATTATCAGCTTCCACCATTTTAAAATATTTTTCTTCTTAATAGCATTTAAAAATCGGTAAAATATTTTTCCTTTTTTTTTGCTTTTTTGTTTATTCTTTCTAATAGTCTTTTTTTTTTTCTTCCAATCTCTAATCACCATATACATAATATAATTTTTAATCTCCAACTAATACTCTCTTAATAGTATTTTTTAATCTTCATCTAATATACTCTCCAACTACTGAATCACTCATTACTGACTATCTTGAATACTGCATTAATGACTATTGAATATTGTACTAATACCCTGACTGACTGCATACTGTCTCTTCAATACTAATACCCTAATACTGATCATACTGACCATACTGACCATCTTGAATCCAAATCACATCGTATTTATAACATTTCAATGTTCACGAATATTCTTGAAAGAAAATATATTCGAATCCTTCTATTTCATAGACACTACAATGTTCGCGAACATTCTACTACGAAAAGAGGTTAAATTCTTTCTATTGACGTCTTATTTTAGAGTTCTAGATAATTCTTTACTCTTCTATCGAGAATTTTATGGAAATTTAGGTTTTTCAGATCAGAATGTAAACTTATATTTATAAATTAAACATCTTAAATTTATAAATAACACTATTTTAAATCCATGATTATTCACAAAAGTTCCCACAACTAAATTGACTTCAGTGTATATTTGGTTGCCTATAAAGATGGCGTACTCAAATATATTTATAATATCATAATTATTAAAATAACCAAATACATTGCAAAATAAAAACTTTTTAAACTTATTATTATGCTAATTTCTTAAGAATGCCCTCATATAAATACTTTTTATAATATTCTCTAGTATATAACTTATAAATTATTTCTTTAATCACTATTTAAGTTCATTCTAGATTACCTTCGTTTCTCCTATATTTAATATTATCTCAATATATATATATATATATATATATATATATATATATATATATATATATATATATATATATATCGATTATTCTCAATCTACTGAAGAAACAACTTTTGGGTACTGGTTGGGGCCAGTTTAGGCTTCAGTCAATTCCATTCGATTACGCGTCCCCTCTTTCCTTGTCTAAGTTTCATTCGATAGTCGTAGTTCAGCGACACAATAATTTAGTTATTTCTTTGAAATGTCAAATTAAACATAAAAATAACTGCAATATGAATTTAAGCATGGCTACTTCCCAAATTTCATATTGACAAGTTGTGTAATGCTTCATCTTATCTGCATCATTTTAGCTGTGTCATCAAAATTGTACATAAAATAATTAAATATTTATTTTTGTTTAAGTATGGTACATTTAAAATTTTAAGACTTTATAGTTATTTAATTTCAGTATGTAATTTTTGTCTAATAAATATTGAGCCGATGATACAAGCTAGTTTTATTGAGTAGCAACTGCATCATTTCAGCTGTGAGTATGGATAGCGGTTTTTGACAAAACACCGGTTTTCGGTTATACCGGTTTGTTTTTGCTTACGGTTTAACCTGGCGGTTATAACCGGCCAAAGAAACCGGTTTTTACAAAAACCGGTTTTCGGTTTTTTTAATCCAATAGGTTACAAGTTACACTTTCAGTTTGCTTCTATATTTATAAAATAAAATAAAATTTGAATTATGGTTTTGTTTGGAATAATTACTTGAGAATAATAATTATGATTGGGATCCAAAATAATACCTAACCTAATTCTAATTACCGTAAAAACCTAATAACCGGATTTTACTTTAAAAATAAAAAACCGGTTATAACGGGGACAAAAAAACAACCGATAAAACCGGTTATTGCGAAGTAAAAAAACCGGTTTTCGGTTAAAACTGGTAGGTTTTTCCCATCCCTAGCTGTGAGCCACTGCATATATTATTAAGCAATTCAAAGCTTGTGGATGTAAGTTATTAAGTAATGACGTTTGACGTTTAAACTAATTATAAATTTGGTGGTAGTTTAAAGCTGATTTTTGTGGTATTTTAAGTGTTCGACCTGTCTTTAATATGATTGTGTAATACCTAATTGTTTATTTTACTAGTAACTAAAATAATTCTGTAATATTACTATTTTTTGCAGTAATTTACAACAACACACAAATCAGAACAAAACAGTAAAGGCTAATTTACCAGATTCCAGTAGCTGAAGCAATTCACTAAAGCAAGTGTCAAAATTTAGCTAGTAGCTTTGTATAACCATTTGATTTAGTCGAATTTAGTATTTGAGACAGTACCGAATTTAGTAGATATTTTAGTCAAGTAGATAGTAACAGATTCTATTTTCTAGAGCCAATAGGTGCCTTCACCATGTTTCTCTTTACTAAAACGTTACTAAACCACGCACTAAATACGTATAGACAATTATTTTAGTCAGTGTTTTAGTAGAAAGTACTGCAAGTAATTTGCTGGTAACTTACCAAATTTTAATCAGTAACATTCTTTACGCGATGTTGGAGATGAGATGTTCCATACTCAGGTCAACGAGAGATAAAAGTCAAATGTCAAGAACTTTTACATTTGATGCTCCAACACCAACGACTAAAAAAGATCTAATATGAAAAAGGTTTTACCAGTACTCAAAAATCTAAAAAACATTATTAGGGATGTTAGTAATAAACCCTCACAAACTAAAGTTAAGGATATCATAACTACAATTGCTAAACTCAAATGGAGCTTCGCATGTCATACTGCTAGACAAAAGACCAACGTTGGAGAGCAACAATACAACATTTTAGACCTCACAAAGGTAGACGACCAAGAGAAGGACCACATATGGCATTGGTAGACAGACGACATAAAAAGAATAGCTGAAACAAATTGGAAGTATGTCGCTCAGATTAGAGATCTAAGGAAGGAGAAGAAGAAGATGAAGGAGGAAAAAGGACGGCAATTTAGTTAACAAAATTGAACATTAATAATGCTTAAGAACTAATTTTGGGATCCAAGAACTTTAAACCGCTTCACCTTTTCCTTTCATTCAAACACGCTCTAATTATAGTTGTACAACACCAACACCTTCACCATTGCCGGTTTATTCAAAATTTTATCACTCGAAACCATCCACATCTGACAATACAGCTTATTAGAATATTGTTCTAAAGCGGTTTTCTTGTGGCAATTTAAAGTAAATACTATTTAAATGGGACTAAGCCACAATTAATTGCGGCTTATTTCAATTTAAATAGTAATTATTATAATATTGTGTCTCAGGCTTATTTAAATATTGGTTACAATGATAAATACATCATTCATATAGTTATTGATCTTTTCTATTATTAACAATAAACAATATAATATGGTACTATTATATTCACCCAAGCTCTTATCTTAATAATATTTGTGTAACGCCGCAAACGTTACATCATAAACTTCGAGTATAACTGGTTTGGAGACACAAAACTGACTTTGTAAACTTCAAATTTTTAATCGCTAAATATGACATCAACATATGTTCTTTCTTTTTTTATTTTGGCCGGAATTGCCCCTCCAATAAGTATCTCATATTTAGTTATAAAGGGACTAACCTTGTCTAAAAATTCATCGAAGTTTTATTTGGACATTCTCATACAGTTTCTATATTCACCAAATCTTCATTAGATAACTCTTTAAGCAACATAGAAGAAAATCCAATAGAACTTCGATGAATTATCAATTTTTTGTTCTATATGCTTCTTTTTGTTTTGTTTGCGTTTTATTATATCAATAGTTTCTTCACATAAAACTAGTACACACTGTTTTACTGCGAATCGAACATGGACGCGTTTAGTAGCGGTCATTTTCATTTGTTAAAATTCAAATGGCAACTAAACTGTGTGAAGACAGATACTAAACCAATTATTTAGTTCATTTAATTACTGGCTCTAGTGACTTTCCTTAGATCCTGAAACAGTGGAACTTTGCCTTTAGGCAACTGATAAAGCTTATTCGCAGATTTTTAGTGTACAGAATCGACTCAAAATTTTAAATCAGAAAACGAAGGGTACGGTATGCAAGAAAGATGGCAATAGAGAAAAAATGTTTTATTGTAATAACTGTGATTTCAGACCAGTTCACAAAGATACTTATTTTTCTGGTCTTTGTTTATGAGTGATTTGGGCTAAGAAGTTAAAGAAGAATTGTGTTCTGGAAGTTTTGTGTCAAGAATGTAAATCTGACATGAAAATTGTTCCAAAGCTATTTAACATAATTTAAAAACCGCAGAATGAGGTTAATGATATGAAATTGCAGAATTCTTAAAACCAAGAAGGTAGTCTAGATAAGGTGTTTGAAAGATAAAAGAAAATAAACAACTTAATTATTTATAATTTAACGGAATTCGTAAATAAAAGAAATGCAGCTTCAGATTATTTAGCTACTATTCTTCTTCTTCATGTACCGTGTCCTTTCAGAACGTTGGTTACCATCATAACTATCTTAATTTTATTCACTACCATCCTAAATAACATACTTATATCAACACTATACCAATCTCGCAAGTTCTTCAACCATGAGGTTCTTCTTTGTCCTGGACTGCGTTTGCCTACTATTTTTCCTTGCATGATATTTTGTAGCAACCTATATTTGGGACCTCTCATTACATGTTCGAAATACTCCAGCTTTCTCTGCTTGATGCTTTTTATGATCTCAGTGGTCTTGCTGAGACGTTCTAGTATTGTGGAGTTTCGAATCTTCTCCACCCAAGAAAGTTTTTTTGATGACCTTCACTTTCAAAGCTGTTAGATTTAATAAACAAAAAAAAATGTGCTCGTTCCTTAAAAATTATATTAACAGATTTGTTTGATTTATTGAATACTTTAATTAATAAGATTTAGGTTGCCAAAGCAAAAAAGATATTTATAAATTCTGATCTCGCTCCCTAGCAACTCAATATAGTTAAAGAGAACCTTACAAAAAGGTCAAGAACAAGGCGAGGAAGATATATTTATAAGATATGTTAAAGATATACCGAAAATTTGCAAAAATTATTTTTCCGCACAAAAAAAACTAGACATAGTGAATCACATAAGCTCACCCCCTTTATTAATTTATTATCAAAATGATGGTGGTTTGAGAACTAAATTAAAATCTCTGGAAATTGCCATAGCTCAATATAATTATTAAATAATTATTGTTGTGTAAACATGGTTAACTTTTGATTAAAGCGACGCGCAATTAGGACTAATTGGTTACAATGTGTAAAAATGACCGCAATCCTACGTCTACTGGAAAAAATAGGATAGTTAATTGCTTTAAAAATGACATAATTGCACAAAAAATGATAATGCCTGATTGTAGAATAAATGTTTGTATTATTGAAAATTAAAAATAAGTACATCATTTTGGGTGGAGTTTATATCCTTCCATCATCCGACCTAAAAGTGTACATGTTGCATTGCAGTTGAATTGAATATATTATGGAGAAGTTTGATAACTTGCTACTGTGTGGTGATTATAATTTACCAAATGCTTCCTGGAGTAATGACAACTTGAGTTTAAATGTTGAATGCTCTGATGACTCTCCTGCTGTGTACTTAGCCAATTATTTTGGATATTTTATGTTTTAAATTATTAATTTACCTAATAGTTGTAATGTCTCTCTAGACTTAGTATTTACAAAGTTAAACAATATTGATAAATTTATTCCACTTGATTTACTAATTGAAAATAGTATACACGATTCGACTATTATATTTATAGAATTGGTTTTGAAAAGCATTATCAACTAAACTAAGATTAAATAATTACTTTCATCCTTCTACCAAATATAAATTATTTGGTAAAAGTTATTAATATATATTAATAACAAACAAAAAGGTTAATCTGCCATATAGTATGTTCTATGGTGTTAGTACAGGTGATAATGGTCAAAACACAGATAATTAATTTCGTAATTTCTTCACAACTACATATTTTAATTCTAAACTATGATACTAGACTAGGTATCTATCCTGATTTTTGTAAAAATAATTATTCAACACCAATGTTCAAGTCCAGTAACAAAAATAATAGTGAAAATTATCCAAATGTTTGTAACCAATTTGTGTTACCTAAACTATTTGAGTGTTTTTTAAATAATTGTTTAACATGAGATTGTAAATATTTGATTGATAAACAACAACACAGCTTTTCTTAAGTTAGGTCTACATGAACAAGTTTAATGATATATGGGTACTATTTTAATGGCTAATTCAGTTGAATTTACCGGTTAGGTTGACGCTGTGTACACATATTTGTCTAAAATTTTTGATACGCATCAATGTATACTCTTCCTTTAACAAGGGGTGAGTACTATTCAAGGACATTCTTGATTGCTATTAAAAAAAGTATTGCGCTTATAACTGATCCTTGCGATACCCTATTTTCTTATTTTTTTTTTCTGAGGTAACGTTGTCTCAACGTACGTGGAAGCTGCGAAGTAGAAAATAAATTTGATATTAATTGTGTCTGAGATTCTAATCCAATCTACAAGTTTAATGATGTATTGGTACTAATTTCATGGCTAAATCAGTTGAATTTACCGGTTAACTTAATGCTGTGTATACAGACTTGTCTAAAGTCTTTGATATTCACCAGTGTATACTCGTCCTTTAACAAGCGGTGAGTACTATTCAACGATATCCTTGATGGCTATTAAAAAAGTATTGCGCCTATAACTGATCCTTGCGATACCCTATTTTCTTATTTTTTTTTTTCTGAGGTAACGTTGTCTCAACGTACGTGGAAGCTGCGAAGTAGAAAATAAATTTGATATTAATTGTGTCTGGGATTCTAATCCAATCTACAAGTTTAATGATGTATTGGTACTAATTTCATGGCTTAATCAGTTGAATTTACCGGTTAACTTAATGCTGTGTATACAGACTTGTCTAAAGTCTTTGATATTCACCAGTGTATACTCTTCCTTTAACAAGCGGTGAGTACTATTCAACGACATCCTTGATGGCTATTAAAAAAAGTATTGCGCTTATAACTGATCCGATCCGATGAGAAGAAGTCATAAATCACTTGGAGTTGGAAATGAAACTGGATGCAATGCTATACCTAAGGTTGATAAAAAAACAGTACTGGGATATTTAAGAAATAAAGAGAAAAGCAAATCTCATTAAATAAAACTAAAGTAAAATTTACTACACCAAAATATATTCAAAAATATCAATATCACACATTCTTCTTTTTCTTCTTCTACAGCACTACTGCCAAATTTAGCCTTGGCATCCTTTATTTTTTGCCTCCACCCTTGCTTGTCTGTGATTGATCTTCTCCATACACGGATTTCTAAAAGGGCTTGTGCGTCGCTGTTTACTGTGTCTTCCCAGCGCTTTCTTGGCTTTCCAACCTGTCGCTTTTGCTGCGTTCTAGCATTCAGTGCTCTTTATATATAATAATATGTATATTATTACACATATCGCAGAATAAACAGATAAAAGATCGAATAAAGGAATTGACTACAATCGTCAAATATATCAAATACAAAATATACTATATACTAAATATACTATATATACATAAGAATTGCAAATTCACATAAACGATATCTACACAAAATACTTTATATTATTACCAGACCGGTTAACACATATACTAAAATGCAGGCAAATCCAGATGCGGGTGTATTATTGAGTAGTGCATAGCGTTCCCGGATAGTTAATAATTCTTTAATCATTGACAACATTTTATTTTATTTTTTTATAGTATCAATTATATAATTTAAACACACCCACTGCTTAATGATAAGATAATTTAGCAAGTACTTAAATGTTTTGAATAATTTGAACAATTGTAATCCATTCGGATTACCATTGTTTAAATAATTCAATTAATGTATAATTGTGTTAATGTTTAAATAATCCAAATAATAATCAAATTTAATGTTTTATTAAATATATACCCATTGCACAAGAAGTTTTTACTTTATAGTATAGTTGTTTAACTACTATGGTATACAGCCAACTCTCGAGAACTTTCTCAGTTTAAGCTTGTTTAAAGTGGTTTTTTATAAATAAAGTACTTTTCATACTTTTCTCATGACTAATAATAGGGGAGGTTATATTTTATACAGGCCTAGTCGTAAGGTGCCTTAGAGGGACGGATGAAGACACGGATCATTTTCTGGTAAAAATAAAGGTAAGAACAAGAAAAGCGCCCCAAATAATATACAAGAATGCGACAACAACCTAATGAAATACCAAATTTCTAGGAAAGTAATCAAAAAGAGTAGAAATTCTAAAAGACTTAACAGAGAGCGCTAACACAGACAAAGGATTATAATAACATAGACTCTGCTTGGAAAAATATAAAATTAAAAGGAAAAAGACAGTTAAGATTTGATTTCACGTATAGTGCATCTGTATATCCGCTTATACGTATTTCACCCAAAAAGAGATTTTCAGAACGTCTATTCACAGACGCTATGAACGTGAAAATAAATCTTCCCTGTCTTGAGAAGCAACTCTAACATGGCTTCGTATGGACGCAAATAGCGTCCGAGCATCTGATTTTTTGGTTTCAAAAAATTAGTCTACGGATTTATATAAAATTAACTTTAATACACGCATTAGATAAAATACTAGGGCATAACAAGAGAAAATGAAAAAATGGTTTGATGGCGATTGCGTGAAATCCATAAAAAGAGACACATAAAGAGACACATGGCTAGAAAGGACATGTCACAAAATTTCTCACACAAGAACGTTGAAAAGAATAAATAGACAAACATAGAAACAAGAAAAATAATGGAAAGGAAAAAGAAGGAGTCCTAGGAACAAATAATTATAAAACATTTCTATAAATTGTTAAACGACCAATCTAGCAGAAAAACATCCCACATAGAAGTGCATACAGCTAAAATAAAGACCTATACCCAATATACAATCCAAACAATACAATACAAAGAAGCACCCCGTACAATTAAAACACTTAAAAAATAATAAGGCAACAGGTAGGGGTGGTATACCTGGTATACCTGCAGAGATCTTCAAACACGGAGGAGACGCGTTGTACAGATCTATATATAAGCTAATTCACGACCATCCACAACGAAAATGAAATTTTTGTAGTTGACTATATTTATAATTTTAGATGTTAAAGTATTCAACATATATCCTGCACGGCAACGTAAAACTTCCAATATGGCTTGTTGTTGACCCTCAGACCACAGAATAAAAAATAATCAGAATGCCCACTGTGCTTAAAAAAATAAGTACGCGCATCTCGTTTGCGCAGACGGAATCAGCCATGTTTTAGTCGGAACCAGTGCTATTCAGTGACAGTTTATCTTGTGTGCATAGAAAAATTAACCAGGTTTAATTTATTTACGGCAACTATAGATATAATATGCACTATTTTATTCGTACTTTTGAATAGATTGGATAGGTTGAAGAATAGATTAAATTAATTCAAATGTACTAAATTATTAATCTCTAAAAATTTAAATTACAGTTTTGTCGTAGCTTGTAACAAGTTTTTCAATTCGAGTCTGTTAAAATATGGCGATCGCGTGCTGACAAACTTCAAAGGTGGCATCTGAGAGTGGGCATTCTGATTGTTGTTTATTCTATGCTCAGACCTTGCCTGAAAGTGTTCTAGATAGCATTTAATTAAAATGACAGTTTTTGAAAGGAGACATGAACAAAGCAGAATGTAACTTGTAGTATGTGTCTTAATGTAATACCAGCCAACACTATGTTAAATGAATATATTGAAAAATTTTTAATTTATTGTTTCTTATAAGAGTAGCAAACATCAATATATTGATAAAACTGTTTTATATGTGGAAAGACATTGAATAATGTTAAGACAAAATATACGTTGGGGATTATGAATGCGGATTTAGACCGGGCCGTGTACTATTGACCAGATATTCACAATAAAACAGAAAATTTAAAAATGCTTGGAAGTTAATCGTGAGATACATCAGATGTCTATAAATTTTAAACAAGCATTTGATAGAGTATGCACGGTTAGACGGTAGGCAGCAATGCAAAAGTATGGCTTTTAAAAAAACTAGTAAACTTGATGCAAATGTAGGTGTATAGAAGAATTACCACGTAAGGTGAGATATGGACAACAATACTCAGAGTCCTTTGAAATAAACAATGGACGAAAACAGGGGAATGTACTTTCACCACAACTCTTTAACTTAGCTCTGGAACACATAATCAGAAGTGCAAAAGTCGAAAAACTGCATAAAAAAATATATGCATATGAGCTGCAATAAACGAAACAAGGGGCAGAATCGGACAGAGCATCACCATCGATGACTTTAACTTTGAGCGCTCAGAAAATTAAAGTATCTTTGAACAACATTAACTGCAGACAATAACAAATTACAAAGGAATATACAATAGGATACAAGCTGGCAACAGATGTCTTTATGTCCTTCACAACCTTATTAAATCGAGTCAAATAAAAAGACATATAAATATACAAATATACAAAACAGTTATATGGTAGCGAAACAAACGATGATATGATAAAGGCAAACGATGATAAAGGCAAACAAGCAACTACGTGTTTGGGAAAGAAAAATCCTAAGGAAGATCTTTGGACCTGTGCTTGATGGTACATCAGGATTATAGGGGATAATGACCAACAAAGATCTCGAAGAACTATATCCAGGCGCTAGCGTAATAAAATAAATAAAGTCCAGAAGATTACAGTGGACAGGACAACTAAGAGGACATTCTAAAGAAAGAATAGTAAGGCTAATATGAAAAGAAGATCCGGCTATAAGACAACCACGTGGACGACCTTGATTCCGGTAGATAATATATAGCAGAAGACCTTAAAGCTATAAATTGAATAAAACTTGCCCAAACCAAAGAGGAAAGGAGCTATGTTGTCAAGTCTGCTAAAACCCATGAAGGGTTGTTGGGACTGAGCAAGTCAGTATATTTTATATGATATTACAAGGAGATGTTATTTTACAGTTTATATCAAACATTTTCATGTAAATGTGATTGCAAATTGTTTACTTATTATTACATGACTCACTTTAAGCTTGGTATAATAAATGATTCTTAAACAGCTATCTGACAGATACACAGATATTCGAGTAAATCAATAGTACTTATTTTCCAATAAAGTTTTTCTTCTAATCTTGTTATAAATTAAGGACCGAAAAAAGTTCTTTTCTTTCTCCCTTTTTATGCAAATCCATAGTAATTACACGGTAACATGTCTCTTTAAAGAGGCGATTAGGCGACAAAACGATCAACTGGAGGTAATTTTCAGGAATCAGTTGCTGTAAAAGTCCGTTGGAATCAAATTAGCGCGATGGTCGGCGCAATGTCGGTCCTTTATTGGATATTTACAATGGCACTAAAGCGGCGTATTAAAACGCTGGAAGTTAAATTATTGGTTAATTAGGATAGAACCAATTAAAAGGGATCTATCAACGGAGGGTAATTCGATAAGGTTAAAGTTGTAAACTGAAATCGGGTTTTAACAGTTAAAGAGACGTTTAGTATAAGGTTTATGTACGCCGAAGGGAACACGCTCTGTTTTAAAGTATCGTGATTTTTATTGCAATTGCTATGCTAAACATTTCAGGCTTCTA
Organism: Diabrotica undecimpunctata; assembly: GCF_040954645.1. Classification (NCBI taxonomy): domain Eukaryota; kingdom Metazoa; phylum Arthropoda; class Insecta; order Coleoptera; family Chrysomelidae; genus Diabrotica; species Diabrotica undecimpunctata. The sequence continues at coordinate 76,508,229 of NC_092804.1, read as the reverse complement.
TCGGTTGTATAAGTATTTTTTAATATATTTTGCTCATGCTCTTTAATAATTAATGAAAACCTATATAATTGTTTATAAAACAGTGCTGCTCTACCTAAAAATCTGCAATTTATGAAAAGTGTAATATGAGAGTAAGTGTGGTAGCCTAAATTGCAATAAAATATATTTAAATTACCTAATATAATAAAAAGAAATTAAAAGGCGTCGTTTGATTGCTAAGAGTGCCCTCTAATGTAATGCAGCTGAATGCACACCACACAAAAGGTAGATGTGGCGTGTTTAGTATGAGCCTGAAAAGAAACCTAAATAAAAAGCGACAGTTGACTTATTTAAGAGCTACAGGCTTGCAAAGGACTTATTAAAAACTATCAAAAAACTCATGTCATTTGGCCCATTCACAAATATATGAGGATTTCTGACCTAGAAGTTGGCAAGTACAGTAGGAGGCTTTGCAAATCAGATTATATTATATCAATTATCCGTAATAAACAAAAATATTCATTTGACCACAAAAGAAGGACAACCAAATATTTCAAATACAAACAATTTCTTAATTACTATTTAAATGGGAATAAGCCACAATTAAAGGTTAAAATACGTTTATTGACGTTTCAATTTCCACTTCGGAAATCGTTCTCAAAATACAATAAAATAATACAATAAACGTATTTTAACCTTTAATTGTGGCTTATTCCCATTTAAATAGTAATTAATTTAAAATGCCACAAGAAAATAGCTTCAGAACAATATTAAGAAACCGTTATGGGCCCAGCGTTATTCAAAATTTTCGGAGATTGGAAATTCTATACAAGAAACTGGCAGTTTGTATTTTGAGAACGATTTCCGAAGTGGAAATTGAAACGTCAATAAACGTATTTTAACCTTTAATTGTGGCTTATTCCCATTTAAATAGTAATTAATTTAAAATGCCACAAGAAAATAGCTTCAGAACAATATTAAAAACAATTTCTTATCTTTTTTGTTTTTTTACACCGGCTTAATTGCCTTGTTTTGATACGGGACCGCATGCAGATTTAATAATTGGTTTTACAGTTTATTTAAATGGATAATAATAATTTTGAATTAGCTCAAGAAATGAGCTCTGTTTTATCAACACCTAAAAAAACTTACTCATCAGCTACCAGTACTCTTAATTTTCCCCGAATTAGACAGTGATTGTACAATAATAAAAATTAATAAACAGAACAAAATGTCAATACTTCAGTGGGACTTAAATGGTTACTATACAAAACTAGAAATGTTTAAAGTATTAACCCGGCAACTGTGTTGTGGGGTGAAAATCACCCACGTCGTTCATTAGCGCTTGTTAAAATAGTGGCAACATTGCCAGATTCATCTGGCGCCACGAGTACCTTCCCATAATATAACAGATCTTGTATTGCATCATAAATTTCAGTATATAAATAAGATTTGAACGAGTGGTGTCGCGTTCTTTGGACTTTTGGGTGATTTTAACCCCACCACACAGTTGAAGTGCAGTAATATTTAGTTTTTGGGTAATTTTAACCCCACAACACCAGTTAATTATTAACAGGTAAGTTCTTATACTAGCACAAATTATCTTTATTTTTTTAACAGAAACATAATGTAATTGGTAGGAATATTGAAAATTGATTAGATATAATTTCAGACATATAGAAATATGTGTAGTTAGGAGAAAGAACAAGAAGCTCTCTTGAAGCTTTGGCAGGATGAATTAACTGGATCAGAGTTAGGATCAGAAAGCGAATCTGAAAATGAAAGTCAGCAGGTTAGCCTTCGTCCCAGTGAGGATGTTTTAGAAAACCAACTTCAATCAGTGGAAAATTGTTAGCCTGAAAGTTCTAATCAGAAAAATCAATCATCGTCGGAAGATTCCTCTCAAGACAACAATAAGTTTGAAGATAATAAAGTAAGGCAATCTAAGTTTTTTATCGGACGAGATGGGAAAACAAAATGGGCAAAGAACTGTCCTAATAAATCGGTTAGAACACGACAAGAAAAGTTAATAACTTTACTTCCCGGTGTTCGAAATAATGCAAAATATTGCAAGTCGCCCATTTCTTGCTGGGAATTATTCATGGATAATATTATTGTGGAAGATATTGTCCACTACACTAATAAAAAAATCAGTTTAGTCGCTCAGAATTATAATGACCAACATAAATATATCACTAAGTCTACGGACGCAGAAGAAATTTGTGCAGTTTTCGGATTATTATATCTATCAGGCGTTTATAAAGCCAACAGGTTAAATCTGGAGGATCTGTGGGCTACAGATGGAACAGGAATTGACATTTTCAGGCTAACAATGTCCCTGCAAAGATTTATATTAGTTTTAAAATGCCTACGATTCGATAATATCGAAAATAGAGAAGAACGAAAAAGAGTAGATAAACTGGCAGCTATACGAGCTGTTTTTGATCGATTTGTATCCAATTGTCAACAATATTTTATTCCTAGTCAATACTTGACGATCGATGAAAAATTAGAATCTTTTCGGGGACGTTGTTCCTTTTGGCAATATATTAGTGGATGCCAAAACATTCTACATTTTAAATTTAGAGGTATATGTTGGCTCACAGCCTGAAGGACCTTTTCAATTTAGTAATAGACCGTTTGATGTAGTAAACAGGCTTGTAAATCCAATCCGTGGTACTAACCGCAACATAACATTCGACAACTGGTTTACCAGCATACCGCTAATGGAACATTTGCTTAATGAACATCGGTTAACATCTGTTGGAACTATTTGTAAAAACAAGAGAGAAATACCGACAATCTGTTTGAATTCCAAAAACAGAGCTGAAAACCACGCAATTTTCGGATTTAAAAAAGACATTTCTTTGGTGTCCTTTGTCCCGAAGAAAAATAAAATAGTATTAGTAGTTTCTTCACTTCATCATGATACAGAATTTGACCACAAATCAAATAAACCTGAGATTATAGACTTTTATAATCACACAAAGGTGGCGTAGATATGGTTGACGAAATGTCTGCGTTATATAATGTGTCTCATAGTAGCAAGCGATGGCCTCTAACTCACTGCTTAATAATGCAGGAATAAATAGTTATGTTATTTATCAACATAACAAGCCAACTGAAAAACTAACACGCAGATTTTTTTAAAAGAACTTGGTTTGGCACTAATTAAACCATATATTGAAAAAAGAGGTAACAATCAAAGAATACCATCAGACATAAGAGCCAAACTAAAAAGAAATGATGGCGGAGAGGACTCTCAAGGACCTCCAAACAAGAAGCAACGAACAACATCCAAATGTGGAGTGTGTCCCCGTGGAAAGGACAGAAAGTGCCAAAAAAATGTGTGAAATGTGACATTTTTCTTTGTCTTGAACATTGTGTATATTTTTGTTCTAAATGTGCACATAATTGTTAATTATGCTATTTAAACAAAAGTTTCTAGTTACTTTTTATAAAATTTGTATATTTTTTCATTCTATATCTCTAATAAAAATTTTGGTAACAAAAATTGTGGTAGTGGTTTAAATATAAACTAAATTTTAGTATATTTTTTAAATCGTTGAATTTTTAACGGAAATTTTTTAAATGATTTATTTTTGAAAAATATTATATAACAATATAACCATGATTTAAAATCTTAAGGTTGCATGTAAAAATAAAATATTTTCTCAATTTTATAAATAAAAAAAAATGGGGTGATAATTACCCCAACACACAGCTCCTGTCAGAAAATTTCACCACACAGTCGCCGGGTTAATTACTAAATACTTACCTTCAATAATATGTCTCCAAGAAACTAATTATATTGATGAAAAATTAAAAAAATTAAACGAATTTACAGGTTATCATAAAAACAGACGTGATCTTAAACAAACTAGGGCATTTATTAATAACTCATAGGAATCTAAAAAAAAGCTTTAAACACCAACATTAAAGCAGTAACTACAAAAACTCCCAAAATTATTAACATCTGTAATATTTATTGGCCACCAAATAATGATACAAGTATAAAAGAGATTATTTATATTCTTCTTCTTCTTCTTCAAGTGCCCTGTCCGTTGCGAACGTTGGCTATTAACATGGCAATTCTGATCTTGTTTGCGGCGCTTCTGAATAGTTCGACCGATGTGAGTCCGAACCACTTCCTCAGATTTTGGAGCCACGAGTGTTTTCTCCTGCCTGGCCCTCGCTTACTGTCTATTTTTCCCTGGACAATTAATTGCAGTAGACGGTACTTATCGTGTCTCAATATGTGGCCTAGATATTCAAGCTTTCTTTGTTTAATTGTATTCACGATTTCTTTCTCCTTTCCGATTCTTTGGATTACCTCCATGTTGGTGACATGTTCGGTCCAGGATGTACGAAGAATGCGTCGGTACACCCACATTTCGAATTATTTATATTACAGATTAAATTCCGTCGCCTAAAATTACAATGTGAGATTTAAATTAACACAATCCACTTTGAGGATCTAATAAATATAACAATATGATTTACTATCAAATCTTGTTAAAGATCTCTATTTTACTGAAACTTTATAGACGATTTAATAAGAGATTCTTTAAATAAGTTGCCTTTCCATATCCCATTTATCAAACGATTTGTAGATGACCTAATACTTGCTTTACCTGCAGACAAAATAAATGAAACTTTACAAACTTTTAATAATTATAGTGAACATTTACAATTTACATGTGAAAAACTACTTTACTACTACTAGTTAAAACTACTACTATTTACTTGACATAAAAATCAGACGTAATGCACAAAATGTATTAAGCACTGAATGATACAGAAAACCTATATTTAGTAACAGATTTATTAATTATCATTCACAACATCCACCTCATATGAAAATAAATTTGATATTGGCTTTAAAAAACAGAATAGTCAAATTATCACACATCAATAACATCAACAAAGGGTTATTAGAACTTAAAGACATTTTATTAGAGAATTCATAACCAATTAAAATAAATAACAATTTTTTATTTAACAATCCTAATAATAGAATGATTGACATGAATCAAACAAGAGAACCAAATCAACAAATCGTGCAATCTCAATTTACTTTCACATCACTACCTTACATACCAAGATTAACACCCAAACTAACTAAAGTCTTTGCTAACTATTCTGATATTAAAATTGCAACTAAAAATGTTAAAACATTAGCATCATTGTATACAAAAACTAAATCACCTATTAGCATTATGGAAAGCTCAAATGTAGTTTATATAATACCATGCGAAAATTGTGATAAGTCATACATCGGACACACATCTAGAAATCTAATAGGCAGATTAACATCACATAAAAGTGACCTTAGAAATAATAAAAATACGTGTGCATTAATAGATCATGCAATTAATAAAAATCATTCATTTAATTTCATTGAAACTAATATATTAAGACGTGAAAACTAATTAAATAAAAGAGAATTCTTAGAAATGGTATGCATAAATAAATATCAATGCGTTAATAAAAAAACTGATATTGATAAACTAAGCAATATCTATAATTACATTCTGTCTTACGAAAATTAATACGATAATTTTCTAATGTTAGATTTTCTGACTATAAATACTATAATTTCAAAAAATTTAAATATTCATATTTGGGACCACTTTGTACGTAACCATAATAACAATCAAGAGCTAGTGATCAACAACAAAAAATATAATAAATAGAAACGAGTGTCCTTCTGACTTATATCAAATATCAACATAATCAATGTCATAATGAATTTGTACAAAATTAAATAAAATTAAAATATTGTACTTACATAACTATATAATTTTAATAAGTTAAGTTTTAATGTTTCGTAAATTTGAAAATTTAATGGATTAACCTCATGTTGTAAGTTTTTATACTAGTTTTATACAATACTATTTAATTCTAATTCCATTGTATTTACTGATACCATATTTTAGCATATCCTGAAAAAGCAAATAAATTTTGCGAAAGCTTGATAAAGAACAAAGAGTTTCACTTTCCCGTCCTATTAATGATTGCAACCTTAAAATAAAACTTTATTTTACATAACGTGTCAGTCAATAATGCCTAACTACTTTATATATATATATATATATATATATATATATATATATATATATATATATATATATTTTGTTATGGATCAGTTTATCAATCAGAAATAGAATATAGAATTTTTTTATTATTTTAATATACCGCGGGCATATAAGTTAAAATACAACCCTGTACTTATTTGTAATAGTTAAAATAAGAGAAGACATTTTTTCGTGACGGTACCCGGACGAGTTTTTTCCTTGAAAGACTGAGTGAATAGTGAAAGGACAATGGACCCGTATAATTATATATTTAAGAAATAAACTTTGTAATTGTATTTTGCGGTGGACATTTTTCGAAAGTAAATAAGAATTAGATTTAGATATGAGATAACAAGAATTTGGAAGCTTATTTCGGTTGAAAAAGGCAAATTTGTTAATGGTTTCTGAAAAGTAATTTGAGTGAAAGTAGTTTATTTGTTTTAAATATTACGTTGGAAATTTTCTAAATCGAAAATTAGTGGGAAAGATGAATGCTTATGATTGCTTAAAAAGGAAGGATGGGGGATGAGAGAGTTTGAGAAGGTTGTCTGGGGAGATTGAAAAGATTATTATGTTACCGGCAGACCAGAAGAGAAGACGTGTTTTTCGTGTAGTCAATCTGAGTACCAGTGTTTTCGTGTGTTAGTGAAAAAGGTGGAAGCTGAGAGCAGATCAAAATCGAGAAGATTAATACCTCTTTTGAGTCTGCATAGTCCACGAGATATAATTGAGAAAGAAAGGAGAATTTGTGAATAAAGAGTACTTGTGTTTTCGGAGGAGTAGTTTGCTGGTATGCGGTTTGGATCGATGCTGAGAACGGGAAAGATTTGATGGTTAGCCGGACATAATCAATCAAGGAAGGAACTGTGGTTTGATCGAGAGGAGACATCATTGGTGTAAAAAAATAAAGGTCAGTCAAATAATTTGAATGAAAGAAAACCTCTAAGATATTCTAAAGATAAAATCAAATATAAACATACGAACTAAGATTCCAAGTTTCAAAGAGTTATTTTTTTGTGAATAAATTATATTTTTATATGGTCATTTTTTTGTAGATATTATTATAAAACAGATAGTTTGTAATTAAAATTAAATTTAGAGTATAGGAGTTTGTTGGGAAAGATAATTGCGCACAAAAGTTATTTATTAATAGTCATCGTATTGCTTATTGAAAATAAATAATAATTTGTGTGCATATTTATATTGTTTTAATGTTACTTCCGTTTCCTGTTCTATCCCGATTATGAGCAACTAGGAGATACTGACCCACTAGAAGAGATATATAAAGTAAACTGATTAAAGTAAAATTAAGAAGGCACCCTGAGAATATTAAATAGTAATTGATTTGTATGACTCTGCATAAATGAGTGAATTAATTAATTAAATAATTGGATTAATTAAATTAGTGTTAATTAATAATAAAACATCATAAAGCAGATCACAACAAAATGGCGCCCAACGTGGGGCTTAAAAGTATCTCTAGTTGTGAATTTGAAGGATCAGAAACGGAAAACAGGTGATTAAGAGAATTTATTTGCCCGTCGGAAAGAATTTGATATATTTATTTGAAAATTTATGAAATTATTTGAGTTATTTTATCTAGGTACAATTTTACATTTATTCTATATTTGATTGATTTAATTTTTTGATGAATTTAAAATTTATGTGATAAATTGATAATATTTGGGGGAGAAATATTTGTCGTGTTCTGCAACACAGAGAGTGTTGTAAAATTTCACATTTGGCGGGGACAAAAAAACAGTAACAAAAAGAAACAACATGTCGACCACAAGGAGTCAAAGCAAAATGCAAGAAACAAACGAGGATAACAGATTAGAAGAAACAATTGTTGAAAAAGGATCGGATAATGAAGGAAATGCTACAATAATGGAGGAAAGAAAAGAAACAGGGATGTTAGAAAAATTATTAGCAATGATGCAAATACAGACACAAACAATAAAGAAAAACCAAAAAGAAACAAAAATAACAATGGATAGAAATCAACAAGAAACAAAACAAACAATGGGCAATATAGAGCAGCGTCTGGAAAACTATAAACAGGAAATTAAAGGATGTGTTGAGGGGATAAAGAAAGAACTGATACAACAAATAGAAGAGATTAATGAAATTAAAAATGATATGAAAGAACAAGAAATGAGAATTAAAGATAATTTGGAGGAATTAGAAAAACAAATTAAGGATATCAGAAAACAACGAGAGACGGGAGACAGGAGAGAAGTAATCATCCAAAGTCCGGGTGACATAAAAATACAGTTTGGCGGGGACGTAAAAAAATTACACCCAGTAATTTTCATCAACAATTTAAAAAAGAAAGTACGACATATCGGTAATTTCGAAACAGCAAAGGAAACGATAAGGAACCATCTTAAAGATGAGGCAAGTTTATGGTTTGATAGCAAAGAAGAAGAATTGCAAAATTGGCAAACATTTGAACAAAAATTTCTGAATTATTTCTGGGGGAAAATACAACAGATAGAGATAAACAAGGAATTACAAAATGGGAGATACCAGGATAGTTTAGGTATATCAGAAAAAACATATGCCCTACAACTATACAACAATGCAAGACACTTACATTACAACTATTCGTCCGAACAGCTAGTGGAACTAATAGCCAGACATTTTGAAGACACCTTAGAAGATCACATAACTCTACAAAACTACAAAGATATTGACAGTTTATATCAATTCTTACAAATACGAGAAGCAAAATTAAGAGAAAGAAAAATGAGGAGAACGCAAGAAAATTATAGACAACGAGAAAATCAAGACTATAGAGATAAAGGACAAAACTTTAGGAGAGAGTACACAAGAAGAGAATTTGTCCCGAGGAGGGAAAATGAAAGTAGAGACAACGGAAGAGTAAACTATGAACAAAGAAATCGGCAATGGAACGAAAACAGATATCGAGAGAACCAGAATAGAAACAACACTCGCACATATCAGGAAAACCGAAATAATAATAGAACGAATGAACCGGAAAATCGCGGAAACCGATACGGGTCCGAGAGACCAAGAGAAAATAGAAGAGCGGTCAACAACACACACATAGAGGAATATGAGGATGAGAGACAAAGCGACAGAAGTAGAAGCGAACAAGAACAGCAAGCGTCTTTTCACGAAGGCGCTCACTAAAGACAAAGAAACAAACAGGAATTTTTTGTCACCCGAAGGAATTTATTAAATTGGCAGAAAATAAGGACAAAATAAGTGGAACAAATCTGAAATTTGTAGATGGTTTTATCAACGAGACACCGATTAAAATTATGATTGATACTGGATCGGAAATTACACTGATCAACAGAAAACTAATAGAGGAAGTTAATTTAACGAATTTGATTTACAAAATTCCCAAGGTAAATTTAGTGGGCGCAAATAAACGGACTTTGGCAACGATAAATGAAGGAATACGAATAAAAGTACGATTGGATAAGAAATTTTATGCACTACAATGTGTTGTGATGCCAAACATGTCGCATGATATGATCGTAGGAGTGGATGAATTGGCAGAAAAACATGTGGTGATAAATTTCAAAAATAACACGATGAAAATCACAGAGGAAAAAGAAGAAGAGCAGGACAGTAAGGAAATGGAAAAGGAAAATGAGAAACGGAAAAATGATTTAGACAAAGAACAAACGGTGGAAATGAATTTGGCAATGAAGCAAGGACAGAGAAGAAAGAGGAGATTGGCAAAAGAAAGTGAAAAGTGGGTTTCCTCAAAAGAAGAGATGAGCCCAGAAGAAGAAAAAGAAGAAAGATTAACAGAAGAAGACGAAAAAGGTACAATTGAAACAGTGGTATTTGAAGAAGTCTGCGAAATGGAGGAGGCAGAATACAAAATAAATGTGTGTAAAGAAATTGAGGAAACAGAAAGAAAATTGATATGTGGAGAAGAAAAGGAAAAGGAATTGCGTGTAATATTGAGAAAGTATGAAGATTTAATAAATGGAGAAAACAGAGTAGCCAAAAAGTATGAATATTCATTTGAGGTGAAAGACTTAGGAAATTTTCGATCGAAAACTTACCCGATCCCATATAAATACCGACATGAGGTGAAAGGAGAAATTAACAAAATGTTAGAAGATCAAATCATAGAGAGATGTGACTCGCCGTACATCAACCCAATCGTGATTGTAAAAAAAAAAGCAGTGGAGAATTGAGGCTCTGTTTGGATGCCCGGAATATAAATCAACACACGGTATCTCAATATGAATCACCTCTCAACATCGAAGCTATTTTTGGGAGAATTACGGGAACACACATGTTTTCTAAAATTGATTTGAAACATAGTTTTTGGTTAATACCGTTAGCAGAAAGATGTAGAAATTACACCACTTTCTCAATCGATGGTATTGTATACCGATTTAAAGTAGTACCTTTTGAATTACAAAGTGCGTGTACAGCATTGGTAAGAGCTCTCCATACAATATTAAATAAATATGAAGATTTCATAGTGCACTACATCGACGACTTACTCATTTTTTCACCAGATACATCAAGTCATTTGGAACACATAAAGATTATTTTGGGAGAATTGGACAAGGCCGGATTAAAACTGAATATTGAAAAATGTCAAATTTTTCAAAAAGAAGTGATATATTTGGGATTTAAATTGGACACACAAACAGTTAGTTTAGCCGAGGACCGGGTAAAACTCATAGATGAATACCCAAGACCAACGAATTTAAAAACATTGAGAGGGTTTCTCGGGACGATCAACTATTTTAAAAAACTAATTCCTGATTTAAGCCAGAAGGAAATTCCTCTGATCAAATTATTGAAGAAGGGTGTTAAATGGAATTGGAAAGAAGAACAAGAGAAAGCTTTTCAAATTTTAAAAGAGGAATTCTCGAAAGGAACGAAAATATATCATCCCATGTATAATTTGCCTTTCATACTACGAACTGATGCATCCATAAAAAAATTTGCGGGAGTTTTGTCGCAAATACAAAACAATCAAGAAGTGCCGATTTGTTTTATTTCCCGGATGACAAAAACACACGAAAGAAAATACAGTGTGACTGAACTAGAGTTTGCTAGCGTACTTTTCTGTTTAATTAAATTAAGATTTTATCTGTTGGGAGCAAAATTCACAATCGAAACTGATCATGCAGCTTTGGTACATATAATGAAAAATCGTCTGGTTAACAATCGTATACATAGAGGCATTTTGTTACTACAGGAGTATGACTTTGAGTTTCGATATATAAAAGGAAAAGACAACATTATAGCTGACGCTCTCACAAGGGATGAAGACTCGGGGAAAAAGGAAGTAATTGCTTTTCATGTAGGACTGAACATTTTGACACAAGAGGAAGGTGTATTTTCGTTAAACGAAATTAGAACAAATCAAGAAGACCTGGAAGAAAGAGAAAAAAGAAGAGCGGAGAGTGAAAACGGTATATTTTTAAACGAATTGATGGAAAGGAACTATACGTGATAACACAGACATTGGCAGAAAGGATCATACCGAAATTACACGGGGACAATTGACATATCGGCAGCAGGAAGGTTTGGCTGGTTTTTCGCGAAAACTATATATGCCGAAAAGATTACCGGATTGCAAAAGAAGTTACCCAAAGATGTGAAACATGTCACAAATATAAAAGCAGAAATTTCCAAAATGAAAATGTGGCTAAAAATATTGTATCCCACCAAAAATTAGACATTGTAGCAATAGATATGTTAAGTGATCTGATAATGACCACGCAGAGGAACAAACATATTTTGGTGATGGTAGATATTTTTTCGAAATATGTAAAGCTATACACATGCCGTACGACAAAGGGGGAAGAAATTATGAGAAAAATAGACAATTTTATAGCCACCGTAGGAACACCAAGGAAAATTCTTTTAGACAATGCTACGTATTTCCGGAGTGACCGATTCAAGAGACAGTTGCAAGACAGGGGAATAGGAACAAATTTTGTCAGTATTCGACATCCTAAAAGTAATCCGTCAGAACGTTTTATACAAGAGACTACAAAATTCCTCCGCATTGCTGCCATTGGACAACATCGACGATGGGATAGAAAAGTGGCAGAAATCGAAAACTATTTGAACACCACTCCAAGTACAGTGACAAAAGAGACGCCGGAATATGTCATGAAGGGTATTATGCCAGTACGGACATGGGAAGAACCGGAGCAGAGAGAGTATCAAATAGTATTGGAAACTGTTCGAAGAAGGCTGCAGCGCAGTAATGAAAAATATCTCCAAAGGCAAATCCAGAATAGAAAACGAAGACCAGTGACTTTTCAGAAGGGAGAAAAGGTGCTTGTAAGGGCGTTACGAGTATCAAATCTCACGGGGGACGTGTGTGCAAAGCTAATGCCTATTTTCGAGTGTCCATACATCATACAAAATGAAAATGGAATAAACAGCTATGTTCTTAGACATGTAGAATCAGAAAAGATACGAGGAGTTTACAATATCCAGGATGTGTACAAATACCATGAATGAAAATAGTATTGATTTTAAGATGGAGTAATAAAAATTTAGGATAGGATAAAATGACTACCAAAGAAAAATTTTGTGTTGAGAGAAAATAATATTTTTTTTGGTTACACTTAAAAAAAAGAATATTTGTATCTCAAAACAAGGCGGGGATTTGTTATGGATCAGTTTATCGATCAGAAATAGAATAAAGATTTTTTTTATTATTTTAATATACCGCGGGCATATAAGTTAAAATACAACCCTGTATTTATTTGTAATAGTTAAAATAAGAGAAGACATTTTTTCGTGACGGTACCCGGACGAGTTTTTTCCTTGAAAGACTGAGTGAATAGTGAAAGGACAATGGACCCGTAATTTAAGGAATAAACTTTGTAATTGTATTTTGCGGTGGACATTTTTCGAAAGTAAATAAGAATTAGATTTAGATATGAGATAACAAGAATTTGGAAGCTTATTTCGGTAGAAAAAGGCAAATTTGTTAATGGTTTCTGAAAAGTAATTTGAGTGAAAGTAGTTTATTTGTTTTAAATATTATGTTGGAAATTTTCTAAATCGAAAATTAGTGGGAAAGATGAATGCTTATGATTGCTTAAAAAGGAAGGATGGGGGATGAGAGAGTTTGAGAAGGTTGTCTGGGGAGATTGAAAAGATTATTATGTTACCGGCAGACCAGAAGAGAAGACGTGTTTTTCGTGTAGTCAATCTGAGTACCAGTGTTTTCGTGTGTTAGTGAAAAAGGTGGAAGCTGAGAGCAGATCAAAATCGAGAAGATTAATACCTCTTTTGAGTCTGCATAGTCCACGAGATATAATTGAGAAAGAAAGGAGAATTTGTGAATAAAGAGTACCGGTCAAAAGAGGCTTGGGCTTGTGTTTTCGGAGGAGTAGTTTGCTGGTATGCGGTTTGGATCGATGCTGAGAACGGGAAAGATTTGATGGTTAGCCGGACATAATCAATCAAGGAAGGAACTGTGGTTTGATCGAGAGGAGACATCATTGGTGTAAAAAAATTAAGGTCAGTCAAATAATTTGAATGAAAGAAATCCTCTAAGATATTCTAAAGATAAAATCAAATATAAACATACGAACTAAGATTCCAAGTTTCAAAGAGTTATTTTTTTGTGAATAAATTATATTTTTATATGGTCATTTTTTTTGTAGATATTATTATAAAACAGATCAATAGATAGTTTGTAATTAAAATTAAATTTAGAGTATAGGAGTTTTTTGGGAAAGATAATTGCCCACAAAAGTCATTTATTAATAGTCATCGTATTGCTTATTGAAAATAAATAATAATTTGTGTGCATATTTATATTGTTTTAATGTTACTTCCGTTTCCTGTTCTATCCCGATTATGAGCAACTAGGAGATACTGACCCACTAGAAGAGATATATAAAGTAAACTGATTAAAGTAAAAATAAGAAGGCACCCTGAGAATATTAAATAGTAATTGATTTGTATGACTCTGCATAAATTAGTGAATTAAATAATTAAATAGTTGGATTAATTAAATTAGTGTTAATTAATAATAAAACATCATAAAGCAGATCACAACAATAGATATATATATATATATATATATATATATATATATATATATATATATATATTTATTTAATTTAACGTGCTTGTGACAGCTTCGGCCATTAGCACGAGGCACCGTGGATACAATTATAAGGTACAATTACATATTATAATATACTATAGTTATATATTATTTAGTAAGTTTTCTAGCTTCAGGAACTGGATAGCTATGATGACTTAGCTCTGGTTCGATAATATATCTGTGATGTCGCCCTTCATGCCCAGTTCTTGGCGTCGTTTATTGTAATGAGGGCAGTCCACAAGGATGTGTAGAACGCTTAGTGGAGATTGGCAATAGTGACAGATTGGCTTAGGTGTAGAATTCATTAGGTGACCATGTGTAAATCTGGTGTGACCGATACGCAATCTTCTAGCAACAACCATCTCATTTCTAGTTATACCAGGGATAACGAACCGCTCAATCGTCTGATATATTTGGTGTAAAAATGTTTAATTGTTAGAGAATTAGATAAATAATGTATTTTATTCATAAATGTTATGTAGGTATTTTTTATGCAATGGTTGTTAATAGTTCATAAACATTTTGTCGTTTATTCCCAGTAAAAATAGTAAATAATATCAAAAGCTACTCGCTAAAATGTGGTATTAAAGGGAATATGTCTTTAAATATGTCTATCTACCGAAATAAACAAAAAAAAACTAAAATATACCGATTTATTTTTTACATAAGTAATTTGATAACTACCGAAAACCATAATTCATACGAAGAGCATATTACATTCATGTATTAAAATTGGCATTCCTTTCAATTTCAACATTGGGACATCTTCTTAATAATATTTATCCTGCGTAGCGTATTTGTCAGATTCGGACATGAAAATTTAGAAAATTGATGGAATTCCGTGATAAGAATCAATTAGAGAGCCAACGAGGGTGGCAATAATCAATAAAAGCGACATTTATTATTCATTTTGTTTTCGTGTATTTCGGGAATACTTAATTTGTCCGTTTTTCTTTCGAATGTAGCTTAAATAAATCGATTGATTTTTATATTTTTTTACAAGAAGCTTTGTTTGAATCTTGTCAAAACTGTACCTTGAAAAAATAGAGAAGATATAACTAGATATAAGGATTTAACAATCACGTGAATATTTTGAAAGTTTATGTGAAAAACTTAAATTTTACCTTAAGTGTTGATGGAAATGGAAACTTAACTTATTATGTTTTTTTTTGAAAATTATTGATAGATTTGTGTAAATACTTCCTAAGTATAAATTGAAATATTCATTTTGAAAACTTTATATCGAACTAATGATATTAATTTAATATTAATATTTAATGACTCTGTAATATTTTTTAACCCTAACATTAATTACAGTTTTTTGTCGTTATATCCATTAGTTAAGTCGCCAAGTTTTGTAGACAGTAATTTTATCAAATACGCTTTACCATTTAATGCTGACAACTTTATTACTAGTAGACCAAGTCAGCCAAGATATCTTTTACAACGTATCAATCGGAATATAATATAAATATGGTATTCATACAGTAAAATTATTAAAAAACATGTTTTATTGATTTTTGTTTAATTTTTTGTGACATATAATATAGGTTTACCAAATATTCAAAGATATACCTTTGCAGGAACATATTTTTATTAGAAAAATAAGGTTCCACCAAATTACAAAAATACAAATAATACAAAGTAGATATACATAAGATTACAAAATTTAATGAAATTAAGAGAAATCATATTAAATATCCCCTTACCATTTTAATAGTTTTCAGAGGGGAAAATATAAACAATATAGTTAACATAAGACTAGCTACAATATCCTGTTAGTTTTTATCAAACTTGTTTTTGAAACTATTTATACTAGTAGCTTCTAGTACCTCTTAAACTGTTTCATTTACTAAAAACTGGGTTAACTAAAAAGTTTTGCCTTGCGGTGGTTTTAAAAAACTCCTTTTTTAATTTATAGTTATGACCTCCTAGTCTAGCATATTCGTTAATATTAAAAAAGTTGGACGTTCCCCAAACATCTCCTCTAATAATTCTATTAGATATGAAAGCACCTATTTGTTGTCTATGAGTTACCGGAGACAACTTGAGTATTCTTAGTCTGGTTTCATAGTTTATTCTTCCATAATTAAAGGTAGGTTAGTATCTCTTTGTTGTACATCGTCTAATAAATTAATGTCTCTTTGCAAATAAGGTGACCAAACTGATACTGTCAATTCTAGGTGAGGTCTGACATAACTTTTGTAGAGTTTCAAAAACAAGTCTGAAGATATTCTATAAAAAGCTTTTTATATAAAGTATAAAGCAGAGTTCCGTTTACTAACTACTTTTGCTGTTTGAGTAGACCAACTTAATGTTTAGTTGACCGTAACACCAAGATCGACTACAGAGGAATTCCATTCAAAAAATATGTATATCCGAAATATGAATATCCGAATTATAGGATATAAATGACAAAAGTCAGAAAACTTAGCAAGTAAAGTAGTAATATTAATGTAAAAAATATTTAGTGTTGTCAACTTTATTCGTTTTTTGCGACATTTTGTTGGTAAGTACCAATATTAGTTGAAAAAGTTATACAAATGATCTAGAAAGACTATTGAAACCTTTAAATCAACTACATGAATATTTATCAAATTTGAAATCAAAAAATAGATGCACTGGACTTCGAAATAAAAAACTTATATCAAAAAGAAAAACACCAAATCCGATAATCAAATTGTAAAAGATACGAGTATAATGGTTTTCTTAATTATCTTGTGGAACCTACAAGGGTATTACACTCAGGGATATTAGAGATGTTGCAGCAAATGTTTAGAAAACTTCTATCATCCATAATTTGTTTACAGGAACCTCATTATAAAAATACTAAAGTTCATAATTTAAAAAACTTTACCTGCACATATTATACAAATAGAGACAATGAGATTGTGCTAGTGGGGATGTAGCGATCTACACTCAGTTAGAGAGAGTCTTCTTACAAACTCTCTCTGATGACGGGTAGACCCAGAAACACGTGTTAGGGAGTAGCAAGAGACTCAAATTAAATCGAAACGCAACCGTCTTCGTATATTTTAGTTAAATATTTAAATAATTTGTTACGATGTAGTAAATTTTGACTACAGTTTTCAAGTTTTAATCCTAGTATTAACCAGAAAGTAATAATTTTTACAAAAGATATATTCCATAAATTTAGGATAAAATTCAAACATCTAATAGTAGATAATTTTAAAGACTAATATAATATAAAATTACTTAATGTCATTTGCAGTCTAAATGGGCAACATTGTGTGAAACCAATTATTGTGAACTCTCTGTACTATTCATATTAAAATCAACATTATTATCTAACATTGCTACGTGTGTTTCATAACGAAAGAATGCGCTTAAACACCCTCATAACTTCGGTAATTTCATCCATAATTTTTAGAAGTCCTCTCATATTTTCTCTAAATCTCCTCATATATCTTTCCCATTCTTGTAAAAATCTACAACAACCACAAATTATTTTAATAGTCCTTCTATTGTATATAAACCGCACGGTACATTGTGGTGTTTGGCCTTTTAGGACCACAGGTCATTATATACCTCTTTCAGTGTCCCTTAAGCAGTAGCGTGCAAGACTTTAATTTGTCGAAATATAGTACTGTTTGGTATTATTTTCTAAAATATTTTTTTATGAAATCAACATTATCAGAAATTTAATATATTTCCTTTAAAACAAGAGCTACATCCAAAAATAATGTACTAGAAAAAAACTAGTAGGAAATGAAAATAAATAATATTAACAAATATATCATGAACAAGTCGTAACCACATAAAGACAAAATTATATTAGAAACATAATATACAGTGAACGACTAAATTATGGAATATTATCATTATTTCGAGAACTGTCGAGTTTTGAGGAAAATCCCGAAACAGGTCGATTTTTGTTATAAAATACCCACCTTATATTGTACCTGGAGTAGGGATGACGTCACCGGTGTGGGTGTAGTGACATAATCGGTAATTTTTTAAATAGAAATTGGTATAATGCGACACCTTATTTGAAGGAGAATTTAATTCTCTACTTAACGACATTACATTTTTAACTAAAATATTTTTTTAAGGGTACAAAAACAATTTTTTTAAATTTAAATTTAACTAAATTAAAACTAATGATTTAATTTATAATGTACTTTAAAGTAACCAAATTATGCATAACTTATTTAACTTTTAAATTATGAATAAACACATTTTGTATAACTGACTAATGATTCTTCATAATTCAATCTCCCATATTTCTTCAGAATCCATCATGTAATAAAAGTACTTAACGGGAAGCACCCTTACATCAATACAAAAATATATCTCCATCTTCTCCTTGGATTGTAAAGATTGTCAATTGCAGTCTAATAGAATTCCAATAAAATAGTACCAACCTTAACCTTCTCATACAAGACATATAAGATCTAATAAATTATAATTCAGATTACACAGTATACTATACAGATGTGTCTAAAACTGAAAATGGAGTATTATTTTCTTTTCCAAAGTTTTTAAATACAGAGTGTTTACGGTGTGTCTCTATTATATAATTACCTGGCATTTATCGAAAGTCATAGCGCAGTGCATAAAGAGAAGATGGAGAGAATATAATATACCTTGAGGTAGACCTAGCGGTAGAGGACCCAAAAATAGGCAAAACATTGCAAGCAGTTAACAAATTGAAGAACGCAAAATTTTAAACTTTGACTATAATATACCAGCTGAATTTATTAACTATGGAGCGGGAGACTTTACATAGATAATTGCAAAAAATAAGTAAATAAAAATAAATAACACTTATTTGAAATGCAGAAACAATACCAACAAAATAGAACGAAAGTGTACTTATCCAAATCCAAGTTCTACATTTATGAAAAAATCTTACTAATTAGGAAGTAATTATAACGGTATAAAAATCAAATATCTTATTAAGTAGACTAACACCTTTTGTAGAAAATTTTAAATAGGAATATCACGTCGGATTCAGGAAAATAGATAGACCATAGATCAGATTTTCACTCCAACCAGTTACTTGAAAAAGAAAATGGAAATTTAATATAACTGTCCGTATTCATATTTCTTAATAGATTTTCGACAAAGATATAACCCGAAAAGACATCCGATTCCAAATAAACTGATCTTGCCGTTATCTTTCCGATAGGCACGCCCACCAAAGTTGAATTTCAAATTTAATAATTTTTATATGAATTTATCTTCAATAGCGTTAAAAATAAAGATTTCAATTAAATATTTTTATTGTATCGGTTTAATTGAGTTTTATGCCATTTCCAAGAATAAATTACTTTGTTAATTTTTCTCTAAAATGCTTCATAAAGCCAATATTGCAGTTTCCACTTTATCAATGTTACTGTCGTCTATGAAATTTTCACTGAATTTTGAAAGTAAAGTTTGGGGTCCAAAAAGATAAAAAAAATTACCATTTCAACCCTCCAAAAAAATTGCTTTAACGATTTAATCGTTAAAAATCTGTTAGCAGTTTATAAATTATTTTAAATAAAAAATGTAGCTGAGAAAGTTTAAAACTTTTCACTTTTTGTGTACAATGTTTTTTTTTCTCTCAGAAACAACGCTTGAAACGAACAACTATTTTGAATGTCAGTTACACTGCAAAATCCATTTTAAATACAATTTGTATCAACTCAACGGTAAAAATTCGATATATTTTGACCAGTATACTATCAACCAAATTCAAAATGTGTTTTAAATGTGCAGCATTCGTATGCAATCGATTCTATTTTACCGCAAATGCAGTCAGTTTCTATAAATCTGTTCACAAATAAAAGTTTTTCTACTTTTGACGATTGAGCGATTTCTGCCATTTTTTTACCGGTATCATGAGATCAACTTACATTGGCCAGTCGTAGTGGAATTTTCATTGTTCAAGCATAATATTCAAAGCCTATGCTATGAAATTGCATTGTGATTTCGATTTTGAGTTTTGGCAACAAATACGAGGCATTTTAAATATACCTTGAAAACGCAGAGTTTAAACTTTTACATTATAAACGATCGCACATCGATATTGATAGGAATATGTAGCTAAAGTTGTGTGGTTTCAAAAGGCGTACTTGTGTGATTAAAAAAAAATCAGTTTTAACTATTTTAGATCTTTTGTGTTGTGACAGTTTAAATTCAGCATTTTCTTCAAATGCCTGGCAAATGGTTGCCAAAACTCAAAACCAAAATTTGATGCCATAGCTTTTGAACGTTAGGCTCCAACAATAAATATTTTATAATAACCGGTTAATAAAAGTGATAAATTTTAATTATGGCAAACACCTCGCAACGTTTATTTATTTAACACCTTTATAAAATCTGACATCATTTGCGGCAAATTAAAAACTACATATAAAAAGTGCACTCTAAAAAATAAATTTCGATTTTTGTCGATAGGATACTCTGATCAGAGATTACCTACCGTTGAGCTGATACTTTTGAAAATTGATTTCGCACGCGTAACTGGCAGTTTTAAAATCTCCGATTGCTTAAAGCATTGTTTCTGGTAGAATCTTTCATTCTACACAAAAAGTGCTAATTAAATTTTTTTATTTAAGAATGTCTCAAATACATATTTTATTTAAAACATTTTTTTCTTCGGTGTACAGATTGCTGTTAAATTGATTTTTTCTTGTTTTCCCTTGTACTAGGGGGGAAGTGGTAAACTTTTTGCATAATATTTGGGGTTCCAAATTGACATTTTTAGGAAAATTAAGCTTACTTGTATAATATTTAGAGGTTCAGTGGCATTTTCTTCTCTGCCTGCTCGAGTATAACGTATGCTGTATTTATAGTTTTTTTAATTATTGAACAATAGCAGCTACACTTTACTCTGAAAAACAAGTTTTAAAATTAAAGATACATTTTTTCAAAGAACTTTATCAACAAAATAGGTAACAAGATAAAAAAAATTAATTTATTACAACTTAAGAATAAACATTAACCTGATTAAGTTGAAAATTAATTATCGCCCAAATAGATGTCAGCAACCCAAACAAAGTCAATCATAAAAGCTATGAAACATAAACTGAAATGTAAACATCACCAAAAGCAAGGTTTCTTAGGATCGATATCTTTGAAATTTTGTTATTTTCTATAAAATTTAAAGCTTTATCGTCAATGAAAATATTAAATGAATATATTACCAATAAAGTATCCATATAGTTGAATTTGTAAGTTTTTAACTTATTAAATTTCAACTAATTGACATTTTTGGTGCATTGAATTTATATATATTTTATGCATATTTTGGTTTTGAGTGAAAATTTAAAAAAGAAAAGAAAATTTGAAGATTTCAACTTAAAGCTATAATAAAAATTAACAATAACAAGACAGAGTCACTGTCAAAAGCTTTAATTTAAAAGTAGAAATTAAAACCTGAACTTATTACCTAGAAAAATAAGACTAAGTATGTTGACAAATGCGTAACAAACTATTAAAATCGAAATTACATAAGCTAAAGAAAAACAAAAGAGGAGGACAAATTCTTTATACTTCCCTTGCTCGAATCGGTATTAGTAAAGTGTTATGAATCATTTAGGCCTATCCCAGCCTCATTAGACACTTGAAGATCAGACAAATTCAAACTCGGAAAGTCCAACTAATGTCTCCTAAAACATGACCACTGCAGTGTTTAGCGTACAGAGGTGCCATCTGCTTTGGCAGCAATAAACTATATAAAAATATCGTTTTCTGTCCTTTGGCCTATGCGAAATGTATAACACAATAAATCTTTTACCAAAAGCTGCTGTCGCTTTGTTGAATTAAATGATGAAATGTATGGTCTTCGCCATATAAATATAAATATATCGCAATATAAATTCGCATAGCCCAGAGGACAGAAAACAATATTATTATATCGTTTTCGTTCATGGCCGCCTAAGCAGGTGGCAACTCTGTACGCTAAATACTGCAGTGGTCAAGTTTTAGGAGACATTCTGAGTGTCTGTCTGAGGCTTCGGGATAGGCCGAAATGATTCATAACAGTTTATTGATACCGATTCAAGCACGGGAAGTTTAACACATATACATATTACATTACATATATATATATATATATATATATATATATATATATATATATATATATATATATATATATATATATATATATATATATATATATATGTATATATATATATGTATATATATATGTATATATATATACATAAATATATACTATATATATATATATATATATATATATATATATATATATATATATATATCTACACATCCATATGAATAATGAGATTCTATTGAAAACCAACAATTACGGCAAAAATACGAGATCAAAGATCTAGATGGCTTGGTCACATTATACGAATGCCAGATAATAAAAACGTTAAAACACTACTTAAGGAGAAAGAAATAGGGAAAAAAATAAGAGAACGTCCAAAAAAAAAGAAATGGTTGGAAAGAAAAAGAAGAAAAGAAAAAATGGAAGGAAATAACCAAGTTTTTGGAAACAAGGGGCCTACAAGGTTGTAGCGCCTATGGATACATATATATATATATATATATATATATATATATATATATATATATATACACTTATCTCATTTATAAGGTTAGAACGGCTACACCCACGAAACGCCAACACATCATAAAACTGTAAAACTGTACAAATAATAATATACTAATGCTAATTTTTAAATCAATGTACTAACGATAACCTTGAAGTCAAAAAACAACTTTTATATCAAAGCAATATTTAGATCATTATGATGGTCAAAAAAGTACAGAATATTGATTGAGTTAATTTTGCACGCCATGTAGATATATTTATATTCTTTGACAGCTTTTTTTTATTAACAATTTGCTTCAATAACAAACGATTA
The DNA here is from genome assembly GCF_040954645.1 of Diabrotica undecimpunctata. NCBI lineage: Eukaryota > Metazoa > Arthropoda > Insecta > Coleoptera > Chrysomelidae > Diabrotica > Diabrotica undecimpunctata. The sequence continues at coordinate 76,485,232 of NC_092804.1, read as the reverse complement.
TTAGTATTGAACTGTATTTACATAAAATATGAAAAATGAACAAAAAGTTAATATTAAATTTGGTTACTCAGTCCTATGGAACGTAAGAAATTGAGAATTTTAGATGTATTCCTTTCACTTAAACATTCTGTTAATGTGTTAGGTAGCTGTTGTTGTCATTATAGTACGTAGAGAGGACAGTCTATTAATATATGTGTTAGTTTACTTTCACACATGTAACACATTCGAGGAGGTTCCTTCATTAATATGAAATCATTATTCATGAAATCAGTTATCTTTGTACGTCCAAGTCACAATCTGGATGTCTAAATAAAATTATAGAGATCCAGAAGATATTGTTTGCCTTCTGTTGGCATAGTTTTTAAAACTGTAGCAGGTATGTTGTCAGGTTATGGGCTAGGTATAGAGTTCATTCATTGTAAATATGACATGTATATTTAGATTATTATTAAATTATTAAATTTATTAAATTTATTTTTATGTACTAGGAAAGTTCTAAATAGATTTTCCTTAATGCTATGTTTTTGATATACGTTTGCTAGTAATGAGGCTATATTTTGCTTTGTTAAATAAATATAGTTATCACGTTTTAGGTAATAGATGGTGTTAAATGATTTTTTCCATACATCTGTTAATTATTTTCCAATCCTTACAATTAGGTGTAGATGAATTTAAAGATGATACATATTTTTTACAGGCGAACATTTTCCCATATTTGCGTACCATACTTTCCCTCTTACTTTTCTTTTTAAAGTGTATCTACAATTGGCCCTTATTCTTTTTAATTCCAGCTGGTTATTTAAAGCTGGATACTTTCTCAAATTATGAAACGCTTTTTTGGACCATTACATCATGAGATTGGAGCATGTTTTTAGGAAACTTTGTCAAACCTACGGACTCATGAGCTATTGACGTTAAAAATTGTACTAAATGGGATACTTTAGAGTTGATATCAATATCTGCATTAAAGGGCTGTATTAATTGAGAAATTTTATATAAAATTAAAGAAGAATACAGAGACCAATCTGTATTTTTCAGACACCATTTATTGTATGATGATGAGAAAATAAGGTTATTGTTCATAATTAGTATGGAAAAATGATCGCTTTCATGTAAATGGGATGTCTCATCTCACGGCAGGGATCGTTGCAAGGCAGGGTCACAGAGCGAATCTATGGGGACTCATCGCCAATGGAAATATTAAATCTTGTGTTTCTTAACAGCCTTGAGACTAAGTTAAACTGTACTAAATGGTGAAATGTAAACGCAATAAATAGTAACTTTCTCAATGTAATTATGTTTTATTTTACTGGGTAATTTTATTTGTTAAAACTATTGATTGGTTAAAATTGAAACTCATACTTAAATTTCACATAAAAATATTTCAGGTACACAGCTAAAAACTGTCATTTTAGATACCTCATGTCGATCGATTTTGTTCATTTTATATTCTGAAACAAATCAAATTTATCCCTTCAACAAATAAAAGTCTTTCAAAGTCCTTCTCGTCTTATTTTCAAAATTTTAGCCACAACTTGCTGTAGTTGTGAATTTAATTTTTTCCAACAATAATCTAAAAAATTAAAACTGTTTAAAACGATTTTATCGTTTTACAAAATTATTATATAAATACTTCTAATATTATTATATATGAAAGCAATAATATCATTCCGTTGCACAGGGTTGTATCACAATCGTATAATGAAATATCAATTCAGCGGTTAGACAATATTCCTTATTATTCCTTTTCCTTATAAGCTTATAATAACGAGCTAACCCAAAGAAATTAAACACTGTGGTGATATTTTATGGTTACAACAACTATTCTTCAAAAAATAAAATAAAGCTTAAAGGTTCGAAAACGGAATTAACATTAAAAAGAAAAAAGTAAAAAGAAAATTCTTTATGTGAGTCCATCTCTCATTTTCGACCAAATTTCTTCAATCCAGCTTTTTCTTGGTTGTCCCATTTTTCTATATCGGCTAGTGCTCGTATTAGAATTTGTTTAGGTATTTTTTTTTTTCGTTATTCTGTGAATATACACACGGAATTTTTGTTCTTTGATTTTAAACTTTTATATGTTTTATAATATTTACTACTTCTCTAACGTCCGCATAAGTGAAAGTTTATTGTTTTAGTTTTAATATCCTTCTATCAGTTGTTAATGGATATATTTTTAAATTTAAATTTTATAATTAGTAAAATATTTAAACAGAAAGGACTTAAAAATCTATAAGAAATAAAAACTCAGACATTTGCGAAAAAGTCTATAGGTGTTGTGAAAAGTAAAATAAAACGGTTAGTAATAAAAACGTCTTTATTAATGTCAAATGCAAATACGATATATAAAAAAGAATAAACAGTTTTTAGTCGGTGAAATACTAAACATTTTCAACCATGCAAAAAATATGAAGTACTTACCCTTAATGACCGCCTATGCCTCTCGACGTCCTTTGCTATGGAAAATAGAATCAGTCGTCGGGGAAAACTGCGATTTCCATGTGGAAAAGTGGGACAATACGTCTGTCGTTTTGTTAATTTTCCTGGGAGGTCTTGTTGATTAAATTTCGTATGCTTGAAAAGCAAAAAGCAAGGGTGAAAATACCGTCTAGGGGATGGAGACAAAAGAGAGGAAAATTAAAGGAAAAACGTAATATTTTTGTTTTTGTTGGGCCATAATTAAAATTAGTTTTTTGTTTTTAAGAATAATAGTCAGACACTTTACTAATTCATGCTGGTTATTTAACATAAAAGAAAAATAAAACGAAGGTATTATAAATTATTGGACAAACACAAACCGGTCACCTTCTTTTAACTTTAACGCTAATATTATTTGGAAAGAGTCTTCAAAAGGAATAGCTAATAAGTACGTCGACATTAATTTTTGGTGGCTTTCTGTAACTTTCTAATGGTTGTGGTCTTATGAAACTTGCAACAGCGTGTAATGTTTGCTGGAATAACATAAACAATTTTTCAACTAGAAAACATACAAAACCATTAGATTTTTGAAGTGAATTTTAAAATACATGTTAGTGTAAAAGGTTTTATTTCCAAATAAGCATAAATGTGATTTAACTCTTGGTATGGTGAAGAAAGAAAACGTTTAAGGTTTTGAGGGGTCAGATTAGACCTTCGAATTTTTTGTGTAAATAAAACAAGAAATTAATGTGAAAAAGTGAAAAAGTAGTATATAGTCAATAGTAAAGCTATAAAAAACAACACATATTACTACCGATGTTTCAGGAACAAAATATGCAGGGTCAATAACAAAACTAGGTTAATGATGAATATCTGGAAACAAACAAAAAGTACATTATCGTCTTGAAAATGAAGAATTCTAATTTAAAAATGTTCAACTATTAAAAAAAAACTCAAATTAGAAGTTAATTTCCGAATATAAAAAAATTAACAAACAAATTGCTGATCTTGCTTACATTCTTGCTGATTGCTTACATCTATGATGTTTATGACATTATGTATGTATTACATACAAGTGATTGTTTATCATTACGTGGATAAATATAACATCTTGCACGTTTTATTGCTCTTCAACGGCCATATTTTGGTCTTTGTTATCGTGCGAGATGTAGCCAACTTGACGAATAACTTCTCTTAACTCCCTAGGAATATTCACCATTTAAACACGCCGAATTAGGTGGTCCTGTATTAGTTCCTTTCTAAAGCGGTGATGATCTTTTGCCGTGTCAATTCAGATTCTGAATGGGCACTTTTATGTAAAATACTCCCATTTACGCTGGCAATATCCATGATACGAAACCGAGTAGCCTGTGACCATTTTGAAGTACGCCTTCCTACTTTACAATAATTATCACAAGTTTGATCCAGTAGATTAACTCTGACTTTAGTAACGTAAAACTGTATCATATCTGGTTGTTTTTTTTCTGTTTGCAAAATTTTATCATTATAATGGCAACTGGAAGTGAGACACTCTGATCGATTTATTTGGTACGTAAAACAACAAGGTTACATCTTAAGTAAAACCAAAGAGTGAAGAATAAACCTCGCGTGATTATTCGGTAAAAACTCGTTTAAGAACTTTTTTTTGTTACTTGTCATAATACCTTCATAAGTAGCAAGGAAACCCAGTTATCCCCAGTCACATTGCAGTTAGAATTTAAACGACTGAAAATTTCAGAAATAGCTGACAATTTGTCTCCGTCTTTATTACGTCTATTTCTGGTATTTGGATCGTTAAATCTTAAAGCTGTTAGTAGAAAACTAAATCTGTTTGCTGTCATTACGGAACGGAATATATCACTACCTGTACCATCAGTTTCAAAAAGAAAATTTATATCTTTATTGTTAGACTTGAATAGGCCTGCCAAATACAGTAGTCCAAAAAAGCTAATATTTCGGTTTTATCAACGTAGCTTATTAATTGACAGTTAAAAACATTACCTCCCTAAGTTGTTTGTAATTTTTTGTTTGTCTTCTCAATAATCTGCTCAATAATTGTGCCGTCCAGTAACAGCTTAATGGCTTCAGCAGGCGTTGCTGGCTTATGTATTCGTACTGGTCCAGATAGCCCTGGTAGATGTGATACTTTATCCAATGCACGGGTACGGCTTGAGGCAGGAGCTATTTTTGATCATTTATTCCCCTTTATTTCATAATAGTAATTTCTCTTAGCTTCCCCTTCATGATTTACATTTTCGTCCTCACTACTCAAATCACTGGACAGTATTCGATTATATCGTATGACTTTGGTCATTATTATTGTTCAAAATGACTATCAGTATCATAATCAGTAATAATTGTTTTGACGTCAGAAATATTATCATTACTGTCAAAAAGTGTTTAGCAATCTCCTCTAAAGCCGGATACACACATGCCAGTAAATTGAGAAAGTAGCATGCCAGTTGCTGGCATAGGCCAGTAACTAGCAAGCAAAAAACACATTTGCTAGTAATTGGCATGCCAGTAGCTCGCGTAGCTCGCTTGCCTATACTGGCAAGGCAAAACAGCAGGGTAGATTTTTACACACGCCAGTGCTAGTAAACAACTTGTTTTGTAATTAAAAGTTTTTGAGTTTCCAACAAAAAAAGGGGATCCATGGAAGGTATTCGGAATGAATTAAACAAGCAAATATAGCTGATGACCACCGATATTGTTAAAAATTTAATAATGAATCTAAAGGGGAACTCAAAAAACAGAAAAATTTGGGTCATAAATTGGATTAGTATGCAAGAAAATCTTGGAGCAAGTGCTTGATTACTTAGAGAGATGAGACTAAAAGGTGTAAAAGGTTACAGAAACCATTTAAGATTGCTTCCAGATAAATTTTATAAACTGCTTGGAATATTAACAGCAATATTATTATATAGAGAAGGAAATTCTACAATTTCTAGGTTTATACCAATGATTTGCGGTGAAATAGCTACTGCATTAAAGAATTTTATCAAAGTTAGTAAAACAGTACATTTTAAATTTCATTTAATATTTATTCAAGTACGAAGTAAATTTAAATAAAAAATATATAAACATGGTTTAGGTTTGTTTCCAAGCCGTTGCCAACAAATCTTCATCTGTGGTGTCGAAATCAGTCGTAATCTCTTGCAATGAATAGTTAGAAGCTGAATACACAGTCATGTTGGTTGCGTTTTGAGGAGAATGCATAGGGGAACAATCATAAAACGGAGTGGAAGATTGAGATTAGAAGGCATTGGTTTGATGAGGGGAGGAAGAGGACGAAGAGGAGGAGGGTTGAGAGTATGAAGAAGATTGGTATTGAGAGATATTTAATTGATTTAGTTAACACCTCTCATTGAAATTTAACCTTTAAATTTTTGATTGCAATTGAACTCTCTTCTCTTCTCTCTTTGTCAACCATTTTCCATCCACTCCTGAATGTAGGCCTCTCCCAATTGCTTCCATCTTTCTCTATCTTGCGCCAATCTAATCCACTGTTTGCCTGCCACTGTTCTTATGTCATCTACCCATCTTTTTTGAGGTCTTCCCGTGCTTCTTGTTGTCGTCCTTGGTCTCCATTCTAGAATTCTCCGTGTCCACCTGTTGTCATTATATCGGGCTACGTGACCTGCCCAGCGCCATTTCATTTTTGCAATTTCTTCCACAATATCCCTAATCTTCGTTCTACGTCTTATCTCGGTGTTTCTAATCTTGTCTCTTAGTGATATTCCAAGCATGATTCGTTCCATTGCTCTTTGCGTTGTTTCTAATTTTTTAGCAGATTTTTTGGTAAGGGCTACTGTCTCCAAGCCGTAAGTACAAACTGGTAGTATGCATGTGTTATACACCTTTTTCTTTAAGTTTACAGGAATGGAGGTGTTTTTCAAGATATATGCTAATTTGCCGAAAGCGCAATTGAACTGCATGTGGTAAAGGTAATGACCTAAATTGGGCGGCAATACTTTACCTAAAGTAGTAGAACTCATCTTCAGTTCTACTATTTTTTGGATTATTTATGGCACTAGCAATATTTTTCACTCTTTCTAGTGCATTAAAGTTTTCAGATTTTTCATTTGCTTGCCTTCTTCTCTTTTTGACTGTTTTGAGGCTGTTGAGTTTTACTTTCTACCATCGGTGTATGAAATGAGGAAGCACTTGCTGTAATTGTAGGAAAATCTGTTGGCTGTTTTATTGCTTTGTTTCAGATATTTCAACAGAAGACTGTTGCAGCTTTAACAAAAAAAGTTTCATAATATAACTTACAATTTTTAGCAATTTTGTATTTTTCAGATTCCTACTAAAAAAGAATTTCGGCAAATAGAACATGGATTGCGAACTGAATGGAACTTTCCAGGCTGCAATACACGAGAAGCATGTAAATTTAACTGCTCCCGATGGCACTTCAAATTTTTCAACTATAAAGAAAGTAACAGTATAGTACTTCTAGCATTTGTTGATGATGATTACTGTTTTTCCTATATTGACATAGGTTGGAATGAAAGCGTTTCAGATGGAGGATTATTTAAAATATCAAGTTTGTGACAAGCTTTAGAGAATAATGCTTTAGATATTCCTGACCGATCTGTTATAGAAGGAGATGCAGTTTTACCACTAAAGACTTATCTTATGAAACCATTTGCTACAAAGCCAACGCAAAGAGGAAAAGTCTTTAATTATCAAGAACCAGAAGGATCGTAGACAATGCGTTTGGCATTCTTGTTTTAAGGCTTAGAATCTTTGAAGCTAGTATATCTCTTTCACCGTGCTCTTTACACAACTGTTTAAGAAAAAAAACTTCTGAAGCATACATAACACAAAAATGTGTTGACTATGAAGATATTCAACTAGGTGAAGTTATTTCACGCACATGGCGTAGTCAACCAATTACTTTGCAAAATGTACCAAAAACACGTAGTAATCATTCATCCCACGGGACCTTACTTATTCAAAACACTTATGTTCATGCTTTCATTACAACAAAAGGATTGCCTTGGCAAGATCGTATAATCACTATTATAGGTTAGAAGATGTTATAATGCTTATTGCAATTAAATGTTATATTTATATGGAATTAGCCACAGTTACGTTGTAATAACAATTACACATTTTAACGTTTCGATTTATATTAACAAATTTCTCTTTAATTCTGTTTTGATAACGATTTTCAGAGTGGAAATCGAAACGTTAAGTATTTTTAGGTAAAATTTGTAATTGTCATTACAACATAACTGTTTAATTCCATATAAACATAACATTTAACTTTAATATGGCACAAGTCAACGATTTTAGAAACCTAGTATTGCAATTGGTTTTGATAATAAGTTTTAAATAAAATTTTATTGTTTGCCTATTTTGTTTTAATTTTTTAAAAACCCTAACAGTATAACTACTTGTAATTTTTAAGGATGGAATAGCTAATAGATACTTACCTCAGTGAAAGTGGAATCTCTGTACACAAACCTGTCATTCAAAAATGTCATTTCTTCAAACCAAATTGAACTCGGTTTATAAATATCTTTCGTTCCAAAGACACACCAATTTTTTGTATATACCCATAAATTTGATGTTTTTTTTATCACCCCAACGAATCATTTTTTAAACTAAAGTTTAAAAATAAAACGGTTAATTTTTATCACCAACACAGTAAATCTGAAAATTGTTCTGCTAGCTACTGGCATGCCCGTAGCGGTAGCGCGCGTTCACACATGCCAATGATACTCCCCACGCATGCGCCTTGTATCTTGCAGCATGCTACTAGCAAGAAAAATCAAATACTTTGCAATTAGCTAGCATGCCAGTTAACGTACACACTTATCTGTTTGGGTAGCTGGTGCTTGCTAGGTACTGGTATGCCATTGTGCTAGTAACAGGCATGTGTATCTCCGCCTTAACTCCTGGGTTAGAGGTTTCCTTTTATCTTTTAAGCCGGAGATACACATGTCTGTTACTAGCACAATGGCATACAACTAGCAAGAGACAGCTACTGTCCCCAAACTAGCAAGTGTGTACGTTAACTGGCATGCTAATTCCTACCGCTACGGGTATGCCAGTAGCTAGAAAAGAATTGTTTGACTTGTTGTGTTGGTGATAAAAATTAATCGTTTTTTTTTAAACCTATTAATTTAAAATATGTTTCGTTGAGGTAATGAAAAAACCATCAAATTTCTTGCTATATATAGAGAATTGTAGTGCCCTTGAATTATAAATCACCTCTATAAAAATAAAATAGCCGTGACAATGCTTACACAAAAATTCGAGAGGAAATGGGTGAAGGTATTACAATAAAGGAGATAAAGGCCAAAATAAAATATTGCTCCAAGATTTTCTCGCCTACCCATCCAATTTCTAACCCAAATTTTTCTCTTTTTCGAGTTCCGCTTCGGATTCATTATTAAATTTTTAACAATATCTGTGGTCATCAGCAATATTTGCTTGTTAAATTCATTCCGAATACCTTCCACGGGTCCCCTTTTTTGTTGGAAACTCAAAAACTTTTAATTACAAAACAAGTACTTTAGTTTCAGATAAAAACCACTTGATTGTTTACTAGCACTGGCATGTGTATAAATCCATCCTGCTTTTTCGCCTTGCCTTATCGGGAAGCGAGCCGCGAACATGCCAATTACTAACAAATGTGTTTTGTGCTTGCCAGCTACTGGCCTATGGCAGCAACTGGCATGCCAGCTACTTTTCCAATGTACTGGCATGTGTGTACCTGGCTTTAAATTGGTAATTATGTCCAAGGTATGGCGGGGTCTAATTTGAACCAATCAACGCGTAACTTCTAACTAAGTGAAAGTTTAAAGGTTACTACTACACGTAGCCGATATACTAGGTGTCGTAGAGGAATAGGTGCAAGGCGAGATTACCTCGAGGTTCTGTCATTCTCAGAATTAAATAAACGTTTTGATTTTGTTAAAAATTAACCTTGCCATACCAATTAAGGTTTAAAAAAGCCAGATTAGCAAAAACTGGTGTTATAATGATTTATATTAAGGACGGTCTTCCTCTGATGACTTTGATGACTCTCATGCGTTTGGTGAGAGACTCAATATTTACACAGCTCACAACAAGTTAAGAACTTATTTTCTTGCCATAATATATATTTTTTTTTGTCTTCTTTATTTTTGCTTTTACTTTATTTGACCACTACCAGATTCCCATATTTTCCCATCTTAGATTTCCATAAGTTGTTTAACGGGGTTTTCCATATTTGAATTGCTTTTGTGTAATATAATCTTAATAATTCTAATAATGTTAGACATACTTTTGCCTTCATGTTTACGGCCATTTTTTTTACTGTGTTTTAAGCCGAATAAATTTACTTATCATATTTTACCATACACGACTTGATATTTTGTGATTCTTTTCAATATTTTGATTTTGTTTCGCCTCTAACTTTATTGTAAAGCACAAGCAACGTACTCGTATGTTTTTGGCTTACAGTCACACTAGCCAAATTTTTTAAAGCCTTTATATCCACGTACATATATATTTTAGATAATTTATCTGACTTATCTATTGTGATTTTGTCTACTTTCGTATGTGGTATACTAACTTTCTTTCTTTCGGAATCTTGTGCCATATGTTTGCCATATCTTTTTTTGTCTAACAATTGTCGTATGGTTAGATTTCAGTAAGAGCCTAAGAAAGTAACCATTAAATTCTAGCAGGCAACGGTGAGGGAAATCTTTTTTAGATATTTAACGTCACGGAGCAGGACACCCTGGTATCTTTCGGTCGAGTAGGATACTAGGCCAGTGGTAAGACTCCAGGGTAGTGTTCGATTAACCATGTTCCGGATAAAACTCTAACCACCGTTTCAGAGTAGTGGTCTTGCCATTCATAAACAACTGAAATATCTGTATTAACCGTTACTTTAAAGGAAGAATAACTATATAATATTTATAGATGATAGGAAATAACCATACCTATCACCGTAAAAAATTGATTAAGAATTGTCTATTAACAAAAAAATCAAAAAAACAAAAATATTTCAGTGAGGCCATAAAATAGTTTTGGTACTTATCTGTTCTTAGCTCTCGAGAAAAAAGAAACAATATTTCAGATTCCTGGTTCAATTTCCTCATCTGTCCTCCTGCTTCTGTTTTTTCATCACTCCAGAGATGAGACACTGTACTTCTCTCCATTCTTTCTCTTCTCTCGTCATTATGTTTACTACGTTCTTTTATCCAGCCTGAAATCCATTTGCCTCTTTCTTAAAGTCTCTCCCCACATTGGGACATCCATGGCAGTTAAACATGTGAGCGGGAGTGTCTAATACTCTACAAATAATAGAGTCTGCCGAGGAAGATTTGCGTATTCTATTTGTGAACGTGCCAAAACTACCATGCCCGGTCAAAACCTGCGTCAAGAAGTAGTCTAGGTTCCTGAACTTACATTTCCACCACGGCTTTAAATCGGGAATAAGCTCCTTCGTCCACCTTGAATTTCTGCTACCATCCACCCATTCTCTCTGCCACTTCTCTATAGTTCTCTCTCTCTCTCTCTCTCTTTTATATCTATAATATTTTATCGTCATTCTCTTTACGTTTATCCATATGCGGGGTGGATTTCCTAATTACAATTCTCCATAAATTTCTATCTTAGGATATACCAATATCAATCACCTTCACTTCTCTATTCTAATGCTACCAATTTGTACAATGTATTTATTGTAGAAAATTTAGATATTCGTGAGAAATAATGGCATGTCAAAGGTTAGAGTAAGATGTATCTACCGAGGATAATCAGAAGTTCCTATTATTTAATGCAGTATTTTGGCATGAGGTTTATTCATTTGAAATGCTGCTATCTCGTTATTGTAATGATAAATTTCGAATTGATTTAGCTGCCCCCACCTGGCAGTACTATCTGGATTTCTAAATGGCAATACCAAGTGTGGCAAATTATTAGTGCTAATGTTTGTTGATTATTTTTGTTAACATGGTCTTGGTCAAAAACTTGTGGAATATATTTTTTACTACATTTTTTTTTTCGTTATCTCACAAATATAATTATGTAACTACTGAGTTATAACTACCATATTTATACTCAGACTCGTCGCATCGGAATTATCGTACTTTCCTTTTTATTGGTTACAAGTTTATCTTAAATAAGTATGTTACATACTACGACTCTCGTACGACTACTTTCTTTTTCTAATTTCTAAAAATAAAGCACTGCCAATTTGGTTTTCCATTTTCATAAAAAAGAAATTACATTAAAGAACAGGTTAGGACGTGCAGACTGAAAACAGATATACCATCAAAAACATTACTGCGGTAAACAAGAATCATTGAGTAATTATAGCTGGTCGTGTTGTCTAAAGGTACCAAAACCTGCAGAACCGTACTTACATTGGCTGACAAAATGGGAATACTACAAAAACGGTTAGGCCCTAACAGGCCTAATCCATCAACCGGAGTGTTTATATTTGATAATAATATAGTGTAAGTAGGAACAGTTAAAAGGTTTTTAAAATAAAGACTCGCACAATGAAGATACGCTTTTGAAGAAACATGTTTAAAACTTGAAGTTACCACTATATAGAAGGTAATAGTTTTGGATGGTAAAATCAAAAGTTTTAAATAACTAGCAAAGAGCATGCAGATATGCATGCAAAGAGTTAGAGGTGAATGAAGGAAATGGAAGGAGGCGAGTGGTATATTTTGTGACAGAAAGATTTAAACCAAATTAAAAGAGTGTGCCAAGATGGTTGATTTTAGTGACAAAAAGGATAAAATAAAGAATTAACATGCTAGAGACCGTAATCAGTAATTAGACTAGTAATTAAAGGTTGTAACGATAAGACTACCAAAGAGAATTGAAATACTACAATAAAAATATTACCTCAATCAACCATGGGAGCTTATCGTCTATGATTCGCCTAGTTTAGCCTCTTAAGTGTGAATTCGTCTCGTTTTAAGCTATGAATTAAACAAGGAACCTTTAGCTGGTAGCAAATAAAACAATGATTTACCTAATCATATTTATTTAACACATGAAAAATAATATTTAAATAGCAAAAACAACCCTGCCTAATGCTTTACATTAAATAAATTTGAACGATATTTGTGGCGTCGAAGGGCTGTTTGCGTCTAAATATATGTGGCCTGCAGATTATGTGGGCAGGTTCTGTTGTCGTCTCCAAAGCACGTGAGTATGTCTTACTAACAACTGCAGTTATTCCATATTATTTCCATAAACATATGCCATAAAATATTCAGTAATATCCCATAAACTAGAATATTAAGTAGCCTGTATTACAGAAACATCAAAAGTGGTTTGATTTCCTTGCCAATTATTTTACAAAATTATAAATAAACAAATAGCAGATGGCAAGGAGAAAATAAAATATAATTACTATTAAACTTAGTTAAATTTTGTTAGATTGCTAAAAGCACAAAATTGAAAACGTGGCTTTGAAAGAAGTGAGGTTACGAATATTGAAAATGCTGTCAGAATTAGAGAATATAGGCAGATTACAATTAAAGTACTCACCCCAAGAGAATTCTGCAGACCATAAAATGAAGCTTTTAATAATTCCTACCTTCTTTTATAAATTTTAATTACACAAAAAAAAATAATATTCCCACCATGAAAAGTGATTGACAGAAAGTAAGTAGGAAGGGACTGCAATGAAGTTAGCACAGATGACATAGGACGTATGCCTATGATGGAATTAGCTCTTCTGCCAAAATAGAACAGAATATTTACTAGCGAACAGAAAGAGAGAGGGCGAATATTTATTTTACAGGAAAGAGAGAGAGAGAGAGAAAAGAAAGAGAGAGGGCGCCAACTACTTTTTAAAGAAAAAATAGTAAAAAAGAAACTGAAGGTAAAGGAATTCATAAATTAATAAAGAAACTAAAATAAAATAATTATTTACATATAAATTAATAAAGATGTGACGTTGATAACGTTAAAAGGTAGTTAATAAAATTCGCGTGACTCAGATGGCTATGGAGCGCCAGATGTTGCGTGTCTTTCTGAGAGACCGAATCCCAAAGGAAGAAATACGTTGTAGAATAAAAACAACAGACGCCATCGAAAAAATCCCGTCGCTAAAATAGAACTGAGGAGGACACGTCGCCAGATTATCGGACAACCGATGGACAAAACCTATTTTAAAGTGGAGTCCAAGGCAAGAAGCAATACGGAGCCGACGACGCCCAACAAGTAGATGGACTGACGACCTGAAGCGTGTTAGCAATAACTAAATGCAAGCTGCACAAGACAGAGACAAATAAAAAGAGCTAAGTGAGACCTTTGTCCAGCAGTGGACGCATACAGGTTAATGATGATGATGATGATAGATGCCAAAATATATATTTTGGCATCTCAGATGGCAGGGCATATTAAAGGTCGAAACAATAATGACCCAATGTAAAGAAAAGTATGCAATATATTACAATATGCAGATGACTTCTGCTTTTACACTGTGAATAATTTGTACCAACAATTTATTAATTTATTAAAAACTATTATTTGTGATGCTAGAGAATATATCTTTAACCAAGGGTTTGAACTTACCATAAGTAAATTAGCTGTGGTGTTTTTTACGCGAAATTGTTTACCAGTTATGTTCAGCTATATATTTTACAATCTAAGTATACCCGTTCATAAGCACTATACTTATCTTGGTATTACATTGGACACCAAATTAACATGTGATCAACACATTAATAAGTGCCTAATGAAATGTGAGAACAGATTAAATTTTCTCAAAGTAGTTATTCGCCATCGATGGAGCGAGGACCCTAAAATTAATTAATAATGTTTTGTCGTGCGTATACCAGATCCGTTCTTGACTATGAAAGCTTTTTTTACAAATCTGGAAGAACATACTTTTGTTACTTTCGTCTGGGTAATGGGACACTTTGGTATTTCCGGTAACATCAAATCAGATGTATTTGCTAAAAACACGATCTTGGGATTAGAGAAGGATTAGAATAACTTGGCTAGATGGAACTGATCTTACGGATCCCTGCAAGAAAAGTCTGAAACAACATTCGGATATAGAGTGATACAGAGTGGTTGCTTCTGCAATCGAAGAAAAAATCTGTATGCTAAAATTTATTGTGTTTTACATACCTAGACTTTTGCCCTTAGAAGTTACCGCAATTTAAAAAAAAATATATTTCATGTTTCTTAGATGTCTCTTTAATTATGCCACTGTCAAGACATACCTCTATAGACTAAATCTATCCGGATCAGAACTCTGCGATTGTAATCGTTATGCTAAGTATACTCCCTCTATAACGAACACGGTTATTACGAGGTTTCGCTTATAACGAGATACATTAGATGTCCCGTGAAATTCCTATTGAACTATAACCGTCTATAGAGAGGCAAATTTGGTTATAACGAGAGAAAATAAGATGCAAAAACGTGTTTTTTACGTTTTTGGTCGGGTCGTGGCTATAAATAAATACCTTTTCAAACAGCCCCTCAATAAACTTAACTGCAGCCCGCAATAAACTTCTTTACAATGAATAAATATAACTGTTTCACATCTTTAGAAAATATGATAGAATGATACTGGACCATTTAAAGCAGTTAAAAATGACTTATGAATGAAAATGAGTTCTTAAAATTGCAGAAGCAATATTTTATGTTATCCTTGAAAATACGCTTTATACATTATGTAGTTGGAGAAAAAAATATAAGTACAGATTTTTTGTTTTAACGTATATCATTGATAATAAAAGTAAACAACTCTTTTATGTTTTAATATATTTCATTGACAATCAAAGTAAATAACTTTTTTTCAAAAACGCCATTCAAACAATATTTATTAGCATCTTATATTGCTCCGAATGGCTTCACTATAGGAAGTTAATGGGTTAGAAAACTACAGATTCATATGTATGCACAGTATTATTATTGTCTGATATAACGAGATTGGCTTATAACGAAGTAATTAGTCTGTCATTTCAGTTCTCGTTATATAGGGAGTCTACTGTAATATTATTAACTGGCTGTTTGGGTGCAAACATAATGATAATGCTATTAAGTATTTGAAGCACAGTCTAGCGCAAACACAAGTACATTTCCTACAGCACCTATCAAGCTTCTCTCTTATAATTTTCTCGAAAAAACTATAAAATAAAACAAGTCATCTGGGAATTTTTAAAAAAGGACTAAGAGGAAAATTGAACTTGTGTTGAGTTAGTAGGCTTAAACGTGTTTAGCATTTATTCCTCATATTTACCATTATCTAATATTATCTCTTAAAAGGCCTCCCGTCAACTCCTCCATTCTATACGATTTAATGGAGAACTATATATCTGCCATCTTCATTCCTCCGAAGATTTTTCTGAGCACCTTTCTTTAACATATATCTATTTTCTTTTCTTCCTGCTGGTTCATAATCCACGTTTCACTGGCATACATCACTGTGGTCTGATTACTGTCCCGTAGACTCGTAGTTTAGCTGTTCTTGACACATTTTTTGCTTTAAGTAATGAATTTGGTGACCCTATCGCCCTACTTCACTTCATTTATCTTTTGTCTATTTCTTTTTCTTCTTTTCCCGTGTTCGTTATGGTTACTCCTAAGTATTCAAATTCTGACACTTTTCAAAACTATAGACAGTCTCTGCTCCTTTCATTTTGATATATTTGTTATTATTTGTTATGTCTCCTCTCATTTCCATATATTGCGTTTTTAAAAAACGCGGTGGTCGCGGACAAAAGCAGACAAGTCAAAATTTGAGTTTTTTCAGGAAGCGAAAAAAACTGTTTTAAAATTAAACGCATAAATAAATGTAGCTTTTATTGGTTAAAATGATGTATATAACATACATGTATTACAGTACAAATTAAAAACAACAAAAATGTTAAATATTTTGGATTTTGATTGACTTGTCCAGTTAGGCACGTCTCTCTTTATTGACTTATCTTATAAGGTACAAATAAAGTGCTAATTTTAAAATAAAAAAAGAACATAAATATTCCCTGTTACGAAATAAACATTAAAAATACAATATTAAAAGAACAACACCATCAAGTTTGAATTTAATTTATTTCTTCATCATCACTACTTACAATATCGGGGTGCGTATTTTGAGTTGTAGCATTAGTATGCAAGCCTTGATAAAAACTGTGAAATAAGGTAGGAATTAGAGGTAGTAGCGAGATAATGTCTGCTTTTTTCTCTCTAGAAATAGGGACTGGTTGATTTGTTATAATTGCAACTTCCGACGGTAGTTGGCCCCCTCTTCTGTTGAAATCAATAATCTTAAATGGGTCTTCTCTATTAAGGCTGTCTTTGAATTGAACGATTGCCAAGTCTTTCGTATATCGAAGCCATCTTTTGTCCAGCCATCGGAACTGACAACCATCAGTGTCTTTATTCCTTAGTACCATGCAACCTTTAAGTAAAGATGAGAAATCAAAGAAGTCTGTTTGTGACATTTCCATAACAGTGAATTTAGAGCTGCTTGAACGTACAAGTTGCATCCAATCATGAGGGTAAAATATTTGAATTTCAGTTTTCTTCTTCATTTTCTCAATTATACTATGATCAGTATCTACTTCTAAGTGACTGTAGCCTGGTACCATGAACTTATGATCTATTAGCTTAATATTAGATGAGGATCTATGTAGAACCCACGTAAACATGGCTGATATATGAGAATTACGGTTTTGTCCCCCACATGTGTCTGAATAATAAATTACATGTTCTGTCTCAGGTGGTACGATCGTTTGCAGGTGTTTGTACAGACAAGATGCTATCTGATTTGCTCCTCTGCCTGCAACAGATTCATACCACATGTAACAAACAGCTTTTCCTGTACTGTTATCATAAACCGTCAAATTAAACGTCCACAACTGTCTCTTATAAAATGCAACCGATGACTTTAAATCTGGAGTTGGTAAACACTGTTGTAGGTCGAAAGTGTATGTCCTTAAATGTGGAACAGTTTTGGCAGTTTCTGTATCTTTCCTTTTTTCATCATATGCTTTATCAGCTTCCATTTGGTGGGATTTGTGGTCTGAAGAGAGTTTTTCCTTCTGGTCGTCTGTACAAATTTTTAATTGCATAATAAATTTGTCGCAGGTAAAACATGTATCAAGTTTTGGCTTTTTAAATCCAAGGTTGAGCTTTTTAAATTCCTGTGAATAAATTTTGATAGATTTGGGAGCAGTTGTGGACTGTTTGAACAATTCGTACATTTTTTGTAAAGTTAGGTGACATGGTAAGTACTTTTTCGAAGTGTGCTTTCGTGAATAGTGACTTTCGTACAGTGGACTTCGATTCAAGTGGGTATTCAGGATTGAGGATAAAATTTTTAGGTGCTCCTTGTTGGACACGTGATGGACCAGCTGAAATAAAACAAAAACTTTAAATAATTTAAAAAATATTCTTACCTATTTCACTATTATGTATGTATGAGCAACTATTAGGTATGCAGTGGTTTAGTAGAATGACATTATTCATATTGCAAAATATTTTTCTTACTCTAAAGAATGATTCAAATAGTATTTAATTTACAATACAAAGCATTATCTATATTTATTAAAATAAAAAATATCACTCACCTTTATCTAAAAGCGTTTTTGTTGAAAGTTCTACACATAGTTTACCTCTGCCTGGCTTCATTTTTAAATCACCCACTTTCAAACTCAGAATAGCTATTGATTTTATGTATGTATTTTGCTTTGATAAAAGATTTTGATGATATGTGCATTAGGGTGTCCCGTCTTTGCATAAAAAAATTTTTTTTTGAGCTACACTATCGCAAGAGGTATCCAAATTTGCGTAATTTTTCAGAGATTATGAAAAATGTAAAATAAATACGATAGCATGCCACCTTCAGGGCTCTACTAGACTTTAAAATTTTGTAAATTTTACGTTTGTACAAAACTAAATCATATACTTCAAATAATACACAAATTAAATTTAAAAGATATTTTATTATTAAAATTAATGAAAAAGGTTCAAAACAACTTAACAAACAAAATAGATCCTATATTTGATGACAAAAACTAAAAAATTTGAACTTATTTTTGTGTCCAAAATTTGGCATTTCTTGCCGAGACTCCAACCTGATTCTGATAAAGCTATCTCTAGAAATAGCACCAGTTACATTCTGCGAGGCCTCTGTAATCAGTTTAACACATCTTTCCACATATTGTGTGTGGTAGGGAAAGTTAAAAATATACAAGATTTTATCTTTTACCATGATGTGAAGGTCCTCAGTAGAAATATGCCGAAGAACCGGCGGTGTTGTAACCTGACAATCCTGACATTCGTGCCACATAATAATATCGATGTAATCTTTAGCAGAGAAGTTAGTTTTTGGTGTTTTAAATATTCTGCGTTTATCGATACTTTCAGTGTCTCTAGCTTTTTTTTATTCTTCGCCATGCCAGCTCCCTAATGTGATCTCTATCATCAAACAACATACTCACAAGTAAGTTTTCTGGGTAGGCAAAAAAGGCATTTCTTTCGATAACGGTATCCACAACAGATCTTAGATTTTTGGGTAGAAATTGAGAGTACATAATTAGTTGAAAAATATGCTTCGCTCCATCCTTAAAAGACGCTTTTTGCTTAATTCTGAACCACATCGGAGCATATACTTTAACAACATAGTTTACAAGCAATTGTAAATTTTCTAATGGATTAAGCGTACTTACATAAAGTCTGAGTAGACGATTAGCAGTAGTAAGCCATCTGGAGTGCGCCACTTTTCCAGGTTGACAGTTTGCCAATTCAGGAGTTTACTGCTCGACATATTTCATATAGATATTTTTGATCTGTACTGAATTGATTGACCACATTTTTTGGCAAGTCATGCAAATTACCATTCACAGCACAAAAAGTCACGGTGGGTTTAATTTAATAAGCAACTAACTGTTTTCCAATAGGTCCGGAGTATTCTCTAGGACCCGAAGTAGAACCATCTATGGTCAGGAACAAGTGACGAAACGGTAACTCATTGGCATGAAGCAAACAAACGCACCATTGTAACGGTCTCTCCAAATACTCCTCTAAATATTGAATCACACCACCCATCCAGCCAATATTAGTTGTAGTTCCATCACATCCGCAAATTACATCATCTAAATTCAAACTTTGACCCTCAAAAAAAGTTGTGATCGATGTAAAAATTCCATTTGCAGTGCCACCACTAGGCGTTATATGTCGCAAATAAATTGATCTGGGTTCTGATAACAATGAGATGTGTTCCTTCAAAATCTCTTTGCAATGGTAAGGATTCCCCATTTTCTCATTTATCGGGGTCTTGTCCTTTCGTCCATCAAAGTAAATGCTATTTACAACAATACCTGCAACATCTTTTGAAGCATCTCTTCGGACTTTACATACAGCTATGTGGATTTTGTTTTTATCAATAACTAGTGTCAGATCTTCGATAGAAACCAAACCCACGTCAACCAAAACGGCAGAAGCAACAGGAGCAGCAGAACGCATCGATAAACTGTATCTATCACTGACTTTAGCAACTATTGGCAACCGCAACGTATTTCTATTAAACGTGGAAGTCGACGGTGTCTCTGTTGAGAAAGAGGCACTGCTTCTTCTTCTTCATCACAATTTGCTGATATAGAATCGGTCGTTTGAGTAGTACACAACTTTTTTGTTGCCCTCATTAATTCTTCTGACGTAACCAAAGTTCACAGAATTCTCTAAACTTTAACGGAACGTATAATACAACGCAATATTATACAATCTTACAGTACAATCTCAATTTATTTTAGTTCAGGAGCCGAAAAAATATTATAACAAAAATGACAAATTTTCCAAACTTTGAAGATCGATAGAACCCTTAAGATATATTTTTATTTTATTTTTAAAAATACTGTGATAATCTATTGGTAATTACATACATTTTAAGAGGTCTTCCATTAAATAATGTTTTATATTTAGTCCGGGATGCGAAATTAAGTATAGTGAAATATTACCATAAAAATGACAATTTTTCAAAACTTTAAAGTTCGGTAGAACCCTAAAGATATATTGTTATAATTTTTTTTAAATTATTGTGATAATTTACGAGCAATTACCCCAATTTCAAGAGGTCTTGTATTAAACAAAAACAAAAAGCGATTTTTCGGGACACCCTAATGTGCATACTTACACATTTCACACGGTGTACGATTAACGAAAACATTGAAAGAGATAAGCAACGTGAGAAACGCAATGCAATCAATACCCAAATTACAAATTAAATAAATCATTCACATAATATCCTGTTTCATGACTCCCTCAGTCTTTTCGCTAGCCAGCAATTTCACTGATAACTGTACCTAATCAGTTAAGTCAAACTTTTGGTTAGGTATACGCCGATCTAAACCAGATAAAAGGACTTGATTGGTTAAGTTCATCTCTAAAATGGATAAAATTGTGAGTATGGAAAAGATCACCATCTGATATGGAAGCACAGGTATAACATTTGACTTGTCTGTTTTATTCCAGCGGTAGATAATTTTTTTTTTAAGTTATTTTAATAAATAACACAATTTTCTCAAAAATTGAGTTGTCTGCTTTTGTCCGCCGACCACACTATTAATCCATATCTTCTCGCCTTTTCTTCAAATTTCGGGAAAACTTTTTCTAAATGTTTTTTTGTTCTCGCTTGTATCACCACATCATCCGCGTACGCTATGCACTGTTGCCTTCTATTGAAAATAATCCAGTTTGTGCTTATATTTGATCTTCTTACGATTTGTTCTAATATTATGTTGAATAAATTCGTTGATAGCGGATCCCCTTGTTTTAAACATCTATTCACTGTGAACTGTCTTGAAAAGTTTCCTTTCATTGTTAACCATAAAACAATTATTTATTTACTCAAAACTTGTTGAAATTATTTAAATAGTTCTATCTTACTTGTCTGATGGTAATTCCTTTATTCACTACTATCACCTGTATGCACTTAACTTAACTATCAACAAAAATGTAATATGTGATGGGATATGTAATTATGAAATTTTATAACAATCTGCACATATATCGCCAACATAGTACATATTTCTATGTCAATAAAAGTTTTTAGATAACATGAATCATTTTTCAATGATATTTATGTGGATGGAACTTAATTTTTTTAATTATAATTAGTTCTTGTAATGGAATAATTTGATTATTGATTATTTGGTAAACCTACATTACACATCACAAGAAATTAAACAAAAAAATTTTAAATTAAACTTGTTGAGCAGCGCTGATTGACACAATAGAGCGGTAAATTGTTATACATAAAGATGTTGTAATAGATATTTTCGCTTACTTAATCATGTCTATTAAATATTATTAAGAGGCGTAAACTAGAATATCTTGGACATATAATCAGAGGACCAAGATATGAGTTCCTTCGGCTAATTCTCAACGGTAAAATCGAATGAAAGAAATGGATAGGACGGAAGAAACTCTCTTGATTGGGAATTTGCGGCAGTGGACAGGTTTGACAGCGGACCAATTGCTACACGTAGCGCAAGACCGAGATCAGTATAACACTATTATAAGCATGGTAGTCGCCGACGTTCCGTAGGGATATGGCACTCTAAGAAGAGAAGAATCATTCGTTCTTATAATCATCATTAATATTTCAATCCTATCACATTCGGTTAAATGCATTTTGTAAAAAAAAGTTGCAAATAATAATAATTACTTAAATAGTTTTCACGTAAACGTACCTTTTGTAAAGCGTAAACAATACAGATTTGTGCTATAATATTTCTGACAGTTTTTAACGTCAAATAAAAAAAAATTTAAAAGCCGTAAAACATTAAAAATATTTTTATGGTTCAGGGGCTTGGATTAATAATAAGAGCTGCTAGAAAATATTTTTATCATTTAGGGTCTTGGATCACAAATATAAGCTGTTAGAGACAACGTTACAAATAATGCAAGGTGTTTTTAATAGTTTAATAAAGTAATTGTACACCAATATAAAATTTTATTTAATGTGTTTAATAACGTGTTATACATTTTTTGAAATTAGCTCAGCAAGGAAAATCCATAAATTGAAGAAAAAAATTTTGGTTTCATTAAAAAAAAAATAATCGTCATCTTACCAAGGTGTTTTACCCTATATCTTAGGTTTTAATTTGAAAAAATAGTAAATTAAAATCAAAAATCGACCTTTTTCTTGAATTTCTAATATTGTTGTTTATTTAGCTAATAATGAATTTGTGAGTTACTTTATGGACGTACGTGAGAACTTTTGCATTTTTGCCAGCCTGCTGCAATTTAAAGCAACGTGTTATACATTTTTGGAATCAGCTAGGCAAGGGAAATCTATAAATAAAAAAAAGGGGGGTTCCATTTAAAAAAATGGTGATTTTCACCATACTAAGGCGGTTCATCCTGTATATTAAATTATAATTTGAAAAAATAATAAATTAAAATCAAAAATCGACCTGTTTCGGGAATTTCTAGTACTGTTGTTTATTTAGCTAATAATGAATTTATGAGTTACTTTATGGATGCACTGGACTTTAAGTATCGTATTATGAATATCTTCTTCGATCATAAGTATATGTTTTATGATTGTATACGTTAATACGTTAACTCCTCGTCTATGACTGCATTGCTACTTGTGTATCTTTTTCGTGTTTTTTAAATGTGTAATTGTGTAACATATTTCACAGTGTGTTTCATTGGTTAAGTATTCAAATTTGTAACAATGTTTAATCTAGTGGTAGATTATAACATATCACATAACACTTTGTAATATTTCTGAATGACTTTACATTTCAATAATATCCAATTTGTGTTACAATCTGTTGGTAAAGTTCGCGGAGGCAGGACATATAATTTGCGGTCATCATCATCAGTCTGTAATACCATTAGAGGAAATTGCATACGCTATAATTATATATTTGTCTATTACACATAATCTTATGATATAAAAATAAATTATTGTACTGAACAGAAGTAAGTAATTTAAAAATTGCATAAAAACCAAAGAACAACTTAGTTTTTATTCCAATAAATCGTTTACAACTTACTTTTATAAAATTCTAATTTTTGTTAACTATTTTACTACTTAGTTGTTTTTAGTGTTAATTGGATAAGTTTTAAGTACAACTTATAATTTATTGGTACTTATGCTAATTTATTGCAGAGTAATTCTAGTAAGGAATTTTATGAAGGGTGTTTAGATTAATATAAGTAGGTCATTAAAGTGGACAATCATTTAAAAATATTTCATATATACCACTCATATAAAAAATGCATCTTTAATTAGCTACATTAAGTTTATATTAACTCTTTGAGGCACAGAAGTATGTTAATATTCTAGACAATAATGGTACACAAAATAAAGTTTTAAATAAGAAACATTTTTTTGTGTTTAAGTTGGAGTTGGTAATCAACAGAATTAAAAAATAAGAAATTTCATTTAATGTCGCTTTGACATATTGTAGAGATTAGTACAACAGTTGTACCACCGTGCAGTACCAGTATTTTCTTTGTGTATTAGAAATAATGAATATTGTTTTAAAAATCTTTATTTTCAGATAAAATCAATTATAATTTTTGATGATATTGTTGGAAACAGTTTTTTGTTTTGCTGAGGCATAAACAAATCTTACAAATAGTACAAGTCCATTCAGTACGGATTTGTTGTGCTTTAGTACTACATCAAACATAACTTCTTGTTGACCGTATTAGCTGGTAGACCGGTAGTCTGAAGAAGTAAATCTTACTTTTTCAGCCAACCTTTTTTGTCGTTTATTTATTGGTACCCCACTTCTTTCTTCTGAATTAGCTGCAGTTAATTTCACATATTTTTCCGCCAATAATACATCTATTACTCTTATTAGAAAGTCGTTTAGAGATATTTTTGTAATTTTGGCAAATGCTTTCTCTTTGATATAACTGTTCCACGTGAATAAAATCCGAGGTCTTTTAGTTTTATTTATAAGTCATGGAAATTAAAGAAATTATCAAAGAAAAAAACATGTTTTTTCTTCTTATTTAGGTGAAAAAGAAGTTCTTTTTCGCCTAAAGAGTGTTCTACATAGTCGTTTGTTTTGCCTGCATATACATCAAAAATATATAGATAGCCATTTTTATCAGCGAGTGTCCAAATCTTGTAGCCCCTTTTTATTGGTTTTTTAGACATATACTGTTTCAATACACTTCTACCTTTGTACTTTATCATAGGCTCATCCATGGCTATATTAGCTGTTGATTTGTATTATTTTTAAAAATTATTCTTTACTTCATTGGGGAAAGGCCGGACTTTATACAGCCTATCATATTCAGTCTCACATAATTTGTAATATAGGATAATAACTAAAATTAACAATATATCAAATAAAAATAAGTACAAAAACACGGGTCAGTTTCAAAATTTCTCAATGTCTGGTTGCAAAACTTTTATTCTCCCTACCGTGTAATCATAGGCACCCATTTCGGTTACATGACCCATGTGTTTACAGCATTTTTTAGTTCGATAATATACAAGGTGAACAGTAGTGAGTTGCTTTTGATATTTTAGTTAGTCCAATCTTAGTGTAATTATATAGTTTTAAATAAGTTTTTTATCGAGGTAAATGGAATTAAATGTAACAACAGTTTATACTTGCAACAAAGAGAAACCAAGGAAAGCGGTTCCTTGGTTTCTCTTTGTTGGAAGTATTACCTGGAATTTGCTTGGTTTTAAGAAAAGAATAATAATTCAATATTGACCAGGATAATGGCGTATTGGTCTCACAATGCTTCCTTTAACATCACAGAAGTTCAAATTGTCTTCAATGACTGGTAACAGAGTGCTACCACCAGACAGGGTATTTGGCAATATTGAAAGTCTAGAGGAATACATCGATATACTAGTAAGCGAGCAGTTTACCCCTTAAAGCAGATCATAAACCACCATTTCTACTGCACCAAACTTTTTATTCGATCTTGTATGTTTTTCAAGTTCAATGTATTTTTTTTTTTAATTTTTATAAGATAAAAAAAATCATACAACTTGAAGCATATTAATCAATTAACTTTAAGATAATTTATAATTTAATTTATAAATACGATAAATACGAAAAAGATAGTATAAGAATGGTAACTCCAACTGAGAAATCGGAAGACAAAAGTAAGATGAAGATCTTCTGAAAAACTTATTTAGCCATATGAAGATAAGATTATGTGCTAAAAATATAAAAAAACCGGTTAAAAATAGGGTTTGTCATATTTCAAACATGTCTCAAAAAGATAACCTAACCCGGTATTAGAAATAACCAAAAAAATATCAAAATCGCAAAAATCGTTATTTATTGACATGCATTTGAGTTTATGTGATAAAAACATGAGGAAAAATACCAAAAAATGGTATTTATAGGGTTTTAAGTATGTTACGGCAAATCTAACCCCTTCATTTAAAATAACAGAAAAACATAAACAAAAAATAATTATTTAGAAGATTGTCAAAAATTACCTACATAACCTAAAAATTCTAATATATTTCCTAAGCTCAATTTTTGATCAAAAAAAAACTGTTTTTGAGTGTTTTTGGTCATGAAAATGTTTAAGATAATCTGCACTCAAATAAAGGGAGGAAAAAAAACAAAAATTGTAATTTGTCACATTTAACCTTTCAGTAGACACAGCTTGTCTAGGAGACCGGTGGGAGTCAATGACGGTCACCTCTAAAGCCAATCGGAAGCTTTCGAGTTTCTCCGGTTCTGTAACTTCTTTTGATAGGTACATAATATCGACTGTGTATCATCATAGTATAAAAAAGAAGTTTGTGGTTAAACTGTGGTATCATTGCAGTGTTGATGCTCGAACTGTGAGTTTGTAAGTAGGTGGTCCATACATCTTGGTATAAGATTAAAAAGAAAATGGTTTAACTCTCTTGGAAGCAATAAAAGTAAATAGAAGAGAAATTCCTGCATATTTCTCTAACAATCAAGGATGATATATTGGCTCTAGTATATTTGGGTTTGGTTCAAGACGAACTCTAGTATCATATAAACAAAAAAAAAACGTTCCGTTATATTCCACTATGCGGCATGGGGACGACGTTGATCCTGTAACTGGAAAACGGAAATCATATTAGCATATAACAGCACAAAAAGCGGTGTTCATACCGTAAATAAATTATGCGCACAATATGATATGGCACGTTGTAATAGAAAATGGCCTATGGTTGTTTTGTACAGCCTTTTTTAAATGTTACAGCAATAAATTCCTTTGTTATTTACATTGTAACATTCCAAATTCCACAAAGACTCGACGAGAAGTTATAACAAATTTAGCATCTAGCCTTATGTACAACCACCAGAAGAATCTAAGCCAAAAAGTCTATATATCCAAAAAAATAAGGATTCGACTGAAGAAGATCTGTCATTTGGATGAAGATGTCGTGACACTTTAAAGAACTCAGAAAGCAATTGGGAGGTGTGGTGACTGTGGATGGAAAAAGAATCGAAAAAACGAAATATTTTTGTTCGATTTATAAAAAGTATCTTTGTTTGGGAACATGTAAGTTGTAGCATTTGTAAATTCTTTGAAATATATATTGAAATATATTGAAATCCCTCGTACGTATGAAAAGACCAAGTAATTTTTTTAATTCCTCTTAGCGTCGCCGTGAAAGACCAACTAAACCCTATTCATTCTACAAATTCCCACTCGTCAACATAACCACGTGTAAGCCAAACAGGGTCGTACTGATGTACGACCTATGTATCATATGATTTTTAAAAATAATAACTTTTGAAACTGTTAGTGTCAGAATTTCTTGAAATTTAATCATTATATCACAATTACACTAAACTCTAAAAATAACACGACCAGTAAATAACTTAACAATAACTATAACATAAATATAACACAATATAATTAACTTAAAAATCAACACAATACAATTTGAATTTAAAATGATGGCAAGTTAGGATCTGTAACATGAGAATATGTCTCGCTTACGGTAATAAATTAATTTTTATAGCCTCTTGACGAATGAGACGGCGAATATCAACACGTGCTCATGTTTACTGATGGGAATTTGGTAAACGAATATACTTTAATAGAAGAAGTTGCAATAAAGAGAGAAGTACGATAGGGCTGCATACGCTCTCCCCTATTATTTAACGTCTATTCGGAACACGTCATGAGTCAGGCCTTAGAGCACATCGAAGAGGGTATTCCCATAAATGGTGAGCGCCTGAATAACATCAGATATGCAGACGACACCATCCTCTTTGCAGACAGTTTAGAAGGTTTACAGACACTAGTAACGCAATTGTGGAGAATCAGTCAAGAATACGGGATTGATTTTAACATCAAGAAAACAAAGTACATGGTCATCAGTAAGAATCATATTCCACCTAGTCAATTACTGGTAGATCAGCAACAAATACTCCAAGTGTCCCGTTACTACTATTTAGGAACCACCATAAACGACCAATGGGACCACTCATTTGAGATAAAACAAAGAATTGAAAAAGCCAGGTCAGCATGTGTCAGAATGAGCAAGATATTTAAGAGCCACGACCTACCCTTAAAAACGAAAATCCGTTTATTGAGATGCTACGTGTTTACAGTGCCGCTCTATGGGGTTGAATCATGGACACTAACCGAGGCATTTATGAGAAAACTCGAGGTGTTTGAGATGTGGTGTTATAGGCGGATACTGAGGATCTCCTGGGTGGACCGAATAACAAACATTGAGGTTCTACGTCGGATGGATAAAACATGTGAAATTATAACCACAGTGAAACAGCGCAAGCTAGAATATCTTGGACATATAATTCGAAGCGATCATAGATATAACCTGCTGCAACTTATATTACAGGGAAGGGTCTACGGAAAGGGGGGACCAGGAAGAAGAAGAATATCTTGGCTCCAGAACTTACGAAAATGGTTTTCCTTGACCACTTTAGGACTATTTCGAGCTGCGGTCAATAAAGTTGCCATGCTAGAAGCCAATATCCGTAACGGATAGGCTCCACAAGAAGAAGAAGCGTCGCCGAGTAAAATCCATTTTTAGAGTTGTTTATATTTCCTCTGTATTGTTTGATCATTAAACCGCTCGATATAAATATGCGTTCCAAATAAATATCCATTTAGATCGCTGAGAAGTTTTTGCCGCAAAGGTAATTGTTCACTCTCGCCGAGGCGTGGTCAAGAGCGGTAGGCTCCAGCGTTTAGTCCAAATTCTACGTCAAATTTGTATTTTTTTCTCGTTCTTCGTCCTTTTTTTATGGAAAATGTGTTGATAGTACCAGTTTAATGTGTTCAATGTGTAGTTGCAGTTTAAGTGAGGTTTGGAAGAATCGTTGTTTCCATCCTCGTTTGGTTTCTCCCTGGTTGTCATCCAGGCTTTTTGGCAGTTTGGAGATGAATTTGTTCATGTGTTCGCTACGCAGAGAGTATAAGTCCAGTTTCTACACCCAGAAATTTCACTGAAGCCCAGTTCTTCCTCCAGAAATTCCAGTGAAGTCCAGATTACATAAAATTTAAAGTAGTTTAGTGAAAATCCAGGTAACTTTTTGTGTTTAATTTCAAAGTAAAGACAGACATTTTTTTTAATAATAATAATTGCTTTCATTATTTAAAAAGATAATTTTTTATTTGCCACAGTTTATAGCTCAGTAATATTTGTAAGTTTTATAGCAACACAGTTTGTAAATGAATAGGACATATGTAAGTTTTTTCTTCTTTATTATTTTGGTATAAATCTCTGCAACTATTAATATAGTATTTTTGTGCCATCTGTATTTTGTAATTGTTTGTGTTGAGATAGTAATAAATGATTAATTTATTTCTCTGAACCATTTCGTCTTTTTATTTTAGAAAAGTCTCCTAGCCATTTTTGTATTTCTAATAATTATTTCAATAGTTACAAGTAGTTGTTGTAATCGTTATAATTTGGCACCTCGAAGCGGCGTCCATTTTAAATTGCTAGAGGTCCTTCTTGTTGTTTGTTTTCTTTTGAGATTAATGTCAGTACCCCTTTGTTTCATTTTTGTAGTTGCCCCAATCCAACCCCATTGCCATTCAACTTATCCACGACCCAGCTCTCCAAACAAACCCTGAGTGCCGTTTGCATATGTTTAGTTTATTTTGTTTACCCTATCTCCACCCCCAGTAATTTTTGTCCCTAATTTTCAACCCCTTATAACAATACCCTATGTTTTAGTCAAAATGTTTTGTTATTTATATATATATATATATATATATATATATATATATATATAAATATATATATATATATGTATATATATATATATATATATATATATATATATATATATATATTATTATTATTTATATTATTATTTTTGTTTAAGATAGTTTTTGAAGACTGATATGTTATGTTCTAATTATAAATTAATTGTAATTTGTTTAGTAAAAAAGAGAATAAATCAAATGATTACAAAAATTGTGGTTATTATTTATGCTACTTAAATAAACATTTTAAATGAACAAAATATGTTAATAATAATAAATAGTTAAAAAAAAACTACACACAATAGATTATTTTATTGAGATTTAAACAAAATTCATCCAGAAGACTATTTTTATGAATGGTGTAGTAGACCGTGTACGACTACTGATGCACAAATTAAACTGCGTTTACTGAAAGGTTACATGAGGTTATGTACTTAAAACATAGGAAACAATATCAAAAACATGAGATTTTTCGAATTTTTAGGTTGTTTTGGAGCGAAAATGAGAAATCTCTGGCCGCCATTTAAAAAACCAAAGAATACAAGAAAAATAATAATAATTTAATAAAAACTTCGAATATTGTTTCTGAACGCAATTTTGATCTAAAAATAAAAAAAAATCAAAGGGTTAAAAGCATTAAAATGTATGTTCCTGAATTTTTTCAGATTTTTTAAAGATACAAATCGTTCAGCAATTTTTTTTTGGAAAAAACATTTTTTGCCATAATGGTCCCCACTAGCCATTTGTAGAGCTAAAAATTTGGCTAAAGACGTTTCTAAGTATGTAATTTCAAGTGCTCGACCCCGAATAATAATCCACCAGGGTGCAGATTTTAATATCTAATCTCTATCTATCATAGCCTTTATGTGTAGTATAGATGCAAATGGTTTTGAAGTAGGGGATAAAATTCCAATTGGACAACTATTCCCCATAATCAAAAACACTTTAGTGAAATGAGAACAATGTGCCGTAATTGATAGTGATGCGCCAACAGAAAGTGGAGACTTGACCATCAACGATTGTATTGAAAACATTCAAGAAATAAATAATTTTGACATGTCCACAAATATTAATAAGCTTTTAATAAAATTTAAATCTGATTTTTTTAACATACATTAAAAATTATAAACCGTATGCCAGTTTCCAATTATTTTAAAAATAAAAATTTTACTGTACGGTGTATCCAAAACAAGTGTGCAACCTATTGTAAAAGTAATGTCATTTGTTTATTTCTTTCTACTAAATTAAATGTATAATTAATTAAAACCAGATTTAATCTGTAAATAAAAAACGGTAAATGTGGATCAGGTGCTTTCATTGTCGTTTGTTCTGTGTTAAACGACCGCTCCTCTAAAGACTAATTTTGATTCCCCAAGGGTAGTCGCTATTGAAAGGTTTTAATATTTAATGACTATAACAGTAATTATTTCTGCTGTGTTTTATTATTATTATTTTAACAGTCACTGAAATCTGTAAACAAAAATTCGGAAAATATTTCACTGTTATTTTTTGCATAAATGATATTTAATACAAATAATATATAATTGGAAGAAAAATGACCTATTGGTAATGCCTGTAACAATATGTGTAATAATAAAAACAATAATAGATAAAAAGCTCTGCAGTTAACGAAATTTAAATGGAAATATAATGGACATATACTCTAAAAATGAAACTTAATATTATTGAGTTTTTGACTGCCGCTTTGATGTATTTTATTTAACAATTTTATTCGTCGCAATTCTTTAAACTGTGTACAAATTGTACAAATATGTATAAAAAAGATTTAACCTTATGAAAAAACTGGCTACAGCGTATTTAGAACTTAAAATATTTTAAGTTTAGTTGTTGATAATGAGAAAGCAAACAAAAACCATTACAGCGGCGTTTGTGTACAGTATTATTACAGAATAACACAAAAGATGCTCAATTTAAAATGTATAAGGTAATGATAATACCAAATACAAAAACGAAACAAATAAAAGCACAGACGTACATCACATATATTTATTTAAAGTGTGATGCTGTTATGTTTTGTGACGAAATAAGTTAAATGCGCATTTATCAATATTGAATATTCTAAGTGTATATAAATTATGATTGTACGATACCTTTGATGATAAATAAGGAGGTAAAATGCAAATAAGCTTAAGTCACAAATAAGTAATTTTTAAGAGAGGGCAAAAAACTTGTAGCATTGTTCTGAAAAAGGATAATGAGTTCTAATTAATGTTATGCAATAGTATTGGTTCCAAACATGTAATTAAGACACTTATTTTAGTTAGGTTAGCTAAAAAATAGTTTAAAAAAGTGATTTTGTTTTGGCATTAAGACCTTTTGCATGACCTAAGTGGAAATAAGTCGTTTTGCGCGTAAAATGTCGACATGAGATGATTTGCATGTAAATAAAGTATAAAAGCATTAAAGTAAAGAAACAATGGTTTTCTGAATGAACTTCTATTTCTGTAAAATAATAATGTGGGCCTAACCTAAGTGACATTTTATTTCTGTAAAATAATAACATAAGCCTTACCTTAGTGACAAACATTGTCATAATAGGTAGTTAACGCAAAAAACAAACAGTTTCGTCGAGACAGTCACTCATTACTTCCTGCTCCTCACCAGCAGCTGCTGTAGTGGGTTCATCAAAAGTCAATTTCTTGTATCAACCAAAGCATGGGTCAGAAAAACATTTTATTCAAAAGTTTATGAACATCTTTATCTTTTCTTTGGTTAACACGTGAGGAGGTGGGAGTTCTTTCAGTCTCACTTGTAGGGATGGGAAAAACCTATCGGTTTTAACAGAAAACCGATTTTTTTACATCGCAATAACGGTTTTATCGGTTGTTTTTTTGTCCAGGTTATAATCGCTTTTTATTTTTAAAGTGAAAACCGGTTATTAGGTTTTTACGGTGATTAGGATTAGGTTAGGTATTATTTTGGATCCCAATCATAATTATTATTCTCAAGTAATTATTCCAAACAAAACCATAATTCAAATTTTATTTTATTTTATAAATACAGAAGCAAACTGAAAGTGCAAACTCACATCAGCCAGAAACAATTTTTTTATAATATTTCGTTGAAAAGGTATTTGTAATCATAATATTTACGTAAGAAGTGATCTGGTACATCATCTATTTTTCACACTTGACTCTTGACATTGAAAGTGGGTGAATGGCTTTTTCTGATTACCAAAAGTAATGTTCTGACTATGAATATCGAATTAGGTACCCATTACGAATACGAATCTCCAAGGATTTCCCTACGTTTTCAAAACGATACACCCATACAGGAAGTATTAAATGAGTTAAAATGTACCTATTATACAAATATACAAACGTGTTAAAAGTAATACATGATAAATTTTTTTTGATGGTAGTAAAAATAAAAGGTGAATTGCATTATCCAATTTATTTTTAAGTAAAATATTTATGTTGATATTATTGTTTTTTAATCCCATTTAAAAGAATCTGGGAAATTTTTTATAAGTTGAAATGGTTGGGGTAACACGAAACAGGGAAACAGGAGAGAATATCTCTCCTGTTGCCGACTAGAATGTAGCTTCGACTATTTTTTAAATAATTTTAAACTGTTTGTCCTTGTTTAGTGTAGTGTTATGTACAATTTTATGTTTAATTTTATATTTTATATCACTAATCTATTTACAAATATCCCAACACAAGAAGTCATTAGTATAATTACTATGGACTTGTGGAATAACAACTACTCTCCTAATCAAATAATTGAATATGCAGAGCTTTTGAATATTTGCCTGAGCCAGAATTTTTTCAATTTCAATAACGAGACATTTGTGCAACCAGATGGACTAGCAATGGGTTCCCCTCTATCCCCAATTCTCGCAGATATCTTTTTGAATGATCTTGAATCTAACAAAATAATGAATAACAATCCTTTTACTAATTACATCAAGTTCTATTCGAGATACGTAGATGACACATTTATTGTATGGGGTGGTTCTCTTGATAATCTACATTCTTTCTTAGATTACCTTAATCAATTACACCACACCATAAAATTTACACTGGAGATTCAAGATGACTCAAATAGCTTAAATTTCTTAGATTTAACATTAACATTAAATAATAGCACGATTATTTGATATTTATAGAAAGCCAACTCATACTGGTACAGTTATACCAGCTGACTCACACCATCCTATTCAACACAAAATGGCAGCATTCTACAGTTACATTAATCGTTTAATATCATTACCATTAACTTTAACATCATTCAATAAAGAATTAAAAAATTATTCAACAAATAGCTATAGATAATGGTTATTCAATTAATCTAGTGAATAAAATTTTACATAAAAAGACTAATAGAATGTTAGAACACCAAGTATATACACAACATTCTAATGAAATGGTGGAACAAAAACCTTACAGATCTTTAACATACATAGGTGATCTTTCTTATAAGATAGCTAAAGTCTTTGATGACTACATAAACATCTCTTTTAAAACTGCCTCTAATTTAGGATTGACTTTCTTAAATAACAAAGATAAACGTAACTCACTTGAGTATAGCGGAGTGTATAAGTTGAGCTGCCATACCTGCAATGCATGCTATATTGGTAGAACCTTCAGATCCTTCAATATTAGACTAAGAGAACATCTTAGATATATAGAACGTCCAACATCGGGTCAATCACACTTCTGCCAACATATCCGACATAAAAACCACAGCTTTGATCCACAAACAGATTTCACAATCCTCCATACTTGTAACAAAGGCTTATTACTCAATAACTTGGAACATTTAGAAATATTAAAATCTCTAAAAAATCACACAGCTGAAACTTTAAATGCACAGTTAGAACTAGAGTACACACCAGTATACTCAGTATTGATATAAACTTAATATAAATAATTTTACCTGATCTCACTCCATTTCTGCTTTCCACACCAAAATCCATATACTTATATAATTGATTACCCAATATCTTCTTTTATATGAGGTTTTCCATACAGTATCCATTATCTTCATGCACATTTTCTGGAATTAACTTCAACATCATGGTCAAACTTTTTATTCCAGTATCCCATATACATTCAAATACATTTGATATACTCCTCAGATTATTTGTATTTCTACATAAAGTTTAAGGTATGGTCCCCATGGATTAAGTTTTTGTTCACTGGATTCATTAACATGTTACTATAAACTACATTTTCCTAAAACTATATAAAACATCAGTATTGAACTGGTATGGTGCCTCAACTTATTTAACCCAAAATTATTATTACACCCCATCCGGTTGCGACATACACTCATTTTACAAAATATTTAATTTCAAATTAACACGTGGTTTGATTGTTCCCAACACAACATGGTAAAGTCGTTCAGACTAGCAGTATTAATTAAATATAATTTTGTTAATCCTAATAATTAGCAAATCTACATTTTCAAATATAAATATTATATATTTTAACTATAAACTGTTTTAAATTTAAAATTGTTAAAGTGTCACAGAAATTATTGTACAAACTCACCATTGTTCGGGTCGGTGTGATGATACTTCTTCATGGTATTAGAAAATTGAAATAAGAATAATTTTACTTTACACCGGTTTAAATAGAGAACCTTTTACCTGTTGATATAACCAATTTCCGGTCCCAACTGTCAGATATTAAAATTACCAACTAATTTTTGAATACTTAATTATTCAGTCAATTTCTTTAATTTTCTTTAATTTATCAATAATTTTATCAACAATGGTTTATTTACTTATTATTTAAGTTCCATATTAACATATCAGAATTGGAATAAATATTTAAAAATACTTATACACACCATGACAGATGACTCACACCAACAATTATTTCAAAGAAAGTTTGTAATTTTGTTATACATTATACATTTTCATTACAAATGTACATATTTAATTTAATTAACAAATAATCACTTAAGTTTGTTCTGTAACTTTGACTAAGCTGAGTTTGTTATCATAGAATAAGTATTACAATTATTTATATTGTTACATTGAAATCAATTAATTAAAGTTTGTTAAAGTATGCCAATATTAACACATCAAATAACTTTAATATCTAAAATTAAAAAAATTTTAGATTTTTATTAATATCAGCTTATTTCATAAACTGGATAACTTAATTTACAGCATTTAAAATAGAAGAAGAACTGTCACACTTCAACCTACATTTGTCAAGTTTACCTCTAAAATCTGATATACAGCACATAAAAAACTCATTGTCTCCTATTAAGAAATGTAGTTCTTTTGGAAATCCACTCCTTTTAAATTAAATGTCTGTTTCGTCCCCCGTTTTTTAAATGTTTTCTGTGTGTTTCTGTGTGTGTAATTGTGTCTTAATTTAATTTTAACATAAAAATTTTTGGACTTTACAATAATTTGCCAGATATTGCAACAACTTTATCAAAGAAATTTTGATAACTACAAGATTATACTATTGCACACCCACACAATCTGTACATCCATTGAAGATCATACAATCTGTCTCCTCAAGAACTTCCCCGTTTATTGTTAAATAATTACAATAGTTGACCTGAGCTCTCCAATCTACAATCCAAGATAGTTTGAACCATGTTCTTTCAACCATCAACTAATAGAGTACCGGCATGTAAGTAATGTTTATTTATTGGTTTATTTATTAATTCATTACAGTTTAATAGACTATGTTACCAATTTGTGGGTCGTACCTTGTCTGCTTAAACATTTTATTCATTTATAAAACCACAGACATGTAATATTGGCATAATTACTGTAATTTATATAATTTATATCACCTACCTATGTTTTTATCTTTGTTTTTATCTTTATTAGACAACACCCTAATATGGGATTATTATTTTCAGCATTTTAACTTTGTATCGTGACCTGAAGATGCTTTGCATATTATAGAAAGCGAAACCGGTCGTCCGATTAGTTACATTAAATTGATTGTGAGTAAGTCTAACTTATTATTTCTTTTACCTTTTGTTTAATTTTATGTTTAACACATTCTGCGATTGTTGGATAGCCCAAATTTGACGAAATTCCCCTGAAGATGCTCTAGGAGGCGAAAGTACTTGGGCAAGGTTTAATTAATAAAACTGTGCTCGATGTCTGCCTTTCATTTTATCAAAGTTCATTTATTTGAGCATTTAACCTTATATCAATTTACATCCAATTTATGCTCGGAATTCCGAAATCTGAAAACTTTTTCCTTCCTGCTCCTTCCAAAATGAAGAAGCCAAAGTGAGTTTAAAAATCAAACCCTCTTTGGTCTTCACCCGATCTGGAGTTAGTGCAGCAGCCTTTGCTGCCGAGATTAAGTGATCCGTTTTCATTCTGGGAGCAGAACAGAACCTGTATGCCAGGCTTGGCTAAAAAATACATGTCGTTAGTATGAAGTTCGGTGGCATCAGAGAGACTGGTGTCATCATTGAATGATATTGTGTCAGATGAGAGAAGCCGCTTAACCGATCAACATATATATGAACGAGTTTTTCTCAATAGGCTTCATGAAAAATACTAGCCAACACAATGCTAAATCCATTTCATATAATATAACATATTTGTAACCTTCTAACCTATACTTTTTTTCTTAAAATATTACTTATATTATACTTTTATTGTATATTATTGCAATATGTATATATTAATCTTACGCTATATTATATTTAATAATAATCAATAAATATATAATAATAATAAAATAATAAATAAATATAATAATTAATAGAATAAAATGGTTTTATTAAAAATTGTGTTTTATTTATATTGATATTGATGTTCCTTCGATAGTACCTTCTAATTTTGATCATATTGATATCGAGTCGAATGAAGTATCGCAAACTAAAGTGCATCGTAAATGTAACTTTGTAACCTATTGGATTAAAAAAACCGAAAACTGGTTTTGGAAAAATCGGTTTTTTTGGCCGGTTATAACCGCCAGGTTAAACCGTAAGCAAAAAAAACCGGTATAACCGAAAACCGGTGTTTTGTCAAAAACCGCCATCCCTACTCACTTGTCTTAGATTCTTTTTCCCTTTCTTTCTCAAAGATATAAAAGACTTTTTCATACTTGTAGTTTTTTAAGCCTCTTACCAACACAAAATTTTTGTAAGAGTTTCCTTTTCCCTTTTTTTCGGAGGTGTTCAATTTCTTCTTGTGTCTTGTAGCATATTTTAATTTTCTTTCGTTCACTAATTGATTAGATGTCCTTATAGTATTCACTTAGTTTTTTAGTATCAAAAATCAATGGTGGTCAATCATCTCTTAGTGGTCTTACCTTGTCTATACCACTGACTGATGTTTTGTGTGTTTCTAAAAAATTAATCAGTGTTCTCAGAATAATATTATTTCTATTTTGAGAAACACAACCATCGCTAAACAATCTTAGTACAGAGCGGCCCTAAAAATTAGCTTCTTTTAAATAGGTAATGAGAGAGATGATATTTCCACACTGCCTGCTTCTGTGTCCAAGTATAGAACATACGGTTTTGAGTTCTATATCAGTTAATACAAAGGTTATAAAACCAAATCTGCCTCGCTTAATTTGGCTTAAGTTGAAGCTTGAATTGGGCTTTTCGGTTGTGGCTGCATTTGATGAAGATCAAAGCAAAGGCTTCTTGAATGAATCCGCTTTTCAACCATTAGCTGCACCTTTTCAGCAGGCTATGCTAGTGCACTTTTTATTTGTTCTTTGAGAAGGCAGCACGTACTGAAAGTTTCGGAGGCAGGTGACCTAAACCCTATATTTATATTTTATTTAGTTTACTAATACTTAACTCACTACTTAGATATAATCTTTTGGACTACTATCTTCTGTAATGTGATTCAGTTCCTCTGAGCTTTTTGTATGTACACTAAATACTTTTCTTCTTTAGATACTTCTAATTTTTGGAAGAGTCACCTCCTCCTTTCCCTTCAACAGCCAACCCGAAATGATCTTTTTTGGCTATGTTTTTACTGTAGTTTCTCCAATACCAATAACAATGCGAAAAATCTGTAAATAAACAGAAGTTTTAGCACCAGATAGTTGAAAAAAAGTATTATATTGAGCACTTTCGCTCAGGTCTAGGTTTTTTATTTTTGTTTTGGTTTACCGACCTAGGCATATGTCTTTTGATTTTTGTTGTATGAATCAGACTGACAATTATATTGTCTTGTCTTTTCGTGGCTGAAACTTTATAAAAATCTTCTTTGAAAGCGCTGATGTAAATAGGCCTTATTTTTAAGCACGTGGAACGTTTATTTTTGTGCTTAAACAGTATAGAATCTAGGGCTCTTTTAGGAGCTACATACCTGATAATTTGTTCACTTTTCTTTTTTCCTCATGTAACTCTTCTCTTTCTAGTCCCTTCATTTCTTTCACCAACACTTACACTTCCATCTGCCCCATCCATTATCCTTTAAATATTAAAGTAATTACTGATTGTTTTTAAATATTTTGACAGTAAACCCTCACTGGCTCACTCGGTCAGCCGAGTGGCAGTTGTAGAGTTCCTATTGGCTGATTGGAAATAAGCTGGTTAGCATGGACCAGTATAGTGGAAATAAGTTGTTTTGCATTTAAAGGTGATTTTTAACATGTTTTTACCATTGGTAATATTTTTTTTGCATGAATCAGATAAAATAAACCACTTTGGCTACAACAGAACAATACATTGGCACATCTAACTCAACTTTGATTTTTGTGTGACTTAAGGCTGTTTGTATGTTATCTCCTCAAATATCGTTTGTTCCTCTGTAGTCATACTATGAATAACAAAGGAAGCTATAATTACCAAAATAAATACAGAAATCGAGGGAGAAATAGAAAGATAGAGAAATATTGAAGACGTATTTTATGACATCTTTCAATAAAAACACCTTTATTTTGACCTTATACGTATGCGCAGTTGTGCTTTCTTAATTACTGTGCTTTAATAAAATAAACGCCAACTGTATGTTAATTAAATACAGACCAGAGAATACTTATTTAGAGACTCTTATTTAAATATCCCTTATTTTGACGTAACCTTATTTGATCAAAGTAACTGTAGGTTTTGTTTTATTTAATGAATATTGGTTTTAGTATTATTATTATTCTCATTCAGTCAATCTTTATGATTATTGTATTAGGTTATACCGATAGTATTCATAAGCATTTCTAACAAATATATTTTTTCATCATTTTTGCCAGCTAAACTAGCTACATCTAATGGTTTTTCTATATTTTAAGATAAATATTTTGGATTATAGTATTCTTTGCCCAACCGAATTCCATCTCCTAAGTTTGTATACGATGTAGTCTGCACAATATCCCTTTCACCAAAAGCAATATTTTTATTTAGCACCAGATTAGTCATTATTTGCGTCTAATCTTTAATCCGGCTTTCAAGGAAGCGTGATATAATTTTTCATTATTATTGCATGATCCATACGATCGGCTATAAGAAAGATGTCATCTGCAAATCTCAAATGACTGAGCTTATCTCCATTTATGTTGATACCATGCTCGTTCGGATATGCTTTCTTACAAATATGTTCTATAAGCGTCGTGAATAGCTTTGGAGAGACGGTGTCTTCTTGTCTTACTTCTTGCTCTATAGAGAATTTATTTGTTTCTTGTTCAGATAGTTTTACGCTAGCTGTGGCATTTTGGTAGACATATTTGATTATGTTAGTATAGCGATGGTCTATTCCGCATTTTGTCAATGCTATTGTCATTTTCTGATGGCTTATGCCAATAAGTGCCAATGGCAGTGCCAATGGTTTGTTGTATTCTGCATAATTCTCCATAAGGTTCTTTATCACTAGTAAGTGGTCGTTGGTGCTATATCCTGGATCTAAATCCATCTTGTTAACTAGGCTGATAGAAGTCTAATTTAGCGTCCAGTCTTTTTTTTTGGATAATTTCTGAGAAAAGTTTATATATGTGTAAAAGCAAACTGATAGAACGGTAGTTTTTAGATCTGATATGTCTCCTTGCTTGTGTAATAAAATAATGACTGCATTGTTCCTTAAGAAGGAGTTTTTCTTTGTTAGATGCATTCGGTGAACAGCTTCACCAAAGCTTGGATAATTTTATTTCCACCTAGTTTTATCGCTTCGATCACTACTCCGTCATCGCCAGAGGATTTGTTATTTTTCATTTCTAAAAGTGTCGTTTTGATTTCGTATGGAGTTATTTCTGGCATTAATTCTGATCCCTGGTTTGTAATTTTGGACAGGGGCTGATCTTGCTTTTGTTAATGCTCTCATACATTTCGCGATAAAAGGATTCGACAACCTTAAGGAATTTTGTTCTATCAGTAGTAATGTTTCCACCTTTGTTTTTTATTATGTACATATTTTTGTTGCCTATGTTGTTCGTATTTCGCCTCAAAACTTTTAAATTTTTGT
The DNA here is from genome assembly GCF_040954645.1 of Diabrotica undecimpunctata. NCBI lineage: Eukaryota > Metazoa > Arthropoda > Insecta > Coleoptera > Chrysomelidae > Diabrotica > Diabrotica undecimpunctata. The sequence continues at coordinate 76,444,272 of NC_092804.1, read as the reverse complement.
TTTCTTGAATTATGTTAGTTATTTCTCTGGTATTGTTTTCACTTACGTCTTTTCCGATTGACCTCTGTATATCTTTATTTAATTTCTTCATTGTTGTTGTGACGTCCCTCCACACATATTCTTAGTTTTTTTTATTAATAATTTTATTATTTTATTTTTATATTTAATTCTTTAATTAACGTGTGTGTATGTCTTATAATCATGAATTAATACGGCCCTGTACACAACTCCCTATGAGACTTAAGTTAAGGGAAGCGAAGCTACGAGACGACACGCACTTCAGTCAAAGTGACAGTGACAGTTTTGTATAAATTAGCGCGCAAAACACTTCAGTATTTTTTTGTGTAAACCTGACGACGCGGCTTTAAGAAGATTCTGTCCCATCTGAGTCAAACCCAGTGCACTGTGGAATAAGAAGAAGTGTTACATCAACATCACAGGTACCGTAATTTGATTGCATACACACACAGTATTAATATTAATTGATAAATTTACATATAACTTATTTTCGCATAAAAATAATACCAGCACCTAAATAAACATTTATGAGCGAGTGTTTCTCTTATAGAATTTACAGTCGTTCATTTGGTCCTTCGAGCCGGATTAAAATTAGTTTAAAGTAATTTATTCAATTAAAAACGCTATCAAATTATATATAAATTTTTAAATATTTGGGCAAAGCTTCTCAAAAGTTTGTTTAAAATCATTTAAAAATCCGTAACCAGTATAACACATCTGGCAATCACCTCCTTTAATCCCAAGTAAGGCTAGTACCTGACCTATTGTTAAATATAAGCCTTAAGCAGTCAAAAGTCTCCAAAATCACATAAAATATCTTTGAATACTAGAATTCTTTAAATACAGGGTGGTTTATAAGATTATATATTTTATTTAAATAAAATTGGTTTTAAAAATATTTTATGCGTATATTTCTAGTTACAATTAAATAAATATATTTTGAATTTTGTTTAAATAATACTTGGAGTGTTTTTTTGTTTGCTCGATTATACATACTCAAATATAATAAATATTTATTCTTACTGATACTTATTGAGTTTCATAACTTTAAAAGTATTGCATATATATAGTATACGAGTACATACTGAATTTATTGAGATCATTCTTTAAAGGTTCTTTGTGTTACATAAATTTCTCTTTCTATAAATAATAATGTCTTCCAGAAATTCAAATAGAATTGTTCGTTTGGGTGCATTGAGAAACGTTGACATTTGTAAAATTAAACAAATGGAAAAGCTGGCAGATGAAGTGTTAGTTGATGCTTCATTAATTCCAGGGTTTCTCTTTGCTGCAAAAGATTACGAAGCTATCAATACTAGTTTTAATGATCAACATACTGAATTAATTAATTTAATTGCTGTTGAGAATGACGTGGATTTAGATACGGAAGAATTAATTAGATTTGAATTTGTTAATAGCATTAATAAAATAGCTGCTCTTTATTTTAAACATCATTCATTATTGAACAATACTACTAGTGGAACTCAAAATGTGTCCGCTGATCCACATATTAGATCAAAAACTAATGTAAATCTTCCGAAACTAAATTTAAGTATATTTGCGGGCGAGATTACCGATTTTCCTACATTTATAGATTTGTATAATGCTCTTGTACATAATAATTCCGAGCTTTCTAATAGAGAAAAGTTTAGTTATCTTCTGCAATCACTTAAGGGAGTACCTTAGAATTTAGTTAAAAGCATAAAGCTTTAAGATTCTAATTATATAATTGCTTACAACACCTTAATTGATCGCTATGAAGATAAACGAGACTTATCTAGAGCATTATGGAAAAATATACAAAATGCCAGTGTGGTTAAAACTGATGATCCTGTCTCACTTAGGAAATTATTAGATATTTTCAATGAAAACTTACACCGACGTACCAAGTCACCTAGGACTCGATATCATGGAAAAAGTCCCACCAGAGCTCAATCCTTTTGATACCGTAGGTATCTGGGATGAGTGAATTTTCCCCTTAGAGGGAGTGTGAGCCGTATGGCTAAATCTGGATGATAATAAAGGGCTTTATTCATCACATATTATTTACATAAATTAATTATTAATTAAAAAAGTTCCAGGCGAGTTTCAGTTCAGGAACTGTAGAGTGCAAAGCACTGACATATCCTGTCTGTTCAGCTAACCTAGGCAAACAAATAATAAAAAAATATCTAGAATTGTAACCAATTACTACTACTAATATTTATATAAAAACGAATCAAAATGTAATTTAAATAAATTAATAATATTAATATGCGCAATAAATGTAAGTTCTACTCATTATAATTATGTATGTTATCAAACCCTACCTATGCAATATATGTCGTAATTTTTCAAAAACGAACTTTTTAAATTTGTTTTGAGTAAAATTGAGAGCAGTGGTATAATTATTCATAACTTGGGCTATATTATAAAGGATCGCTTGTAGTGCTGTGTACGATGACAAGGGATAGAAATGGTGATTTTATGTCTAATGTTAATATTATGTACATCAGTACGGAATTTTATTTTATTATACGGATATGGTGGGGTTTTAAAAATAATATTTTTTTGGAATTGACAAGCTGAATGAAAATGTCGTCTGAGTTTCATACTTAACCAACCTGTTTCTTTTTGTAGACCTGTTTGTAACTTATTGGTTGATTTCTACGGATACCATGTATCAAACGAAGGCAACAATTTTGCATTTTTTGTATACGATAACTATCACGTTCTGTAATACATGAATTATAAATAGTATCACAATAATTAAAGTGTAATAACACCAAGGTATCACACATCAATTTTTTTAAACCTTTAGTCAATATATGACGAGATTGGAATATAAATTTTAAATTTACATAACTTTTCTGCAAGCACTTGTCTATATGACCACCAAATCTTAAGTTTTGATCTATATGTAAGCCTAAGTTTTTGACAGTTGCCTTAAATTCTATCGAAGAATTATCAATGATGATCATATGTGCAAAATCTCTTAGAAATATTTCTTTTTGTGTCAGTGGGTCAAAAACTATACCTACAGATTTATTCTTATTAAGACCAAGACAATTACTGGGAGAAAATTGAGAAACCCATTTTAAATCATAACTAATTGCAGCCACTGCCTGTTTAAACTCATCGGGCTTAAAGGATAAGTAGATCTGTATAGATAACACAGAGCGCCCGTAATTTCATTGATTGTGTTAGAGCAAGAACAACTTTAGTCGCTATCAACCCTCAGGATTCTTCTTTTTGTAAAAAAGTATGCTGCCTTAAAGTACCATCCATCCCATAAACTATGAAATCGTACACAAACCCTAAAATGCAACTTTAACAAATATTCAAAAACCCCATTTTTTTGGTTTTGATTTTATGTACTGTCGTCATGAGCCAGCCTTTTTCCCTTTATAAGGGACCATCATCTCGTCGATACTCTGGCGTTTTTCTTCTTTTATAACACAACAATTGCTTCTCACTATGTCCAAAACTGGGCGAATTCGGTAGTACTGATCGTTGTTTATATGATCGTTATTAGCGAAGTGAATATACCACCGAATTTTCTGATATTGTTTGGGAGGCAATATTTCTGATATTTTATCGTATCTGAAGTTTACACTACAGTAGTCCAAGTATGATGACATTGCTACTATACCCATCAAAATCGGTATCGCTATGAAGTCACCTATCTCATCTTTAGTAACGCTTACCGACTTGCCTGTTTGCTGAACGGATTAAAGTTTTGTATTTTTGACAATCAATAATAATATATCGTCTGAAAAAACATTTTAAAATATTTTAATGGTGACTTTAATTAATCCACCACAGAAAAGTTATTTTCGGGAATGTTCCCAAGATATTGAAATTCTTTTCGTCCAGTGGTATTCAACCAAATTCTGTCGTTTCGTGCGTTTACTTTGTAATTTGCCTATAGTTTGTAGTATTATTGTCGTTAATCTCTTTAGATGGTCCAGGTATCTGATGTTGTCATCGTATTTTTAGAGGACTCAAAGCAGATTTAGGTATACTGCAAATAGAGTAAGGCGTACTATAAGCAGATTGATGTGTTGATAACTCTGGTCTTGAATGTTTAGTTCCAGATACTGAATCTGTATCTGATAATGTATCTATCAAATCTTTTGAACTTCAGAAGGTAAAACTTTCAGAACTTTCATCGTTTTCAGAACTTTGAGTTCTAGATGGTTAGGTATAACTTTCATTTTTTTCATCACTCGAATCATCTATATCAGATGAAAGTGGAGAAAGTAATGTCAAAATTTTTTCGGACCTTGATGATGTCATATTGGTATTTCGCTGAAACTACGGAAACACTATACTAGTATAACTAAATGAATTCATTTTGAAACGTTTCATTAAAACAAATTCTACTAATGTAATTGGAAATGAAATGTGTGATAGGTGCAAAACAAAATATTTCACAATACTGAATATATGGCAAAGTAAACTATAAGATACATAACAAAAAAGTTCCATTAAGCTATGTCTTTTGCAAAGCAGATTATAGGATACAAAACAAAAATGCTCCTTTATGATGTATCTTTCGTAAAGTAGATTATAGGATACAGCTTAAAAAATGGTTCGGTATTATCACTTTTGGATATTTATATATAAATATTTATATACGTATGATCACAACACATCATCACACTAAAACTTCACCTCCTGTATTAAAACAAAATACTTATTTTTACACTAATACTGAATAAAACTTACCAGCCTTTTTCTAACAGGCGTTCACTAGACCTAAACAAATAAACAATTGTGAATAACTTTGAATGATCACTATAGATGGCAGTACTATTAACTATTAGCTTTAGTAGACGTATAGGCAAAACAATTAACAGACAATAGTTAGTAAATGATTTCAGAGATAGACAATTTGAATATTTGAAAATGACGTAGCCTATAGATAGATGCAAATAGAAGATACAAATGCAAATTAAGGGTTAAAGGGAGACTTGATAACATAATATTGTTAAATAGATTTTAAGTTTAGCGATAATTTAAGACCAGTCTATTAAAGTAAAATAAAATAGAATGAAATTGAGTGAAATATAATAAAATAAAATAAATTAATTTTAAAAATAAAATAAAACAATATACAATAAAATAAAATACAATAAAATAGAATTAAATATAATAAAGTGGAATAAAATAAAATAAAATGGAACAAAATAAAACAAAATGGAATAAAATAAAATATTTAATGAATATTGACAGACCCCCAGTATATTAATTCAACTGTTTGTCTCTTATTTAATTTTTTTTATTTTAGTGTATTATCAAGACATAGTGTTTATGAAGCTTAGTATATCTTTTATGACGCACTATTAATATTTGACAGTAAATAAATGTTATCCATTTCCTTTGTGATTTTTATGAAAAAGAACAACAGTTCAACACTAAAATATTATTTGTTGAAGTAGGTACTTCGTATAAATGTTCTACAATTAAATCAACAACAAAGAATTGCGTACGATACTTTGGTAGAAGTTGTAAATATTGGATCTGATTTACTGAATTTACTTCCCTGATATTGGGGATGGATAGAAAATTACTAATTTTATTATTACTGTTAAGGATCAGATTGCAGGATCTCTAGCATTGGCTTGATCTGAAAAAATGGAGCAATGGCAAAATTTTACAGGTATGCAAATTAAACGTTTGAGAAGAGGTCATTACAGGGATTGGACAGAACTTTGAAAGATATTCGTGAGAATAAAAAATATTATTGGTGGAGTCATGATTCTGTTTTAAGACTATTTCATATTTAATAATAATTCTTCAATTAACTGCTGAAGACGAGCTAAATGCATGCCTAACATCATCAAATTTGTGGCGACATATGAAGATGCTCCAATCAACATTCGAGGTTTTTGTCAACAAGATCAAAGTTCAATTGTGTTTTCGTAGAAGTTGGTAGATATTGGAAATGGTAAAGTCGCTATTAACACCTCGACCTGATTCATTTCATTACCCAGAGATTTCTGTTACTGAACAGACTCCAAAGGGGAGCTTATTAAAATTTGATACATTGTTTAATTTTAGGGAAATTCGTTCGTCGGGTCAGCTAGTTTATGATATATAAGTGTATTTATATTTAATACGACATTTAATTTGTTCTATTTATTATTTTACTTAATTAAATATATTTTAATATAAATTTTAGCATCTTTTATTTTAATAATATTTTAGATTTTTTTCTTTGTTTTGAAAACACTTCATTTTTGTTTTTTTTTTGGAATGCAAATATTTAATATTTTGGCATATACATAATTGGCGCTCTTTTTTTTTGAAGATTTGGTCTCATCCTTGTTTCATTATTAGTGTTTTGTATCTTCACTTTCTTGTGTTTCTCAACTCTATGAACGTCCTTGCCCATAATTTACCAGGACTGTGCAACGGTGCCTACGAGCATAGTGTATCAGTATTCTAAATTTGCCTCTCAGTAATAGGTATAGAGCGCTATGAATTTAATATTATTACAGTATAGTGAGCCGACATCAATATGGATTTACACCCAATCTATCCAATACGGCAACTATTCTGATAATGCAGACAGGGATCAAAGTGGGCAATAATCGACTTAAGCTTATAAAGCGTAAGTGGATTATTAAGCTTATTAAAGCTTACAAATTCAACTAAGTTTTTGTAAACATTGTTTCTTTTGACTTTGTTTTGAAGCTTCTAATTAATATTTCTAATAAAAAAATTCAATACTCGTAGACCTTGGAGTGATTGGCTTCAGTTCTTGTTTTAATTTCAAACTCGTCTACGGTAAAACCTTTGGTTTTCTCTAATCACCGTTTAAGAACATTTTTCTTGCTATTTCTAATTATTTTACGGAATTATTTGTTTTGTACTTTTTCTGTAAAAAACCTTTTGAAACGTATGAGATTTTTATAAAGTGAAATTTTTATGTGCGTAAAAAAGCTTTTATATGTTTTTTCTAAATAAAAAAAAAGGTTCTGTTAGAGAAGAAATTTAATCTAGACTAATCTGTCATTCCCAAATATTGCTCCCAAGTATGGCATTTAGTTTTGTTTCCATTTATAGGTATCGGTTTACTCTAATTTAATATTAAAAATATATTTCATAATTTTTAAAATTTTTATACTTCTGCTACATTATTTTTGTTCCGACACTGTTCTTTTTAGGAAAGTGCATAGTGTACGATCAAGATAAACACCAAAAGTAAACACATGCTCCATTACTTAGTGCTGTCTGCCTATTTTCTTCAGTCTATTCAAAAAGGAGGATGATGTAATGCTGACAGGAGAAAGTTCGTCGGACGAGAATACCCCTGTGTACATAAGACCTTTCGTTTGAAATACATTATTACAAAAAAAATTATCTTGAAATTTTATACTTGCGGAAATTTATAAAATAAAACCCAATTTTATGTATAGTTATTCAAAGTTAAACCTTTAAGAAAATAAGTTTTAGTTTCAGTTTATATCGAAGTGTGTCAGTAGCGAACGGGTGTGTCATAAGCAGGCATGTCATTACTTTTAATAACGCCTGAGGTATTAGTGTTTAACTTTCTTGTCAGCAATATAATTAAAAAAAGAAAGTGATAGAGATTATAGATAATGATACAAAGATCATTGATAATAGCTACAATGTATACAGTGATGAGTGCCTTAAGAACCGGCAAAATAACGCAAAAGATAGAAAACATAATACATTGTGAAATAAAAAGAGATGAAAGCAGTAAAGGTGGGAAACTATCGATAGAAACCTCTAATTTACATTACATTATATTAGGACTATCGATAGTTTCCCACCTTTAGACGTTAGCTTATGAGCTAGTTGACTTCAGTCATAATGTTACAAGTATGACGTCGAACATTAACATTTTTTAAATTTCGCATAAAGTAAAAACTAATTGAAGGCAATAAAGCAAATGTAAATAACCAGTTTAATTAGTAGTAATTTGATAATTAATTCTGTGTTAACGAATACAGAATAACAAGCTATGATAATTCTGTATTGAGAAGAGTGTATGCGACGTTTCAAATCATAGTTTATTATTGATCAATACTTTAATTTTGGATAAAAAAATACTCCTACTTAAACTGTTTTTACTTACATTACGTGATACGTATTACTACGACTGAAGTCAACCAGCTAATAAGCTAACGTCTAAACGTGGGAAATTTTTGACAATTTTAATGTAATGTAAAGTAAATTGTAGGTTTAGGTATAATATCGATAAATTCTCACCTCTACTATTTTCATCTCTTTTTATTTCACAACGTATTATGTTTTCTATCTTTTGCGTTATTTTGCCGGTTCTTAAGGCTCTCATCCCTGTATAATAGTAATGTAATAGTATGTTGTATCGAATATTAAGAGTACTAAACAAACTCATTCCACCTAATCTAAACCCCAAAATTAACGATTTTAAGATTTTTTTATTGGTGGAGAAAAAATATGATAGTTGAACGTTTTTAGATTCGGCGAACAAGAAAGATATTAAGTAATTTTACCCATAGGTCATCAATTGTATGTGTTGCAAAATGCGATTTGTATCCAGATGTATTTTTCTGGACCTTTGGACAAAGACTTGCGTTTTCTTTTATATTTTTTTACATAATGGCTAGTATTAGTATTAGTCTAGTAAGATTTTAAACACAAAATGTCTTAGATTTACTGGATAATGATGTACTTTAGCTATATTGGTTCTATCTTATACTTAGCTTATTTATACTTAAAGCTGTGTTGGTACTAAGGCGCAATTGGTAATATCTTTAATATAGTAAAATCATATAGCCTGGTGAGTAAATGGAGCATAGCATAAGCAGACTGGATGAATTTTATTATGTATAATAGCTGCCGGGGCGAATGTGTCTAAAAAATTAATAGAAAATAAAACCAAAAAAAAACACTCATATTAAGAGCATATTATTCAATAAAAATATTGAATCAATTTCTTGATTTCTGATAAACAATATATATTTTTTGCGTTGCATTAATATACAACGATGACAAATAGTATATGGATACAGAATTGTACAGAGTGGTATACTGAACCGAATATACATAAACTTAGTCTGTGACACGTATATGGCAATTAAAAATAGGGGTTGGTGATAAAACGGTCAAAATTAAGAGCCGTATGTATTGTTTAATGTCACATTATAAACAAAAAATAAATAAAAATAATACATTTTGTATAAAAAATTTAAAAAACATAATTGTTTTGAGTCAACCTTATGCCTAAGGTGTATAAAAACTATATTATGACCTATTTTTAAACGTACTGCATATGCATGTAAAATTTCATAAAAATCGGTCAAGCGTTTTAGGAGGAGTATGGCAACTAATTCTATAACACTAATGTGCAATTAAAAAATACGGGTTAGTAATAGAAGGGTAAAAATTATTATTATATTATATATATATATATATATATATATATATATATATATATATATATATATATATATATATACAAACTTTCGCAACTGTTTTATTCCTTTTTCTAGACCTGTAATATAGATAAAAATGGGTAAATATTTACAAAATATCACAATTCGTCAATGCAACTTACTAGTCGTTGAGATTATTTACAATAAACTTTGACACAACATTAACAACACAATTATAAAATATAATAATGGACAATACATTCTACAACGTTGGTAAGGATAGTAAAACTTAGGTTATTTCATGACATCTTATGATGGTTTGTTTTAACTCTGATACATAGAGAAGAGAAAGAAAAAAAAATATGAATAAAATGTAATTAGGTGTTCTTAATATTGTATTGATTTTCAAGAACCAAGGGGTCCATATTGGGTAGTTTTAATTTTTAATTATTAAACTTGTGTTAATGGTATGCAACCAGTTATGCATACAAAAATATATAGACGTAAATATTTATTTTATTTTTTATGTTTTTCCAGTAAATAACAATTTTATTTATGCTAGATGTACTAGATTTTATGAAACACATTTCCAAGAAAACACGTTTTGCATTATAGTTTATTCGTCTTCCGGGTTTGGACCGTGTCATTTGTGAGTGACCCAAAAGTGGGTTCATCTCTGAATACCACCCAAGAAAACCATCCAATGTGTTTTCTTGGAAATGTGTTTCATAAAATCTAGTACATCTTGCATAAATAAAAGGTCTGACATAGATAAATTGAGCAACATTTATTGTTATTTACTGGAAAAATATCAAAAATAAAATAAATATTTACCGCTACATATTCTTGTATGCATAACTGGTTGCAAACCATTAAGACCGGTTTAATAATTAAAAATTAAATCTACCCAATATGGGCCTCTTGGTTCTAGAAAATAAATAAAATATTAAGAACACCTAATTACATTTTAATCTGTTTCGTTCTGTTCTCTATGTATCAGAGTTAAAACACACCATCATAAGATGTCATGAAAAAAACTAAGTTTTACTATCCTTACCAAAATTTTTAGAATGTATTGTCCAATATTATATTTTATATTTGTGTTGTTAATGTTGAGTGTCAAAGCTTATTGTAAATAATCTTAACGACTAGTAAGTTGCACTGACGAATTGTGATATTTCGTAAATATTTACACATTTTTTTATCTATATTACCGTGTCTTGAAAAAGGAATAGAACAATTCCGAAAGCTTGACAAAATGTCAAAAGAGTTTTTCTCTAACATCTCGGCCAACCTTCTGACTGCAGCCTTAATAAACTGGTAGTTTTGTTTATATCTACAGTCACTAATATCCTGTATTTAATATATATATATATATATATATATATATATATATATATATATATATATATATATATATATATATATATAATTTATATAATTTATAATAAATCTAATTATTTCATATATTGCAAAGCGTACGATCGTTAATTAAATATAAAATATATTCAATAAGTGAATTGCAGAGGTTTGATTGGTCAATTATTGGCAGATGAAAGACGTCAACTACTTCATTGATTTACTAGAATGCGTTTTGCTTATTATTTTTTTAAAAATATCCTCAGTTCTCTACAAAAATTTATGATGTTAGAATATAAGTAAAAACTAACAGGGTACATACTTACAAAACAATTTGTAGGTTTTTAAGATGTTATAAATACTCTACGATAACTTAACAAATTAAACAAAAATAACACAATAAAACTGTATGCGAGCACTATTGTTCATTTATTTAATTTTTGGTGATTTTTTTTATTTTGACCGATGGCTTCATTTGGATGTGTTGTTAAAGCTTTTTTAAGCGTCACACTACACTAGTTATATTTTCAGTTGTTTGCTATCCGTTGTTGAATGTCATAGTTTCACATGTGGCTAGCTTTCGTACATGTGTTTATTTGGAATGCAGTAAGGTACGATTATCGAGGGAATTGGTAAAAGAAAAAAAAACCGCCATAATTCTGCACGTATTTCGAGTTATTTAACTCATCATCAGAAACACTTATGGAAGTAATGAGGAGTTGAATAACTCAAAATATGTGTAGATCAATGGTGGAATTCGAATTGAAATGAAATAAAATCTTTTACTTTAATTTAAACGTCTTTTCTCTACGTAAAGAGCGAAAAAGATAGTGTTTTTAAGGGTGTTCCGTAGATGCATGTCGGAATAAAAGGTTACTTCTAGTTCTTCTAACAGCCTCTTGTAAAAGGCTTTAAATTTGAGGTTCACGTAATTTGCTATCAAAGAGAGGTCTCTCGACTGCTTGTTACTTCGCATATATATATATATATATATATATATATATATATATATATATATATATATATATATATATATATATATATAAATATATATATATATATATATATATATACATATATGTATATTTATATATATATATATATATATATATATATATATATATATATATATATATATATATATATATATATGTATATATATATATCGCACCCTCAGTGCAAGACTGCAGTAAGTCAGAATAAGTAAGTTTCGAGATAAAGACGATTTTGTTTATTTTCGTGCTAATATCGGTGAAAGAAGACATAAGTTTTAAGAAAAATAAACATTAAATAAAATAATATTAATGCTAAAAAAATTAGGAATTTCAAAGTTACGACACTTTTGCACGGAGAAAATTGTTAATCACTACACATTTAGTATTAGAATTTTAAGTTACAACAGTTTTGCACGGAGAAAATTGTAAAAAGTGTAGAGTAAAGAGAAATTAATCTCCAACAACGATAGGAATAGTACTAAACATTATATTTAATGGATTCCCAGAAATCACCTGGTAGATAAAGGGAAAGTAATTCCCGGGGTTTGGTATATACTTTTAATAAATTCCAATAAATCATCGGGTTAGTAAAGAAAAAATAATCCCCGACAGCAATCGGGGTTTAGTATGGTATTAAACTTTACATTTAATAGATTCCAAGAAATCAAATAGCTACCTAGAATAAATAGGTACCTAATAAAACGGCTTATCGCTAGCGGCAATTTAATCTTTCTATCTTTGCACATCTTTCTGATAGCCACAATTCCTTCGCTTTGTAATAATGACAATGTCATAACAAGGTAGAAAAATTATTTGTAACTAATAAAGATATGCAAATCAGGATACCTTGAGTACAGTAATTAACAAAAGAATTGAAATTCACTACCTTAGTAAAAGTTTAGTTTTTATAGACTGTCAGTATTGTTAATACACAAGTTTTAAGATAATTGTTTTTCCTTTCATAAGAAAAAATACTTTTTGGCTGTAAATAATTAGTTTTAATTTATGTGTTTTTAATCCAATCTAATAAATAAATGGTCAAAGGATATCGCACACATTTTATGGAAAATATAATGTCACACAAAGGACATAAAACTTACATAAATAGATTGGTCTTATAAATCTTTGTTTATTGTCTCGGCCGTTAATGGATTACGTAGACACGCTGTATATTAAAATTAAACATAACAGATATAGATATTAAAATAACAAATATCTTACTTTTTTCGTGTCTTTCATTGCTTGTTATCGAAACCATTGCAATGTTCCGTGAAAAACTGTTGTAACTCTGTTACATTAGAATTACAACAGTTTTGCACGGAACTTATGTACAAAAACGCAAAATAGTTAAACTGTTGTTGTTGTAATATTTAGCCGGTTAAGCACTTAAAAGTTACTAAAGCTTTACAATGGATAGATATGCATGTTTACAATCGAATTCCATAATTACTTCATTTTCATAAAATTTCGAGTTACTGCAGTCTTGCACTGAGGGTGCGATATATATATATATATATATATATATATATATATATATATATATATATATATATATATATATATATATATATATATATATCTATATCTATATCGTCAGTATACTGCGAAAACCAGGTAAATGACAAATTTTAAAATATTGAGTTAAGTATACCAAAATTCTCAGCTTTTTCCGCTCTACATTCAATTCAGCAGATAATTTATGTAATAAACAAATAAGTTACACCTAACCAATTTTTCATTTTCAAATAAAACAATATATCGCTACTTACTTCCATAAACTTAAAGTTCTGTTGCATGTAAAACAAAGTAAGCCCACATATATTATTATGCCGGACAACAATATATTTCTACTACTGCATACCATATTCAGTAAAAAGGTGATAAGTATCTTTAATATATTTTACGTCTATGATTTATTAAAATTTCTCTTTCATATCCACTAGTAAAAACCTTTAAGTACACTTACTTCATTTTACCTAAAGACGGTTTGAGTTAAAATTTAGAAATGATTACTAAGCTAAAACCATAAATGATCTTAATGGTGTTAAGTTAAAAGATTATGCTAAAATTAAGCAGATTATTAAATAAAATTGCTTGTCTTCTATATTTGTGGCTAGGAAAAAAGTTTTAAAATAGGTATTAATTAGTTACTTGTGCAATATCTTGTGTTTTTTAGATTTCATTGAAACTGAAGACAGCAGTTCAATTCTTGATGTTTCTTAGAACAATATAGTCTCAATGATGGAATCCATTTTTAATAGTGACTTTTCAGATGTAGACCCCACATATCAGCCAAGTGAAGAGGGATCACTCTCTAGAAAGTTTGTATGAACTACAAACAGCTGATCTTGATAGCCTAAATGATGAGAAAGAAAATACTGAAATAGGTACACCCATGAACAATTTAGTGTCAACTGAAATAGCTAGTTGGATATTAAATCTACTTCTTGACAAAGTATGGAAAGACGTACATCTACTATAGCGTTAGAGAAAAGCTTACTCCAAAGAATGGGTAATAAATTGTCGCAATTTGGAGCCATGCTAAGGGTTTGCCTTATGAGATAAAAAAAAAGAATAGACCAGCAAAACTGCCAAAACCAGTTAATTGTTCAGAGTGCGTTTACAAATGTGCCAGTTATTTCAGCGAAGATTACAAACAAAGACTATGTCGTGATTATTGGAAGTTAGAATATATAAGCCACAAAAATTGTCTTATTGCACGTATTAAAATGGAGCCACGAAAGAGAGTCATTGCAGTTTGCTGAAGTTTAAAAAAACCACGTGCGTTTTCCAAAAAGTGTTACTTTTCTTTGAATGGTCAAGACACAGGTATGTGAGAATTTTTTTTGTAAGACAACGCCATGCAAACATACACCGCCAAATAAAACAAGCAGTGAAATCCGACAAATCGTGAAGGCTCATATTGAGTTTTTTCCAACCATGGGCCCACATTATATTCGCCAAAGTTGAAAGCGTAGATATTTGGACAAAAATTTAAGTATAAAAAAAATATATCAAGTTTATACAAATGACTGTGGGCAGAAGAAACTGAAAGGTGTTAGCAAAATTACATATCGAAGAATATGTTCTAACGGCTATAATTTAAGTTTTTTTGTTCCTAAAAAAGATCAATGTTGAGTTTGTAATAAATATGATAGGGCTAATTGAACTGACAAATCGAATCGAAGACAATTACAAAGAACATCAGAAAAGAAAAGAAGTATGTAATCTTGAAAAATAAAATGATAAGAAAAGATCTAATGAACAATGGGATTTTGTTTCAATTACTGTCGATCTAGAGGCCTTACTACAGATTCCAAGTGGATTGACTGGACAAATATATTATCTCGAAAATTATGCGTCTACAATTTGTGCGTATATGAAGCGGCATTACCAAATGCAGCTTACTGTTTTGCCTGGTCAGAAATTAACGGTAGACGAAGAAGTTCTGAAATAGAAAGCATTATATTCCACTACTTATCAAAAGTGTTCCAGAATATGTAAGTGAAATAAGTTTATTTTCTGATACCTGCGGAGGACAGAATCGTAATCAGCATATTGCAGGCTTACTATTATGGGATACTTAGTTACACAAATTTTTAGAGTCTGGACATTCCTATATGGAAGTTGACTCTATGATTAGTAGTATTAAAACCGCTAAAAAACACAGATCTATCTATGGGATGCCAGATTCCTTGTTTATTTTTCAAAATGCAAGAAGAAATAAAAATATCAAGGTTGATGATAAAAAAGTATGTATAGAACCATACAAATGTAAAGAATTTAAATACTACGACTTTTATGACTTAAAAAAATTGTCTCACACTTTAATTAAAAACCGTACAAAAGACCAAAACGGCGAAAAGATAATGTGGTTAAAGATAAAAAGAATGAGATTCGTGAAAGGAGAGACAAACAAAATCTATTTTAATTATGACATGTCAATACGCTTCAATTATTTCCTTGGTGATACTACACGGCAGTCAACAAGAAAAAAGCACGTCAAGTTATCAACTAATACAAGCAATATTGAAGAACTTAAGTGACTTTATGATGCACATTTGCCAATAAGCATATCAAAAAAGAAAGATTTGGTACAGCTATGTGATAAGGGAGTGATACCGGAGGAATATCACGGGTGGTATAGTAATTTGAAAACGGGAAATGATGTAACCGACATCAGACATCTTGCCAGAGCCTGCTTTCAGTGACAAATCGGACGAGGAAGCCTCATAATAATATTCTTATTATTATAACATATAATACTGTTAATATTATATTCGAAATAAATTTGTTTTTTCTATAAAACTGCCTATCATTCATATAAATAATAACTATAACTACAAACAGCTGTTAATAAAATTTTCAGGAAAACCAGTTAAATGTCATAAATATCGACTAATACCTTAAAACATTGCTATTACCTAGTAAAAGCCTCATATCTCGATCACAAAACTAGAAAATAATATACTTGGTTTATTATATTTGTGTTAAATATGTTATTTGAAGAGTAACTGATTTATTTGGATTTACAGGTAAAACCAGGTAAGTGATAGCATTTCCAACTTAAATTAAGGACTAGTCAGATAGGTGTCTCAACTTTTTCAAACTAGTGATAGAAAATCATTTCAGATATATGCATCTTTCACTAGAACACCTAATATCAAAAACAAGCTGACTGCTTAATTCACAATAAAAAACTAAACTTTAAAAACGTTTTTTCTCGATTTCGGTATTCCGACATTTACCTGGTTTTCGCAGTATACCGACGATATATTTATATCAGATATATGTTTTGTTTGTTTTGTTGGTTTAATTTTTAAGATTAGAAAATTTAATTCTGAAAACAACGTTTTATCTTAATCTTAAAACCTAAAAGGATAAAGCTGTCTATAGGTTTACTGTATAGAAATATGAATATATAAAAATTTAATTGATAAAAAATTCATGTTTTCTTATTTGTTATGCTACATTCGTACTCGTTTATAAAGGATTTGCTCAGAATTTAGAAAAAAAGTCTGTTCAAAAAATATTTTTGTTAGCTCTCAGCCAGTATTTTTGTAGGCTCAGATAAGGCTTGAATACAACATTGACCAAAGCAGTGGAATGAAAGCACCGTTCTATAGAAGAAAGGAGCAAAAGGATTGCCATACTAAAACTTTTAATTGTTACTTTTATTTCCATTGATATTTATTGGTTCAATAATTGAAAGAATACATACCGTTAATCATTATAATTATTATTATAATGATAAAACGAAAAGATTATAAAATTATAAGCTGTTAGACTTAAAATAAAAAAATTCTTAAAAACTGTACTTTACGCTTCTGGTTTTAAATATACAAAATTCCTTATTAATTATATTTAAAAAAATATCATATTACTGAATGTGTTGAACCGAAGTGTTTTAACAGTAATTCTATTTTATAAATTATTCGTTATATAGGACTCAGGTTTTTTTATTCGCAAATATAGATGGCTACCTATCCGTTGGTCCATTTAACTCAAAACTGTCAAAACTTGACTTTTACGCTGCGACTACAGAGTTTAAGTGTACAATATATCAATCAAGTATCCGCCTTATTCAAATGAGAGAAAAAAGTGTAACCTGTCGACAATGCTACGTGAGTTTTAAGAAGAGAAGTAAGTGTCTATTCGTCAGTTTTAAGTTTGCTTAAATTAATAAGAATATACGAGCCCTAACAACTAAATGTTCGGAAAAATGAAAATTTATTGAAAACGTTTATCTTCACAACTTTGCTTACTAAATCAAAGAACTAAATTAACAATACAATAAACTCTATCATTAATAACAAAATATTGAAATGGTTCGGTCTCTATAAACTTTGAATTCCAGCGTTGGCGGCAAAATAAACGAAAATGTTGCATAACATTGTGACAACTAAATGTTCGGACAATTCAAGAAATTACTACGTCAATATGGGGTTACACCGCTACGCGCCTTTACAATCGTGGCAATTCTATCTGTAATTGTTTGTACTAAGGATTTACACAAGTCAGGGTCGAAACTATCTCATAATTTACCTAATTTACTTTTCAAATTAGCGACGGTTCTCTGAGGATCAGTATGCAATTTCTATTTTATCTTATGCCACAATGTCTTAATAACATTAAGGTCTGGACTGTTCGAAGGCTATGGAAGCACTTTAAGGTTATTGTCTCCAAACCATTTTTTAGTTGTTTTAGCTGTATGGCATGTAGCATCCTCTTGCTGGAATATAAAATTCAAATCCGGATAGAGATCGTAAGCACTTGGTACAAGACTATTTTTCCAACTTTCCTAATACTTTATTAGCTGCGTTAATTGTGCCTTCCACCACCTCATATCTTCCTACACCAGCTGATGATACGCACCACCAAATCATAATTCCTTTCTAAATGCAAACATAAAATTTCGATTCGTCACTGAATATGACTTTGAATCAGTCATCAACGATCCATAAAATCTTCGATCCTCCCGAATTGAAGCAGTTGCCTAAAATTTTCATGAGAGACTTTCGAAAACAGGTTACCAAAAGTCAAAATCAAGCATTCCATAAAGATTGCCTTAAAAGAACTGTGAAAGTTTGCCAAAGAAATTATGATTTGGGGTTGTATGTCATCAGCGGGTTTAGGAAGATATGAGGTGGTGAAAGGCACAATTAAAGTAGCCAAGTATCAAAAAAAATTTAAAAATAGTCTTGTATCAAGTGCTCACGATCTCTACCAGGACTTAAATTTTATATTCCAGCTGGACGGTGCTGCATGCCATACAGCCAAAGCAACTAAAAAATGGTTTAGAGAAAATAACATTAAAGTCCTCTCATAGTTTTCGAACAGTCCAGACCTTAATGTTATTGAGACATTGTGGCATAAGATGAAACAGACATTGCGTAATGATCGCAGAGAACCGTCACCGATTTTAAGAGTAAATTAGGTGAATTATGGGATAGTTTCGACTCTGACCAAAGTAAATGCTTAGCATGAACAATGCCAGATAGGTTTGCCGCGGTTATAAAGGCGCGTGATGATGTAACCCCATATTAAAATACTAATTTCTTGAATTGTCCGAACATTTAGTTGCCACGATGCTATGCAACATTTTCGTTTATTTTGCCGCCAACGCTGCAATTCAAAGTTTATAGGGACCAAGTCATTTCAATATTATGTTATTAATAATAGAGTTAAATGTATTATTGATCTTGTTCTTTGGTTCAATAAGAAAGATTGTGAAGACCAACGTTTTCAATAAATTTTCGTTTGTCTGAACATTTTGTTGTTAGGGTTCGTATACCCAAATATAAACATCAGTGAGTGTAAAAATATATATGTAAACGTTAATGCTTGTAAAATCCAACGTAATTAGAAATATATGTATCCTATAATCTATGTATGTCAAAATCAGTTTGTATTATCTATACAGAAATGTAAAAGAAAAAATTGTAATACCGAGCGGCGCTAATAACCACATAGGTTTACATGCGAAACATTCTACGATTCTTTTTTAAGATTTTACATACCATCCTTTTCGCTTTTCTGTTGATATCAGTATTAGTCGGGGTGAAATTTTTAAATTTACATTTAATATTTTTTAAAATTTTGTGCCTTTTTCATATCAAAGATCGGCAAAAATTTTGCCAATTTCTCTGTTTTTAGGTCTTTTTTAGCAAAAATTTCGTGCCCAAGCTTGTCCAATCTCGTATGATTTTAATCCAGCCGCACTGTCTTCTTCATGGCCCTAGTTTTCTCTTAATCGTACCCATGATTAAGAGCTGTATAAGCAGAGCGGCATATAGCAGATCGTATCTCTTTTTTACCATTACATGTTCTACTATTCACTTTTTATGATTTTAATGAGCTTCTGTTCTCTGCTCATTCGGTGAAGAATTTTTAATTTAGTGGTCTGAGTATAAATACAAAGTATTCGTAAAAATTTGACTATATAGGCAGGTTTCGAATGCTTTTAGTCTACTCAAATTGGCAACTTTTAGCGCCGCTTTAACTCCGTATAACAGTGTGAACATATGTAGAATTTTACAAAATTTATATCTTATTTGCAGATCTAGTGACGTATTACATAAGAGGATTCGCATTTTCAGAAGGTATGCCCTGGCCGTTTAAGGTCGATTTATACATATCCGTGGCGTTTTCGTTCCGTGTCAGTGCCGAGTCCGGGCATTTTTAACATTATATTTACATACAACCGCGTTGTGACAGTGTTCGTACCGTGCCGAATTAAAGAGTAAAACGCAATTACATATTTCTGTGTAAAAGATAGTTAAAAATATGGTGGCTTGGATAGAAGATCTTATCGTGTTGGCATTATCACTTGATGAAAAAATAAAGGGTAAGAGCAGAAAATGCGGAAATAAAGAAGACGGATTGTGCATTCTATGTGGAAGAAAAGGCAAACCGAAGGAGAATTCAAAATATACAGAGAATTATTGGGCAACGAAACAAAATTTTACGAATATTTTAAAATGTTGCAGTACTCTTTTTCCTTTTTTCTTTAATACATGTAAAAATCCATAACATACTAACCGCAAAATATCTGCCTGTCTTTTTACTAGCGCTCGCGTTCACAAAGCAATAAAATCGTGCTTATACAAGTCCGTGCGGTCCGTGTCATTTCCGTGTATCGCTAGTGCCGAAAACAAAAATATCGTTTGGGATTAATTTCAGGCCGGGCACGGACGGGCCACGTCTGGAAAACTCCAATGTATAAATATACTCATAAGTCATAAGAGTACATTATTGTTTTTTCTGTCACGAACTGTCATAACACGGAACGAATATGGCACGGATATGTATAAATCGCCCTTAAGCTTCTGGTTTCAATCCTGGCAATGCTATTTATTTTATATACGTATTTCATATACGATGATATTAAAATGTTCTAAAAAAGAATTCATTCGTAGATCAAACTATAGGTTTTAAAATCAAAAATATTATTTTTTAGCCGACTTTGTTTGTAATTTATTAAATACGAGAAATAAATATTTTAATATTATATTACTATTTATATTTTTCACATACCTAAACTTTTTTTTAATAAATTCACTCTGAAAACCTCCTTTTTATCATCTTTTGGCAAATTCTCCATGTTAACACATTTGATTTATGGCAAATATTTACACACAAGAAAACGTATATGCAATCATCTGTTATTTTTTTATTATTTCAAGCGAGTTAAAAACACATCATACGAATCAAACAATATTTATTTTAAAGAAAAATCACCAATACATAAAATTAAAAAAAATAATAATAAATTCTTGACATAATAAATTAAAACTATTTGTTTTAAGTCAGTAGCATAAAAATTTCAATGTAAAACGAATATTATTTAAATTTGTTTTTATTTATTTATGTTTTCTTTAGTAGTCAGTGTTACCATCCCTAGCCCTAACGCAAGCTTCAATTCGAATGGGCATGTTGCTAGTCAAAATATCAACATTTTATTGTAGCAGGTTGTTAAATTCTCCAAGAGCAAATTATACTAGCTGTGCGGTGTTTGGTGGATTATCCAGCCAAGCTCTATTTTTTTTGAGCATATCTTCAGTGATATCTTCTATTTCAAGAAACTATATAGGTACTCTGCTAGTATATGGAGGTGGATTATCATGCAAGTAAATTAAATTTTCTCTAATTAAACCTCTAGAGAGCCTAACTACAGGTTTTAGAACTAAAACTACAACACTATAGATACAGCATATACATTATAAAAAGGATATACAAGATATGGAAAATGTTGGACTTTTGCTAAATATTCCTACATTACTTCCACCGAGTTTATATATTTATGAAGTCATAATTTTACGCCATGAAAATTTTTTAAAAGTCTAAACCAACATGCTAAATACAAATAAAATATCCTTCCTTTAAGTTTTTACTTCTTTAGATATACGGCGATCTCATGCCCGTAATGCACCCTACACGTCGCTCGTACGTTATCACAGATTACTTTTTTGTTTCAATTTAAAACAAACGAACGGCATACGTCCCAACCCGGCCAACTCTGATGCATCATTCTCAGAGTAAACAGTATAAATAAGAAATCTTGTTTTGTCTCAAATCGTGTTTGCTCCGTTTCTTCCAAGCTGCTCTGATCTTATGCAGTGGGTGTCGCAACTGCTTGGAGAATGTAGGCCATATTTCAAATTTATAGGGAAGATAAGAGTAATATAATTAATTAGTAGGTTATTGGGGATTTATATTTTTAATTTAAAAATAAGTCGGTATAAAATTTAGGTTAACAAGAATAAGAAAAATTATGGCAGGTATTTTGTCCAACGCTGGAAATAAACAATAAAAGTATCCATTCTCTTGTATTTTGAGCTGCTTTGATCTAGTTTCTTTTTACCTTTTTTCTATTATCTATCTAGAATATAGGTAGTATTTCTCTACTTTTTTATTTACTTATATCTTCACTCCAATATATTTTACGTTATTTTACAGTAATATCGCATAGTTAGGATCTACCCCACATTTCCTCGTTTTTAATTATGGCATTATGTCATTTATATCGATTCCGAGCATTTGTGTTCTCATCTATCTCTGAAAGAGCTTCAGTTTGTTTTCTGACGATTTAGTGAATGTTTCGTTTGCCATTTTCAATTAGCACTTTAATTATTTAAACATTACATAATACACAATTATATTTTGTATCTGCACTTTTTGATAGGTTCGCATGAAATACATAAACGGTATCTGACCTAAATACATCTGGTAGGTACTTCAAAATACGAGTGATTCAGGGTGGTATTATAAATATCTGCCAATGGTGCATTTAAAAAAGAACTCAATTTATTAAATAATGATAGATTAGTCTTATTATTAATATAATTTTAATCTTTTTAATGTTAATCATGTGTAATATGCATCTTTTGTTTGAGTTTTGGTCTTTTTTTTTAATCTGTGCATTTTCAAAATCAAAAGCATGGCTATTTTCTAGAGAATGTTTGGCTAAGGCTGTAGTGCGTAGTTTGTTAGCTTCTACAGTATATTTGTGGTCAACAGCCCTTTTATGTAGATATTGGTATGTGCCAACTATGCGTCCTTAAACGTGGCAGGTTTTTCATCATATTTGTGTTTTATTGGAGACATCGGCAACGTGTATGTCGGAGACGGATTTGCATCGTAGTTTGTAGGCGGTTTCTCGAGAATGGCAGCATTATTATTTTCCGAAAAACAAAATAAGACAGGCTATAAATGTATGCCAGCACTTTATTGCACAGTCAGCGACATATTAAGCTGCCTTACAGCCTTCAAGAGTGGTAAAAGATGTATGATGCATTCGACGAGTTATGGAACTTTCCTCATTGTATCAGCGGAGTGGATGGAAAACATGATGCTTGACAGGCGCCTGGTAACAGTGGTACCGAATTTTACAACTATACGGTCAATTTCAGTATTGTGTATGTATTTTAGCCGATTCTTATGTTAATATTAAGTTTGTTGATGTCGGTTGTCAGGGTCGAATATCTGATGGTGGAGTATACAAGAATACTAAACTTATACTCTTTGATGGTAAAAGGTTAATGGAATTTGCCCACTCCGTCTTCTTTGGAAGGACGTGTTAAAGTTATACCATATTAAAAAGAAAAAGACAGTTAATATTTGATTTCACGGATTTTGCGTCTGTATATCCGCTTATACATATTTCACCCTAAAAGGGATCATCAGAACGGCTATTCACAGACGCTCTGAACGTGAAAATAAATCTTTCCTGTCTTGAAAAGCAACTCTAACATGGCTTCGTGAATTTGGTTTCGAAAAATTAGTTTACGGATTTATACCATATTACTTACTAGGCGACTCTGCATTTGCATTGACCAAAAACATGATGAAACCGTTTCCTAGTGAAGCACATGCGAAGGATACACTTGAAAGGGTGTTCAACTATTGTCTTAGCAGAGCCCGTCGTGTTGTGTTTTTGGTTAATTGGGACAAGTCTTAAGAGTTATAAGGAAATCATTTATGGTAGAACAAGATTATCTAGAACCATATATAGAACCAGCTTGTTTAGGACTCTTCTTTTTCTTCTTCGTCTTCTTCATCTTCTTCTTCTTTTTATGTAGATATAACTCTGTCTGTTTTTCAATGTGCCTCCAGTAAGTTGTCGTTCCATCGTTTTCGTGGTCTTCCTACTGATCGTCTTCTTATTGGAAAACCGTCTCTTGCCGTCTTTACTACTTTATTTGTTGTCATTCGGCTTATATGATCGTTCCATTCTACTCTTTTATTTTTTACCCAGTTCTTGATGTTCTCCACCTTGTCCCAAAGAGTCTTACCATTAATTTTACTAAGTGTTTTTATCTCTGCTGTTTCTAACATCCTTTTTGTCCTCTCTGTGTCAGGTCGTGTTTTTGTTGGGTACGTCATTATTGATATGATGACTATTTTGTAAATTCTGCCTTTCACTTCTTTCTCGATATTTTATTTCTCCATATTGTTTTATTTGGGTGGCCTGCGGCTCTATTTTCTCTATTTACTTGATCTTTAACTTCAGTTTTGAGCTTTCCGTAGCTAGATAATGTGATGCTTAGATATTTAAATTCTATCACTTGTTCTATTATCTGACCTTTCAGCTCCAATTTACATATTAATAAATTTTCTGTTGCTACCATGCATTTTGTTTTTTTTGGGGAAATTAGCATGTTCAATTTTCTGGACGTTATATTAAATTGATGCAGCATACGTTGTAAATCTTCTTTACTTTGAGAGAGTAGTATTGCGTGGTACGCATATCAGATTATTTTAAGTTGTTTTTCTCCTATTTGGTATTATTTTTAAGTCTTACTTTTCTTAATATTTCATCGATAATCAGGTTGAATAATAGAGGACTTAGGAAATCAGCCAATATTATCTAGCCAGTAACACGTGTCATTGGTATTTTTTTCGTAAATTTTACAATTGGATTGTTATCTTCATTAAAGCAAGCCTTTAAACGAAACCAATTGCGGTAAATCTTATAGAGTTGCTTTCATATTTTTATCACCTTATTTGCTATGCCAAATTCCATATTTGCTTAGACATATCATTAAAATCTAACTTAACGAGAGTGTTCTTTAGGAGCTCAAAATACTCATAAATAGTAAATGGGTCACACATCTTAAGAGATAACTTGTATCTTGATTTAAAGTTAGTTAACCAATCATAACCAGGAATGTTGTCTTTAAATAGCGTTCTTATATTATTTTGTGTAACACAATAGAAGACAATCATAAGGGTTTTTTAATAATCCTAAACCCCATTCTTCCAAAGGTTTTAAACCTTCGGCTAATTTGCCTTCGTGTTCGGTAGAAGTAACTGGTCCACTAATAACTTTTCTTTTTTGACCTCAGTCAAATGATTATGCAATGTTGTTTTTGGAGTTGCATAATTTTGGCTTATTGTATGTAGTGTCGTTTTTTTAGATTTAACATCGTCCAGTGCTTGTTGCAGCTTTCCTTATTATATGATGTCGCTGTCTCCGTCTGACGTTAAAAAAAGCGAACCAGCAAAGGATTCAATTATTAAAATTTTTATCGGGGCAAGTGGGAACGTAATTAATTAATCCTAGGTCCGACTTGCCTCGATAAAGTTTTCACTGAGGCAAATGCGAACATTAGTGCACGTGGCCTGTAAGTAGGGTTATGTATATACAAACACGATAATCGTATTCACGAAGTGTACTATTACACTAAAATAGTACGGTTAATAATCTTACTTTCAAAATTTTATTGTTGCAGAACACTGGGGTAAGTGCAAATTTGACAAAACAAGTGAATTTTTACTGATATATTTTCAATAGAACAACTTTCACACGTATGGCTGGTAACGTCGCACTGCTGTTTACATGGCTATGAACTTGAGTAACGTTTACACTAGATGTCGCTATTTTACTATCGCTGGTTGAGTTAGAGCATTGAATTGTCGCACTTGCTCCAAATTCCCACTTACCCTGACTTACCTTAACTAATGTTGTCTTAACACTATTGCTTTAATCACTACTCAAATACAACAATATAAGACCAAAGGGGAAAATTTTGATTTTATCGAAGCCTAATAATTTAAATTAGCTATTTCTAGTCCATTTATGTAACGTAAGCCAACTATTTACTTATGTACACAAATAATCTAGGCCCTTCTGCTCGTGTCGTGAAGAGATTATATGGGGTTCTTTCAAAATTCATATACAAGCTGGTTGTATTATCTTTAAAATTAAAATAAATTGGGCACCAATCCTTAATAGTTTACCCTCTTAAGTAAACGACCTCAGACAAAGAAATAATATGAAAAATAAATAAAAAATTAACCTTTATTATTTTGTAACGTACATATCGTTAGAAAACAAAAACAAACATTTTATATCTTGACATTAGATTATGAATGAGAAATACTTATGTGAAAATAAAATTATGCTTTATCCCAAATTTCGAAATTCGTACACATAAAAAATATATTTATATATTATGTAGATATTTATATATTATATAGATATTTATAGTAATTAAAAGATCAGTAATAAATCAATTCACTTTAATTTAGTTTATAGATAATCTTCACTGTTCAATCAAAAAAATATAAAATTGGTACAATTTGAATTATTTAAATGAATGTTGAATCATTAAGTACTTACATGAATGTAAAATAACTTTGGGCCAATAAACATAGTTCTGGCAACTATTACTCTTTTATATCTATTAGGATTTATATCTTTCAATTTTTCGGCTTACCTCGTCAAGAAACCACTCAAACAAAATTACGTCCTGTCTACTGGACGTTCAAAGAGAGAAAGAGAACATGAATTTTAAGGAGTTTATGAACGCTTGGATTTTGAGGTCAAACTTGGAGCTGTTAGGAAGGAACTACAGTTGGATCCTTGAGGCAATTTAGATGCACTCGGATAAATGGCGTGAGCAACATTGATTTGAATATTTACTAGGAATTATAATAATAAATTCTTGAAACTTTTCAAAATAATTTGAAACTTTTGAATTCACTATTTGTTGCCTCAAATACATATAAAATTGTGATATGAATGTGACTCACCTGAATTACTCTTGACATTTACGTAATATTAATTTTAATGTTGTAGTTGAGTAATATTGGCCATAAGATTACCAAGATTAAGGCTTACTGGTATTTTGCAATTAAATTAATGATTCTGTGGTTCGAAGGAAAAGGGACATGAGTCATCTAGGCATCCAATTTCAGTATTTGCTAATATTACCAATAGTCTAAAATATGAGCTATGCAAGCACTAAATATTTTAAAATAAAATATATATATATATATATATTGTTATGATTGTTTATTTTGAGTTCAAACTTAGTTTATTGAGCCAATAAAAAAGAATTATATCTTATTTGTTATCAAAAGTAAAATAATCCTTATATTACCTGTGTTCGATGGATTCAAAAGATTTTCTAGTTGCCTTTTATCGGGTAGAGAAGAAATGATAAGAATAAAAATATATTATATTACAAAGATTTACGTTTCTTTATTTTATATGAACGAATAAAACAATTATTAAATTCTGTCGTTATCTTATCAATCAGCATACAAGAAAATAAATCAAATTATTATGATAATAAGATTATAAAGCTACATACATTTATATTACGTGAAAACCAATTTTACTTAAAATTTTCTTTACTTGAAAAAAGAAACCACAAAACTTTAAACTTTTGATTTGCCTAAAAAACCCTCAGTTTGAATGCTAATGACCATGATGTCGAAACGATCCTTCACAGATATAAAATTCGATTGTACAAACACTTACAGTTTATTTTCTTCTTGAGTTGTATGTTGGAACATACCCAGAAAAGTCCAGTCTCCTCAAAGATGTGATCTCCCCTATTTGGCACCTCGGCTCCTTCTTTACGTCTCTGCAAACCTCCTGCAGACTACACAAAAAACACCTGATTCACTTCTCCAAATTCCGCTACTTATTTATGACACCAGGACCTCCTTTTGTCAACTTGATGCCGTAAGAATACTTTCACATATACTTTATAAAATGCCCACGGTAGATACAAGGACCTCTTTTAATCTACTTGTTATCTCCTTCTTCAAACTATTCACTTCTTTTCGTTACGCCGGTGTCCAAACTCACGAACCACACCCTATCTTGAGACAGACGACTGTTTCCTTTCGATGACCAAAATATGACTAACTTCTCCTCTCTCATGATCGACTCACCAAATTCCCATTTAAAAACGACCGTCCAATCAAAAAGCTTAAATTGTGTTTACCATGATTTTGGAAAAGCCTAATTTCGGTTTCAGTGAAAACTAAATAGCTTACTTTAAAATTGGTTTTTTTCAATACATCATTTATACCTATTTCAAAAGATTAGAATATGGTCATTTAATACTCGACTATACAAACAATGAAAAGATTAACTTACAGGTAAAATGTCTTCTAATTCTAAACAAAGGTTTTTTGATAATTTTGTTTGAAACGGAAGAAAGTCGTTTGCCAAACAAATTTCTATTCTTATCTACACTAAATCTTATCTTAAATTACTATATACAATTTGTTTATATTGATATCTTGAAATTTTATTTCGATGGATATTTTTATTTATTTTTCTTTGTTTGGGAAAGAAGAAACATAACAAATTCCCGCCTTTTGCATATGATAAAAATTACTGAATTATTTAGGGATTTTCCTCTATGCAAAAACAATAAAGAATAGTCTTCCAACATTTTTTTAATTTCTTCTTTCACCTGTTGTCGATATTTATATGGGATCGGGTACGTCTTCGATTGAAAGTTTCCCAAGTTTTTAACCTCAAAAGAATGTTGGTGCTTTTTTGCCACTCTGTTTTCCTCATTTATTAAAGTTTCGTGTTCTTTTAATATCAGACTCACCTCATTTTCTTTTTCTTCTCCACATATCAATTTTCTTTCTTTTTCCTCAGATTCTTGACACATATTTATCGCACATTTTTCCTCCTCTTTTTCATCAATCTCTTCCTTAAATACCACTGTTTCAATCATATCCTTTTCATTTTCCTTTGTTGACACTATTTCTTTTTCTTCTTGGGGGCTTATCCCTTCTTTTGAGGAATCTCCGGTAGTGACATCCTTTATCCTTTTCTTAAGTTTTCTTCCTTTTCTTCTTTGTCCTCGCTTCGTTGCCAAATTCATTTCCACTGTTTGTTCTTTTTCCGAATTATCAATTTTCTTTTTCCCATGTTCATTTTCCTGACTGTCCTGTTCTTCTTCTTTTTCCTCTGTGATTTTAATCGTGTTATTTTTGAAATCTATCACCACATGTTTTTCTGCCAATTCATCCACTCCTACGATCATATCATGCGACATGTTTGGCATCACAACACATTGTAGTGCATAAATTTTCTTATCAAATTGTACTTTCACTCGTATTCCCTCATTTATCGTTGCCAATGTCCATTTATTTGCACCCACCAAATTTACCCGTGGTATTTTGTAGATCAAATTCGTTAAATTAACTTCCTCTATTAGTTTTCTGTTGATCAGTGTCATTTCCGATCCAGTATCAATCATAATTTTAATCGGTGTCTCGTTGATAAAACCATCTACAAATTTCAGATTTGCTCCACTTATTTTGTCCTTATTTTCTGCCAATTTAATAAATTCCTTTGGGTGACAAAAAATTCCTGTTTGTTTCTTTGTCTTTAGTGAGCGCCTTCGTGAAAAGGACGCTTGCTGTTCTTGTTCGCTTCTACTTCTGTCACTTTGTCTCTCATCCTCATATTCCTCTATGTGTGTGTTGTTGACCGCTCTTCTATTTTCTCTTGGTCTCTCGGACCCGTATCGGTTTCCGCGATTTTCCGGTTCATTCGTTCTATTATTATTTCGGTTTTCCTGATATGTGCGATTGTTGTTTCTATTCTGGTTCTCTCGATATCTCCTCGGGACAAATTCTCTTCTTGTGTACTCTCTCCTAAAGTTATGTCCTCTATCTCTATAGTCTTGATTTTCTCGTTGTCTATAATTTTCTTGCGTTCTCCTCATTTTTCTTTCTCTTAATTTTGCTTCTCGTATTTGTAAGAATTGACATAAACTGTCAATATCTTTGTAGTTTTGTAGAGTTATGTGATCTTCTAAGGTATCTTCAAAATGTCTGGCTATTAGTTCCACTAGCTGTTCGGGCGAATAGTTGTAATGTAAGTGTCTTGCATTGTTGTATAGTTGTAGGGCATATGTTTTTTCTGATATACCTATACTATCCTGGTATCTCCCATTTTGTAATTCCTTGTTTATCTCTATCTGTTGTATTTTCCCCCAGAAATAATTCAGAAATTTTTGTTCAAATATTTGCCAATTTTGCAATTCTTCTTCTTTGCTATCAAACCATAAACTTGCCTCATCTTTAAGATGGTTCCTTATCGTTTCCTTTGCTGTTTCGAAATTACCGATATGTCGTACTTTCTTTTTTAAATTGTTAATGAAAATTACTGGGTGTAATTTTTTTACGTCCCCGCCAAATTGTATTTTTACCTCGCTTGTTCCATGGACGATAACTTCTTTTCTCTCTGCTCCTCTTAGTTCAATTTCTGCAATATGTTTTTCATTTTGCTTTAATCTCCTTTCTACTTCTTTCCTGTCTTCTTGTAGCGCCATTTCAAATTTTTCTTCTAACTGATCTAATTCCTTTTTCTGGACAGTCTTAATATCTTTTATTTTAGTTTCTATTTCTTCTCTTTGCATCTCTAGTTTCCTCTCTGTTTCTTCTCTGACTTTTTCTAAACAGACTTTTACATCATTTTCATATTTGTCCAAACGCTTTTCCATTTTCCTATCATTTTCTTCTAATTTTTGTTCATAGTTTTCCAAACGCTGCTCTATATTTCTGTTATTTCTATCCATTTTCTTTGAGGTTTCAATTTGGTTTTTCTCTATTGTTTGTGTCTGTATTTGCATCATTGCTAATAATTTTTTCAGCATCCCTGTTTCTTTTCTTTCCTCCATTATTGTGGCATTTCCTTCATTATCCGATCCTTCATCAATAATTGTTTCCTCTTCTATCTTATCCTCTTTCCTTTCTTGCGTTTTACTTTGACTCCTTGTGGTCGACATGTTCGTTAGATTATTTATCCCCGCCAAATATGAAGCTTTGAAATTTGTGCAATAATATCCCCGCCAAATATGAAATTCGAGTAATGTTGCAAAGACGAAAACTTTTCCTCTTATCGCAAATGCAATAAATTCAAATAAATGCAATAAAATTTTAAAACTTTTGTCAGTTGTAAAAATCAATCAAATATCATAAATTATATCATGTAAAAATTTGTACCTAGAGAAATTTGAAATGTAATGTCATAAAAGCAAATATTATAAACTTTAACCATCGGCAAATAAATTTTCAATCAATCTGCTTTCTTTCTCTATCCGTTTAAATTTTAACTAGAAATACTTTCTACGCCTTACACGTTGGGGGCCATTTGTTATGATTGTTTATTTTGAGTTCAAACTTAGTTTATTGAGCCAATAAAAAAGAATTATATCTTATTTGTTATCAAAAGTAAAATAATCCTTATATTACCTGTGTTCGATGGATTCAAAAGATTTTCTAGTTGTCTTTTATCGGGTAGAGAAGAAATGATAAGAATAAAAATATATTATATTACAAAGATTTACGTTTCTTTATTTTATATGATAGAATAAAACAATTATTAAATTCTGTCGTTATCTTATCAATCAGCATACAAGAAAATAAATCAAATTATTATGATAATAAGATTATAAAGCTACATACATTTATATTACGTGAAAACCAATTTTACTTAAAATTTTCTTTACTTGAAAAAAGAAACCACAAAACTTTAAACTTTTGATTTGCCTAAAAAACCCTCAGTTTGAATGCTAATGACCATAATGTCGAAACGATCCTTCACAGATATAAAATTCGATTGTACAAACACTTACAGTTTATTTTCTTCTTGAGTTGTATGTTGGAACATACCCAGAAAAGTCCAGTCTCCTCAAAGATGTGATCTCCCCTATTTGGCACCTCGGCTCCTTCTTTACGTCTCTGCAAACCTCCTGCAGACTACACAAAAAACACCTGATTCACTTCTCCAAATTCCGCTACTTATTTATGACACCAGGACCTCCTTTTGTCAACTTGATGCCGTAAGAATACTTTCACATATACTTTATAAAATGCCCACGGTAGATACAAGGACCTCTTTTAATCTACTTGTTATCTCCTTCTTCAAACTATTCACTTCTTTTCGTTACGCCGGTGTCCAAACTCACGAACCACACCCTATCTTGAGACAGACGACTGTTTCCTTTCGATGACCAAAATATGACTAACTTCTCCTCTCTCATGATCGACTCACCAAATTCCCATTTAAAAACGACCGTCCAATCAAAAAGCTTAAATTGTGTTTACCATAATTTTGGAAAAGCCTAATTTCGGTTTCAGTGAAAACTAAATAGCTTACTTTAAAATTGGTTTTTTTCAATACATCATTTATACCTATTTCAAAAGATTAGAATATGGTCATTTAATACTCGACTATACAAACAATGAAAAGATTAACTTACAGGTAAAATGTCTTCTAATTCTAAACAAAGGTTTTTTGATAATTTTGTTTGAAACGGAAGAAAGTCGTTTGCCAAACAAATTTCTATTCTTATCTACACTAAATCTTATCTTAAATTACTATATACAATTTGTTTATATTGATATCTTGAAATTTTATTTCGATGGATATTTTTATTTATTTTTCTTTGTTTGGGAAAGAAGAAACATAACAATATATATATATATATATATATATATATATATATATATATATATATATATATATATAATATATATATACATAAATTAAGGATCACTCAGAAGAGTGGTGGGTTTTTTCGGTCAAAAGGTGGAGAAAAAAGACAAAGTTGATGGCTACTTCATCTATTTATTGAAGACGTTTCGCTTTCTTAATCAGAAAGCATCATCAGTTCATCTAAAAAGAACAATATGAAAAAACCACACAAGCATGGAAAAGTTGTTACATGTGTTACCTTAAAAAGATATGTAGCAGTCAGTGATAACAAAGTTGTAAAGACACTTAAGTAAATGGACAATATACGATTATGATGTATAAACAATAAATTGAACTAGATAAGTTAACAATTTGTTCAAACTAAGCATAGCAAAAAGAACATGTGGTTTTGTTTTTTTATATATGTTACTAAAAAACCACATGTTCTTTTTGCTGTGCTTAGTTTGAACAAATTGTTAACTTATCTAGTTCAATTTTTTGTTTATACATCATAATCGTATAATGTCTATTTACTTAAGTGTCTTTACAACTTTGTTATCACTGACTGCTACATATCTTTTTAAGGTAACACATGTAACAACTTTTCCATGCTTCTGTGGTTTTTTCATATTGTTCTTTTTAGATGAACTGATGATGCTTTCTGATTAAGAAAGCGAAACGTCTTCAATAAATAGATGAAGTAGCCATCAACTTTGTCTTTTTTCTCCACCTTTTGACCGAAAAAACCCACCACTCTTCTGAGTGATCCTTAATTTATATTGGATTGACGGTCGTACTCCTTTTCTCGATATATATATATATATATACATATATATATATATATATATATATATATATATATATATATATATATATAAATCCTTTGTATCCAGAGTAAAACTGATTTATTAAATAATCATTTTTTGTGATATTTGTGTGATACAGTACTTTTTAAATGTTTATTATTTTTTATTATTTTTGTGATTTATGCTTCTTTTCCAAATTATAAAACAGGTAACACTTGGGCCGTTTTGTATTGTTAGTGTGTAAATAAAAGAGAGGTTTCTTTAATTACATATTTGCCAATTTTATATAGGATATGATTTAAATGATTTAAACACTTTAGCGTCCGAATCACAAACATAACCTGCATTACTAACATTGTTGTCGTCTAATAAATTTTCATAAAATGCATGACATTATTAATCTATTAAATAAAAAATATTTAATAAATCCTTGGTTTTCTTCCTGCTGATGTTCAAGGGTTCGTTGTAGGACCTTTCGGGTTGTAATGGGACCTGCAACTTCCCCTCCGGCAAAAATGAATTTCCTGAAATGTCTCTTTTTGTTTTAGGGATGTTTTGTACTTAACTATACCTCTGATAGTGCTATATGAAAACCATTTAATATCGCGCTACACAAATATGTGTCTATTTATATTATAGTGTCTTAGTTGAAGTCTCCCTGTTAAAGATTAGATTAGAAAGCCAAAAGGAATTCATGGAGAGAGTTTTGCGAGGAGATTCAGCTATCCCGTCATGTTCTCGAATCCATAAAGTCCTGGCAAAGGATGTTGCTACAACCAAAGAAGTAGGTTTCCTAAAGAAAGCTAATGGCAAATTTACGGACACCAAAGAGGAAAGTCTTAGAGAACTGATGAACAAGCACTTTCCGGGCTCAACAGTTCTGGATGATGCAGATAGGCAAACCAACATAGACCAAAGGCTCACTAGACAAAGGTCTACAGATTGGGAAATAGCCACAGCAATCACAAGACCAAACAGAATTAGATGGGCTATAAATAAGTTTCGGCCATATAAGTCTCCAGGGACAGATGGCATATATCCAATACTGTTGCATATGGGATTAGAGGTATTGATACCACACCTATGTAAGCTCCTCAAAGCCAGTTTAGCATGGGGGGTCGTACCGGAAATATGGCAAAAGGTCAAAGTCATATACTTGCCTAAGGTAGGTAAAGTATCAGACCTAACACCAAAGTCATATAGACCGATAAGCCTATTTTCTTTTCTATTAAAAACGCTGGAAAGGCTTCTTGATAGGTACATCAGAGACGAAGTGCTAAAAGATAATCCTCTAAGCATCGTCAATATGCATACCAACCTGGTAAATCTACGGACTCTGCGATTGATGATCTAAATAGGCTTATCTCAAAGTCAATGGAAGACAAAGAGATAGCAATGGCCGCTTTTTTAGATACAGAAGGGGCATTTAATAATGTTGGTGGTAACAGCTCTTTGATAGGGGCTATGAGTAGCCGAGGATAAGGGCCTCCCTGGAGAATAGGACAGTAATGTCCACTCTGGGTAAAGCAACTATCAAAGCAAAAGTAGGTGGAGGCTGTCCACAAGGAGGAGTTCTGTCCCCTCTACTTTGGGCAACCTTGGTAGATAATCTCCTCAGAAATCTGTCCACAGAAGGCTTTTATTGTCTAGGATATGCTGACGATATAGCAATCGTTGTCAGGGGCAGGTTTGCTCAGGTAGTGTCTGAGAAAATGCAAGCAGCCCTAAATATAGTTGACGACTGGTGTAAACAAGAGAGACTGATAGTCAATGCTCAGAAAACACAAATTGTCAACTTCACCAAAAAAATCTAATCTCCCTCTTAAAAGTTTGGAAAAGTCTAAAAAGTCGCTGTCATGAAATATTTTTACCCTTATGTTATCATTTTTGCCGCAAACCAAACTATACCAATCTTTGAAAACATCTGCGTTATTTGCAGTCGTTTTGTTCATTTTTTCAATTTCGGCATGTATTTTATCAAACTCCATGTACTTATGGCCTAAAACAAAAAAATTGTGATGTATTGTCTATAATGGTGGTCTCATTTGTAAAACAGAGAGAAACATTGCTGCCATATGGCTGTGCTTGTTTTGTCCGCCGCAAGTTTTTTAGTAAAGTATCATCGTTTTGATTTCAGGCGACAAAATAAGAACATAATCAGATAAGCAGGAGGCTCTTTGGTTTGCACCATGGTCTCTTACGCCTTCATGCCACATATAGCACTTAGTTTTACTCTTTGTACCACAGACTATTAGATTAAACGTCCATGGTAAACCTTTATAAAAAACAATATTCGTAGTTAAATGAGGTGTTGGTAGATACTATTGTAGACCTAATGTTACGGTTATGCTTTAACTATTTGAATTTGCTTTGTCTTTGGATTTTTCTGTATAAGCTAAATCCGCTTCTGGCTGATGAATGGCAAGTTGCTACAGCAACATTTCCTTCTTACCGGGATCTGAAATTTTATTTTTATCTATCAATCATGGTATGTATTACATGTATCTAGGGACGTCTTCTTGAATTTCATACCTGTGCTTTCAAAAATTTTGGTAAAGTGAGATCTGGAAGCAGGCTGAGAAGCTTTTACTTTATACATTTAAAACGTTACAGATAAATTTAGACCCAAAGGAAGATGTTTTCTGCTTGTATATCGTCATGAATAGTGGGTTAATCATTAAAACATGTATTTGTTCTTTGTGTTAAATTCTAAAATTTATGTGTTGTTTTAACTAAAATATTTTATTAATATATTGTTTTTTTTCAGGTAAGTGAACAATCTGACAAAGAAAATACGGGATAAATATTTTATTGCTCTATAAAACAAATGGTATGTGATAATTTTGTTTTAAATAAATATTAAATTTATATATACATTGAATTGGCATTGCATGTCAGTTATTAAATTTATTTGCACGCTGAAATGCCATTGTTTACAGTAGCTTTGGTTTTTTATTAATTTAGTGTCATATATTTTTTATTTTTAAATAATAATAATATACAATAAAGAGGGAAAAATATAGATTTTTATAAAATATTATCGACACCAAATTTATCGAATAATTGTTTATTCAGACCATATACTAAACAGGTTCTATTATAACTACTAGACTTTTTAATTATGTATAAAAATTTAGTTGCTTAATAATTTGATGGGACCAAACTAATTGGCTGATATAAACACGACAAGGAAACTGAAGCTAACATGCTACAAAAATTTCACTATTTTGATAATTACATGTAAATACTCAGGAAATAAGAAACACTTGAACAGAAGAAAATAAAGCACTGCATCAACATTAAGAGACAGTGATTAAAAAAAATCAAAGTGCTACTCGTTAGGTAAAAGTAAGGTCATGTTTAAAAAATTCAAAATACTACACTTTT
Source organism: Diabrotica undecimpunctata (assembly GCF_040954645.1). Lineage (NCBI taxonomy): Eukaryota > Metazoa > Arthropoda > Insecta > Coleoptera > Chrysomelidae > Diabrotica > Diabrotica undecimpunctata. Next base: position 76,407,590 of record NC_092804.1, on the reverse strand, counting down.
TATTATTTTTTGAATATTCAATATAAACAGAAAAATAAAAACAATACAGTAGAACCGAGGTTAAAAATTAAAGTTACACTAATTTCTATAAATTTATTTTCGAAAAATCTACAATTTCAATAATTTATAATATGCAGTATTTATCGCCGAAACAGCAGGAAAACACAATTAAGGAAAATGGAACTTAAAAGCAAAAAAAGACAACCTAAATAAAAATAAAGAGAAGACACTTATAATTCAAATAACAAGGGAAAAGACACGGATAATCAAATCGAAGTGGTGATATACGAAAAAATAAATTAACCAAATAAATATATACAAATACTTGGAAACAGTAATAACTAAGAGAGGAAGCATCGAGGACGATCTCAGTCGAGATCGTCCGAAGAATTGCCGATAAATCTACTGATTTAGTCACGTCATGTCACGTTCTGCTTACAAATACTCAAACAAGTCGCATAATCCATTCAAAAAATTCCTTAGTACTAACGAAAATATGCCGTTAGGTAAAATAAAGCTCTCTTTCATCCCTATCTATAAAAAATGGAAAGTAGATTCCGCCGATTGGGAACTATATCAACATCTTGTAAGAAATTACATCTTTTACTATACTCAAGAAGAAAATATAGATACTGACATACAATATTTTAATGATATCATTATAAAAGCTGCTAATATATCCATAGGAAAAACGAAATTATGTAAAAGAAAACCGGTTCCATGGTGAAACCAAGAGATAGCTGCTGCTATGAAAGCTAGCAAGAATGCATTTAATATTCTAAAAAAACATAAAACTTCTGAGAATCTGAGAATTTTAAAAGTTTGAGAGGTAAAACTAAATATCTGATTAAAAAACGTAAAAAAGAAACTTGGATACGATATGTTTCATCGATTAATTCATCAACTCCGATGCCAGTTATATGAAACAAGGTACGCACACTAAAAGGAGAACATAATCCAACTTAAATTAGTATCTTGCTTAATGGTAATAATTTAATAACATCTAAACAAGAAATCTGTAATACACTGGCAAAAGTATATAAAACAAATTCCAGCAATACAAATTTTAACCCTGAATTTTTAAATTTTAAATGTGAGATTGAAAAAGAAAATATCCGAATAATAGACAATAATGATCAATTAAATTTGCCTATCACATACCAAGAGTTTGAAGAGGCTTTGCAAAAATCAAAAAATACTTCTCCAGGCCCTGATGATATTCCAATTATTTTTATAAAAAATCTCCCACTCTCAGGTAAACTAATCCTTCTAGATATATTTAATCAGATTTTCATTAAAAAAACCTTTCCTATAATCTGGTGTCAATCTATAATCATCCCCATTTTAAAACCATATAAAACAAAAACTGACCCCTCTTCTTACCGACCAATTTCTCTTACGAATAGTATTTGTAAATTACTTGAAAAATCTTAAATAATAGATTAGTTTGGTTTCTAGAGAAAAACCAGCTACTGGCCTCCATCCAAAATGGATTTAGAAAGGAAAGATCGACAAATGACAATCTAATATCTTTCGTAAATGATATATGTGAATCTTTTAGAAACAATCAACAAGTAATTTCCATATTTTTCGATATAAAAAAAGCCTTTGATACTGCATGGCGACATCGCATTCTGAAAATAATGGTTAGCTGAGGAATACAAGGAAACTGTCTAGCCTTTGTTATAAATTTTATGAGTAACAGAACAAATTCAAAGACTAAGTACTTACAAAATGGAATTCCACAAGGTTCCACTCTAAGCCCTACACTTTTCTTATTAGCTATTAATAATATTGCACAAGAAATAGAGTTACCATTAAAAGCAAATTTGTATGCTGACGATATAATAGTTTACACTAGAAGTTGTAATATCTCTCTCGCGACAAAAATCCTTCAGGCATATCTTCACAAACTGGAAATATGGTCCCACAAAAGTGGTTTTACCTTTTCAAGTGAAAAGACCTATTTTATTATCTTTAGTAAAAATAAAACCAATAGCAAACCTACCCTTATTCTAAATGATATTAACATAAAACAAGTAGATTCGACAGACTTTCTAGGATTGAGATTCGACAGTCATTTGAAATGGACAGACCGTATTAAAAAATTAGCCTTATCCTGTCAGCCAAAAATAAACCCCCTTAAATTACTTTCTAACAGAAATTGGGGTGCTGATACAACTACTCTGCTATATTTATATAAATCACTCATCCGTAGTAAATTAGATTACGGTGCAATGTGCTATTCTACTGCTAGTAAAAAAATTCTTAAAGTCTTAGACGTTATCCAAAGTGCATCTTTGAGACTTGTGCTGGGTGCCTTCCGTACTAGTCCGGTGGCAAGTCTTCAAGCTGCACTAAATGAACCACCTTTGTTTATAAAAAGACAATATACCACACTAAGATATGCTGCTAAACTACATAGCAATATTAACAACCCTAACTACCTACTCCTACATACAAATAAAACCACTTACAAAAGTAACAGACAATCAAGATATTTAACCCTTAAAGAACTTGTAATGAATTGTGGATATACCTAATACCAACTTGTTGATATATTCGCTATCTACATACCCAACTGAACCCCCCTGGACAATTAATACTCCTACTATTAATACATCTCTAGTAGCTTACCCAAAGAATACCACAAATCTTAGCCTCGTTCGTACATTATATAAAGAAATTCTATCAAAATATGACAATTATGTTAAGATTTTCACCAACGCATCAAAAACCAAAAATGGCTGTGCCGCAGCCTTTTTAACAGATGATTTCGAATATGCTATAATACCTACTTTTTGCAGCGTATTTGCTGGTGAAGCTATTGCAATTTGAAAGCACTTAAATTTTGTCAAAAATATACAGATACTAATCTTCTGTTTATCTCAGATTCATTATCAGTACTCCAAAGCATCAAACAAGTCTATCCAACACATAAAATCATCCAAAACATAAAATCTATGCTTCATTACTTACAAAACAAAAATGTAAACATTCACTTCCTCTGGATATCATCACATATAGGTATTTCAGGTAATGAAAAGGTTGACGCCTTAGCGGTTAAAGCAACCTCAAATGAAAGCATCGATATTATCAAACAAATTCCAGTCACAGATATCTACCTTAATATCAAACAATACTGTACAGAAATTTGGCAGCGATGCTGGGATTCAAATAACTCAAATTTTAAAGTAATTAAACCCTCTATATGTGTCCGGCTCCAACTTCCAGAAAAAAGAAGAGAAAAGGTGGTTATAAATCGCCTAAGAATTGGTCACACAACATTAACCCATCAACACTTATTAACGAAGCAGCTACCACCAGAATGCTCATACTGTAGATGCCAAAAAACAGTCCAACACATACTTACAGACTGTTCACTTTACTCATATGAACGAAGCACCAACAACATTTCTGAAGAACCAGGTCAACTTAAAAATATATTAAACTGTAACTTAACCAATACGATCAAATATCTTATTACACATTAACCTATTTGATAAAATGTAATTTTCCTTTTAGTTGATAAATTTTTATGTTACCTAACCTTATAATATGTACACTACCATATATATATATATATATATATATATATATATATATATATATATATATATATATATATATGTATATATATATATATATATATATATATATATATATATATATATATATATATATATATATATATATATTGTAATAAACCTCCGCTAATAACCTTTAACGGTTGATGCGGCTTTTTGAAAATGTAATTTTCCTTTTAGTTGATAAATTTTTATGTTACCTAACCTTATAATATGTACACTACCATATATATATATATATATATATATATATATATATATATATATATATATATATATATATATATATATATATATATATATATATATATATATATATATATATATATATATATATATATATATATATATATATATATATATATTGTAATAAACCTCCGCTAATAACCTTTAACGGTTGATGCGGCTTTTTGAAAATAAGAAAAAAGCTCTGTTTGTTGTGACCACACAGAAAACACCAGGTAACGGTAGCTTTGCCTATTTAATTTTTTTTTCTTTAAAAAGGCATACCTTAAATTTTATTTCATATTCCGTTGTGTAGACGAAATCAACGCATAAAAATATATGACAGTTTTAAGTATGTTTCGAGACCCCTGCCAAAGGGTAAAATATTTCTGTATTTTTTTATTCTTTATATTTTTATGTATTGTTTTTCCCCAATTTGACCTTGTATTTTATCATCTAATTAGGGCTCTAGGCAAACCCAAGATAGTCCAAGTTTATTTCAAGCTTATCTCAGTTTATTCAGTTGGTACTTTATCCCAGTAAGTCTCAAGTTGTTCCACTGCGAATAAAAGTTTATCCCAACTTTGTCCTATTGGGAGTCACAGTTTATCTGATCGGGAATTTTAAGTTCTTTACCACCTTAATAAGTTGCTTTGACTTCAGATAATATTCATAGGAAATTTGACATATTCATATTCATATTGTGAGTACTTTTACCTTTATTCTCAGTCGATTTAAGTGATGTTCCCCTCAAATTAAGAAATTTTATAGTGATAGATGCAATACAATTGAATATTTAAAATCATTATTGTAGTGTATAGTTCCTATTCATGATCATATCTTATTTAATTTTGTTTTTTTTTTGGTCTCGGTATGAAATCTTTAGCAACGTAATTACATATAAATATATTTAATGATATTTTTGTACTAGTCTCTATTTTAAACATGGTAAATAGATTAACTAAATAGTAAATTATTTTGTTTTAGTTTGGTTTTTCTATGTTTATAAATTGTTCTCTGAGTGCAGAAAACTTAATTAAAGAGAAAAGAAAACTTAGGAGAAAGTGGCAAAACATATACACACCTATTGACTACTATGACAAAGCAAAACAGAATTTTTAGAATACTTAAAAATATGTAAAAAATAAAAAAAAAACAGGGGGATCAAACTTGTCAAAAAATATGACGCCGTTCAAAGATACAAACTATACTTTATGGAACGCTACTAGAAACGTAAAAGGACCACAAGACCCCATACCTCATTTAAAAAATGCCAAAGGTAAATAAGCAAGAAGAGACACAGAGAAATACGAGACATTCGCAGAACATCTTTCGAAAGTATTTAATCCATTTACCAGAGTAGTGCCTCTACAACAAGAAGAACCAATTTATTCTTTTCTTAGTGCTCAAAATAAAATGAAACTACAATATCTGCTATATAAATAAAAAAGATAAAATAATAACGAATGAGATACAATCCAATAAGGCACCATGGTACGACCTCATTACAAGTAAGGTCCTTTAAGAACATCAATGATTGTTACAGAATAATTATTTTGATCTTCTATGTTATTTTAAGTCTGCATTACTTCCCTTTGCAATGGAAAGTGGCACAGATTATACATTTAAAAACATACACATTTAAAAACCTGGTAAAGATCTAAAAGATGACAAATCATACCGACTGATTAGTCTGTTCCCAGTCATTTCTAAAACTAAACAGTCATTTATGAAAAACTTTTGTTAAGAAAAATCACTACAATATTGTACAAAAAGGTTGACCATCGATTCGTATTTCGTGACCAACACGTTACAATAGACAGACTATATAAATATATACTCCATTCGCTTAGCTTGGGCATATTTTGACAGATTCATTGTAGGAAACCTATAACACAACAAAAAAAAAGAGGTTAAATCTTTGTAAATGGGTATATTTAAAATTTTTTAAAATTTTTAGTTGAAAGGTGTTCCTTAAGGTGGCTGGAACATTTCCTGGAGTTTTGATCATACAAAATTTTGGAAAAACTTTGTAGTTAATACATTGTGAGATGAACCATATATCCAACTTGAGAGTACTTCTTTTAGTGGCTAAGCACATGTATTGAAGAGCCAAGTTCACCATACCGTCAATTAACAAAATCCACAAGGAAAATAATTCCTGCAGCTGGCTGTATACCACGTATCACAAAAAAGAGGTTAAATCTTTGTAAATGGGTATATTTAAAAAATAATAAAAAAAATAAAAATAAAAAAAAAATAAAATAAATTTTTTTTAAATATACCCATTTACAAAGATTTAACCTCTTTTTTGTGATACGTGGTATACAGCCAGCTGCAGGAATTATTTTCCTTGTAGATTTTACAACACAACAATTCTTACTTCTTAGTATTAATAGCTCAAGTATCCTACTATTGCAGACTTCTTTCTTTAAAAAAAGAAAAATTATTCTAAATAGTGGAAGTGTATACTAAACCCATCAAATTTTGGGTAATATATATTTAAAAAATATATTTTAGTTGTTATAATTTAACAGAACTATTTATTATATGATGCAGATAAATAAATATTGATTGTCAGTAATTTTCAAAGTTCTATTTTATTTACTATTTAGTTTGTTTACTATTAATATTGGCTATGAGTACGTGTGCTTGGTTGTATAGTAGTTTCCAGCCACTTTTAGTCTGTCAAAAAGTAACTAACTTCGCAAAAAAATAATTACTAAATTCACTAGACAGTTCGGACTGGGAATAGCGAACCGAGTATAACAATAAAAACTAGTCTCGAAAACAAGCAGTACTGTAGTACTGTACTGTAGCCTTTTGAGATGCATGCAAATAAAGAGAATTGTTTTAAAGCTCTTGTCATCATAATACAATTTACTATTTTTATAAACATATTTTAAACTAAAAGTGTAGTTAATTCTTATCCAAAATAGTAAATTTTTTTAAATAAAGTGCAATACGAAAAAGAACGTAAAAATTTTCAGAAATATAATGGAAGCAAAACATATTCGTCAATTTAAATTTTAAACAGCTCCGATTGGCAATTTCACTAATTTAATTGTAGTTCTATGTTACGCATTAAATGATATGAAATAATTATTTTGTTATGAAGTCATCATATATGCATATTTATATTCAATTAACGAAAAACATCCCTTGTACTCGACCCTTAATTATATTACAAATCCGATTACATATCCACATAGCTACAGTATTCAATATTAATACCCTATCTGACTGGTACAAAATCATTTTGTTATACCAGTGTAGGTACGTACTGGGAAAACAGAGCCTAGTTCAAATCTATTAGATGATAACTTTAAATACTGAACCGATTGTAGAAAGTAATAATTTTAAGTATGTAGATATTATAGGGTAATGTGATAAATATATGGAAACGTATGCATAAGAGTTGAATAAAATGTAAGGGGTTAGTGGTGTAACAGAAAGATTTATAAATGAAACTAAAAGAAAAAAATATATAAAACTTCTATAAGATCAGCTTTGATATACGAAAGTAAATTGTAGACAGTTAAAAAAAAACGGGTGTGGCAGTCCAGTGGGACTGCCGGTGGAAGTTACACTTCTATACACGCATTCGCCGTTACAAATTTAATTGGGAGTCAATCTGCACAATCATTACATATGTAATTCTATAGGTAAGACATAGCAGAAAGAGAAACAGAATTAATAACAACTTACTAACAATGAAGGATTGAATCAATATTTTGATGAAAATGTATATTTTTATTTTCATATACAGATTGAACGAATTTAAAACGGAACATACGAAATCAATGTATTTCGGCTCAACTCCGCTCTAGGTGGTTGGCCAACAAAAGGTTGTCAAATAATTATATTATAAAAATCCAATACTTCAGCGGGCTGCTGGATTCGGAACTCATTCAAGAACAAGTCAAAACTCCACCCAAATAGGTTGCCTAGAATCACTGAAAAAACTAGACTAAACAAGCAGTTATTATGCTGTCAAACCACTTATCGCTTCCTTATAGTCCAAGAGATAGAGCCGAAATTTTGAACTGATCAGTAATATGACATTTCTCTATTGGAATATATTCATTGTAACTGGGTTAAGACTTTGCCTTACAGGCGGACGCCCCTCGTGGTTCAGGGGGTGGCTATACAGGGATGAAGTTGTCATTTTTTTCGGAAAAATTAACGATCAATAATATGGCTGAAAATTTGCCCAGAGTAAGATCTTGGTATAACTAGACGAAATCCCAAAGGGCGGACGCGAGAGTGATACATAAGGTGTGGCGGACAGGGGTGAAATTGCGATTTTTTGGGGAAAAATTAACGATAAGTAATATGTCCGCCATTTTCATGGCTCATTATTTAGCCCCTAAAAACTTTAAATCCAAAAGGGCGGATAGCTGGGTTGGTACAGAGAGCCACAAAACGGGGTCAAATGTACCACTTGTCTGCGCATTTTAGGTCTCGGTAACAATTTTCAAACTGATTTTATTATGATATTTTTATACCGATTGATTTGAAAATTTGTATGCTCACTTCTGTTACTATTCTGAGAAGCGTCAAGGAGAGTTTTCCTCAAAATTTTCCAAAAAAATTTCCGTAAATGAAAATTTTCGTAATTTTTTGAGGTAAAATCTAATTTGTAGAATCTTTTCGATTTTCTGTAAGTTATACCATGATTTTTCCAAAAATTTTCAAACGATTTTTCCGATAAGAAAAAAAATTAGAAAAACTTTTCTAAAACATTTGATAAAACTCTACGTCATCGTCTGAATCCTTTATAGAATATTTTGTAGTTTTAAAATGATATTATGATAATGTTTTTTTTCAAACTAAAGTCATATTTACTTTACAAATCACATTTTTTTCTTAAATATAAATATTTTACGAATTAATTTTTAATTGAATAAATGTTTGATATTTGATATTTTATTAAATTAAAGTAATTTTATAATGTTAACTATTAAATATTTTTGGTATAACAAATAGTAATTTTACTTATTTTTTATTACAATAAAAAGGTTTTTAAATTTATATTGCAGAAATAATGATTGTTCAGATATAAGAAAAATTTGATTTATTATTACATTAATAATCAATTACAAAATATATTATTTCTATTTATCAATAGGTAAAATTCAATTTGTAGAATTCCTTTAACATTTTACAAATAATTAATAATAAAAATCAATTTAATAGTGGAATTATCAATTTTTTAAGTTTTGAAATTTACTTTGTAGATATTTTCAATATTTTTTTTAACTTTCAAATTGATTGAATTTTTTTTCATTAGTTAATTATAATTTTACAAATTCTGTCTGGACATTAATTTTGCGTCATTATTATTTTAAAATATTAAAATAATAATGATGCGCGTTCATTTAGATCAGTAATTCTAGACGCATGCGCTAAATGTAATAAGTATCAAGATGCTTTTATTCAACTTGGTGAAACTGACTTCGATTGTAATGAAGTTTTTGAAACCTTAGAAACTTTCATATGTCACTTATATGGAACAGGACTGACGAGAACAATTCCAAAATGAAAAGTAAACGATGTCAGAGTTTCACTATTTAACCGGCAGTATAAGTTGCATGATGTGAACGAGCCTTAAAAAAAAACTAAAAAATTTCGATGCTTCAAGCTTACCACCACGTCAAGATGAATTACACCAACATCTACTGCGAGCTCATTATATTTCAAATATTTGGACAAATGCTCATAAAAAGGTACCAACAGAATTGATTGTTGAAGAACATGGTTGGGAGTTTGAAGATGAAACATATAAATTCAAATGATTTAGTGGACCTCAGATGCCAGAATCAGTTCGAGAAGTAGTGATTGAAAATGAAGCAGATAATGAATGTGATATTATTGAAAGTGAAAGTGACGAAGATGATGAATGTGATGACATCAATGAGAGTGAGAAAAATGACTAAATTTTTAAAGTTTTTCTAAATTTTTTTTTCTTATCGGAAAAATCGTTTGAAAATTTTTGGAAAAAAATCATGGTATAACTGACAGAAAATCGAAAGGATTCTACAAATTAGATTTTACCTAAAAAAATTACGAAAATTTTCATTTACGGAATTTTTTTTGGAAAATTTTGAGGAAAACTCTACTTGACGCTTTTCAGAATAGTAACAGAAGTGAGCATACAAATTTTCAAATCAATCGGTATGAAAATATCATAATAAAATTAGTTTGAAAATTGTTACCGAGACCTAAAATGCGCAGGCAAGTGGTTCATTTCACCCCTGTCCGCCAACCCTTATGTATCCACTCTCGCGTCCGCCATTTGGGATTTCGTCTAGTTATACCAAGATCTTACTCTGGGCAAATGTTCAGCCATATTATCGATCGTTAATTTTTCCGAAAAAAATGTATACTTCATCCCTGTATAGCCACCCCCTGTACCACGAGGGGCGTCCGCCTGTAAGGCAAAGTCTTAACCCAGTTACAATGAATATATTCCAATAGAGAAATGTCATATTACTCATCAGTTCAAAATTTCGGCTCTATCTCTCCGACTATTAGGCAAGCTCCTCTTTCCTTTAAAGGAGACAGATAGTTGAACGATATTTTATACAATGTCTATCACCGGGTATGGATTTATTTTTGTCCAAGTTTTATATTGGTCCACTATTTCAAATGCAGTTCAAACAGACATATATTAAATTGTATGTTCCGTTTTAAATTGGTTCAATCTGTATGTATGAAAGGAGTTGAATGCAAAATTTTTTTTACACATACTCTGCAGTAAAATTCATTGTTTATTTTGTTATTAATATACTAATACAATACAAATTAAACTGCACTATTCATAAGTATTTAAAAATGACAATATTGTACATAAAAAAATACACTACAATACAGTGCAACATAATTCCATATAATAATACAATACAAATTAAAATGCAATATCCATAAGTATTTAAAAGTACAATAATGTAATAATATTCATAAAAAAAGACCTCCCCGACTGAGAATCGAACCCCGGTCTCCCGCGTGACAGGCGGGGATACTGACTACTATACTACCGAGGACATGACACAAACATATTTCAAAATTAACAGTTCTGGATCATACAGTGATTTATTGAGATTATTATTTTGAAATACAAAAGACTAATATAATTATGAACATTTAATAAATAATACAAAACATATCACCTAAATAATAATATTAATAAATATTTTATTATATGTATAATATTATATGTATATATATATATATATATATATCTTTATATAATATATATATATATATATATATATATATATATATATATATATATATATATATATATATATATATTAAATTATATAATGCAAAAGGAACATTTTTATATTCGAGAGAGGAAGAGAGAGAGAAAATATATCTTCTGTCTCTCTCTTACTCATCTTACATATGTAATGATTTCACAGATTCACTCCCATACAAATTTCCAACGTGGAGCGCGCGTATAGAAGTATAACTTCAAAAAGAAAACAAACAAATTTATGTGGTATAAATTTGAATGTTTCGATTAAAAATTGTCAAAATCAGATTGGAAATAATATTAGATACACTCTCATGAGTCCTTACATTTCTTCATTGCACTTTGCATATTGTTTACTGTTAAACTCAGTTCGCTAATCCCAGTCCTAACTGTCTAGTGAATTTAGTGATTATTTTTTTGCGAAGTTATTTACTTTTTGACAGACTAAAAGTGGCTGGAAATTACTATACAACCAAGCACACGTACTCATAGCCAATATTAATAGTAAACAAACTAAATATTAAATAAAATAGAACTTTGCGAATTACCGACAATCAATATTTATTTATCTGCACCATATAATAAATAGTTATGTTAAATTATAACAATTAAAATATATTTTTTAAATATATACTACCCAAAATTTGATGAGTTTAGTATACACTTCCACTATTTAGAAAAATTCTTCTTTTTTTAAAGAAAGTAGTCTGCAATAGTAGGATACTTGAGCTATTCATACTGAGAAGTAGGAACTGTTGTGTTGTAGGTTTCCGACAATGAATCTGTCAAAATATGCCCGAGCTAAGCGAATGGAGTATAAGTACACTACTGCTGTCATTATAGTAAAAGACGGTACGTTTATACTATCAATGGCGATAGATAGATTAGACGTTTAGGTAGGAGCTGGTGCAAAGATTCTTGAGTTCGAAAGCTGGATTGATACATAGATCTCACCGGGTTTTATTGTGATTGTGGAGATATCTCATTGTTGAGGGCTACCGGATGGTGTCATCGCTTATATGGAGACGTTTAGGTCGCTTTAAAATATGTGGCTCCTTTAATACTTTTTGGTTTCATGAATCTGATAGTGCCTATGGCTCTATAATTTTTAAAACGAATGTTGTGACCTCTAAGGAGATAATGCTGACCTAGATTATAAAGTGAGTCATATTTAGCAACTTAAGTTAAAACGTTTATAGATTCTAAATTTAGTTTTTTTGGTTTGAGATAAACCACTTCTATACCAGAATTATCCCCATAGAGGACACAAAATTAATTTTGAATATTCCAGTTAAAATTTATGTTGCATCCAACAAGATACAACTTTTTTAAGCCCGAAGTTATAGGTCGCACAGATTAACACATATATTAAACCAAAGGAAATATAGCCCAAGGAACACTCTATAGTAACGCTATAGTAACACTCATCCGGCCAGTCAAACGACAGTTGTTTTAGGTAGTATGGACCTCTATCTCTATAACAAATACCTATATCATTCTTGCAGTCGATTTTTTGGAGTTAACGACTTATAAACAAATTAAGGTCAAAAACGGTAAATTTTCACTTTTTTCGGCTATCACCAAGAGTGACATTCAAAATGTCGTTATTTTAATGTTCCTATCCTTATTTGTTACTTAGAAAATTGCCAATCAATGTAAAAATTTCTATTTTTATAAATGTTAATAACATTTTTAAAAATAAACCGTTGGGCCTTGTGGTGCTTAAAATTGATGATCAAAATTTCAAGTTGATCGGTCACATAATTTAGAAGTTATTTAATTTGTTTATCTCAAATAAAATGTTTTTGCAACAATATGACTTAGAAAATTATGTAGTATACGGGTAGCTTCTGAAAGAAGAAGATATATTCTATTAAAGTTATTAAAAAAAAATGAGGAAAAATTATTTTAAATATTGTAAAATCATTTTGCAAAGAAAATTGACTAAGGACACTTTGGGACGAAGTTAGTGCCTTTTTTTTTAATTGACAGCAGCTTTTTACTAACAATTAGGAGAACTTATTAGGGTCATCTAAAAGAACATGATTAAAAGTTTTAATGTGCAAAATTCAAAAAAGATCGCATTTTATTGAAATCGTTTACAAAATGTGGTCCTCAAAATCAGCCGGCTTTAAAACTCCTTAAACCGTTGGAGGATGAAGGAGCTATTAACTCTATCTCTGTTTCTAGTTTATGAATTTCAAAGTTTCTTTTTTTAATTTTTATATACTTTTTGCGTACATTATGAATATGTATTATTTAAATAGTAATACATACAAAAAAAATACTTAAGTAAATAAAAAAACTTCCTGAATTAGCATATTAATTTGATACAAAGAGTCGATCCGGTATTTCTTGAGTTGTTATAAAAAAGTTTTAAAAAAATTAAATGACGTCTTATGAAATCGATCTACGATGTACCTTCTTGCATATAAACCAAATAAATATAAACTAATATAAATTATTTTGCAAAATAAATCTTACCTTTAAGTTAGGACAACCAAGATTTTTGTCAGTTTTGCGAAAAAAAAAAAATATTAATAAATGTTCGTATTATTAATTATCTGTATTATTATATGTAATTATTGTTGTTAGTATTTTTAATTGAACGTATCTTTTCAAGAACAAAATATGAATGAAATGCCAGATTTTCTTTCCTACATGTCGCTAGGAAAGAAGGTTTTAAATCTAAAATAACGTAAACATTGTTTTATAATAAATTCTACCTTAAAACTATTATTAAAATTAATTATTAATTATACGAATATATCATAAATACAGTATTATTATTTAAACGTATAGTTTCAAGAACAAAATATGATTGAAATATGGTAGTTCATATTTCTTTCCTAGATGGCGCCGTTAGGTGACCGGTATTATAGTGTGACTGTCACTGTCATTATAGCCTTTTATGCGTTTTATATACAGATTTCTGAAAAAACAAATTATCATATTAAATTGTTTCTACATATTGCTATAACAATAAAAAATCTCAAATATAAATTTGGGATTTTTCTCAATGGAAAAATTATCTTAATAGAAAATTTTTTATGGCAACCTATTTATTTATTTAGTGATATTTATTTATTTAACACTTCTTAAACAAATTATAAAAAAATATTTTTATGCTTTAAAATTACTTTTTTTTTTAATGATTTGAGTTATTCTGAGACCAAAGTCATTTTGTGTTTTTTTCGTAAAATACAACTTTAAACGTAAAATGCAAATATACAATTCAAGATTTGGATTTTAACGTTTTTCAAGGCTATGCTTTAATAAATTGTACATCGAATTATAAAAAAACAAAAATTATAAGGTGAACAAATTAGGTTCAAAATCCGCAAGTCCATTTTGATTTTATATGGCATCGGTATAAAGTCGGTTTAAAACATCCATAAACAAATTGATATACCGTAGCGTTTCGGGATCTAATATAGACTTGACGAATATCTAAACTATAATAACGTTCAAAACACATTGCTTGTTTTTTACCAATAAGCTAAATCTTATTTTAATCGAAAGAATAAATATAATGCTACAACATTACAGTAAAAACTTAAAATAAAACAATTTTTCAACACATAAAAAATTTAATTTTTATTTGAACTGTGGTAAACTTTTTACTGTAATATTGCAGCATATTATTTTTTCGATTAAAATTAAATTCAGATTGTGGGTAAGAAATTAATAAACAATGTGTTTCAAACGTTACCGAAACGCAACGGTATATTAATTTGTTTATTTATAATTTAAACTGACTTTTGTAATATAAAATCAACAACTTGACTTTCATCTTGTAGGGTAACGGGTACAGTTGTTGGCCGGTCACTAGTGATTGGCCACTTTCACAAAAATCCGAAATATTAAGATTTTCAGAAAATATAAGGAAATAATTTTACTTGCATTAAAATCTGGCAACATTGCTGTATATTTGGTCTAGCTATCATCTATCTCAGTTAAAATTATCTAGTTGTTACGGCGTGTGTTGTTTGAAGCTTAACAGGTGCATCCATGTTTAAGAGTTTTTTAAAGAATTTGTTAAGGAAGGCTATTCACGAGGTGAGTTATATTGGCTAATAGTATTATGTATCTGGGTATATTAATATTTTATGGCGATTTAGTGAGGTACATCTTACATTATCAGTGATTTTAATATTTAAGTTATGCATTTTTGGCGGTAAATTTGAGTGGCCAAGCACTGTATCTTAAATATGTCCGTGTTATAATGATTGGCCTGCCGGCCAATTACTGTACCTACTTCGAATTAAAATATTTATTATAATTTAGACTTTTTCAGCCTATTTTGGTCCAAAATAAGATATTTTAAACATTTTTTCTTATTTTTTAAGGCAATAACCAGTGGTTGGCCGACTGCCAATCACTAAACCACAGGGTGGCCAATAACTGTAATGTGTAATAAGAATATATTTTTTGTCCGGATTTGTATTTATAAAATTAGGATCGTTTTAGTTGTTATAAAATTAATGCTAATGTGGGCATATTGAATTAAATTTGAAACGTCCGTATTGTAGCTAACATTATTACTAATAAATGATTTTTATTTTTAGAATCAAAAATGCCAAATATCCGGAAAGATAAAACGTATCACAAACAATATACAGAACAAGATCTTCAGTCTGCTTTTCAGAAAATGGCATGAGCCAACGAAAAGCCACTGAACAATTTAATGTGCCAAGAGCAACATTGCAGTTTAGAGCAAGTGAAAAATTTAATGAAAAAACTACCCTTGGTCCCAATCCTATTCTTAGTTTGGAGAAAGAGAATCGTTTAAAGCATTGGATCATAACATGCCAAGACAAAGGTTTTCCGGTAAGAGTGGAAGATATACAAGACTCCACGTGCAAATCCTTTTACTGACAATCGGCCCGGAAGAGGTTGGTATAGATCCTTTTTAAAGCGACACCCAGATTTAAGTAAGAGAACTCCAGAAGTAGTAACGGCAGCAAGTTCAGTTGTGTCTGAAAAAGATGTAAAAAAATGGTTCACCGGTGTTCAAGAATACTTGCATCGTAAAGGTTACATTGATATTCTTCAAGACCCTTCACGTATTTTAAATGGCGATGAAACCTGCTTCCTCTTATGTCCCAAAAATAAACGAGTGTTGGCTGTAAAGGGAAGCAAAAATGTATATCAAATAGAGCATCACTCCAAAGTTAATTTGACGGTTATGTTTACCTTTACAGCATGTGGAGAAATAACAGCACCAATGATTATTTACCCTTATAAACGAATTCCTAGCAATATTTTAAATACCGTTCCACGAGAATGGGGCATAGAATGTAGCGACAAAGGATGATTCAGTTATTTTGTTCGTTGATGAACATAAAACTCACTTAACAATTCAAACTAGTGAATTATGTTCAAAGTTACAAATTATTTTAGTGGCTTTATATCCCAATGCAACCAGAATTATACAACCTGCAGATACTGCTGCATTTTAACCATTAAAGGCAAATTGGAACCGGTCAGTATTAAAGTTTAGACGCGAAAACCCGAATTCAGTAGTTACCAAAGAGAATTTTGCATTGGTACTAAACACAGCCATTAGTCAATTAAAATCAGATTCCATAATTAATGGCTTTAAAGCATCTGGATTGTATCCATGGAACCCTGAAGCAATAGACTATTCCAAATGTTTAGAGAAGATCAAAAACCCGCATAAAGGTATTAATCACACTATTTCTATGACAAAATCAATAACATATGAAGATTTTGTAGACACAGTTGGAGCCGCAAAAATATTAGAATTTCAAAGTTTGGATAATTGCGAAGAAGTAAGTGGAGGTTCAAAATTGCTCTTTATTATATTTAATTTATTTCAAAATACCATAGATTTACCCACGATTCAGACCACAGAGACAAGTGGAATCACAAATGATATACAAGATACCTCTATCATCACAGAAACCCATATATCTTCAGATATTACACTTAACCCTGTAGGTGGCAATGAAATCATATGCAACTTACAAGATATTCCTGTTATTACAGAAGAAAATCTACTTTCGGATTTTCGAATTCAACTTCCAGAAAACGTTGATATTACATATAATATAAAAGATGTCACAGAAGATACAATGACAGAAGATATTCAATCGACATCCAATAATAATCTGCCTTTAGTTAATCAACACAACTCATTATCTAAAGAAATTGACACCTCAATCGACAAATTCTTTTTTTGGCCAAAAACTCTAGAAAGAAAGGGCAAAAAGCAAACAGAAAGGTTGCCTTTCGTGCTCACTTCTTCAGATCGTCAAAATGCAGAGAGGCGTAAAATTGAAGAAAAAGCAGAACAACAGAAAATAAAATTAGAACGAAAACAAAAGCGAATTGATGCAAAAGAAAACAATAAAGGTAAAAAAACAGGGAAATCAAGATAAAAGTAATAAAAAAAAATTGCCACAGGAGTCAATTCCGGGAGCAAAAAATGTCAAACTGTTGTGAAGAATAAGGAAAATGTTACAGTAAATACAGTTGATATTGCAGATACAAATATTTTGAAAGCAGATACACTTATTGATCATACAATTAAAAGCACTACTTTGAAAAGTGGAGTTAGAGTACATATACCAGATGTTGTTGTCCTCAAAGAAAAACATGAATTGTCACGAAACCAATTTACTGATTCTGTAGAGGAAAACATTAATCTGCCCACAATTGATAACGTATTTTTTGATGCCTGCAACAATATGAATTCATCAAATTTGAAGACTATATCCCAAAGCAAATGTACAAATTTGGAAACCAGCCAAGAAAAACGTGCTGGTGAGTCGGCTAAAAGAAAGATATTTTTTGAAACTGAGGAATATCCAGAACATGAAAAAATACAAATTTTCTCAGATATAACGGTGAAACAATCAGACGACACCAACCCACCTGTAAATAACCTTTTGTATACAGGATTATGTTATTCTTCTTCCTAACTTCTTCTTCTTACAATGCCTATCCGTTCCGGATGTTGGCGATCAACAGGGCTATCCTAACTTTACTTGCTGCTATTCTGAATATTCTGAATATTGAGAATATAATAGTCTTGTTCCTATAATATATCCAAATCAAAAGTTGGAATCAAATGTCTACTTTGTGTTAGAGGCCACCATATTGGTACTTGTGCAAAGAAACAACAAGAAATTGAAAACTTAAATAGTTTTGTGTGCCTTACCTGCACGAACAAAAAAAGAAAATTAGGAATTTTATGAATGGCCAATGACTGTAATTCTATATGCCAATAACTATATTTGTATGGCCAATAACTGTGTAGTTCTGTAAGTTTTCAAATTTGTGTTTATTTTTAATATACATTATTATTTCTGATTAAAATAACCTGAGTTTTTATGAAATCTGATGTTTCATTATTATTAAAAAACCCTTACAAAATATTTCATTTTAAAAGATACCAATTTACTATTTTAATTCAATTGGCAATTCCTTAAGTGGCCAATCACTCTACCCGTTACCCTATTTTTTTTTGTTTTTACATCTGATGTTTAACCTATTAAAAAATGGCCTCGAAATAGGCTTTCATCTTGTATTTCTGCATCTTGTGCATCTTGTGCATCTTCGAAAAACGCTAAAATTGGCTTTTTTCTAATATTTTATTTGTTTATTTTGCAATTTACGTTAAAAATAAGCGTTTTACGTAAAAATCATAAGAATAATTTTCGTCTTGAATTAAGTTTAAGGTTTCGAGTGGTTTCGAAGTGAAAAACGCAATTTTTTATAATTTGTTTAAAAATTGTTATACATAAAAAAGTTGCCATGGAAAATTTTTGGTCAATATTTTAGCATAGCATATTGGCATCATACTAATATCGATTAGAATAAGTTTCAGTCTGTGGGTATGACATCAACTTTTTCGAAAAAAGGCACCCGCCTAGCAAGAAATAAATCCTAGTTTATTTGGGATTATTTATTTCCTAAGCATTACATGTTTTTAATTACGGCTAATTTATGAAGTATATACAACATGTTTATAAAGAAACTGACATATACTAAAGACGTCTTTAATTTAAAATTATTTTTTATTATACAGGGTCAGTTGGAACAACGGAATGAACGAAAGTTTGTTTTTTTTTTAAATAAAACACCCTATAAAAATATATTAACGTAAAAAACGCAATTTTTTATAAATTGTTTAAAAATAATTGTTATACATAAAAAAGTTGACATGGAAAATTTTCGGTAAACTTTTTAGCATAGCATATTGGCATCATAATAATATCGATTACAATAAGTTTCAGCATGTGGGTAGGAAATCCACTTTTTTTCGACAAAAGCCACCACCCGCCTAGCAAGAAATAAAACCTAGTTTATTTGGGATTATTTATTTCCTAAGCATTACATTTTAATTACGGCTAATTTATCGAGTATATAAAACAAGTTGTGTTTTTTTTTTAATAAAAGACGCTATAAAAATATATTGAGGCATTTTTAAATATATTTTTAATAAAAGTTAATACAGTTAATAAAAGGTTGTATAGGTCCAAAGGTAATAATTTTTTTAATATTTATGGTGTATTGAGAAAAATGGTAAGATTTAAAGCACTGTGGATTTCTTTTCGAAAGTAAAAAAAGTGTAAATGACATTTAAAAGGTTTTCTAGTATAGTATCATTTTTATATACTTTAATATCTTTGACCTCTATTCATACAATATAATTTGATGACCATTTTCAATTTCAAAATTTTCTCGTTTTTTATTGAATGGAACACCTTGTATATCAGTTTTGAATTTTGTAGGAAATGTTACAACCTTTCTCTTGTTATAAGTTTTTAGGTACATCCATAACATAATTAATTTCGTAGATATTTATAAAATGATTGTAGCTTTTATATTTTTAAGGATTTTTAAGGATTTGTTTAAGGATAAATTACAAATTTAGCAGATGGGAAGAAACAACCAAGCAAGCACCGGTTGTGTTCTGATAAATGTTTTTATATTCCTAAAAAGTTTTAGGTTTTTGAGGGACAAGTTATTGTGTTCAAATGTCCATTTTAAAGGAGATGCCAAAATATGGATGAGCAGGAGTATCAAATCAAACAGATCGACGGAAATATACTCCCACACATGGTCAGTGTGTCATTACTTAAGAAAACTGTTGCACATTTTTGATGTGTGTATTTGACAAGCTTTATTTTTTGATCGCACCAATCCTGATTCTTGAAAAATTTAAATTGTGCGTACTGGGAAAGGGAGGTTTTATACCATCAGAGCGGTCACAGTTTTTTAGGAGTTGATTTTGGATGATCATTAAACTCTTGTGCTGGGAATATCTAGATATGGTCTGCAGGAAAACTCTTGTTAGTGCCATACATTTAAAGGATATAGATATAAAATGTTACACTGATCCTTTAGGAAACATCTAAGATAAAAAGAATGTAGGAAAGGAACAAGATTCTTGTTCCTTTCTCTACAACAAGTTTAAAATGCAAAGCATAGGCTAAACTTTTTTATAAGGCTAAAGATTATAAAAGCATGGTTATTTCCAGTATAGCTACATAATTCCAATTAATATAGAAAATCCAAAGTTTTAATAATTTATTTAAATGGGCAGCAAAGTTTATAATTATTATAGGTTTAATAATATAGAATTTATTATAATATTTTTGTAATATTATGAACAACAGACGTTTTGGCAAATTTAAGTTTCTTCTCGCAAAACAAACACCTATTTGGACGTCACATTTCAATAGTTATCTAATTTCTTTTACGTACGTTCACTCGTATATACTTTACCACTTTTGAGTACGTGTGAACGAGCCACATTCTCCAAAACCGTGTAAATATTACAAGTAACGGGCTTTTATACAAATTACAAATTACATGTGTTAAGAAATACCACTCTTTGAATGAGGTTTTTCGGTTTCCTCTCAGAAATTTGAAGTTCGTGAGACCTTCTTTGAGATGAGACTCTTTCACAAAGGAAGGAAAACGTCGGGGTTGGCCTTTCATCAATTTTATCAGATTTTATCTCTATCTCGAGAAATGTATGGCTTTTAGACATATAGATAGAAAGTTATTTGACGTGGCTAATAAATATTTGAAACGCTGTCGACGATTCGAGTTTATTCGATTTAAAGCTCGTATCAGGTAAAATAAAGTGGGAGCCGAATATTTTAACGACACGCTTTCATCCTGTTTTAATTAACTTTTTCGTTTAAGTTAAAAAAAGCTATATGCTATATGCTATATTTGTTTATTAGATATATATTATAATGTATACAAAATTTTTTTCATACGATAATAGTTTTAGTTTAAAAATTATGGATATACTTCAATACCAATGCAATAGATGATTTCTATCCTGATGTCAATACCAAAATTGGACAGAATTTCAAAATTTTTATAAAAATTACCAACATATGACAAAACAGATTACAAAGTTCTGTGTAAAAGGACACTAGCTCCTCATTACAGTAAGACACCACACCTGTACGGAGTCCTAAAAAAAACATAAAGCCAATGTACCACGTAGAAAAAATATGTAGTCGCATGAGATCTTCTTTTAGTTCCTTTTGGATATAATATTACGTCGGTTAATAATTTCTGGGCTTAAATACTAAAATTTTTGAATGGGATAGATATAGAGAAAAAATAAAAACATCCACTAACCTAAAGTTGCTTCTTAAAAGTGTTAGCGATATAGAAAATGGAGTCCTCTGTTGAGGTTGGCGATGAATATGGCAAATTTCTCTCTGTTTTGGGCTTGATGAAATAATTCATTTCCTCTTGTGTGGGTCCAATCTCTGATGTTTCGTAACCAAGATTTTTTCTTTCGTCCTATGCCCCTTTTACCTTCAATCTTGCCTTCTAATATTACCTGGACCTGCTCAAATTTCCTATGGCGCATTATGTGTCCTAGATATGACGTCTTTCCAATTTTGATAGTATTGACCAGATGAGGGCGTGTGTTCATTGCTCTCAGTACTTCTTGATTTGTAGTTCTGCTGATCCAGCTTATTCTTAGCATTCGGCGGTACATCCACATTGCAATTAAATTTATTTTGTTGACGTCAAACTGTTTTAATGTCCAGGTCTCACAGCCATATAGTAATAGAGACCACACGTAACACTTTAGTGTTCTCAATCTTATTGAGACTGATAGCATGGGGTTTTTTTTGGAATTCCAGAATTTTGGTTTTGGAAAAGTTAATGTCCAAGCCCAGCCTGTGACTTTCTTCTGATAATATGTTCATCAATATTTTTAGTTGGTCTTCTGTTTCTGCTAATACTACGGTGTCATTTCTAATGTAATTACAAGCTCTGATTATATGTTCGGCATATATATGAAATAATAGGGGGGATAAAATGCACCCTTGACGCACTCCTCTTTTTATGTTGATGTACTTGGTGTTTCCGTTCTCTGTTCGAACGCATCCTCTGTGGTTCCAGTATGTATTAATTATGATAGCTATGTCGTGTCCATCCAACCATGCCGTTTTTTAACCTCAAGATACCTTTCTGCCATCAGTGTCAATCCCATAATTGCTTGTCTAGTGCCTGTACCCTTTCTAAAACCATATTGAGAACGACTTAGGTATTCGTCACACTTATTGTGAATTCGGTTATAAATTATTCGCATAAAAATCTTAGCGACATGACTCATTAGGGATACAGTTCGATGGTCTGCTGTCTCCAAGACAGTATTTTTAATTTTCTCCCACATGTCTTCAATGTTTTCTTTTATTGTCTTCTCCTTTAATGAAAATATCATTATAGAACCTTTTGTTAATTGTAATGTAGTCGATTTGGTTCCTCACAATATTTCCTTCGCAATCTTGAGCAGACCTCCACGTATATAGACGTCTTTTAGGTAGTTTAAACCATGTTCTAAGAACCACCAGGTTGTTCTCTTGGCAAAATTCAACAAAGCGTATACCTCGTTCGTTCCTGGTTCCTTAACCATATGGGCCGATGATTGATTCGACTTTTTCTGCTCCTACTTTGGCATTCCACTCTCCCATAAATATTTTGATGTCGTCTGATTTTATATGTTTTTTGATCTTTTCTATATCGGAATAGAAAATCTCAAGATCTTTGTCTGGGCTGTCTGCTGTCGGTACGTATATTTGTATTATATTGATGTTGAATGGTTGTCTATTTAATTTGATAATCAATAATCTGTCGCTAACTGGTAGGGAACTTTTCGTTTGTTGTTTCATGGATGCTGTTACCAACACTCCTACACCTGACTGGGCATCATCATCTTTGCCTGGATAATAGAAACGGTTGCCATTTACTGTATCCACATATCCTTCTCCTTTCCATCTCACCTCGCACATACAAAGTATGTCCCTTTTTATTCGTCTCATCTCGTTTTCAGCATTTGCTAATTTGCCTGCTTTATATAAAGTTTTAACATTTCACGTAGCAATTTTAAGTTTCCTTCCGGGGATTCTTAGCACTCCTTGACGATTGAACGCCTGACAGGGAACTAGGGGCCATGTTTTGATTTTGACTTGCCATATTAACTATCTTGGGAAGTTATTGCGATGGTTTTCCACTTGCCTTTCGCATCCTATGCCGTTGACGACGGGATGTCGTTCATCCGCCTTCGGGGACGATTTTTCTTCCCCAGGACTAGATGGTGCCCTTGCGTGAATCCTAAGAATAATGTTGAATGCTTATACCGGCAAACCCCATCTGCGTCAGCAACCTAAGCTATCTACTTAAGTGTTGCCCGTCTTCTACCGCGTGGAGATGCAGATTGAGGGTTTCCCTTCATTGAGATCAAGACCATAACGGCATTTCTTGATACTCTCCAGTACTTTTAAAAGACATAGATCAAATTAATAATATTATAGGTCTTACCTTAATGCTCGCCACTGGGCGGCTTCCTATGTTATTATACATAAATTGTAGATATTGCTTATTGTTTGTAATGAGACAGATTGTGATGTTGAAAAAAAGATGACCACTCTTTTCATTTTTTCATTTTCTATGGGGTAGGCAATGAATTCTACTTTTGGAGTGTAGTTTTTTAGTATTTTAATGATTTTGAAGTAGTCATCTCTAGATTTCGTATGTACATAAATCGATCTTCCTGATTTTGCAAATTTGTTGACAGAAACAATGCTTTTGTTTGCAGCCTGTTGCTTGATTTTTTGGTGTTCACCAATTGATTTTAGTATTTAGATTTCCGGTAGTTTTGGTAATGCCTTTTTTGTCGTTTCTGCTGCGTTTATTTTTTTTTATCTTGTATTTTTTTCACTGTTTTACTGGTGCTTGGTTGTGCTTCCTTATTGTTTTATTTTCTTTCCTGTATTCTTTTGTTTTCCTTAGGTTTATCTTTACGTTCATTTGGGTTTTTTTCGTTTTTGTTGGGTTGTCCAACCAGGATCTTCGGATTTCATAACTGTTGTAAGCTATATTCTTGGATCTTGTGGCTTGCATTTACTGCTCAACGGTGCTTGGTTTTTACTTTTCCGTAAAACCGTTTTTTTTTTCACCGGTTTTTAGGTTTCTTTGACCTTTTACTGTTTCCCCATTGGATTCTTTGTTGGTTGTTCCATTTAAATTAGGATTCGGTCAGTTAATCTTTTGACTTTTTTGTTGCCTTTGACTGTAATTATATCTTCACTTGTAACTGGATTTCATCCATTCTATTGTTATATTCTTCATGTTGTTTTATTATGTTTTTCAGATTTTCAATGGATCTGGCCATTTTTTCTTCTTTGTTTGTTTTAGCCTTTTCGGCTTCTGTCATCTCTGTGAATCAAAATATATTCTTTTCCTTTCTTTGTCTTCCATTTCATCGTCTAATGTTTTGTAGTCGTTCTTCTTGACGTCCTCCTTGCTGTTTTCTTCTTGTGCTAAGTTCTCGTTGTCGATATTAGATTTTGTATTAATAATAAAACTATCATTGCTGCTATCATCGATACTATTATTAACAATGAGGGACGACAGTGGATGTCATTTTCTTCTTTTACTTGTGGTGACAAATGCGTGTCGTCACGTTGTGGGAAATGGATATCACTCATTTTGGCTTACGGTCGTAAAGAAAAGGTTCAGAAAAATTTGGCAGTTTCTTACTCTGAAGACTCTAATTTTTTCAGCGCTGGCCGCTGCCAGACAGTTTCTGGATGTTGTCCCAGTGACATACTTTGTTGTTTGAATAGAGACCTCGTCAGGATAAAGATGTTGGAATAAACGCAATTAACCTATCACATAAGGAGAATAGAATATAAATGAATACAACTTGCGGAACATAAATATTTCTGGAGGCTTATAAAGAAAACATATTTGCAAGTAGACGAAAAGGGCTTAAGGATGATATTGGTCATGAAAACTTGTAGATTGTTGACGCTAAAAATTGTATGTCTCAATTACCACAAATATCTATACGGTTAGTAACTAAACTTATAATTTATATACTAAAAAAAGATTAAAGGAAAAATCTTAGTGGTTGGCTGCATACCATAGTTTAAAAACTTAACCCATTTATGCCCAACTGGTAGTTAACGACCCAACTAACAAAAATATGTTCCAAGCAAATATGTCGAATTTACCAGTGGCCGTTTGTTTACAAGTTCATTCCTGACTATGCAAGTTAAGCAGTTTATTTATTGCAAACCGTTTATTTCGCTCGTAGTTTTCATACAGTGTACATCAAGGTAGACTTTGAATAACGTTCGCAGCATGGTTTCATTCAAAAATATGTAACTACATTTAAATAAATCATTTTATTAATTAAATTTATTTTATAAAGTTAAACACAAGTTGTGTTAACACATTATAATATTGCTAGTATGAAAATAATTTTATATATGTCATAAATATAATATTATATTTTGATGGGTCGTTAACGATCCGTTGGGTACATGATATTATCATAATGAGAAAATTTTGTTTTAGTAAGAGACTACTGCAGAAATTCTGGAGGAAATAGAAAAAATTCAAAAAAAGGTGAGGATATATCAAATGACGAATTTTTTGAAATGTTCATGAGCAGAGAAATAATGAATATTTAATTAAAGGAATAACAAATTATGCTGCCTCGAAAAATCAAAATATTTTAATTGAAATTGACGAATTTTATGTATTCTTGGGAATTTTAATTTTAAGTGGTTACGTTCCATTACCAAGGCGATAAATGTATTGAGAAAACTCCCACGATACACATAATATTTTAGTAACGAAGTCTATGAGACGCAATAGATTTGATGAAATATTTAGATTTTTTCACGCTGCAGACAACAATCACCTTGCCGAAAATGATAAATTGACCAAGATTAGACCTTTCATCGACAAATTGAATTACAAAGTTTTTTCATACATCGACGAATCTATGATTCCTTATTTTGATCGTAATGGGTGCAAACAATTTATTCGTAGCAAACCAATAAGATTTGGCTATAAAGCATGAGTAGTGGCTTTATCAAATGGATATTGCCTAAATTTTGACATATATCAAGGCAGAAAATCAACAACTGGTGCTGATAAAAAGTGTGGATTAGGAGAAAGTGTGGTGTTTACCTTTGCAGAGATTTTGCGAAACAAATACAAAGATATAAAATTTTCCTTCTATTTTGATAACTTCTTTACGAGCATATCTTTGATATCATCAATTGCAGAAATGGGGTTTGGTGCCACTGGAACTGTACGCGAAAACAGAACAGAAAAGTGTCCATTAGAAGATAAAAGAAGTATGACAAAACAACCAAGAGGATATTATTGAAGCTCTTTTAAGGACAGCACTAAAATTGCGGCTGTAAAATGGAAAGATAATAATGTTATCACCGTATTATCTAATGAGCATGGTATTGAGCCAATCCAAAAAGCAAGCCGATATTCAGCCAAAGAAAAACAAAAAATTCAAATAGATCAACCATTTGTAATTTCGCAATACAACAAATTCAAGAAAGGAGTCGACTTGATGGACAACAACGTTTTGATCTATAGAATAAAAATACGTGGAAAGAATGGTACTTATCAATATGGATATGGATGCTGGATGTTTGTGTAACTAATGCTTGAACACTAGTACGACAATTTGGATATAAAATGGACAATTTAGAATTTAGAAGACATATAGCTCGTACATTATTGTCTAATTATGGAAAACCAGCCCGTTCCACTGGACCTCAAAATATTGCAAGAGTTCCTGCTCCATCCACATCAACACAGCATTTAATTATTACTGGTACTCAAAGAAGATGTCGTGTATATTCAAATAAAACTACAAAAGCATGCGATAGATCTGAAATTCCACTCCACGATAAATGCTCCAAAGATTATCATTCAAACTATTTTAGGCCTTAATAATATATTTTATAAATAATATAATTAAACTATGCCTGCTTCATTGTTTTTATTTTAGGGAGTAAATGTTTAATTTGTTAGAAGAAAACAAAATAAAATGTAATTTCATAAAACGTATTATTTTTATTTTGTACCCCTATGTGCCCAACGGGTCGTTAACGACCCAGCCTGTTTTTCAAAAATCAGTTTTTGAAAAAATTTTTAGTAATTTTTCTATGCATTTTAGGGTATTTTATTACATTCTTGAGAAAATCATTATTATATTTTACAAAAATAGTTGTGGGCACAAATGGGTTAAAATGAAGTAAAAACTTAAAATGATAAAATGATGTAAAATGGTATATAAAAATTTTAAATTATCCAAAAAGGATTAAAAATTTCACCATAACCAACTTCTTGATATGGGTTACAGTGGATTGGCGTACTTTGTCGCCGATGACAAAAAAAAATTCTTTGTTAAAGCCGGATTTATGTATAATATAAATGCAAATGATTTGAAAGAAGAGAATAATATTCCACTTTTACAACTATTTCCTACCATCAAATACACTTTAGTGGTTTTAGAAGAATTTGCCTTGAATGAAAGTGATGTGACAACAGTAAGTGGAGAATAGACTATCAATGACTGTATTGAAGAAATACCAGTAATAAATGAAACTATCCCTATCACTGCACGTGACGGGCAAGAATCTGGAAAATTGTGTAAGTCTCGGAGGTTTAGAAAACTTTTATTAGTGAGAACAATTTTGATATATCCACAATGTTTCTAAGCTTTTTATAAAACGTGATTCTGATTTTTAAAAGATAAATTAAAAAGTAGAAAAAATCATTAATTTCCTATTATTTAAAAAAAAATAAAGTTTTACTGTTCAAGAAAACTGTGCAACCTATTCTTACATTTATGTCATTGTGTTTATTTATGATTCTGATAAATTGAAATTACAATTAATTAAAACTATATTTAATATGTAAATAAACAACGTAAACTGCAGATCAGTTACTTCTCCGCGGGTGGTCGCTATTGGAAGGTTTTGCTGTATTTTATTTTTAATCCCTTTCAGAGACATGTTTTGTCTGTTACTGACTAATTCCTTCTTTTCCTTTTAGCCCGTAAATTTTTGTATTAACATTTGAATATTAATAGGATACATAATTAGATTTAATTATAATAATATGTGACGTGTGATATTGACTTTATTGAAAATTAAATTATTAATCCAATTTGTGTTTGCAACTTCCTTTAAGCGAGTATTTTAATTAAATTTCTTACTAAACTACTATTACATTTAATCATTTTCCTTTGTTAAAATGGTCCCCTATTTGAAGACATAGTTTAATTTGGCTTTAATATTGTCTTCTTGGCTTTAGAATATTGTAAAAGTTGGAAAACTAAACAAATTGATAAAATGTAACTTATAACAATAAAAAACTCATATGTCAAAATACTTCTGCTTACTTTATTTAAGAGAAATTTTTTTACATTTAAATAATACTTTTTTAAAACTTTATGAACATGCTAATTTTATTTTATTAATTAAAAGTTAAATTAAAGTAAAATCGGAAGTTTTCATTTACAATTATGTGATGTAACCTCGGTAAACCCGACGATATTGACCCAATTTAGTTGATCTTTCAGGTCAAAAGAAAAAAGAAATCTGTGCAAAATTTTTCTCGTCACGCTGATAAAAAGAAGGCACTTTGGAAACTTGACACTCCCCTTTATTATTCGAATGATATACTTGTTGTTAGAGGCTTTTCCAGCCGTTTTCCCTGAAGGAGAAAAAATGTCTCTGAGGACTAGAGAAAAACCTTCGGAACCGAAGCCGCTATGCTATTGACTTTTTTATGGTTTTGTGCCTAAAAGCTGAAAATGGATATATTCGATTTGAATGTGTCATTTTGGGATTATCCCGAAACATGGGCTTATTGTATCAGATGGCATAAAAATGCTTTTGTTTACGTTACTCTCGACGTACATAATACGTTACAATTTGAGCTGTGGTGAGATCACACAACACACATTTGAAAGTTATTTATTTCACAACTAAATAAACAAATCCAGTTATTTTAAAATAATATCGGAGTATTAGTCATTGAAAAGAAACAGTATTATTTAATATAGGATATTAGTCAACTAATTACTACAAATATTTTTAATACTTTTTGGATCGAAGCTTCTATACTGGCGATGTATTACTTTTTTTCTCTAAAATAAAATGCTGAGACGAGCGTCACCAAACTAGCGTCACAATATGGCGCATGGAGTCGTCACAGGTAGCGTCATAGAATAGCGGTTCTTGACATCGATTTACTACTCTCGATCAATCCGTTTCTAGTCATCATATATTTACTCTAAAGGTAAGGTTTTAAATTAAAAACTGCAAGAAAAATAAATAACAAAATAAAGACAAATGAAAAGAAAACAAATTAACAGAATATCTGTCACTAAAAGATTCGATTCGTAACGATTGTCAAAATTTAATAAAAGTCATAAATGTAATCGGAATAATAACATTTAA
Source organism: Diabrotica undecimpunctata (assembly GCF_040954645.1). Lineage (NCBI taxonomy): Eukaryota > Metazoa > Arthropoda > Insecta > Coleoptera > Chrysomelidae > Diabrotica > Diabrotica undecimpunctata. The sequence goes on along the minus strand of NC_092804.1, from coordinate 76,377,714 downwards.
TCATCGGTTTAAATTTTATATTAAATCTCGTTTTAAAATAATTTCATATAGTTAAATACAATTATTATTTTTGAATATATATATTATTTATGTAAGAATAAAACACTGAAAACCTTGTTTTCAAAACTTCCAGAAAATTTATTATAAAATTTTATCACTACAGCTGTTTTGGCAAAGTACCTTTCTCAAGTGATCTATTTTTGGTATGCGTTTACACTTTATAGTCTTTAATAAAATAGGTTGAGGAGGGGAGAACTGTTTGTCTCAAGTTGGTCATTCAGAATTATATCTGTGGTTTTTAATTTGTTAATTTCCATAGATTCTAACAAAGATAGCTTGAGGCCTTTATTTTGAATCTGAAGAATTTGAAATTCGTCATTAAAAGAATGAAATGAATGAAGAATTGTAAGCCCTTTTATGTTCTGCTATTCGTTTATTAAAATTTCTACCAGTTTGACCGATGTAAGTTTTTGGGCAGTGGCCACATTTAAGTTTGTATACACCACTGTGTAAGTGCTTTTTATTTTGGCTCTTGTTGTTTCTAATATATTTGCCTAAGTTGTTGGTTCTGAAAGGTGGTGTTATTTCTTTCTTTTTTATGTGTTTGGCTATTTTTGTTGATATTTTGCCTGTATATGTAATTGAGCAGAAGGTGCTGGGTTTTTTCTCTAGCGGTGGAAATACTAATTTCAGCTTTCTTGTATAATTTTTTATTTAAAATTTTATTAATTGTTTGTTCCTTGTATCCATTGTTTACTGCTATTTGCTTAATAATATTTAATTCTGTCCCAAAGTTGTATTTTGACATCGGAATTTCGGTTAATCTATGCAACCTACTATGATAGGCTGCCAGTTTATGTTGTATGGGATAGGATGATGAATTGTGTATAATCGTGTTAGTATGGGTAGGTTTATGAAATATGGAGAAGTCATGTTTGTTTTTAGGTCTAATAATTTTTAAATCTTAAAAATGTTTGGATTGATTTTGTTCTGTTTCTATTGTAAATTCAATATGACTATGAACGTGAATTAATATACGATAAAAATTGGTCGAGTTGCCTGTAAGTTCCTGTGAAACATACCAGTACATCATCTACGTATCTCTACCAATATAAAAACTGTTTAAATGTGTGATGTATTGAAATATTTATCTCTAGATGATCCATAAAAATATCTGAGAGCAATGGGCTTAGAGGATTGCCCATTATAAGTCCTACTGCTATTTGTATATATATTTGATTATTAAATTTAAAGTAGTCCTGGTTTATGCAAATTTCAAGAAGATGCAAAATTTCAGATGTAATGATTTAATTTGTAGTATGATGGGCTAAAAGGTTTTTTATTAGAATAAAAGTTTCTGTAGGAGGAATACCAGGAAAGAGATTTTTTATGTCAAATGAAATTAATCTGTAGTTGTTAAGTAATTGAAAATGTTGTATTTTATTTACTAGTTCTATTGTATTTTCTATGGTAAATTTAGATGAAAATTTAGTGTGTTCTATAATAATCTCTAACAGTTTTTTGGAAAGTTTATATGACGGAGATGTATAAAAAGAAACTACAGGTCTTATTGGGTCATCCGGTTTGTGTAGTTTAATAAAAGAGTGGTTTCCGTATAAGACCTATATTTCAAGTAACGGTCGAATCCATCACATATTATCTAGTTTATATAATAATTATATTTACTATCAAATGATATTTATTTAAACTTTATTATTATACTCCAGTCGTCGGAGACGAAAATGCCACTAAATCTCTAAAAATCATACGAACAAGCTGAATTTTACCGAGAATATTAATTTTGGGACCCCAAAAAAGATGCAAAAAAGTTTACCACTATTACCCCCGCGCTTCCCCCTAAAACCTCCCTAGTAGAGGAAGAAAAACACAGAAAATTGATTTATTGAGAATCTGTACACCGTAGAAAAAAATGTTTTGAATAAAAAATGTAGCTAAGATAATGTTAACAGTTTGACTGCCGAACACACCCATAGGTGTGTTCTGGCGTCATGCTGCGATGCTGAACGCACATATAGGTGTATTATGTATAGATCATTTTTATCAGTTGTTGCAAAGCTAGCAGCGTGTGTAGAGGTGTATTTTTGTTGCGGCATTGTTTAATAAGTTTGTTTAGATCAGTTTCTCGTGTTGGCTTTCATTTTTTTTTTATAAGTAGAGGTGTGCCGTGGTTGTGACTGTCATCAGTTATTATCAAATGTCTATACTACTGCATTATTTATATAAGCTTCTTTACAAACATTTTAATGTTGTTTTTTTGAACTTGTAAAAAGTTGGTGTTAATTTTTTTTTTACATCAATATGGACGATCAAGCTGGGACTTCTAACTTACAAAAACGGCCTACTTATGGGAAAAGTGTAACAGAAAAAAGAAAAATTATGTCCAAAGAAGAACTTTATCAACATTTGACGAACGACTGTAGTAGTGATGAGGACTATTTAAGTGAAGATACATTAGGCTCCAGTTCAGATGACGAAGAAGAAACAATAGAGGCAATACTGTCTGAGATGCAAGGGAGAAGCCAAACATCGTTACCAGATAATAATCTACAAGAGACAGAAAGAAAATGGTGTATTGAAGGTATCATAGAAAATATTGAGTTCGCTAAACGTCAAGAATTACTAGTGCCAGTACCAGGGGAAGGCAAACCAATAGATTTCTTCAATATGTTGATTACAAATGATTTCTTGCAAACTATTATAGATGAAAGTAATAATTATGCTGTGAAAGTTTTAGTTTGTCCAGGCACACGTGTGAAATCTCGCATTACAGAGTGGAAAATCCTGAGTTTAGATGAATTTAAAGTATTTTTAGGTTTATTTCTCCATACTGGTACAATATCACTTTCGCGACTAAGTGATTATTGGAAAACTGACCCCTTATTTAACTTACCATTGTTTAGAAGATACATGTCAAAAAATAGATTTCTCATCATCTTGAGATGTCTTCATTGTATTTCCCCTAATCGAAATACAAACGATCGTCTTCATAAAATAAGACCAGTGGTCGACTACTTCAATAAAAAAATGTGTGAAGTGTACTATCCAAACAGAGAACTTTCTTTAGACGAAGCTATGGTTTTGTGGCGAGGCAGATTACAATTTAAACAGTACATAAAAAATAAACGTTATAAATATGGCATTAAATTGTACATGCTAACTGAACCTACTGGGTTAATTTTGAAATTTCGCATTTATGAAGGTGCCTCCGATATTTATGGCGGATCAGGACATACATAGAAGATAGTCTTATTTTTGTTGGAGGAGAAATTAGGCAATGGGCATGCTGTTTACTTGGACAATTTTTATAATAGTGTACAGTTGGCGAGAAAACCATTAGACAATAAAACGTATTGTACTGGAACCTTGAGAATAGACAGACAAAATAATCCCAAAGAAAGAAGTAGTAACCGCCAAGCTGAAAAAGGGTGAAAATAAATCGATGTTAAAAGATGGAGTATACTGTGGAAAATGGCGAGATAAGAGAGACGTTACCTACATTACCACAGAGTTTGGAAATATAATGGGAGAATTTAAAAATAAAAGAGGAGCAGTAAGTAACAAGCCTAAAAGTATTATTGCTTACAATACCTTAATGAGTGGAATTGACAGGCAGGATCAAATGTTGGCTTACTATCCCTGCAATCGAAAAACCATCAGATGGTATAAAAAAATATTTTTTCATATACTGCAAATGAGTTTACTAAATGCTCATCATCTCTATAAAAAGTACTCTGGAAGAGAAAGGTTGTCATTGTATGATTTTCGTTTAGAGATTATAAGAAGCTTGTTGGATACATGTGGCAGTAAAGAAAAATCAGTATCTTTACAAAAGATCCATAAAATTAGTAAAATAGACAAAACGATACAACAAATGTCAGGAGCCAAAGAATTTACCAGAATTGCTCGAAAAGAATGCAGATTCTGTAGAAGGAACAAGAGGAGAAAGATGACTATTTTTGAATGTAAAGCATGCCCGGAATATCCTGGTCTATGTGTAGAATGTTTTGATGAGTTTCACAAAAACTGATGACTTTACTGTTCATTTTTATTGTTTTACCTTTTCATAACTTGGAAAATAATTTTGTTAGTTTTTATTTGAACCACTTATGACTTTTGCAAATAAATAAATGTCTGTATTTTACCACTACAATAGAATATTCTAACACACCTGTAGGTGCATTCTGGCACCGAGCAACTGATTTCCGTATCCGATGCCAATCACACCTATAGGTGTTTTAGTTTTTTGTGTAATTCTCATCACCAAACCTTCTAATAACTTTATTTATATATTTAGGTATACAAAATACACACATATCTTTAAAAAAATTAGTCGGCACCGGACACAAATGTTATAATTTTTATCGGCAGTTAACCTAAAAATAATTTGTTTGAACTTTTGATTTTGAATGTCATACGCACGAAGAAATCAATGTTTAATAAATGTTGTATTAACTTGACGGTAAAAGTTTGATATCTTTTGATCCAAGTGTCCTATCGACAAAAATGAAGATGTGTTTTAAAGGTAAACATTTCAGCATTCGTGTGCAATTTTTGTATTTTGCCGCAAATAAACTATCATGAGATCAATGCAATATATCCCTTTCGTTGAAATATGCTTAAAAAACGCTGTATTTAAACTTTTACATACCAAACGATGTAAAACATTTAAAACTTTTTTCGTTAATAACAATAGTACGTTTTTCAAAAGAACCAAACATCTACTATAAACTTCACCCGAAATGGTCTTCTTGGAAGCATTTCCCGTGGCGGGCGATCGTTTGAAATATAAAACATTAAATTCTGCGTATTTTTTTTTCAAATTTCAAATGCCTTATATTTGTCACAAAACAAAATTGAAATTTCATGTAATGGGTTTTAAAGATTGACCTTTAAAATCAAAATTTTACTACGACTAGTCAACTAAAGTGATCAATTCTACAGATTGTACGAAAATCCTAAAAAATTACAAAACTGGCTAACACCTTTATAAAAACTAAGTTTATTCGCGTGTAAATAAAAACTGCATACAAAAGCTGCACCAATTTTGTTTAAAACGCATTTTGATTTTTGTCGATAAGATACTTGGATCAAAAGATATCTAATTTTTACCGTCGAGCTGATACAAATTTTATTGAACATTGATTGCGCGCGCGTAACTGACATTCAAAATCGACGGTTGCTTTAAGCGTTGTTTCTGAGAGAACAGTTTATTCTACATAAAAAGTGCCAATAAACACTTTTGTTTAAAAATATCTCAGCTACATTTTCTAGTTAAAACATTTTTTTCTACGGCATACAGGTTCTTGTTAAATCGGTTTGTTTGCCTTTGTAGCCCGCTATGAGGGGAGTTTTAAGTGAAAGCCCGAGGGTAAAAGTGGTAAACTTTTTTTCATCTTTTTTGGTGTCCCAAAATTAATATTCTTGTCAAAATTTAGCTTGTTCGTATGATTTTTAGGGGTCAACTCTCTGGCGACAGGAATATTAATATTTGATCTGAATTTGATAGGTTTGTCATAAGTAAACAACGAGTGCTTTGTTTATACGTTAATAGGTGGCGTTAGAAGCAAACAATAATTAGTTGAATGTTTTTAAATTATAAAAAATAAATAAATAATATATTACTAATATATTATTTATTTATTTTTTATACTACTATATAAATAAATATATTTATTTTATATTACTTTACTTTAATTTTATATTACTATTTCTTTTATATTACTATATAAATAATAAATTACTTTATTAAATTTTAAATATATTTAAATTTTATAAGTACAGCAAACATAATATAAAGCTCCGCGCTAGGCTACAGTACCACCTAATATTCTACTTATTTAAATATAACTTGTTATTTTTAATTCTTACTAATTTTATATAATAATTAAATTTATTATCAAATGATATTTATATTTTCATAATTTCACATAAATATAATTTCATATAAACACCATGTTGGATTTTTGCAACTATCAGTTCGTCTATTGTATTAAAGTGCGATAAAGAGAGTTCAATTCAATGTTTTTACCTTGTTCAGGTTCTGTGCCTCTTCAAGGAAGAGGTGTGGTAAACGTGATCTCGAATGCTTGTGGAGATGTAGGTGGATTGTTAAAAAACTGGGATTCAGAAGATAGTGTGTGTGGTGTGGACGATATGGTGAAGCGTACAAGCAGAATTGTTGGTGGAGAAGGCCAAATAAATCGAAGGTACTTCAGGGGTTACCAGCTATACTAGGAACGGCTCTTTATCAGCGTTTTTGGCGTGTAGTTTTTAGTTACGATATTTGATGGGGAATGATTCTAGAATATCAAAATACTCATCAGGTAGTTCTGATCCAGTGTTGTGTAGAAGTTAAGCTGGAGGGAACGGAACTTTTCTTTTGAGAACCCTAGTGAGTATTTGCCCTCGGCGATTGCAAGGCGTCTTTAAAATTTGTTTGACTCGGTAGTTCGAGCCTGTAATGGTTCAAAGGATATACCTCCTACTGTGGGATATGTTTATGTCCTTAATCGGTGTCAGAATGGCTATCTGATGTATATGCGCTGATGGATGGTATCTGCACTTCCTCATTCAGAATCTAAGGATTTTTCTCTCGGTGGCCATGATGGTGTTAATTTGGCGGCTGTTAAGTGATTCGTAGACGCATGCCTTGTATTTGATTAGTGGTCTTGTATAGGTTTTTTAGGTGTGCAATAATGTTTTAGATGACGTCCTGTTCATTTTACCGGACAGCGCTGCCGGGAGTTTAAACAAACCCCTTTCTCACCCTGTCTAGGGTATTTTGAATTTCGGTTTTCCAGTTGATAGATAAAAAGAGTTAATAATAAAACATTTTTATATTTATACAGTCACAGCGGTAGTGTCTATTTGTGTACCTAACTAGGGGTGGCCGTTAGCCGTTAGGTATAAAAAATGTCAAAACTGACCATAATTTTGTTATTTTGATTTTTGAAGTGTTTCATAATTTTTTATACAGGAAACGTAAAAAAGACCTTACTAAAGAAGACAAAGAAGCATGTAAAAAGATTAAAAATAAAAAAAAAACCAACAAAAACTGCAGTTGAACAGAAATTTTATTAAAAATATTATGAAATTGTAAAGAAATTACTAAAAACAGCAATTTTGTCGATTAATATAAAGTTACATGCTAGTCTACAATACCGCAAAAGAAATCTTTTATTATATATTTTTTTAGGAATTCTAAGCTATCAGAAGACAAACTGATATTTTAATACAATCAAACCATATTCAATTGTTTTTTTTTATGGCGATAGATTGTTTCAAAATAAGATAATATATTTTTTTGTATATTATTTTATAAGACATTGCTCGCCTTAACTCCAACTATTTTATAAAAATAAAATTAAAAAATACATGTTTCCTGTTTAGTAAAATAAAACAATTTTTGAATATAGAAGACGGGTGCCATTTTCTAATCTTTTAAATTTAATTATATGGCAAGTAATACCTTATTTGCCAACTCGTGTATAACAGTACGATCTAAGATTTTTTGCAATGCCGTTTTAAATGGTCGACCGTTAAAAATGCAATTGTGATTGTCTAAAAGAATGTGATCATTCCAGCATTCCTTTTCTCTATATTTCCCAAAATAAAAGTTCACACATTCTGGAAACTTTTGTTATAAGTATTGGTCAAAATAGATCCTCGATACCATTCATGGTTAATCACTATCTTAGATAATGGCTTTATTTAAATTAAAAATAAAAATGATATTTACCATAGAGCTTGGATCAAACCTTAAAGCCAAAAAAACTAAGAAATGGATTTGTAGGATCATTTACTAAAACAAACAACAAAGAACTTCTGCACTTTTCTTCTGTAAAAGTGGTCTCAATTAAATTAGCTAAAATTTTGCAAAGAGGAAGCTTTGGTCATGCTGATCAAAAGATATTGCATCAAGACTCAGAAATAATTTTTTTCTGCAAACTAACGATTTACTTAATGCCCTGAAATTGGTTGAGATATGAAAATGAAATTTGGTAAGTTTTAAGAGTTTGTTATTTCACATTGTACATACAACTAGGAATTTTATATTTATCATTGGTGCGCATACGGGTAACGGTCTCAGTTAAAAAAAAAATGGTACGCCTCTGAAATTTTTCAAAATAAAAATCGTTTTTAAATTATTTATTTATTTTTGTAAAAAAAAAATTTCTTCTTTTTTGATATCCTTAGCCATTTTTATGCAAACAAAATTAAACATCTCAACGCGTACTTATCATTCCTTTAATACATTTTTATGAACTGTCTAATACAATAACATTAAATCAGAACAATAACAGAAAGTAGCAGAATATGATTATAAATAGTCGCACAGCTACAAAAAAAGTTTAAAACTACCTTCCTGAAACGTGACAAAAATAGCAACGCTTAGTACACCTGGTGCTTTACTAAAACTTTGCAGAGTAGTCAATTTAATTACGTTAATCAAAAGTTTTTTGTGCACCAAGATTCAGAAATCATTTGTTTCAGAGTTACAGAGCTTCAAAATATCAGTTTTTGAGATTTTTCAAAATCATGAATTTGAAAACGTACTGTCCCTCACATTCAATATAAGGCATCTTAATCTCAATAATAAATAGGAATATGGCATCGGAATGACATTTCTTATTATTTCCCTGTCAACAACAAAGGAAAATGTCCTAGGTAGGATATTCACGTGGATATCCTGGTCAAATATCCCAGTACCTACGTTTCCAAATTTGATATTTTGAAAAGTGAACTAAAAACCGATATTTTAAAGCTCTATAACTCAGAAAAAATCGATTTGTAAGTCTTAGGGCACCAAAAACTTTTTTAGCATGACCAAAACTACCACTCTGTAAAGTTTTGCCAACTTAACTGAAACACTTTTACTTGTATTTATATCAAAAAATGCACAATAGAAAACTCTTAAAACTCACCAAATTTGATGTGCATATCTCAATCAGTTTCAGGGCAATATAGTCCTTTTCCATCATATTGATAGCACATTATGTATGCAAATCCTCAACAGGTCAAAAAACCATAGGCGTCACCCTATACTTGTTTTGAAATAAAAAAAAAATTAATATTTTAAGATGCCGTCAACAATTCATTATCTTTTAAAAAATCTTCTGTAAAATAAGTGTCCACTAATCTCACTATACCTTTTTGTGCGTAAAAAACGTCGGTATATATGCCACACGATTATTTCGTAAATGTAAACAGTAATTTAAAGGTGATTATTGTTTTCTATACAAGTTATCGCCTGACACAAAAAGAATACCTGATTTGAACGATTACCTGGAATTACTGATAAGGCTTCACTAATAATAGTTTAAGTAGTTTTTAAGTCACATTACAGCTTATACCAATAATATAAATTAGAAATTGTTTGCATCTTCCATTTAGTTTGTAGATGTACATTGTTCATGTTTTACCTACCTACGTTTTTGGTGTCGATATTTTGTTATTTGCATTTAAAAATAACGTCGACAACAGGTTTTATCCCGGTTAAGTGTAGTTTTAAAGGTGCCTTCAGTATAAGAGAGAAAAATATAATATTAAATGTACACGATGCACTTGTACATCAACGCCTTTTAAGTAATGTTCGTGAAATGGTTAACATGTGTTCAAATATGACAGGGGTCGGAGAAGCAACAATTTATAGATTCCTAAAAGAAAGAAAAGGAGGAACTGTTTCATCTCCCAAGAAGAGTGGAGGGAGTAAACCCTTGGAAATTGAAGAAATACATAAAAACATGATAAGACGCAGCGTCCACTCATTTTTTTTAACAAAGAATTTCCAACATTGGACAAAATCCAAACAATAATTAGAGAAAACGAAGAGTTACCAATCATAAGCAACAAGAAATTATGGGGACTATTGAGAGAGATGGGATTTCGTTGGCAAAAGAATAGAAGAAAATCCATTTTAATTGAAAAAGATTACATTGTATGTTGGAGACGAGATTATCTAAGAACTATTAAAAAGTACCGAGAAGAAGGGAAAAAAATTTTTTATTTGGACGAGACTTGGCTAAATGAAGGTCATACTGTACCATATGGGTTGATACAAATGTGAAAAGTTCCCGTCAGGCATTCATCGAAGCTGTATCTACTGGAATAAACAATATTTTCGGTGTAAAAGGATGCACACTTATAATAACCCATATTGGAAACAAATACGGTTTTGTCAATGGTGGATTATTAAGTTTTGCCTCAAAATCAACCAAAGATTACCACGAGGAAATGACTGCTGACGTTTTTGAAGAATATTTTGAGCAAATGTTGGATTTAATTCCAAAAAATTCTGTCATAGTCATGGATAATGCTAGTTAGCATTCAAGACTAGCAGAAAAATTGCCAACAACGGCATGGAAAAAAGGAGAGATAATCGAATGGTTGGATAAACACGCAATTGAGTACAAGGAGAATTCGACAAAAAAGGAATTATTACCCATTGTAAGGCAACATAAAGGAGCTTATAAAAAATATATAATTGATGAAATGGCATTAAACCGTGATGTAATTATTTTACGTTTACTTCCATACCACTCTGATCCGAATCCGGAAGAAAATATATGGTCTCAAGTAAAGGGTGAAGTCGGACGCAACAACAAAACTTTTAAATTAGAAGACTTACAACAATTTAGAACATTTCTTATCAAAAGTAACTCCAGAAAATTGGAAAAATGCTGTTAGTCATGCTCACAAGGAAGAAAATAATGTGGAATTTGGATAATATGACTGATGCAATGCTGGAACCTGTAATAATTAACATTGGAGTTGAAGATTCTTTAGATTCTGAAGACAGCAGTGAATCTGAAATGGAATTTGATTAAAATAATATTCATTTTTTTACAAATCGTCCCCTGTTACGGCCACAAATTATTTTATATATAACCAATAAAATAAAAATCTTACATTTCTTGCAAATTCATTAGTACCTGTTAATCCCCATCACTCCGACACTGGCAACTTTATTTAGGGATTAGTAACCCTCAAAACTATTGTATTCTATTCTGCTTCAACCTTTATACCTGGTGGTGATACTCAATTTAAAATTGTTTTCCTATATACTTCTGTAAACTTGTTGACAAATATCTATTTTTCATTGAGTCACCCGTATCAACAGTTTAGGGATTTGCATACATAATGTGCTATCAATATGATGGAAATGGACTATAAATAAATCGTTAGTTTGTAAGAAAAATTTCAAGCACATATTTATTAAAACTATTTATATTTTATAAATACGCTAGTGCGCGTGAAAAAGGAGTTAAGTCATAATTTATCAAAAATGGGGTTAAGTCAAATTTTGAATCTAAACAACAGGAACTTTTATTGTGCAAAAAGGGATAAGTTAACATAAACAATATCTACCATGTTTTGTGTATGGCATCACATGGAAAGTCACATCAAATTCAATTAACCATCGTAAAAAGCGAGTTATGTCTACTTGACTCCTTGTTCACAATAATATACTGGTACACACGAATAGTGAAAAACGAGTTAACTCGACATATCTCATTTTTCACTTAAAGTACTGTAAACTGTTAACATGACTTTTTCACTACTTTTGATTTTGTTGTATCATATTTTTATACCCAGCGCAAGCGCATAAAGGCGAAAGTCAGTCTCCTAACCTACCCTATCCTAGTCACATAAGAGCACGTACCGGCAGTAAATTACAGGTATTTTAAGTGCTTATAGATGTTATCGAGAGGCCAAATGTCAGTGGAAATGGTAAAAAGTGCTTCTAATGGTAGATTAGAATGTATGATTTACATAATGTCTCTAGAAAGTTTTAACATGTTATAACTTTAAGGTAATGAAGGGTTAGACGATAATACAGAAATTCCAACCACAAGTAGTACATGTGCTACTTCTGAAAATACAACTTCAACCGGAACGGTTAATGTATTAAACGGTATGTATAGATATCCTAGTAAATACTAAAGTCTATTGTTACTAATTTTTGTTATAAATAACATATTCACTAGCTCCAATTGTAATTTTTTTTCTTTTTATGAGTTGATTAAAACATGATGCGTAATTAAATTTCTCTTTGTTGTACCTTCATACAGGGTGCGGCATTAGTGTAAGGAAGTCTAGTTTTTTTTATGTTCCCTGAGATATCAAACTGCAAATTAGTAAGCGTTAAGCTTTATATTATAATCACATAGTGATTATAGCGAGCACATTCGAGGAACTGCAAATTATGATGAGGGAAATAGCCGCCAGCTCCCAATACGACGGCCTAAAAATGAATATGAAAAAAACAAAAATAATGACAAACAGAGATGACCCCAGACGTATAACTATAAATGGCAGTGAGATAGAACAAATCCAGGAATATATCTACCTAGGCCAATTCCTGAGACTTGACAAAGAGAACCAAAGTGCGGAAATTACTAGAAGAGCAAGACTAGCATGTGCAGGATTTGGAAAACTTAGTTGGATACTTAAGAACCGCAAAATACCCCAATACTTGAGGAGCAAAGTGTTCAACCAATGCATCCTTCCTATCATGACATATGGATGTCAAATCTGGACCCTATTCAAGGCAAACATGAATAAACTAGCCACAACAGAAAGAAAAATGGAAAGAGCAATGTTAGGTATACGACTGTCAGATAAAAAGAGGAACGATGACTGGGTAAGATCCAAAACAAAGTCGAGGACATAGCAACAAAAATTGCCAAACTTAAATGGATCTTCGCAGCCCACACTGCTAGACAAAAGACCAACGTTGTAATACTACAATACAACATTGGAGACCTTACGAAAGTAAACGACCAAGAGGAAGACCACAGATGAGATGGGTTGATGACATTAAAAGAATAGCCGGAACAAATTGGAAACATGTTGCTCAGGATAGAGACCGATGGAAGGAGTTGGGAGAGGCCTATTTTCAAACATGGACGACAGAAGGCCAAGAAGAAGCTTTATATTTAAAATAAGTTACAAATTTAGTCCCATAACGTTTTACCACGTCAAAGATATATTTGCTTATGGAAGTGTTTTCTAATTTATGATTTTTCAATTTTTTCGAAGACGCCGGCAACTTCACACTCGTTTTTTTTATACCTATTATTCTTTCAGATGACAGCAGCGCACTTTTAATTTTACTTGAAGATTGTGAACAACAGCTGAAAGATATTGATTCAGATGATAGTTTTAATGACCCAAACTATGTACCCGATAATAATGCTGATAAAAAGCAGTCTCATTCCAGAGTGAAAATCACACACAGGGACAATGGCGGTGGAAACATCAAAGAAACGAAAACGTTCAAAAACAGACACCAGAAAAATGCGAGAAGATAGGAAAACGAAGCAAAATTTGGGAAGGGAATACGTGACAAAAAAAAAAGAATATAACTGCGCGTGAGAAAAAAATTAAAGAACTAGGACTCTGCAGAAATAAGTGTAAGAATAAATATAATGATGAGGTAAAAGAAAATTTATTTAAAGAACTTTTGGAGGTAGGAGATTACAACAGGAGAACCCAATACATTGGTGGTTTGATCGAACTAAAAGAAAAAAAAACTACTCGTACTCGGGTTGAGAATAGCCAACGCATTAGATCACTAACAGTGGTATATTTCTTTCGAATAAATAGCACTTTAACCCAAACATGTAAAGCATGTTTCAAAAATACCTACGATATAAGCAATAAGTTTATTGAAACCATCATTTCTTAAAAAAAAGATCAATGTTTCAGGTATAGTGACATTAGATGCAAGAGGGCGTCATTGTAATATAAAGAATGTACCTGAGGAAAATGAGGAAGCGGTTAAACAACATGTTATTTCTATTCCTTCTTACGAAAGCCACTATACCAGAAGAAGGACATCAAAAAATATTCTTGCCATCAAACTACACCTTAGCTGGGCTTTATGAAGCTTTTAAATTAAAATACCCCGAGAATATGAAAAAACTTTATGAACAAATATTTCATTCCATGAACATAAAAAGTAAGAATCTTAAAAAGGATACATGTGGTACTTGCGACAAGCTGCAAATGAAAATTAAAATGGCTAAAACTGCTGAGGAAGGAACAGTCATTCAGCAACAACTGGATCAGCATCATCTTGCAGCTGACAAAGGCTTTTTGGCAAAAAACAAGGATAGACAACTATCGCAATCTAATTCTAAGATGAAAACTATCTGTTTTGACTTAAAACAATGTTTGCCAATACCAAATTTACAAAGTGGAAAAACGTTTTATAAAAGACAATTATGGACATTTAATCTAACAGTCCGTGATTGCGATAATTCGCAAGCTTTTTATTATATTTGTTATGAATCATTAGCAAAAAGAGGTGGAATGAGATTGGCTTGTGCAGTTATAAATTTTTGCTAAAAGATTTAGAAAATGGAGTGAATCATGTTGTCATGTATTCTGATTCTTGTGGGGGTCAGAATAAAAATTCTTTTATGTCGGCAGCTTGTCTTGTGGCTTTACAAAATTCAAATATAGAGATAGTTGCTCACAAATTCCTTCATCCTGGGCACACCCATATGGAGTGTGATACAGACCACAGTCTAATAGAGAAACAGAAAAAGAAATTTGATGGTAATATTGCACATCCTCATGACTGGGCCCAACTTATCCGCCAAGTAGGTAAAAAACGACCTTTTTTGACTTCTTTAATTATGCAGAACTATTCATTTCATCGGTCACTAATCTAAAAGTAAACGATGTGGAAAATAAAATGAATTGGAGAGATGTACGCTGGCTTCGATACGAAAAAAATAAACGAACTGTTTTTTATAAAAATTCCCTCATCGACGACGAACCATTCCAAGCTGTCAGTTTTGAGAAGAGAGGAAGAAGTAACAACATGTTAACACCAAAATACACCAGAGGAGTTGTTCCTTTTACAGTAAAAAACAGCAACATTTAATAGATCTTCTGCAATACATTCCACATTCATTGTGAAATTTTTACACTAATTTCCGACGAGCAATGAAGAAATAGATGTTCTGCTAAACGAGTCATCTTCTGAGGAGGAACATTATTACCTAGTCTATAATGTTTTTAGGAAATAAATACTTTATACTGCAAACTTTTATGTCCTTTTATTTTTATTGTCCTAAGTGAGAAAGAAATGTTAAACTATCTGATTGTGGATGTCGGCGTCAATCATTCAAAAGTCTGTAAAAAAAGATATGTCAACAAAGTCTTTGTGCAAAAAGGGTTAAGTCTGTAAAAAAAGTCAAACAGCTCTGGGTAAAAGGGGATTAGGTAAACGAAAAGTCTTGATACTAACTTTTTTTTAATTTTCTACTGACCCTATTATTTGTTCAATGTTTTTACATTCTCTCGCAACATTAAGGCATCAGAACATATTTACAAAATGCCTTTACTAGATACAAAATGTTCCCTCCAATTTTTAATTTCAATTTACTCAGATATACTTTTTTGACTTATCTCCTTTTTCACGCGCAATAGCGAATATATAAAACGAACAACATCCGACACTTGTAATTTGAGCAAACTATTTACTAAAGTATACAAACAATCCAGGCACTTCTGCTCGTGTCTGAGAGTTTGAGAGCGGTTCTTTCAAAAATCATATAGCAGATGTTTATATTATCTTTAAAATTAAAATGAAATTAGCTCCATTCCTTAATAGTTTATCCTCGTAAAGAAACGAGCTCAGACAAATAAATAAACTGAAAAATTTAAAACAAAGTTAATCTTTATTATTTTATAAGGAAATAAAAAGTTTTTAAAAGATTCTACGTTAAAAAGTACATCATCTCAGAAAAAAAAAAATAAACAATTTATGTTTACTGTATTAAATTACTCATGAAAAGTGCTTATAATAAAATAAAAGCATATCGTAATAAAACAAACATTTTATATTTTTGCAGTAGAACTTATTTAGTTTATAGGGATCTTTACTGTCCAATAAAAAAAAATATAAAATGGGTCACTCTGAATGATCCAAACGCTTGTGTGGCGTGTAGAAAGGATATAATTTTTTTACCCTCTAGGTACTCAGGCTAGCAGAAACGTTAAATCTATCATACTATCCACCATAAAGATATATAGGATTGTGCCACTAAGCAAACGGGATATTCTCCAAACAAATTGATGGTTTCAGAACACATACCACAAATCCAAAGTGTAATACCGTAATTAGGTGAGCCGAGAAGATAATGATAAAAATTCAAAAACTGGAAAACACAAAGGGTTAGGTTTGATTAATGTTGTTAAACAATCCAAATGATTTCTATTAGTGTTAACAATAATTACCAAAAAAATGTTTGCCTTTATTTGCCTCGTAACGAAAAAATAGTTTCTATTGTTTTATTCAACGACGCCATAATGATTTTTTTTTGTTTCGCTGCTATTCAATAAAATATTTCTATATCACGAACGCTAGGAACATAATCACCTAACTCGATTAATCATTCACGTTTATAATTGAAACGAACATTCGGATAGATGTGCATTGAGGCCTTTTGTTTTATTGTTATGCCACAAAGATGTAGCTAAATCATCCGTAATCGGCCCCTAAACAATATTCATTCTCATCTTGATCATCTTAAGGACAGGGTTGGACGAAAACATATTTAAGATAAATTCGTAATAATTAAATAATTTTAAATTCTATATTATGTATAATATATATTTCGTGGTTAGTACAATTAAACCTAGAGCTAAGATTAATACTATTATATTACAAGAATTATTATTACACTCAACAGTCTTGAGAGTTGAACCGCGGATTGAATCATTGCGCATTATATATATATATATATATATATATATATATATATATATATATATATATATATATATATATATGTATATATATATATATATATATCTATATATATTTATTTATATATAAATTAAGGATCACTCGAAGAGTGGTGGTTTCTAATCAGAAAGCATCATCAGTTCATCTAAAAAGAACATTATGAAAAACCAAACATCCATAGAAAAATTATTATAAGTGTGTTACCTCAAAAAGATATGTAACAGTCAATGATATTAAATATGTAAAGAAGCTTACGACAATGGACATTATAAGATTATGTTGTATAAACAATTAATTGAAACTAAATACAGTTTACAAATTAACTCAAACTTAGCACAGCAAAAGACCATGTGGTAATTGTAAAATAAAAAACATGTGTAAAGTAAAAAACATTAATTTGCAGAGAACTAAAAATATCATAAGATGCACTTTCAACAATATGTTATTAGTTAAATTTAATTTTAACTTTACGTAACATTATTAAATTGACTAAGATTGAAATATAGTGATATTTAAAAATATAATGAGGTTACCACAGCTTCTTAGCTGCTGTCGGTTAAATGGAAACAACAAGTAGAATCCACGCCAAACAACGAGAAAAAAAAGTGGTCTTAAGGTTAAAATATGACAGAACAGCAAAGCGTATTGAAATAGTCTACGTTGTGGCTGAATAGCCAGCCAACAGGTGAAGATTGATTCACAACATTTGGAATTCATAACATTTGGAACTGAGACTAATAAAGATTCTATGAATCAATTTTAATTATAAAATTTTATTAAACTATTTGATCAGAAACAATTATTTCACATATGTAAATCTAACATTGACAAAATAATGAATAAAATGTAAGTTGAATGTAAGTATTGAACACATTTCCAAAAACTGCCTTTTAACGAGATTGCGTTCATTGCCAAGAATCTTAACTTCATTAAAGTCCACTTTGTGTTTAGTGTTAATAGCATGCTGGGCAAGAGCACAAGTATGCTTAGATATCTAAGCCTCATCTAGGCCTCTCAGTGATCTCCTGTCTGGCCGATGTAGCATGAGTCTTACTCAGCACAAGGTATATGATAGATGACATTTACTTGTTCCAGAAGGGACAAGGGTGTTTTTGTTTTAGAAAACAAATTTCTCACAGTCATAGCATTCTTAACAGCAATCTTAACAGGTACGTTATTCTGTTTGTACAGTTTAATAAGTTTATCATTATATAAGTTTATACATTATTAATATACATTATATAAGTTTATTTATTTTCATATTAAATAATTTTAAATAAAAATAAAATAGAATATTTTCTTACTTTATTTATAATAACTTAGATTCATTCAACTTACATTTTATTGATTATTTTGTCAATGTTACATTTACATAATGTGAAATAATTGTTTCTGATCAAATAGTTTAATAAAACTTTATAATTAACGTTGATTCATAGAATCTTTATTAGTCTCATATATATATATATATATATATATATATATATATATATATATATATATATATATAACTACATATATATAGATATACATCTATATATATATATATATATATATATATATATATATATATATATATATATATATATATATATATATATATATATATATATATATATATATAGGAAATGAAACTCTATTTGTTCTGTCTCAATATTTCGTCACGATTTTGTGACTTCTTCAGGAGAAAACTGTAAATTTATTAGAATAATTAATTATAATATATAAACGAAGTGAATATTTCAATACTTACAACTAAACTTTAAGAGTAAAAATTTAAATTTTTTTAACATCTCTAAATACATGACATTTCAGTTTGATTTTTATTTAGGAGTTATGGTAACCACAATATTTTATAGAGTGAATTCCCATTGTACAATTTTTAGTGAATAATAGTGGGGAATAATTGAGAATGAATCAGGAACATGGTAAATTGGTCTATAAAATGTAATTGATGGTATGTAGTCAGTTATTGTAATACTGATAGTTAGGAATGGAATAAAATTCTTGGTAGAGGTACTATAGAATTACTGAGTTTGTTTTTAAAAGTTTAGATCTATCATATCATATATTGTTTAGTATGTTGCAGTAGATATTACTTAAATGGTTGGTGTCTGTCTTATAATTGATAGATTCAGGAGTTTTATTTAATGTGTACCATTTCAAGGAAAAGTCGATTTTTATAATTATCAACTTGTTCCAAGATTTTTACATTATTAAAGTCAAAGTTATGTCCTGTCTTCAAGTGGTGATCCACTAACGCACAAGAGTTTTTTCGTATGTTACAGTCACTTTTGTGTTGAGTGACACGTTGTTTAAGCCACTTTTTGTGGCTCGTGTCTGGGGGCTCTGGAGACTGAGACCTCGGAAGCCCTGAAGAAGACATTAAAGAGGATGTCGAAAGCTCGGCTCAATGTATATCGACGTGGTTCAACCCAGAAGACTGGTGAGTTTAATATTAATTTTTATAATAGTATTAATCTTAGCTCTAGGTTTAATATATATATATATAATTTTAGCCCATTGTTTAGCCATTATTACACCATACGAGCTCCTTCCTTGTCAGTTGGCCAAACGTTAGATTAATAAGAAAATTAAATTTTAGAGGTCAAAAACAAAAGTCCAACCTAAACTTTAAAAGTTTTAAATAATCGAACAACATTTTTGGATTACCACAATTATAGAAATTATTATAATATATTAACTAAGTTAAGGAAAAAGAATATCAAAATAGCAGCAAATAAAAAAACACAGAATATGTAATATTAACAAAAAAAAAAATATGAAAGTTTACCACTAAGTGACATCCTTTTTTAACCACGTTCCAAAATTCTTTAAGTACTAGTTATTACCAAGTTTTGGAAAAATTTTGGTGTAAATGAATTTAATATTTCTTGGATTTTTTACGTTAATTCGTCGATGGATATGGCAGAAAGATTCCTAAATATTTTTTTATTTTGCGTCAGAAAATTTTTATCGGGGCAAGTCTGGACTGTTCCAGAAACTTTTTCAGAAGTGGAATGCTATGGTATTTAATCCATTTTAAACCCCTTTTTTGAGGTATTTCAACCTGCGCTGTGCGGCTCCAGATCACGACAGATGCAGAAAATATGAATTTTCTCCTGAGACAGTCGGGATGAACAGTTTTATTTTTCCTACGAATAACGCGACTCTTTTATCTCCAACACATACTCATTGCTACATTGTATTGCATCTTATCGTGAATGTGTCCAATCTGTATGCTCTTTTAATTATTTTGACCCAGTTTTCTTTTATTGAAGTGTTGAAAGTGGTTCTTTCTTATCCTAAAACATAATGAAATTCTTCAAAAACAAATAGTACCAATTTTTCTACTATATAATAATTGTTTTTTAATGAACGTAAAAGATAAACCATTTATAGATAACATTTATTAACGGTTTCTATTTTAAGAACAATTTCCGAAATTGAAATCGAAACGTCAAAATAAACTAATTTTAAAGTCAAATTGTGACTTATTCCCAATAAAAATAGTAATTTGTATTAAGATGTCAGTAGATGTTCTCCGTAGGCGTGGCCATTTGCCACATGTCTTTTCTTGTTAATAAAAGAAAATATTAATTTAGCATGAAATGATCATTCCTAAGAATGTGTACTGAATTAAGAATAAGATGGGCGAAAATTTACTTCTTTTAATAACCTTGAAACCATATATTTGTTTTAAAGTGGTAGGTATGAAAATAAAATTAGTTCTAATGAAATCAAATGAAATAAAAAATATTTACAAAACTATTGTTTAATTTAAAAATAATTCCAAACAATTAGAAATTCTAAACTCAATAAAATTCTTAGTGAATTAAATGGTCAAACCGACCAACACCTTGCGAAAAAACAGAAACCAAATCTATTATACAACGCTTTTCTCATGAGGTTGAATTCATTTGCTGAGATGTTTTGGCTAAGTTCGATTATCTTTTCTTTAGTCTCAGTTGCTCCTAGTTCGTGGCTCGCTTTAAGAGTAATTGGATCGGAAACAATCAGTTTTATCGTTCGATATAGCGCTATGTTCGGCGTTCATGCACAATATAAAAAGGGCACTAGGGGGAAATACGACTGTGATCTTTATCTATTAAGTAAAAACATAATATTGGTCACCTTTGTTAGATATCTCGCTAATTTTTTAATACCCACCATTAATTTTTCCGTGTTTGTTAACGTTATATGAATATACTGATGGCAAATTAAGCTTCTCTGATTCCAAATTTATTTCTGAAACCAAATTGAGTTTCACCACTACTAACTGTCAGCAACAACTGTCACAAGTATTTTTAGTTACATTGTCAAGATGTGGCACATGAGACTTATTATGCATTCATTATTCGTCATTTAGAATAGTTTTTTGCGTTATTATTATTGGGAAAATAAATTAATGATTTTAGTCAATATTTTGGGAAATTTCAATTTTAATTAGCATTATTCTATATATGTTTATATTTTAACATAATCACTACAGTCGTTTAATTGTATCTGGTAGATTCAAAATAAGTTTTCCATTTTAATCTGGTATGTCTTCCTTGTCTTTTTCTTCAGATACTGGTAAATTCGTTAACATCCTTCGCTAATTGGGGCTTTGCGATCTCAAATAGAGCATTGGTTTTAAAAATTGTAACATTTTTTAGGTATACATTTTAAATTTTAGAGCTATGCAGCTATAAGTGTATTTTTGACAGCGATCTTTCATTAAGATTTTTATTTGAGAAATAAAACATCGAAGAAAATAACCGATCCAGAAAATCTGGATAAATAATATTGTCGTGATTAATGTTTCTTCAGATTACACTGTTAAATTTCGGTTACATGAATTTTGTAAGTCGTATATCTACCTTGGATGACTACAGTTACACCGGAATACAGGAGGAAAAATCAATAAAATGGTTTCAGTTGATCGTAAAGTAAAGGTTTTTGAATTGGAACAGGCAACAAGAATTAATGTAGAGCGCACTAGTTATATTTTAGATCATGTCAATTAAACGAAGGATTGAATATGAAACAATTATCCTGCCGATGAGTGCTGCGTTTGCCGACCATTGCCGAAAACATAATCGTGTGACCACTTTTTAGCAGTGTTGGGACCTTATTAAGCGCAATCTTTAGAACTTCTGGTGTCGACTATCAACATTCGTTGATAAAACATCGATCTACTCCTTAATGGATATAATTTGTTAATAAAGCAAAGAAGAAGGAGGCTTAAAATTTCGTTTCGTTTTTTTTTGGAAAAAATCTATAGAACATTTCTTGTAATACAAGCTAAGCTTACAAACCAGAATATTTTATTAATAAAATTAATTAATTTAAAAATATATAAAACATCAGCGTAATTTATTTAAGGTACAGAATACATCCCTGTTTCGTCTCGTATTATATCCCCTCATTTCGTTTTAGACCGTACGTAAAATTTAATCGCCAGACGTTTCAGATAACGATATAGATCATATGTGTATATACGATTTTGTATAAGGGGATATGTGTTTTGTAAGGGATGATTGGTTTAGAACGGATAATGTCAATAAAATTTAGAACGTTGTACATTTTACTGCCTTTTACAGAGCGTTGTATATTTTTTGTTATGAGGATAATTTATAATGAGGGTAGTGTATGAGTTCTCTGTTTAAATTTTGTAGGTTGAGAATGTATTTTCTGATCGTAAAATATTAATCTTGCATTTCTTCTTCTTTACGCGTCAGTATAAGTATCAGACGTTGACAATCACCGTAGAGAAGATTTCATATTCGTCAGCCATATGAAAATGTATTTTTGCGTTTCACATTACGTTTTAAACCGTAGTGTTATCGGCGAAGTAATGTGTTTTATATCTATACCTTTCGAACCTTCTATTTTTCATCTTGATGATTCACTTGATGATTTCACAAATCATCAAGTCATCAAATCAAATCGAAATAAAATAGAATACAATAAAATCAAACAAAATACAATAAAATACAATAAAATACAATAAAATACAATATAATACAATAAAATACAATAAAATACAATAAAATACAATAAAATACAATAAAATACAAAAAATACAATAAAATACATCAAAATACAATAAAATACAATAAAATACAATAAAATACAATAAAATACAATAAAATACAATAAAATACAATAAAATACAATAAAATACAATAAAATACAATAAAATACAATAAAATACAATAACATACAATAAAATACAATAAAATACAATAAAATACAATAAAATAAAATAAAATACAATCAAATCGAATCGAACTGGTGATCAAATAAAATCTATTATCGAATCGAATCGGAATCGAATCAAATAAAGAATATAATCAAATATCGAATCGATTATCGATATTGATCGAATCGATTATCAAATCAAATCGATTACCAAATAGAATCCTTGATCGAATCGAATCAAATTAAAACAAATATCGAACAGATTATATTATCGAATAAAATCGAATGAATTATAAAATCGAATCGATTGTTGAATCAAATAGAAATAAAATAAAATAGAATAGAATAAAATATGCTATCCTTTCTCTCCTCGATCACTCCCAGAGTGCCACATCCCGTTTTTTTAATTAACCTTACGCTCGTCGTTAATCTTTTCAAATTCTATTTGAAAAACTGTTTCTAATTTCCTTATGTTCCTTGAATTACTTTATTTATTTTAGATAAATCTTTTATTTACTACTTTTACCACTGTCCTCACTATATATATATACATATATATATATATATATATATATATATATATATATATATATATATATATATATATATATATATATATATATATATATATATATATATATGTTATATATATATATATGTTATATATATATATATATATATATATATATATATATATATATATATATATATATATATATATATATATATATATATATGTTAAAGACTATATCTTCTAGCAATAGCTGCTATCGCTTTGTTTTGTTGAATTAAATGGCCAAATGTATGGCCTAGGAGGACAAATTCATTACACTTATCATTACAATATCTCCTAAAGCTTCACCACCACAGTGGTTAGCGTACAGAGACGCCACTTGCTTTGGCTTTGGTGAAGCTTTAGGAGATATTCGTTGGATTTTCCGAGTTTAAATTTGTATCAGCCCAAGTGTCTGATGAGACTGTGATAGGCCGAAATGATTCAGAACCCTTTATTGATACCGATTCGAGGACGGGAAGTTTAACGAATTTGTCCTCCTAGGCCATATATATATATATATATATATATATATATATATATATATATATATATATATATATATATATATATATATATATATGTATATGTATATATTGATACGATTAGGGTTTATAGAAAATAATTTATAAGTTATATACTACATAATATTAGATATTTGGTTGTTTTAAATAAGTTATATACTAGAGAATTTTATAAAAATTATTTATGTGAGGGCATTTTAAGAAATTAGCATATAATAATTGTAAAAAGTTGTGTTTTAGTAGTTATGATTTTGTAGATATTTTTAAGTGAGCCATGTGACTAGGCAACACACTATACCCTCCATTCCTAAGTGTCATTTTAAGAATTTTACGAATATAAGTGGGGTTATATTGTTTGAAATGTGTATTTTATTAAATTAGAGTGTTAGTTACTAATTTGAATGTTTATTCTGATCTGAAAAGCCTAAATGTCAACAAAATTATTAATAGAAAAGAATGGAATTCTCTGGATCAGCGGAGATGGCCATGTTTGCGAAATGGTTTGTTCCAGAAAATTCAGACAAGTATTTAATAGAACTAAATAATACATGATTTCTTACGAGATGGTTCTAGAATATCCAAAAGATATAAATACCCGTGATTTGGATTCAAGATGGCAGTTTTGGAAGTTTTTAGTCAGAAGTCAGGCCAGTTCATTATGAAAGTTAATAGACACATTTAGTTAGTGAATAGTGAAGTAAATTGTTCAGAATTTTCAAGAAGTCAGTCAGAAAAGTTTGGTAAGAAATATGAAAGTTAGTTGGAGTCAGTGAATCAGGTACAAATAGTCAAATTGTTTAATATAGTGAGTTAAATGAAGATTAAAAATTATGCATATAATTTAATGCACA
This sequence comes from Diabrotica undecimpunctata, assembly GCF_040954645.1. NCBI lineage: Eukaryota > Metazoa > Arthropoda > Insecta > Coleoptera > Chrysomelidae > Diabrotica > Diabrotica undecimpunctata. Next base: position 76,352,814 of record NC_092804.1, on the reverse strand, counting down.
TTTATAATTATACACAAATAATTATTGAAGATAAAAAAAGGTATATTGGAAGAAATTAAATTATATTATGGTTGGAGATTAGTATAAATCAACTTATAATAATTGGATATTGGTATATTGAAAAGAAGAATAAATATAAATGCTGTTTGCTGGTTTGGTTGGTGGTGTATAAATGCTGGTGAAGAAAACTATATCTTAAATTGGTAGAAGCTGATAATTGGAAAAAGTAATTTCACACGCAAATTTGGCGCCCAACGTGGGGCGCCAAATTGTTATGATGTGTTGTTTGTTTGAATGATGAGCAATGAGTTTTTTTAATAATATAATATATAGGGTTTTTATCGCGGTTCTCAAAGAATTAGCTTGTAAGTACTTTTTTAAATTATCTTTATTATAACTATTATGAAACACACATATATATATCTAACCTAGCCAATGTAAATTTAAAATAAACTATCTTTAAATTGATATTCTTATAAAACTAATTAAATTCTATAGACAATCTGAAATTTAAACAAAACTATCTTCAAAATTGAAATTGTTATGACACTAACTAAATTATATTAACAAAATTTTGTACCTTTCTTTCACTGAATGCCTAAATGAACTGTTTTCTACTATATAGATTCTAATCACCACTGAATGTCTTCGTACTTCAGTTATCCTTGTTTTTTGTGAAATTACTTTTTCCAATTATCAGCTTCTACCAATTTAAGATATAGTTTTCTTCACCAGCATTTATACACCACCAACCAAACCAGCAAACAGCATTTATATTTATTCTTCTTTTCAATATACCAATATCCAATTATTATAAGTTGATTTATACTAATCTCCAACCATAATATAATTTAATTTCTTCCAATATACTTTTTTTAATCTTCAATAATTATTTGTGTATAATTATAAATGTGCATTAAATTATATGCATAATTTTTAATCTTCATTTAACTCACTATATTAGACAATTTGACTATTTGTACCTGATTCACTGACTCCAACTAACTTTCATATTTCTTACTAAACTTTTCTGACTGACTTCTTGAAAATTCTGAACAATTTACTTCACTATTCACTAACTTTCATAATAAACTGCTTGACTTCTGACTAAAAACTGCCATAACTGCCATCTTGAATCCAAATCACGGGTATTTATATCCTTTTTTGATATTCCAGAACCATCTGGTAAAAGATCATGTTCCAATTTGTTCTATTTCTTCGATATAGATGTTATCGAAAAAATATCTGTTCGATCCACCGCCATAATCATTATTTCGAGAATGTTCGACCGTAAACAATGGTCAAATTCTGCATTCTGTAGAATTCGTTCATTTTTTATTGATAATTTTGTTTACATTTAGGCTTTTCAGATCAGAATAAACATTCAAATTAGTAACTAACACTCTAATTTAATAAAATACACATTTCAAACAATATAACCCCACTTATATTCGTATTATGATTAATTTCTATCTGTCAATCCACTGTATAGTTGGTTGCCTAAGCACATGGCTCACTTAAACATATATCTACCACATTATAATTACTAAAATACAACTTTTTACAATTATTATATGCTAATTTCTTAAAATGCCCTCACATAAATATATTTTTATAAAATTCTCTAGTATATAACTTATTTAAAATAATCAAATACTTTTTTATATCTAATATTATGTAGTATATAACTTATAAATTATTTTCTATAAACCCCAATCGTATCAATATATATATATGTGTATATATATATATATATATATATATATATATATATATATATATATATATGTGTATATATATATGTGTACTTTCATACTTTCATTTTGCTTTCCGTGGTCAGATGTTTGTTTCTTTATATGGTTTCTCAGAGGCAACCACTTACTCTTGCCGCTTTTAATGCTTGCCTTGTGGACTCTGTTCTTATATACCTGTCACTGGTGATCTCTACTTCTAGGTAATTGAATTTCAATACTTGTTCTACAATTTTGCCCTCTATTTCTAGTTTGCATCTACGCAGCTCTTTACTGATCACTATACATTTAGTTTTTTCTACTGATATTCTCATATTAAGTTTGTTTTCTGTGATATTGAAGGTGTGTAGCTGCCTTTGAGACGCCACTTGCTTTGGCTTTGGTGAAGCTTTAGGAGATATTCGTTGGATTTTCCGAGTTTAAATTTGTATCAGCCCAAGTGTCTGATGAGACTGTGATAGGCCGAAATGATTCAGAACCCTTTATTGATACCGATTCGAGCACGGGAAGTTTAACGAATTTGTCCTCCTAGGCCATATATATATATATATATATATATATATATATATATATATATATATATATATATATATATATATATATATATATATATATATATATATATGTGTATATATATATGTGTATATATATATGTGTATATATATATATGTGTGTATATATATATATATATGTGTATATATATATGTGTATATATATATATGTATATATACATATATATATATATATATATATATATATATATATATATATATATAACGGAGCTAGAGCCCTTTGAAGATGGCGCCTTGTCATTAACTTCTAGTAAGAAAAACGGAAACTGGTATGATTATTTATTCTCCCGAGTTGAATCGATTCCATCGATTGCGAATTTCTACTACCAGTCATAGGCGTCCGTTTTGGGTTAGTCAACGGTTATTTTAATACATAACTCTTTTGTCTTTAACTTTTAAGCATTCCTTATACTAGATTATTAAATTTTCAGGAATTCCAGTATCAAACGGTACTCCTACTTTAAGTCTGTAGGATACATAATTTTCTTGAAAAATCGATTTGAAAATTTTTCGTAATGAAAGTTAAATTAATAGGTACCTTAATTAGTTTTATAAATTATCTTTTGTTTAAATAAATGCAGCACACAGTTCGTAAAAAAGTTTGGAAAAGGAAGCAAAAATTCAAATTGAAACCAAACTTTATTTAAAGGGGTTTAAAAACAAAGTATAGAATAGAATAAAATGGGTCAATATGGCCGCTCTCTGGAAGATAGGCACATTAGGAAGAAAAAGAAAGTATTTATTACGATGAAAAAAAAAACTAACACAAAAGAATGAGTATTACAAGTAGATAGGTACCAAAGATGCTCGATGTGATGAACATTAGTATCTATGCATAAATTTGACCTTTTGCTTAGAGAACGCTGAAATCTTTCAAAAATTCCAAAGTTATTTCTAAATTAGTTGCAAGTATGTTGTATCCTTAGTCAGAGTTGTGCACATTTTTGTATCAGAACGAAATAAACAAATGCTTTTTTGTATCATCAAACACATTAATCGCAAAAATTAACGTGTTTGCGTTTAAAAATTTTAAACTGTTTTTCCTTATGTAGTGTAGTGTAATGTACAATTTTATGTTTATGACATTCTATGATTGTTGGATAGACCAAAATTAACGAAATGTCCCTGAAGATGCTCTAGGAAGCGAAAGTACTTGGGCAAGATTTAATTAATAAACTGTGCTCGATATCTGCCTTTTATTTGATTAAAAAATAATAATAATAATTACCAATAATTAAAATAATAATATTTGTGACCACTTTTTGGCTGGCTACCTATTATGGATGTATTCTTCCATTCTTAAGTATATATAAAAATGTCAGTTTAATTAACTACATCTTTAATTAACAAAGTTATGAATGTAGTGATCTTGACGTAAGATCTTAGACTGTTAGTAGCAGTTTTTAATTCAGGAAACTTGAATATATTGATAAGGCCACGAGTTTTATTATCTTTGACGTATATTGTAGCTACAAAGTGCCATTTTGTCAATACACGAGGGCAAACCTGGTACTAGGTCGTTCATGCATAGCAATACTCTGTTTGTTATTACCTCATTTCTACAGTTCTACTATACTTTTGGCCAAGAAATGACACAAGTTTCCAATACGCCACAAAGAGATGGAACTGAAGAGAGAAAGAATATTCATAACGACATATTCTTCGTCTGAAATCTCATCAAACTATGTTACATATTACTTGTTAAATTTTAGTCTTTATTTTCGATTTGTAAATTTATTATCTTCACATAATTTTATTATATTCGAATAAGTCATCCTAATGACTACTATATTTTACTTATTCCTCCTATTTACGTAATTCTCCAAATAACAAGTCCAAAAAAATAATTTAAATATAAATTTCATAGTTTATGACAAAATAACGTCATTATGTTTTTGCTAATAAAACAAAAACATTGTTGCTTACATGTTATTTTAATATTAACCTACAGATTTGCACTCATTGATGTAGTAACTTCCAGACCCTACCGCTCCCACCAATCAAAAATACGTAATATAACATCTATGTGGATTTTCGACGGTATAATGGCGTTCATATGGAAAATTATAAAAAGTTTTGTAGACAAACTGCAACTATTAGTTTTTTCTAAATTGCTCTCTCGGGCTAGGAATGTTCTCCCTGTTAAAAACAAACAATTTCATTTCTAAGACATAGTGCAAACGATATTTGACAAAAGATTAATATTACATACAAGACAAAAATCTTCTTCTTCTTCGTGCGACTAGGATTACTCGTGTTTGTCTGCCTCTTATTCTGTTTCAGTCGTTGTTGACTGACCATTATCTTTCCACCTTTTTGGCGGCCTTCCAACGGGTCTTCTGCTATAGGGCTTGTTGTTTTTACAGATGTTCGCTAATCTATCTCGTCCCCTTCGGTTTACATGTTCTTTTCAGTTTTTTTTCTTTATCCACCTGTTAATATTTTGAATTTTGCATTGTTCACGTATACTTCTGTTGGTTTCTCTGTCTCTTAATGATATGCCCGTTATTGATCTTAATACTTTCATTTCGATATTGTTGATTTGTTGTTTCGTCTTTCTTGTATCGGACCTTGTCTCCGCTGCATATGTTAGGATTGGTCTTACTGTTGTCTTGTATACTTTCATTTTGCTTTCCGTGGTCAGATGTTTGTTTCTTTATATGGTTTCTCAGAGGCAACCACTTACTCTTGCCGCTTTTGATGCTTGCCTTGTGGACTCTGTTCTTATATTCCTGTCACTGGTGATCTCTACTTCTAGGTAATTGAATTTCAATACTTGTTCTACAATTTTGCCCTCTATTTCTAGTTTGCATCTACGCAGCTCTTTACTGATCCCTATACATTTAGTTTTTTCTACTGATATTCTCATATTAAGTTTGTTTTCTGTGATATTGAAGGTGTGTAGCTGCCTTTGTAGGTCATCTTCGTTATCAGCAATTAGTACTGCATCATCAGCATAACATAGTATCGTGATTTTATGCGCTCCCATGTGGTATCCGTGTCGTTTTCTTACTTCGTGAATTATTTGATTCATTACCATATTGAATAACAATGAGCTGAGCGAGTCAACTTGGCGGATTCCTTCTTTTAGTTCTATGCATTATGTTTCCCCTGTTGGCATTATAACTCTGGTGTTGTTGTTCTTGTTAATTTCATTAGTTGCCCTTATTATCTGATGGTCTATTTGTTCAGCTTATAATAAATAATTTAAGATGTCATTTCGATTCACCCTGTCAAAAGCACTTTTTAAATCTACAAGGCACATGTATGCTGGTTTTCCATATTCAATAGACTTCTTTTCTTCTTCTCTCTAGACAAAAATCTTAAATGTAAAATACCGAAGTTTCTGTTATAGAATGAGGGTTTTGCCTAAATTTAAAATAGTAATATTAGTAAAGTATTAATAATCATTGTAAATCAAAACTAATACCAATAACCCACAAATTTTAATGCTTATACTCCTTGCTATTCGTAGCTGTCTATGAGAATAAAAATACACAGTATACACTCACCAAAAGGGTGACAACTGATTTATACGCTTTAATCACATAAAAACTGTTCAACATCACCCTAGCGACAAAAATAAATTACTTTGTACCTTTTCTCACAAAAAGTTCCTTCGAATGACCGTTGTCCGAAAATCGGATTTCTTGTTCCCAATCATTAGTCATGTGGTCCCCTTGAAATTTGGCAAAGCAAAAGTCTTATATGTCCTCTTGTCATGTATTTAAAGAGTCTATAAATCAAGAGGATAAATGGCCGTATAAGATTTTATGTAGTTTTGCAAATTACTCTCATATTGTAATTTTGTGCAACATAAGTTTTTTATATTTATTATTAAATAATCGGTATTTATTAACAGATTTTTAAAATCAATATATGTTAGAACAATACTCCCCATTCTTAATTTTATTCGTTCGATTTTATTTATAAAATATTGAAGTATATCGTCGGTATTCTGCGAAAACCAGGTAAATGACAAATTTTAAAATATTGAGTTAAGTATACCAAAATTCTCAGCTTTTTCCGCTCTACATACAGGTAAAACCCAATAAATGATACGACTTACCATTCAGCAGATAATTTATGTAATAAACAAATAAGTTACACCTAACCAATTTTTCATTTTCAAATAAAACAATATATCGCTACTTACTTCCATAAAATTAAAATTCTGTTGCATGTAAAACAAACTAAGCCCACATATATTATTATGCCGGACAACAATATATTTCTACTACTGCAAACCATATTCAGTAAAAAGGTGATAAGTGTCTTTAATATATTTTACGTGTATAATTTATTAAAATTTCTCTTTCATATCGACTAGTAAAAACCTTTAAGTACACTTACTTCATTCTACCTGAAAACGGTTTGAGTTAAAATTTAGAAATGATTACTAAGCTAAAACCATAAATGATCTTAATGGTGTTAAGTTAAAAGATTATGCTAAAATTAAGCAGACTATTAAATAAAATTGCTTGTCTTCTATATTTGTGGCTAGGAAAGAAGTTTTAAAATACTTTGTTAATAGGTATTAATTAGTTACTTCTGCAATATCTGTGTTTTTTAGATTTCTTTGAAACTGAAGACAGCAGTTCAATTCTTGTTGATTCTTAGAACAATATAGTATAAATGATGGAATCCATTTTTGAAAGTGACTTTTCAGATGTACACCCCACATATCAGCCAAGTGAAGAGGGATCACTCTCTAGTAAGTCTGTATGAACTACAAACAGCTGATCTTGATAGCCTAAATTATGAGAAAGAAAATACTGAACTAGGTGCACCCACAAACTATTTAGTGTCAACTGAAATCGCTAGTTGGATATTAAATCTACTTCTTGACAAAGTATGGAAAGACGTACATCCACTAAAACGTTAGAGAAAAGGTAACTCCAAAGAATGGGTAATAAATGTCGCAAAAGGGTGGCATGCTAAGGGTTTGCCTTATGAGATAAAAAAAGAATAGACCAGCAAAATTGCCAAAACCAGTTAATTGTTCAGAGTGCGTTTACAAATGTGCCAGTTATTTACCGAAGATTACAGACAAAGACTATGTCGTGATTATTGGAAGTTAGAATATATAGGCCAGAAAAATTGTCCTATTGCACGTATTAAAATGTAGCCACGAAAGAGAGTCAGTGCAGTTTGTTGAAATTTAAAAAGACCATCTGCATTTTTTCAAAAAGTCTTACTTTTCTGTGAATGGTCAAGACATACAGGTATGTGAGAAATTTTTTTGTAAGACAACGGCATGCAAACATACACCGCCAAATAAAACAAGCAGTGAAACCCAACAAATCGTATAGGTTATATATCAATCATATTGAGTCTGTTCCAACCATGGGCTTACATTATATTCGCCAAAGTTGAAAGCGTAGATAATTGGACAATAGTTGTAGGGGTCAAATGAGTTGCTCATTTCATTTGATAAACATCACGACAACTAACCTCAATTAGTGTAAGATGCAAAATAATTCTTTATCTGTATTTTGTACTAATTTTGTTTATTGTAGCACCCTGATGATGCAAATAAATATTTGCGAAAGCTTGGTTTACTAAAAAGAGTACTTCATTGTCCTATCTTCCGCTGCACACCCAAATATTGGAGTTTTGTATATATATTGATGGTAAAAGCATAATGTATCGACGCGAAAATGATAGTAGGATATATATATATATATATATATATATATATATATATATATATATATATATATATATATATATATATTTATATATATATATATATATAAATATATATATATATAAATATATATAAATATATATATATATATATATATATATATATATATATATATATATATATATATATATATATATATATATATGTGTGTGTGTGTGTGTGTTTGTGTATACCAGACCTGCTTTTGTCTGGAGGACCTATACATAACAATTATTAGAAGATTAAAACAATTTAATTGACTGCAAAACGAGCGGCGTAGAACAAACGGCTTACAGAGAAGAAAAAATAATGTGACTATAATTATCATTTTGTAAATTAGGCGTCCTGGACAGCATCAAATGAGTTATCAAAACATTTTTCCCTGTTCAGTGGTGCTCTAACTAGAGCATACAATGGGGAGTGTAAGGAGGTTATAAGTATAGTCTTATGATTCTGACTAATATACTTAACAAGTTAACACTTAATTTTTAGTCTCTTTTTGTAATCAGTTTAACCTAGGTTTTATTTTAAACTATTGTTCTGAAACTGTAGTACGAGTAGAATTCTTCTGGAATTTATCCATGTATTTCAGCTATTGTTTGTTAAATGAATTACCGAACACTTATTTAAGAAAAACTAAGTTAACGCTAAAATCGCGATAAAGCTGATTTTTATGGAATAAGATTGCATAAATGTGCTTTATAAAATTAGAGCAAAATTAAGAAAAATAGATTAGCTAATGTATATGTGGGTTTACGCTACAACTTCTCCGCAAATAATGAAATATTAATGAAGTCTTTACAGTATACACACAAGGCGCAGTCGGGTAGGATACCTTGAAGCGGGATAATTCTGTATTTAATATAAATCCCCAAAATGGCTGTAAGCGTGACAAATTGAGATGTTTAGCGAGTAAATTTTCGCCGCAACAAGATTAATGCATTCGGCGTGTCGGATCAAGAAAACCACGTGACACCGCTAGAGAATATTCACTGCGTTCGCGCCGAAAGATTCCGCTGCCTAAAATTCGAGAAATGCGGTATACAAATAGATATAATAAACAACAAAGCAGGATTGTTGTCAGAGAAAATAGTTGGGTTGGTAAAACCATCGCGTATAATGTGGCAATTTTAAGTTTTAATCAAAACCCTCTTAAACTAAACTTGAAAATTTACTAAGACAGTGTCGTACAGAATTACTCAGTTCCGTAAATATTGTAAGTTCATTTTCTTTGTAAGTAGACTAAAATGTTGATAAAGGCATTGATTAAAATCTCAAAAAAAACGTTACGAAAATTATTATATATATACACCGGTATTTTTAGGCGGTACGCCCTTCCGGTAGGGATCTTTGGATGAGTATCATCGAGCCGCAAGACCTTATCTCCTGCCGTACTGCTCCAACATAGGCCGATCACACACCAGCATAATCTAGTCTAAGCCGCAGATTCATTTAGAATTTTAAACTGCTTTTGTTTTCTGTACACCGAGCTGGGGATCGAACTCACATCCACAAAACCACTCGCAGTGAAGCGAATGAGAACCGGCCGCCCAGCCCGCTTGGCTATCTGACCGATAGAAAATTAATAATAGTATTCATTAAGATCAAGATAATATTTGTAAGATTCTTTCGACTAAACGTCTTTCGGCATTATGACCAAATGTTTAAGTGTATGCTGTTATTTTCATTTGTTTCGATAAATAATAGCGAGCGAATCTATATTGTTTAACTTTTTTGGGCAGTAATATGTATGCTATATACAATGTTGGCTACTCACAAGAGTCTACCGCCAATATCAACTGGATTTTATGAAAATGCTGAAACAGGTCGAATTTCATTCGTAATATCTTTGTACGATATATACATTTGTCATTTGTCAACTCACCCTCTTTTAGTCCTGCAAATCCTTACCAAATACGCGAGAACTCTGCTAAATCTGCTAAGCTAAATATTGTTACTCGTATTTTTATTCTTATTTTTATTTATATACGAGTATATATATATATATATATATATATATATATATATATATATATATATATATTATGATTATTTATTCCAACGTATGTATTTAAATTATAATATAATTTATATTATATGGAGATACCGGCAAACCTAAACTGTGTTCTACTGATTGGATGTTAGACAAGAGGTTAGATATTAACTTCTTATTTTTTGAGTTCTAACTAGTAACACTAAAGAAGTAACAATTATTAGAATTATTTCTTGGTTTCTTCATACCACAGAAACAGCATATTTAAAGGATTTTTTCTGCTTTTTTATCCAGTTTCTTATCTCTTTAATACATACATAAAAACCTTTTGTTTTTCAATCACACACTCATCACCTATATAACAAAAACTGTCAACAAAGTTTTTGTAACTGTAGTTAGATATTAGACTAAGAAAAAGCGAAAGTTATGTTAAGTTGGCAGTAAGCAAAATATCAGATAGTAATAGAAATGTTTTAACTACATTAAAGGTGTTTAAATTAATGTTTATTTTATCTCCAATAAAATCTTTTATTAATTTATTAAACAATGAACAGAAAATATTTACTGTGTAACAAAAATTAAAATTTGTTTTTCCGCCAGTGGAGTACAAAATAGGGGCCAAATGTTGGGACTAATACTGCAAGTGCGTCACTGGTTAACGTTTTTAAAAGTTACATTTTTGAGGTGTTAAACCGTTAATAGAGTATAAAAGCACCCTGTAATTTGGTTATTTAAACAACTGTTGTAATTTGTGCCAATGATTGTGAAATGTTCGGCGATAAGTGAGTGCATCGGTATTACAGTAAAACCTCGATATAACGGACTCATTGGGGGGACTGGGTGTCCGTTAAAGCCGAAAGTCCGTTATATAAAAATATGTTTAAAATAAATCAAAATACATACTTTTTTTTTGAAAATGTATGTACACTGAATTTAGATATATATAAAAGATACAAAATACAAACAAAATTCTATTTAATTGTATTCGGACATTCGTCGTGAAGTGACGTTGCTGTGGATATCGACGCGCTTGCTGTCGGTAATCCTGTTTTGAACAAGTTTCGTTTGCACTTTCGATGTTTGCTGTTATTTTATGATCTACCCTCTAAAATTACGAAAATGCGTAGAATACAGTTGAACTATTTGATGAATAATCAATAAATGTTATTAGATCGTCGAGATGCGATCTTACCTCTGATAACTTCATTTTTAACGGTCTTGTTTTGTCGTCTTGTTCGCTATCTTCACTTCCGTCCTAATTTTTTAGGTTCATAACTTCATCTGCTATTTCACTTTTAGTCATGATGTTATACCCAGGGTCACCTTCATCTACTTCTAGCCATTGTAAAACATCTTCCTCGGCTACATGTTCTCCGGCATTATTATGTATTGTTCTACAGAAATAAGTAACTTTCAACGCTTCTTTTCTTTTCAATTAAATCTATGTCTGCATGTTGACCATCAAACAAATTTTTCCAACTATTTTTTAATGTTTGTTCTTTCACCTCCTATCATGCTGTAGCGAAATTAAAAATTGTTGATTTTAAATTGTAAGACCTTAAATTTTGCAAGGTACGCTGCCCTAGTGTATCTTCCGCATTATCTTCATCGTGCCATACAACCATTACTTCGTCTAAAAACTTTCTGCGATATATTCGTTTGGCTTCCAAAATTATTCCCTGATCCATGCTTTGAATAAGCGTTGTTGTATTTTTTTGGTAAAAACATAAACCTAAAGTTGCCATCTTCTGAACGTAGAATATTCTCAAAGGAGTGAGCAGGAGCGTTGTCTAACAGCAATAAACATTTCACCTATTCTGGCATTATTTTCCAATTTCTTCTCTTGAAATTTTGAGGTACTTTTTTTGAAGCTACAAATTCTTTGAAAAACCAATTTTTGAAAATATCTGAGGTGAACCATATACCTTCTTAGAGCTATGATGCATAACATCTTTTAAAACTCTAGATTTACGAGATTTACCAACTATTACTGGAGTCAATCTATGCGATCCATCGGCGTTAGCACAAAGCAGTGCCGAAATCCTGTACTTGATGATTTTTCTTCCAGAATTCGATTGTTCATATTTGGAGGCTTGTGGGCTTTCAGGCAAAGTACACCATAACAAACCAGTTTCGTCAACATTTTAAATCTGAGATTCTAATAGCATTTCGTTACTCACATGTGCTACTAATATTGCCTAAATGGTTCTCTTTCTTCTGTTGGTGCACTTGAAGCTTCGCCGGAAATTCTTTTATTCATGATTCCGTGCCTTTTGCGACAGCTCCAGGGCCATCCATTACTTGCTCTGAATGGTATGTTTATATGATTTGCCAATTTAATTGCAGCAGATTTCAATTTGACTGCTCGGACCGGGATCCCACTAGAACGTTGTTGGCCATACCATTTTAAGATTGCTTCTTCCAACTTCCAGTGAAGTTTCACGAGCCAATTTCATTCGCTTAACAGTATGTTTTTTTTTTACATTTGAAGGGATTATTTGTCCGTTATATCCGAAGTCCGTTAAATAGAGGTCCGTTATATCGAGGTTTTACTGTATTACCAAATTTGATGTTTAAAAACGAAATTATAAGTGTACTTTATTCATCCAATTTACATCCCCATCGCCTTCTTCTGCATCTATGCGGCTCATGTTTATTTTAACATATAATTTGAATGACAATGTATCAAATTGTAATTTAACGTAATTTAACTGACAAAAATTTGCATCCAAGAAATCTAACAAGGTGGAATTATTTTAAATTTTCGACTCATTCATTTTTGCTATTGTTTTGTTCATAAATGCAAGGAATGTACACGATCAGAGTAATCATGATATTTAAATTGTTGTCTTAATTTTGAAATATATATATATATATATATATATATATATATATATATATATATATATATATATATTTATATATATATATATATATATATATATATATATATTTATATATATATATATATATATATATATATATATATATATATATATATATATATATATATATATTAGTAAAAATATCAAAAGTCAGGAGTGTAGAGTGTCCTGGAATCAGTATTACCTTCTATTAACCTATACAAATTTCAAACTATATAACTATATAGGTATCATGATCTTTATATTGTAAGTCAATATACAACGCATCTATAATTGACTCTCTTTAATTACGAAATTTTCTCTAAAAACAGGCCTTAAAGCCTTAAAAACTTACATACTGGACAAGGATTTAATATAAAGTTGAGCATCGTTATTAGTTTCTGAAACATTTTAATAATTTACATGTATACTAACATACGCTTAATTCCAGATTTTAGATTGTGCAACACCGACTATAGTAAACCACCAACACCAGAGGTGGCGACAAGCGAAGAAATAAATAGTAAAGAAGAAAAGGTAAAGGAAGCATTAAGGGAATTAAAAAATAGAAAATCACCAGGAAAGGAAAGAATACTGAACGAACATAAAGTTCGGAGGACCTGATCTAACCAAAGAACTATTAAAACTAGTCCAAAAAATATTAGAACAAAACAGAATTCCTTAAGAATGAAGATCAAGCATCCAATTACCTCTTTTCAAAACGGGAGACAAATCGGACCCGGAAAGTTACAGAGAAATTGATTTATTAAACACAACAATAAAACTAACAACCAATGTAATAACAAATAAATTTAATGAAATTATAACACTAACAGAAAAACAACAAGGTTTTAGGTCAGGAAGATCATGCACTGAAGCTATATTTATAATGAGGCAGGTGCAAGAGAAATCAACAGAATACAATAAAACAATAAAAATAAAACATGTTTATGTTTTGTGGTCCTTAAGAAGGCATTTGATCGGCATTGAAATATGTAATATGAAGCTGGAAGGTCAGACGATAGAACAATATTAGAACAGATGATGGAAATAAATATCTAGGTATCACATCATCTAGCTACGGAAAGCTCGAAACGGAAGTTTAAGATCAAGTGAATAGATCAAACACAGCCGCAGGTCGCCCAAAAAGTCATCAGACCAATAGTGACATACGCGGCAGAAACACGACCTGACACAGATAGAATGAAAAGGATGTTAAAAATAGCAGAAATGAAAGCACAGAAAAATAGATAGTACAACATTATGGGACAAAGTTAGACGTACAGATATAAGACGTAGATGCAAGGCGAAGAACATAAAGGACTGGGTAAGAAATAAAAGGGTAGAATGGGACAGTCATATAAGCCGAATGACATCAAATAGAGTAGTAAAGACGGAAAAAGATGGTTCCTCAATGGAAAGACGACCAGTAGGAAGACCACGTAGACTATGGAACAACAACTTACTGGAGACACATTAAAAAACAGACAGTCATGTCTATATAAAAAGAAGAAGAAGTAGAAGATATTACAACAAAATTATAACAAATTCTTACCGTATCTACAGATAAAATAGCAAATTAATTCCTGATGCATACATTGATTTTGTGTATGCACAGGAAACAAATTTGTCAGAGAAATATATAAAGTCACTTTCTCCACTACTTAAGAAAATATTGCTCAAAAGCTACTAGTAGTTTATTAGTTGTTCATCCTTATTTCACATTGTTGCAACACTAAGTTTTAAACTGGAAGCTGTTGCAATAACTTTTTGGTACCAAAGGAAATAACTATGCGTGGTATTTAAACCGCACCAAATTATCGTTTTACCCATGCCGAATTAGTGCACCTACGTTTAGCACTCCCTTTGAACTTTATAGCGGTAGGAGATTTTCTTGTTTCAAAGTCATTTTGAGGTTTAATAAAGATATTTGAACGGAAAAAACTCTTGAAATACTGAAAAACTTCTCAACAACATTCTGCTTTAGCTATTATAATTTTATCTACGCTAATATAAGAACTTTCTTTTTATTCCCACGGACAAAATGAACCTTGTTCTGGTTCCTTAAACTCTGATACCTTCAACCTAAGCAAACAAAAGTTATTCTTTAAAGCTCAGATTAATATTTGCCAAAATGAACATTGTTTCGGTTCGTTAGATTGTACTGATACCTTTAACCGAAGTAAACAAAAGTTATTCTTTAATGCTTAGATCAATATTTAATTTAGTTTTTATTGATTATTAGTAGAATTGAACGGAAATGTGTTCAACATATTAGGATGGCGATCTTCCTACCATTTAGAGCGTACTAAGTCATGTAATTACTTCCAACTTGAAGAACCAACCAATGGCGTGGAAAATAAGAACACAAGCAGTTTAAACAATAGGTAATTTAATAATTGAATGTAACTACAACTAAGTTAATATCTAGCCAAAGTTTTAGCGCAAGTTCTTTTATTGAAACCGCCGATCACTGGCCCCCTTACACTAGTCCGCAACACACTACACGAGTACTGATACAGATTAAAATGTTACTAATAATTATCACTTTAACCAAGGATGTTTTCTTTAATATACTTGATTGACAATAAGTGTTCAGTTTTTAACTATAAGCTATGTAACAATGACTAAGTATACTCAATACGCGAAAGTCTAAAACTCTTAAACCAGAAATGCGTCGAATTTGATCGAATACGAAACTAACACTAACTAATATGTGAGAGTTAAACCTCTAACTAAGAAGTGACCAGCTAAGCTGGAATACAATTTTATACTAAATACTTAAAATTCTAATCCAAGCGATTTACGGGGGACAACTTTGATATTTCTATACAGAGGTAGGTAAAACCCACCTTTTGAATTCATTCTAACAGAGAAATTTTGGGAATTGGTCGGAGAAAGTTAATCTGTGGGTAAAAATATTTTTTGAATACATTATCGGTTTTTATGAGAATTTGCTGGAGAATTTACCTCGGTAGATTTTAAGACGTGTAAGTTAATTGCTATAACTGGCGTAGCAACACTTATGTCTCTGTGTCGTAAAGAAATAATAATTGGATATATTTCTTACAGAAATTTATCCAATTATTGTTTCATTACTTCACACAGACAAAAAACTCAAAATTATTCAACTAATATTATTAATTAAAATCAAATATAGTAGGATCGTTTTAGCCTGTCGCATAAGTAATAAAAATGTCTGTTCAGATTTGCCTCAGGTAGTTAGCGGTTCTTAAATTAAAAATATACGGTTTTCTTAATTTGATAATACGACATTAGGGATTTTTTTTAATAAAATAACTTTGTATTATGTTTTATAATAATTGAATATCATAATGTAAATTGATAAGCATTGAGTATGAAATATACAGGGTCATTCACGCAACATGTTGGTTAAAAGTTTTCAAAGTTTTGGTCGTCACTGGTTTCTGCAAACTTGAGATAATGAGTTATGCAAAGCATTCTTCATTTTTTAAATATTTGCATTCTTCTAGTACTTCCGGTTGTACCGGAAGTCGCCATTAAGTTTCTTATTTTAAATAGAAACTGTGCTTTTTGAATCTACGAATATTTTTTTTAGAATCTACCTAAAATTCTGGATCGATTTCTATTTAGATACCATTCTCGAAAAAATAGCCGTTTTTGAGATATTTAAAGTTTTTGAAAAATTTTTCATATTACACATGCAACTTTAAAAATTAATATTGTGGTTAATATTTATGCTGAAAAAACAAAAATTCTTTTTCAGCGTGTACTAAACTCTATTTTTATTTAAGCATAAAAAAATTTGCCAATGTTAATACTGGGTGTTCAAAATTTGTATTATATTTTTATTTTTATATATTTTATAGATATATATATATAAAAATATATATCTATATAAAACAAAGTCTTACTTCTGCTTCCCACACACACCTTCCCAAACCCACCGAGGTAGGTTGTCCTCCTGCGGTACAACCAGCCCCAGCTCCGGAGCCAGGTCTCGACTATTTCGCGGTATCCCCCGTCAGGCAATGGGAGATATCCGTGTATTTACATTTAAGTGGTAGGTTAACCCATTTGGCTTTATCACTACCGGTCAAAGCAATTGTTCGGCGATCTAATGATGGTTGTGTGTGCCGATACTTGCTTTCCCTTTTCTGCACCAAGTGCAGTCGAGAGCGAGCAAGCATCGTATCCTTTCATCCGTCGTCTAATACCCAGTCATTCGTCCAGTCATGTCCTTAATCTACCTTACTTGCTAATCTAATTTTTTTGGTGCTTGCATTCAAGAGCGTCGTGCGGCGTGCCTCCGGCTCTCTCCTGCATGCGGTTTTTGTTTTAATTTTTTTTTGTTTTTTTTTTTGGTGGTTGGTACCCTTTTGTGTTAATTTTTCTATCTACGTCTTAATCTATGGACAGGTATCATCACTATCTGACTCGCTATCCGATTCATCTGAATCTTCATCATTACGAATAATTATAGGTCTTACTTCATCAATAACTTGTTCTATTTAATATGGCTCTAAAATTTTTTTTCAGTATGCTCAATACATTTCCGCCATTGTTCCTCATTGACTTGGTTTAGTGCATCTTGCCAGAGTTGTAAAACGCTGGCTTCGTCGGTGGTCTTACATGGTCTTATCATAGTAGTTTTTAGTGATGCCCCACACCAATTCAATTGGATTGTACTGGCAGTGATATGGTGGTAGTCTTAGGACCTCATGACCATATTTTAGTGCCATTTGGTCAACGACAAATTTTTTCTCAGTAATCTGTTCTTTGCACTTATTTAATAATTCAGCTTTTAAAACTAGATGTTCGTGTTCTATATTTTTCTCCGACAGCCACTTTCTAAAGTCTTCTTTTTTCCAGCTGCTTGTGGGAAACTTTTCCTCCTCTCTGGTGTGATACGAAGCATTGTCTAAGACTATTAATGACGGATTTTCCAGATTTTTTAATAATTTTTCTTCAAACCAATGTTCAAAAATATCGGTGTCCATATTTCCGTGATAATCATCAGTTTTTTTTGTCGAAGAAAATATAAGACTAGCATTGGGTATAAAACCTTCCGTATTTCCTGCATGCAATATAATATATCTTTTGCCATTACTCGCACTAGTACTCGAATAGCATTTGGTAGAATCATCTTGCCAGGATGATTTGGTATTATTTCCTTTCGCAAAAATCCATGTTTCGTCAAGAAACACAAATTGTCTGGCAAATTCGGAATTCTTGTTTTTTAAACAGTTTCTTATAAATTTCCACCTTTTTCCAACAACATTGGACAGCTCGCACAACACTTTACGATTATTGGTTTTTTTGTATCTAAAACCCATAGCTTTTAATACTTTTGATAAACTGGTCAAACTCATATCACAAAGTTTTCTGTCCTTTATTTTTTGAATAAGTGTCTTTCTTGTAACATGTTCTTTTGCTTTGTACATGCCATAAATGATATTTCTGATTGAGATTTTAATACCTTGTGGCAAGTCGAGGGTTTTCGGATGCAAACGAATCCTTTTATTTTCCTTACTTAATTCCTCCTCACTCATTTTGCGAACTCTTTGCAAGGTCCGTTCTGAAATTCCACAAGCTGCACTTGTCCTTTTTTGAACTGCCAGTACTGATGTAATTGGTCCCATGTTGATTTTTTCTAAAGTAAAATAATTTTCCACTTTTAACACAATTCGACGCTCACTCGGAGATATATAAAAGTTTTTTCAATAAATTATCATCAGAAAGCATTCAATTTGCGCTTTTTCACGATTTATAAAAAAATTGTTTTGGTAGCGCTGATTTATCCTCAAGTACTACAGCCGACCAGTAGGAGGTTCGGTACCACAAAGCAGGTAGAAAAGGGAAAGCATAACAGAGTGGCTGTAACTAGAGTCATAAATTACTTTTCGGGCGTTAATCCGAAATACGACAGAATAAAACGTCTTCACTATAGGTAAAAACATTTTAAAAAGGAGATATACATATATTTTTTTCGGAAACAGCCCTAGTATCAAAAACAAATTAAAAATAAAACAAGATAAGCGATATAAAATTATTACTAAGTGATATATTTATTATTTAGTTAAATTAAACAAAGAGGTCTTCTTAAAACATATTTAACAGAATAATTTGGGGACTTAAAAAAACTAGGATACTGAACCTGAATACATATAAAGTTGAGCAGCGTAATTATTTTCTAGAACATTATACATGTAGAACCAAATCCGATAGCTTTCATCTATAATAATATAGGCTTTACCTCAGTTTCCAGATTGTGCAATAAAATTATGCTTCCATCTAGAGATAAAATAGCAATTAATTTCTCATACTAACATTAATTTTGTCTATATATAGGAAACACTTTTTTCAGAAAAAGATAATATTTAAGTAATTTGCGTAAAAGCTGTTCCGAGTTTATTAGTTTTTGATTTGAATTTTATGTTGTTGCCACTAAACATTAATCTGGAAGCTGTTGCGGTATATTTAGAGTGCCTAAAGGGAATAAGTATGTGCGTTATTTATATCGCACTAAACTATCGCTTTAATGATGCAGCATTACTGGACATAGTTTTTGCGCTTTCCTTTTCTTCTATTCTTACGACTATTCAAGAACTAGATCAACTTCGGAGGGTTGTCAAACCCTCCGAAGTTGAAACCCTAAGAAATTAATGAAATTAAAGAAATTTTTAGTAAATATTATTCGCTGTATAATCCCCTACAATATTGCTTAATTGTCTGTTTATTTTAAAAGGTCCAGAAAAAAAGTTTTTCAAAAAATTTGTTCAAAAATTTTTGGTCCGGCACCCTTCCGAGTTGTTTAAAATGGACATTTGTATATATATATATATATATATATATATATATATATATATATATATATATATATATATACAAATATGATTATTTATATTGTATTTATCACTTCATTAATCTCAGTGTCCCGTTTTACGTTTTGGTAAGTTATATACATATATACATATTTTTGCAATAAATATTTGTTTTTAATCTTGTACATTTTAGAATCTTGACAAAGGCAAGGGTTTCCTGTCGAAACGTTGATTTTTATGGAAAATAAAATCTAGTTCCACATGTAATATATAATTTATTGAACCTAAACCCAAGAAAAACTATTTATATATTATTATATATATATACATATATATATATATATATATATATATATATATATATATATATATATTTATATATATATATATATATATTTATATATATATATATATATATATATATATATATATATATATATATATATATATATATATATATATATATATTCGTAAAGAAACCAAATCAAAAACATTTTTCCTACAGAAACGGCCTCACAACGTGGACTACAATAATTTTAAAATCATTTAGAACCATTTTTTGTACGGCAGTTTATTTTTGTTGATAATTGATGTCATTGTTAACAAAATATATCAATGCCGTACAGAAATATTTGATCTTCATATCCCACTTATTAGAGGCAAATTAGTTTTCCTCTCATAAGCACATGTACCGTGAAAAATCTACATCCCTGTACCAGCTCATATGAAGAGTACACTGCAAAAAGGGGGAATGTCAGTTTTTTTCATTTTTTGAGTTAAGGTTGGTAACAGTTACTCTGAATATAGCAGATTAATGTCAACTATCGTTCAAGGCTGAAACGGCGACAGTCAGTGATAAAAAAGCATTTAAATATATGCGGTACCAAGCAAAAACGGGGATAGTCAAAACGAACCAAGCAAAAAGGGGGAATGTCATGTTATTGAATGCCATTTGCTGTTAGCGGTTGAAATAGTAAGAAAGGTTAGAATAATATTTTAACCTATTTATGTGTTTATTTTGTTTGTGACCTAATGTTACTTTTAGTGACGTTTAATAGTACCTAATTATTAAAGAGTGTTTATTATTAAATTATTAAAATATTTTGTGCATATAATAATATAATGGAACCATCCAAGAAAAAAAGAAAAACTGGACGCATGGTGGATGTTATGAAACTACTACGTGTTCAGAGTCATGAAACAGGTGATGACTGTAAGTGCAAACGATTGCAATGTTTTAATAAAATAACAGAAGAGAATAGGCGTTTTATAATAAATCATTTTAATTCTTAAAATTATAATGACCAAAATTCTTATCTGGGTGGTCTTATTTCTGTGCGACCAGTTGCTCAAAGAAGAAGCAGGAAACCAGAAGAGGTGGCTAAATTAAATGATGCATCTTACTCATATAAAGTTAGATATACTGCCGATAACATCGTAAAAGAAACTGTTGTTTGTTATTTAGCATTTATCTCTCTTCACGGTATCACGAAAAAGAGGCTACAAACTATTCAATTCAGTTTGAAAATGTTTGGGATTGCTCCAAAAGACAAACGTGGATTAAACAAAAAACCCAACAAAAAACCGAAGGAGGTAGTTGATTGTGTGATTAATCATATTAAATCTTTCAAGGGTAGAGAAAGCCATTACAGCAGAAACAAAACCAGTAAATTATACCTACCTGATGAATTGAATATTAAAAAAATGCATGAAATGTACAAAGCTCTTCAAAATCCCATTGTTTCATATGAGTTTTATAGAGGGATATTTAATACAAAATACAACATTTCCTTCGGGTATCCACGCAGTGATACATGCAGTGAGTGTGACAAATTCTTAGCAGAAATGAAGTCACTCAAACTATCCCTAGAACATCTTCCAGTTGGTACTGAAGTCTCACGGCAAGAAATAGAAGCACATATTGGAAAGTTGCATATTGCTAATAGTGTACACAAAGCAAAAGCTGAAACTTTTTATGATAGAAAGAGATCTGCCCGTAAGAAAGCAATGAAAACAGTTGAAATGGAAGCCATTGCTTTAGACTACCAGAAGAATCTAAATCTTCCTAATATTACAACAAATGATGCATACTATAAAAGACAATTAACTTTCATTTCTTTTAATATTCATGTGATGTCAACTAATCAGCCAATTTTTTATTGCTATCCAGAGACAGTTGGAGGAAAAGGCTCAAATGAGGTAGTCTCATTTCTTCATAATTTTATATTTTTGTGTCTTAACGAAAATATACGCCACTTAGCCATATTTTGCGATTCATGTGGCGGACAAAATAAAAACTTTACAATGTTCCGTTTCCTACACTACGTTGTTCACATTGCTAAGAGGCTATCAAGCATTACCGTCACTTTTCCAATGCGTGGGCATTCGTATTTAGAGTGTGATCGAGACATGGCATTGGTATGTCAAAAGACAAAAGCTGAAGTTCCTCAAGATTGGATTACTGAAATTCGTACGTGCAGAACCAAGCCTACTCCATTTCAGGTGATTGAAGTAGATCAACCAATGATTAGGGATTGGTCAACACTACTGGATTGTTATTACAAAAAGAAATGTCCATTTGCATCAAGACCTATTAGAGAGTTTAAAATTTCTGAGGATCATCCTCGAATAGTGGAACACAGATCAAGTTACAATGGGCATTGGGAATCTTCTGTGATTCGTGAACCAATCAAAGACCTAACTGAAGTATACCCAAAAGGCCAATTTGAGTTGCCACAAAAATTATACAACGGTGAGTATATCATTATTATTATTATTATTGTTTTTAAAAAATGTTTCTTTTAGCACTTTTACCAATATCAGATGCTAAATTTAAAGATCTACAACATTTAAAGACATTTTGTGGACCAAAAGCAAAGACATATTTTGAAAATTTACCAGTCGCAGAAGTCACTAATCAAAAAAAGAAAAGAAGAATACTTTAAGTTATATGTTCTAAACGATTATCTAGTTATTTACGAATAAATACTGCAATAACACCGGTTTTAATTTTTTACACTACTTCAAAAAGGTTTGCCAAGAAATAAATAATGTCAAAAATAAATAAAACTTATATGTAACCTTTTAAAAACATTCCAACAATCAAAACAATATATATCAGAAGTTGCCAAAAGTAACAATTTTTAAAATGTGGTGCTCTAAACCTTTAAAACCAGGTTTCTCAAAATTGTACTTTATTGACATTCCCCCTTTTTGCAGTGTACTCTTCATATGTACTGCATTGCAAAAATACAGTTCATTAAATTTGTATTACCTACCTAAATTTATAAATGCCGTACAAAAATACCCCCCCCCCCTTGAGTAGTAAGTTTACTTTGACTGAGTACTCACCTGTACCAATAAAAATTATAATTCATTCATAAAACCAAGAAAATATCACATTTTTAATTTAATATTTTACAAGCTTGTTACATTTTTGCAGTTATCTGTGAATAATGAATAAATCATATTTTCCTTATTAAATAAAAAACAATTTTTAACAAAATTTTTATGTTGGCAATATAATTTTAAAAAATAAATTAAAATACAAATTAGTACAAATAAAAAGTTCCCGTTCATGACATTAAGGGTTGTTTGTTATTTTCTATTAGTTGCTATTCTAATTTATTTATAATTTATCAAAATTTATTTTTTTGTTTAAATAATTTTTTCAAGATTCTCTTTCTAAAAAAATTCAAAAAAGAATGGGAAACATTTATTGGTCAAAGAATTTTTATAAGTTTATATTATAAAACATATATAAATTTATATATGTTTTTAAGTATGTTTAGCAGCAAATTTTGTTAACAAACCTAATTTTATTTGGTGAGTTACAATTTTTTTACGATTATTCGTTCCACTTTATCAGATATTTTGTTTTTTTATTTTAGTTCTATAAATATATATATATATATATATATATATATATATATATATATATATATATTATATATATAAAGATTCAGAGAGTCTGATAAAAAGTAATTTGAAGTATAGTATTTAACATTGTACTGAAGCCACCCTGTAACAATACTACAAACCGACCACAACCCCTATGTCACCTACACGTCTCCTTCTAATGCCAATCGGATATACGTCTGAACACAAATCGATCTCTCTTTCCTACTGGCATTGCTGGCAACACAAATAATGAATAAATCGACATCTGAATTATTAAATAATTCCTATGTCATTCACCTGAAAACCAATTGGAAAATTAATATTTCAGAAGACAAGTAGTTTGTACTCACGTTGCTAAGACATTTCTAGGGAGAAAGTAAAATGTGTATACATGAGAGAAAGCTTAGGGTGGTTTTCAATTTATTTGCATAGTTCTAGATAGACGATGACAGGGGTACGTTAAAATGAAGTACGCAGGAAGATTTTTTTGTGATGGTAAAATAAAATAAAAATTTTATATCTTAAAAGAGTTGATAAATTATATCAATACAGAAACTTTTCTATGTTTTGAATAAACAAACTTTTTCCGGATTCGAAGGCAAAGTGTTTCTTTAGTCTAAAACTAGTCTCAATGTGTTTGTTGATATGCATACTTTAACAAAGTATATGAATAATTTACAAAAGTTTGAATACCTACCTAATTTTGTTATTTTTTGTAAAAAATCATTAAAATTTTAATATCATATTATCCTTTTAAATACTGAACCTAAATATTGAACAAAGAAAAACAACTGTAACCAATACGGATAACAGTCCTCAAAATATTATATAGTTAAAGAAGCTATTCTCAAATAAAAAATCCTTCTAAAATATTAAAACAAACAGCCGTATCACAGAATATTCTAAGAAAGAGTAGACACTTCATTAAAAGAGGAATGTTAAGGTTTGTTGTGATGTTTTAAGACACTGCACGTAAGAAGCATGCCCTGTTCAGTTACAAACTTTATATAGTATTATAGGAAGGGTAGCATCGGTAGTCTAAAAAAACACACATGCTCCACTGCTCTTCAGACACTCCTCCATGAACCCTCCTATAGCACGCTATGAGAGGCTACTATTATTATAATATTCCTTTTCATGTGATGGGTAACGAGACTCTCACTTGACGTCTTCTTCGCGTGAAGTCCAGGACAGCAGGAGGCGCTCTAGTCCCGTACTCTTATTTTTCTTATCGTCTTTATGCGTTTTGTGTGTCCGAGTATCGATCTTCCATAAAACTCCACAGTTTTAACAGTCGGATGGGAATGTAGGCCCATCTGGGCCGGTTTTTAATGTTTTGTTATTAGTTTTTCGTTGGTATTTGCCACTTTTGTATTTTTATGTAATGATTTTTTGTAGGGATTTTGGGATCAAGCCATTTGAGGAAGGGAGTTAGTCGGGCGTTTTAGAGCTACTTACATTATATCTCTTTTTAGTCATGGCCAAGTCGATAGTTGCTGTTTAAGTCTTCTGTGGTTCCATCCGAGTAAGACATCATACCTTATAATATCTCGCAGGATATGGTTAGGATGGTGCACTAGTTCTGCGAATTTTGTTCTTTCTTTGTCGTCCATCTTGTCTAATACTCTGATCTGTTGAGTATTTCTGAAAAGAAATTTTCTAAAAAGGAAGTGTCGAGGGACGTTGTGCTCTATAGTAAAAAGCTTGGATCTTCATTATGTTTGTCTTGCAAGTTTGTCCTCATGCCAGAAATGAGTATGTCAGGGTGGGCAGTATGATGCTGTTAACGAGAATATTAATTTGCTCAGAATATTAATTTGCTTTTTCTCCTCGTTAGGCTTGTGATATTGGCTTGTACCATTTTTGCCTGCCGTACTCTTCTTGTAACATGGAAAGTGAACGTGAGATCCTTATCCATGGTGACCTCTAGGTACTTTGTTTCATTTGACCATCCGATGGGAGTGTCGAATACCCCTAGTTGTTCGGCTGGTACGTCGCGTCTCCTCTTAAACACTACTGCTAGAGTCTTTTACGGATTTAATTTAATATTTCGCTGTACCCACCATTATTCTAGGGCGTCTAGGGCTATCTAAAGGTTTCTAGTTGCAATGTCTTGGTTACTGTGCTTGTCCATTATTGTCGTGTCGTCTATATAGAGGTTGATCATGGTGCCTGATTCTGGAGATATCAGATGGCTGTGTATATATTATACAGCAGTGGGGATAGAACAGTTACCTATGGTACTCCTGGCTCCAAAATTCGACTTCGTGTAGGTCTAATGCTGGCCAATTTGGTTGATGTAGTAAAGCTACTTAGGAGGACAATTTGTCAATACGAGAGATTGACGAATGTCCTTCTTCGCCATATACTGGCTTTAATACGTCAAAGCGATATCAAGTTTTTTCTAGAAACCGTTGCACATTTCCTTTAGCTTAAAGGATAGAAAATGATTATTCAAAGTAGATTGCACCTTTGTATGCTAAACGCTTGAGTTTAAAACAATTAGCAAACAATCCTTTCGTGTTTAATTTTTTATATTGAACCGGAGTGTCTGATGAGGCCATGGGAAGTCGAAATGACGTCATAACACTCTGTTGATTACCAATTCAAACACGAGAAACTACCGAATTGTCCTCCTACGCCATATACTGGCTCTAATATATATATATTTATATATATATATATATATATATATATATATATATATATATATATATATATATATATGTATATATACATTGTTTTCTTCTTCTTCCTCTTTATAAGCAATTCTGCTTGTTCATTGGTGGATTAATACCTCTATGGAAGATTGTCACTTCAACTTTTGCGCGGTCGTCCGATACTTCTTCTGCCGATTGGTAACATATCTTGTTACTTTGACAACACGAGTCTCCTCCATTCTGCTTATGTGGTTATTCCATACTTTTTTTCTATTATGTGTCTAATCATTTAAACACTGTACGTTACATTTTCTTCTAATGTCTTCACTTCTCTTTTGATATCTCAGTGTATTTCCTGTAATTCTTCTTAGTACTCTTATCTCTGCCGTTTCCAGTAGCCTTTGCGTTGTGGCTGTGTCAGGTCTTGTTTCAGAGGCATATGTCATTATTGGTCTTACACTGGCTTTATAAATTTTAGACTTTATCTCAGTGTTAATGTGTCTGTTTCGCTATATAGTATAATCAAGGCATCCTGCCAGTCTATTTGCTTTTTGTACATCTCTCACTTCTTTGTCCAGGTCACCATAGCTAGACAGTGTAATTCCGAGTTATTTTATTTCCATTACTTGTTCAATACTGATGCCAATAATTTATATTTTACGTTTAGTTGGTTCTTTGCTGACTACTATTGTTTTAGTTTTCTGAGATGAAATTGTCATATTAAACTCTTTTGCTCTTATGTTAAATGTGTGGACCTATCTTTGTAGACTATCTTCGTCTTGGTCTATCAATATTGCGTCGTCAGCGCAACATGGTATTTTAATTTCTTTGTGTCCCATTCTGTATCCTTTGCTTTTTTTAACGGTTCTGACGATTTCATTTATGATCAAATTGAAGAGCATGGGGCTCCATGAATCCCCTTGTCTTATTCCGCTGCCTGTCTCTATAGGTTCTGTAAGTTGTCCATCTATTCTGACTTCCATTTTGTTGTTTTGGTAGTTGTTTTCGATAGTTTTTATAATATTTAAGGGAACTTCTCTATTATGCAGAAGATGCATTACATCTTTGAGTCTCACTCTGTAAAATGCTTTTTTTAGGTGAATCAGACACAGAAATGCTGGTATATTAGACTTTAGTGATTTCTCATTAATTTGCTTTATAACGAATATTGCATCTGTACACAATATTCCACTACGAAAACTCTGTTTTTCATCTGCTAAACTTATTCTTTTATGTATTAGCACTGCTAAAATTTTAGTTGTAAATTTTAGCGTAGTATTTAACAAGTCTATACCTCTGTAGTTTTCTGGTTGTTTTTTTATCTCCTTTTTTGAATACTAGAATTAGTTCGCTCGTTCTCCATTCTTCTGGTATGTTATTGTGTTTTATAATTTTATTAATTAATGTTGTTAATTGTCCTGTCATTGCTGCTCCACAATATTTCATTAACTCGTTTGGTATCCCGTCTTTACCTGCTGCTTTTCTGTTCTTCAGGTTTTCAAGTATTTTTCGAACTTCCTGTACATTTATATAAAGTTCTTCATTTGTGGCAATCGCAGGTGTTTTCGGTTCTAGCGTCGTTTGTTTTTCTTATGCATATATCTTTTTTAGATAGTCAGTCCACGTATCCATTTCTATGTGTTTTGGTTCTATTAGTTCCTTTACCTCCGTTCTTTGACCTCTTATAAAGCACTATATTTCCTTTTGCAGTCCGTAAAAAGCATTTCTTTCGAAAAGCGTTCCCAGTGATCAGTTTTTATTTTTTTTACAAGTGCATGTGTTTCGTTGTCTTGTATTTATGGTGTGCCTCTTGTGTTTTGGTTGACATTTTCTGGTAAGCTTTTTTCTTTTCTTTACATTTTTCCTTTAATATACATTTTTTAAAACCGAAATTTGCTGGTTTCAATATCTTGTTTGGTGTTCAGTTGAGTTAGCCACTGTCGATTACACTAAACTGTTTTCAATTATTTTTTTATATTGTTATTAGACGTAATTTGTTTGTAGACCATAAGTTACGTACAAGAATGATATGGTAGAGATCTGTAAAAGATTTGATCTTATGCCAATTCCTTGTTAAACCACCTAACACGTTTTATGTAAAGTTGAATTTCATTTAAAAAAGTATGAAATAAAAACAGTATTTTTACCGCGCCCCCTCTCGTACAATAACAACAGTATCAACAAATCCACAGGCAAGAGTGGTTAAAAAAAATAAAACCAAGAAAATATTCTCAAGAATACTTAAAGTTTTGTGTTTACTTTTACTGAAGTAAATGAAGAAGAAAAGCCTCTATGTATTATTTGCTCAAAAATTTTAGCAGCCGACAGCATGAAACCTAATAAACTTAAACGACATTTGGAAACTCTTTATAGTGAGTACATTATCAAACCCCGAGAATTCTTTGAGTTAAAATTAAAATCACATGAAAAGCAAAAATCATTAAACAAAAAACTTTGACTGTGCATGAAAAAGCTTTACTTGCCTCTTTTAAAGTCACATATCAAATAGCTAGATGTAAAAACTTCACACTATTGGTGAAGAGCTTATTTTGCCAGCTGCAATTCAAATTAAAGAAACTATGTTTGGAGATAAGTTTGCCAAAAAATGAGAGTTTATACCTCTATCAAATGATACTGTTGCCCGTCGAATTAGTGATGTAGCTGAAGATGTACAGGATCAGCTACTCGAAAAGTTGCGCGACAAGCTGTTTTCGATTTGGAGTGGAGGAATTACATTGAAATATGCACCAATGGTACTCGTGAAATGTACGAAAAATTTCAAAGTCTACAAGCGCTTGTGAAACAAAAGTCTCCAATGTATATATGTACACACTGTTTGATCTACAGAGATGCTCTGGCTTACAAAGAAATGTCTCATGGCCTGAATATTGTACTAACTACGGTTGTAATAGTAGTTAGTTACATAAAGAAGAGTTTTAAAAACTAGAATCTTTTCTGCACTTTGTAAAGACATGGGTGGAGTACATTTAACATTATTATTATATGGTGAGGCAAGATGGTTATAACGTTATAACACGGTTCAAGAACGTGTTTTTGGATAATTAAGACATGAAATCCCCATTTTTTAATAAGAAGAAAACAGACCGGAAACCGAGATGTTTCGCGATGGTTTATTTTTGATAAAATTAACCTAATTACTATTTAAATGGGAATAAGCCACAATTAAAGGTTAAAGTACGTTTGTATTTTGAGAACGATTTCCGAAGTGGAAATTGAAACGTCAATAAACGTACTTTAATCTTTAATTGTGGCTTATTCCCATTTAAATAGTAATTACTTTAAAATGCCATCAGAAAATAGCTTCAGAACAAAATTAACCTACTTGGTTGACATATTCTAGAAACTAAATATTTTGAACCTTCACCTTCAAGGAGCCAATTCACATAATATATTGGATACGAGTAATAAAGTTAATGCTTTTTGTAGAAAATTGGAGTTGTGAAGCAGAAATTTAAAGCAAAAAAGCTAGAAATGTTTGCAAATGTGGGTGAATATATTAAAACTTATAAGGTTAAAGAACAACACGTGAAAGTTTTTGTAACCATTGAAAATAATTTAGCGATGCTGACAAAAAAATTTTAAAAGAAATTTTTTTGCCGGCGAACGACTAGTACGTAGTTACGGGTAGATTAAGAATCCATTTCAAATTACACCCAAATGGCTCTCTACTGCCAAAGAAGAAACTTTCATAGACTACACGGCAAATGCCGAAATCAATAGACAGTTTAACTCAGACAGTATCACTCCTTGATATACCCACTTGGCAGAGAAGAAGAAGAAGACCAAGAAAAGATTTATTGATGACATCGAAGAATATATGAAAATCTTACAGGATGGAATATTTCCACAAATATGAATTTATATATCTCCCACAAGCCAATTTTGTGTTCTGGATACCCCAAGTATTTATTTATTTAGCGTGCACATCACTTAAAATTAATTAAAAAATAACAGATACGACAACTACAATAGGTAATTTTTTTTTTAACACCTGTGCGGTGTATGTATACCTGGTCACAAATGACCAATTATCAGTTATTTTCTGATTTAGTTTAATAAACAGAAAATACTTAAATCTAACGCTTACCCTATGGCTTACTCTTATTTTATCTATCAACTACTAATGCACTACAACTAACATGCAATAACTTCACAGCACTATACTCTGCTTTTTACATTAAACTGTTACACATTTACACTAAAACAAATGGTTTTGTCCTTATGACTCTTCTCTTTAGTTCAGTGTTGTCAAGAAGCTGGATTGCCCCGATATTTACATGACTATGCAGCTTTTGCTCGTGACTTGCTACTGTTCTCTTGATTATTTCGATCACAGTTTCCATACCCAGATCCTGGTGGAGGTTGCTGTTACGGATATACCAAGGCACATCAACAATGTTTCTTAGTACTTTGTTTTAAAATCTCTGGATAATATGTAGATTACTAGCTTTGGTACAGCCCCAGAGTTGGCACTCAATGTTGCATTTTTTCCAATCAGCCAATACAATTTCTTATATCTAATATCAAGCTCTTCTCTTTTTTTTTGACAAGGACTTTCCAGCGCAGCTTCCCGTCTAGGATGATGTCCAAGTATTTTGATGATGTTGCATAAGGAACTTGGGTATCATTTATTCTAACTGGAAAATTTTATATTTTTCTATTTGTAAAGTTAATGTGTGCAGATTTAGTCTCATTTAATTTTATTCGCCATTTTCTGGTCGAGTTATGTATTTTATTTACTGATAGTTGCAACTTATCAGTCGTTTCTTCACTAGTGTCTCCTATCGCTAGTATGGCTGTATCATCCGCGAAGGTGGCAATAGTGTTTTGTTCCAGCTCTGGAATATCACACGTATACAATAGGTACAGGACCGGACCTAAGACACTCCCTTATGGCAAGCCAGCTTTGATCTCCCTTAAGTCAATGTACACTTCTTCTTGTTTTACTCTGAAATATCTATTCGCAATGTATGATTTAAAGATTTATGAGTACTGTTTATTCATGAACGTTCTTAGTTTATAGTTTAAACCCTCATGCCAGACTTTATCAAACGCCTGTGTTACGTCCAAGAAGATTGTAGAGCAGACTTTCTTTTCCTCTAATGTTTTTTCTATTATATTCGTTATTCTGTGAACTTGATCTATAGTGGAATGTTGATTTCTGAAACCAAATTGATGATTTGGTATAAAATTTTTTCTGTCTATTATTGGTTTTATTCTTTTCAATAGAAGTTTTTCAAATAGTTTTGTCATCACCGGAAGAAGTGATATTGGTCGATAGGATGTCACGTCATTAGGAGATTTATCTGGTTTGGCGATCAAAATGACTTCGGCTACTTTCCAGAGTCTGGGAACATATCTCAATCCAAAAGCAGAATTTATTAGGTGTGTCAGCTTAACTCAGCTAACTATGGCTTTTTTTGGTAGATTTTTTAATAGTTCTCCTGTTATGAGATCATATCGTGAAGCTTTCTTAGGATTTATATTTTCTTTTTTCTCTATTGATACTTCTCTAAATTATGTCAACGTTATTCTTTCTTCGGCTTGGAATGGTTCTTCTTGGTGCTTTCTAAATGATCTCTAAATCGTTCTGCTTTCTGTTGGTTACTTCTAGCCCAGTTGCCGTTTTTCAACTTGATAGGAGGAGAATGAATAATTGGTCTCTTTATTCTTTTTGTTCCTTTCCATAACGAATATGTGTTCTGGTGAGTTGTTAAATTAATTAAAAAAGAATTAATTGTTAAATTTTTTATATTCCGTATCTCTCTTTTTAGTTTTTGTGTAGCATTATTTAGACTAGTTTTGTCTCGTGGAGCTCTGTACTGCTGCCATTTTTTTCTTAACTTCCTTTTTTCTGCTATGAGTTCTCTGATTTCTTTTGGACAGTTCTTCCCTTTTATTCTAGAAGTTATTGTGGGAGTATTTTACCAAGCTATCTGTTGGATATTTTTTATGAAAACTTCTAATTCGTCATCAAGTTGCCTCGTGTTTCTCAATGGCACAGCAAGATTATATTTGTGTTCTAGGTTTATTTTGAAGCTCTCCCAGTCAGTTTTTTTATTAGTCAATATTGGATTGAACTCTTTTAATCATTGTATCACTCATAGGTAAAATTATCGGTGAGTGATCACAGTTCATGTCCCAGATGTCATTATTATCCAGATAGATAGCTGAGATATTTTTGTAAATAAAGAAATCTATCAGGTCTGGAATTCTGTTCCTATTTTTTTTCTATCGGTAGGACAGTATGTTGGTCTACCAGTAGAAATTTAGTTCCTTAACAGCTGACAATAGTTCTTTTCTTTAGTTTTAGTTAGCCTAGAGCCCCAGTGGGTATTCTTTGCAGTAAAGTCGCCACCGATGATGTATATTTTTCCTAAAGTGTTCATAAGCTCTATATATTGTTTTCTTTTAATGGAGTGTCTAGGAGTCTACATATGACTGTTTAGAGAAGTGTGTTTCAGAAACGAGACACAGATCAATTTTCTCAATATCTAGTACTGCTTACAACTCGATCTGATGTTGTAACAGTCCATTTGCATTTCACCCCATTATTCGGAGGTCCTTAGCCATTTCTGATTTTCGGAATAGCTCCTTTAGCCCTAGCTCTAGTAGGTTAACTATGATATCGATTTGAGTTATTTTGTCATCAATCTTGGTGAGCTTTTACAATATTATGTTTAATGTAATATCATTTTCTTTTTATTTTTGCGATGCTTGCATTTCCTGTTGCTTATTTTGATAAGTGTGGTACGAAAGGTTAATAATAGGTTAAAAGAAATTGTAAAGGTATAACACAAAACTTATTTCACAAACTAAGCATTAAGATTAAAAAAACACAGCCACTCAATTGCACTTGGGGAGCATTCTCCAAAATACTGGAGGTCTCCACTGTATTTGCTAATTGGGTAGTCCGTCATGATGTAGTGGATGGTCTATGTCGGGAATCCACAACCGCACAGTGTACTTTTTATTTTTTTTCTTACTATTAAACTCGTAGTATACTAAAGAAATAAATCATGGAAAAGAGTCATAAGGTTTAACTATCCATGAATATGTGGTCAGAAAATCATATTTAATTTTTAGTCACTTTTAAACCTGTTCCTGTTTTAAATATAAAATATGTGACTATACGTTTAAGATAAATTGGATGTTTTATCTAGTGGTTTTCAAAAACTTATTAAAAGTAAAAACAAAATAAAACATAAAGCTGTTTCGTTTATTTTACAATTAGTATAGATATCAATAAAATAATTATTATAAATAGCAATTTTGAGGGAAATATCTTTTATGCAATATATAATCACTTTTTATTTCTTTCAAGATATTTTGTTTAAAAAAAAAATTATCGTTAGCTAGCTTAAAGAGAATTTTGAAAGCTTTATTCAAATAAGTTTACATAAATATAAGGGAAATATGTACTTAAATTTTAAATAATTGTTGGTATACTTGTAGACGCTATTACGTCGCTTACATAAGAGTTAAACATTGTTACATGATTAATTTTGTTAATATACCGTATGTAGTTGTTTAATTTGCTATTCACATAGTCTTGGTAATAAACAGATATTATAATTTGGACTGAATTCAACGTCATCAACAGACAATAAAATTTGATGGTCTATAATTTTCCAGGCGCCAATGAAGCGAATGTGTCAGAAGCAGAAGGAAGGATGTATCTAAATTCCAAACGAAATTTAGGTTAGTTAACAAGAAATTGACGCCAGAGGGCGTCTCCTCTTGTCAATGGGGTTACGTGTTCTTGAATAATTGTGGTTATTAAAGTATATTGATTAAATAGTTTAAAAATATATTTGAGAACTTCCAAGGAAAGTCGAACAATTTAAAGATAATTGACGGAGAGGCAAATAAAAAATGGATAAGGTACCTACTTATTAATTAAGTCAAAATACGTACATTTTTTTATAAATCTATTTAATTTATTAATGAATATTTTTTCTAGTAATTACAGAACAAAAAGTATCTGTCTTTAGTCTAAGTATACAGGGTGGTCCTTAAGTAATTGTACAAACAGAAACCGTAGATTTTGCACTTTAAAATATTACGATTTAAGCCAACTTGCTTTAATAAAATACTGATATTGAGAAAGATACAGGGTCTTAAATTGTAAATTTAAAATTTTATTTTTCGCTATAACTTTTACGTTTGTAAATATTTTTAGACAAACATTTACAATTGGATGCTCTTTAGTAGGATAAATTATAATTTTATACATACTGTAATGTAACTGATAGAGGGCGCCACATATGTCACATGTGTGGCATAAATTTGCGCTTAACTTTTTTGCTGTTCAAGTTAGCTCAATTTGTGTTAAAAAATATTAAAGACACATTATTTTTAAAAACAAAAGGTATACCTGTTAGTAACCTCAAAATTCAACCGTTTTCAAGATAATCGCATTTTATAAGTCAGCTGCAGAATAATATTTGTGCGGTAAAGCACTGAATGTCTGTAGATAATCATAATTCATAGTTTATTCTTAGTAAAACAACTCAAAGATGATAATGTTATATCACAAAATGCTTGGTTATAGCTGCTAAACGTCTTATTGACGAACAGATTCTTCATCTTCTTCTTTCGGTGCCATGTCCGCATTCAGGCGTTGGCCGTCATTATGTTTACAATTTTCCTTTTTTATTGCTTCTTAAGTTGCTATACTGGCGTTGTATTACGTTTTCTCTATTGTAAAATGCTGAAAACTCAAAATATGTGGTTTATGCAAGATGGTATACCTCCACATTCTAGAGAGGAGGCAGTAAGAACATACTTAAATACAACTTTTCTAAACGTTGAATGGTCGTGTAAGTCATATTCCTTGGCAATGTGGTGTGATATTGATATAATTATTTAATTCATAAAAAATCCCAAAAGAACACTTATTATTCATTACACAGTAAACACACAGGCAATTTAGTTCAGCATAATATTAGTGCTTTAGTAAATCATAATAGTCCATTTGTTCGAGATGTAATTATAGTTACTCGTAAGCTGTAACGTAATCATATAAAGAAGTGATGCCATCGATAGGTTATTCCGTGTGTATATACGTAACCAATGAACGAGATACATCACAGTTTATTACAATTATTAAGATGTAGTTCTACAATATACCATAAGATTTGGATATGTAGCCAGAAGAATATATTCATCCATTATACATTATAGCCACCACGTAGCCCAGAATTTAATCCGCTTGATTTTGGTGTATGGGGCGCATTAAATCAACGTGTTTATAAGCATCCAATAACGATTCGCAACCAACAAAGGGAAGAAATTAATACTGCAGCAGTTTCTTTAGAACCAATGATGCTATTTAATATGAGAAGATCTTTTATGAAATAGGTATATTGACAAATGAATTAAAGAAAATGGTGGACATATCGAACACTTACTTTGACAAAAATTTATGTTATTTAGTTTAACTATTTCTTGATTTCGTTTGTAAACAAAATGTTTTGATTATGACTTTAATTTAACATAAAACATAAAATGTTTAATGTAAAATGCTATTATTCTGTTATTATGTCAAATCCTATTAATAATTATCCTGCTGATATATTTATTTTATTTAATATTTCGTTAACTATTAACTTTAGCTAAAGGTATTTTATATCAAAATTCAGAAGTATTAATGTTTTTGTCTATTTTTCCTTCGTTGCTTGGAGTAATTGCCTTAAATCAGAATTATGCAGCTGATTTGTAAACTGCGATTATCTTGAAAACTGTTGTGTTTTAAAGTTATTAACAGGTATACCTTTTTTTTGTTAAAATATTGTATCTTTAACATATTATGTCCCAAATACAGTTATCTTAAAGAGCAAAAAAGTTTAGTGCAAATTTATACCACATATGTGGCATATGTGGTGCCCTCTATTAGTTGCATCAAAGTGTGCATCAAATTATAATTTGCCATATTTAAAAGTACCCAGCTGTAAATTTTTATACATAAATGTTTACAAACATAAAAGTTATAGCGAAAAATAAAATTTTAAATTTGCATTTTAACACCCTGTATCTTTCTTAATATCAACATTTTATCAAAGCAATTTGGCTTAAATCGTAATATTTTAACGTGTAGAATCTACTGTTTCTTTTTGTACAATTGCTTAAGGATCACCCTGTATAAAATTATGTATAACTTACCCATATTCTAAATTATAAAAATAGGGTGATAGAAAGGTATATTTATTTTTTGGGTTTTGGTTGTTTTTAGAATATTTGAGTTCATTAAGGTAACTATTCTTATTCTAATATTTTGTTTATAACTTAAAAATATAAATTATATATATTACGGTCAACTTGAAAGTTAAAATCATTATCTAAACGAATCAATACCCTTGGACTTAACGATAGCGGATAATAACTTCTCTGCATTAATGACATGGGGCAGATTACAGTACACTTATAACAGTGATCATCATCTAATAATACTCAGCCGAGCTCAGCTGAGCTCAGTTCGAGCCCAAAAATAAAAAAAGCACAATGCTAAATGGAAAACCAATGAAGCAAATTTGCTTCTTTGGTTTAAAAACCAAACCAACTTTGCTCTTTAAAAATACTATAGAAGAACATGGCAAACACTATAAAATATACAACAATGTTAATACAGACATAAAAGCTTTCTTCAATACCATCTTGATGCAGATGCAGTTGAGGTAACCATCTCGAAAACTTCATTTATTATAAAACCTAAATCAGTTTCTTGATGGAATGAACAATTTAAAGCATCAATAGAAACTTCCAAAAAAGCCTTCAACAAATACAAAAGATATAACACACTCAACAATAAAATATAATTTCAAAAACCAGTATAAACAGCAGGATCCTTATGTCTGAAATGTGGAAGAATGTCACGAAATAGTTAGAATACCGCTTTTAACAAAATTATTCAACTAAAGAAAGATAATAGAGCAATCACAGATGACCTAAAAATAGCAGAAGAATTTGCAAATACGTATAAAAATGGATATAATATAAATAATTATAACAATAATTTTATCAACTTTAAATATAAAGAAAAATGCAATGTTAATTAATGCAAATTTAATATATATGAATACAACTATACAATAAACATATTTAAAGAGACTAGTGAGTGTCCAGATTATATCCCAATGTTCTATCTTTAGCATTTACCTCAGAACACACACAATCCTCTACTTAATATTTTAAATACTATTTGGATAGAACAGAAATTTCTAATAGCGTGGAGAGTATCTTATTATAATAATATTATTTTAGAACAAAGTGGTCTCCGACAAAATAGGTCAACTATAGACAATATTATAGACCTAGCAATTCCATTGGCTCCAGTAGGACTTGACTTCTAGACTGCATTCACTAATGTTTTGTCAAGAAGGCTCTCATTTCGACGCATCCAATCCAATACTCTTTTTATACATGAATCATCTACTTGGGCGTCTTGTAGTTGTTAAGGCTGTTAATTAATCATTATTAACAGTGGTTCATCTCACGGGGCAAAGTCGTTTTTATAATTTCAGACAGTGATTACAATTTTCGCTATAGGGCCGCCTTGAAAGAGCATCAGCATTTAAGTGATTTCTTGCAGACCTCTATTCGATCTCGTAATCATATTCTTGTAATCATTCTAACCATCTCGCAATATAGCCCTCTGGTTAACGGAATTATATTAGCCATTTTAGAGCGGCGTGATGCGTACGAAGAAGGAACTTTTGCCATACAAGCATTTATGGAAATGCTCGCAAGTCTTCACTATACCTAGCAAATCTCTTCTAGTAACTCAATAGTTTGTTTCTGGTTTTGACAAGACTTTGCTAAAGTAAGCGATGACTTACTCCTGCCCATCTTGAATTTTGGAGAGAACAGCTTCTATTGCACTGTTCCTGTTCCTACTTGTCTCCGTGCTTAAAATCGGTGCAATGATCAGAGCAATTTGTAGTTATTTGAAAGCTTTTAGAACAAGGCAAGTTAACTGCAAGTTTTTCAGGATCAGCTATTACACTATTACTCGTTACAATATGTCCCAAATACTTCACTTCTCGTCGAAACATGTGACATTTTTTCGGACTTAACTTAAAATTCTCTGCCCGCAATTATTAAAAGACTTCTGTCAGATTGTTGACAGGCATGTTCATCGAAGGATCTTTTAATCACAGTTACATAATCAAAATAAACCAGGCATGTTTTCCATGTTAAACCTCTTAAAACTGCTTCCATTAATCTTTCAAATGTGGCAGCGGCATTAAATAATCCAAAAGGCATAACCGTAAACTGCCGAGGCTCTAATCCTATCGAGAATGCAGTTTTCTCCCGATCAGCTGGCTTTATGTCTACTTGCCAATATCCACTTTTTAGATCAAGTGTTGAGAACCAACGAGAACCGGAGAGAGTATTCAATGTATCGTCTATTCTAGACAAATCATAACTATCTTTCTTAGTTGCCGCATTGAGCTGGCGGTAGTGAATACAAAAACGCGTTGAACCATATTTCTTCTTTACTAGAACTACTAGTGATGTGCATGGACTGTTTGATGCTCCAATTACCCCTTGTTTATTCATATCTTTTATGATGTCTTCGTCATTATTTTTTTTCGTAAATGGAAGTCTTCTAGGTTGTTGTCTGATTGGCTGAGCGTCTCCGCTATTAATTTTATGTCTTATTATGCTTTTTTTGCTCTTAACCTTTTTATCAATGGCAAAAACATCTTAAAATTATATTAGCATAGAATTCACTTTTTTCGTTTTTTCATCATCAAGATCTTGGCACGTTTTGATCACCATATCAACAAGCTTCTTTTTATACTTAGATTTCTATGATTTCTCATTAGTATTCATAGAACAAATCGAAGCCACGGAAATACATTGTCCGATCAAATTTTTTTTACTTAATTTAATAGCAGTTCACTTTAAATTTATAACTCTTACTGAAACGACTGAATTTATATACTGAATATACTGAAATTTATAACTCTTACTGAATCTTGAACACTCACCAAAGCTTTTGACGTTAGGAACTTGGCATTGTCTACATCTTCGACCATCCTTAAACTTTCCTCTCGACAGTGATTATCAAGTCTGGTCATAAGAATTTTCTCACGATTACCGGGTATTGTTACGTCACAAGTAGTTAGTGTAAACAGATAAATCTTTATTGTCTTCATTATTCAGCAACTTTTCACCATTGATTTTGAGAACTCCATTTTTGACATTTAGTACAGCCCGAACTTTTTTTAGTAAAACCATCCACAATATGAACTCGTAAACACAATACGATATCTTCAATTAATACTCTGTGTTAATAAAATAAGTTAAAATACACATAAAACAACAAAAAGTGTATAGAGGAATAGACGAGGAGTTTCTTTAAATTTCTATATATTAAATAAGATATCAGGTATACCGAAAATTAATTTTGACTTAAATGAATTGCAGAATATTGCTGTGGATGCTGATTAGCTGATTCGTATCTGATTTGTAATTTATTACACTTTTGGTGTTAGTAATTTAACACATTTCCAAAAACAGCCTGTTTTTATAATTAGTTGCTGTTTGTAGTATTTCAACATTGGTATAGTCAAAGTTGTGACCTGTGTTGATGGAGTGTTCGACAACAGCGCATGTGTTTTACCTTTATGTCAGTCACTTTTGTGCTGGGTAATACGTTGTTTTAATCATTGGTTTGGCTGTCCATTATAACAACCTTCGCTGCCTAAACACATTTAATAACTTAATAAAGCGATTAAAATCCGAAAATCAGCTTACTGATCAACAGGCAAAAGAACTTATTATCCACAATTCTTCTTTTCCAAAACTATACTGTCTACCAAAAATCCATAAAGAAAATGTTCCTTTACGTCCCATAACTAGTTCAATAAACTCTGTCACTTATAATTTATCCAAATGTTTGTGTAACATTTTACAAAATGCCTTTCAAGATATGACAGATTTTAATGTTAGAGATGCGTTCACATTTGTGAATAAGATCAGAGGTACAAAATTACCTGATAATTATGTAATAATCTCTCTAGATGCAATCTCACTATTCGCTAATATTCCGGAAGACTTAGTATATTCAATGTATACGTCTGAAATGGAAACTAATAATACCCCGCACAATCTTAACTAAAGAAAAAATTTTTGCATTGATTAAATTAATTTTTAAAAATACCTACTTTTCATTCAACAACACATTTTATCGTCAAATCTTTGGAACTCCCGTGGGTAGTCCGATAAGTAATATATTTGCTCTCATTGTTTTAGATCATCTAATAGAAAACATCACAATCAACCTTCCATTCATACTAACCTTCCTGTACAAATTTGTCGATGACATTACCTGTGCGGTACCAAACGATCAGGTCGACGCATCTTAAATACGTTTAACTCTTTTAATAACAAAATACAATTTACCATTGAAAGAGAAACTGACAATATCGAACCCTTCTTGGACACTAAAGTAATCCGCACTGAAGACAATCATATAATACTAGATTGGTACCAAAAACCTACTGCATCAGGCAGATTTCTAAATTTTTTTCGAACCACCCAAAAAACCAGAAATACAGTACAGTTCTTGCTATGAAAAATAGAATACTCAATATATGCGACTAACTAACCAAATTTTAAAAAAATTTCAGATCCTTACAGAATTGCCAGTTTTATGTGAATTCTAAATAATGTTTTGAAATGTTGTTTCTAATAAGTTATCTTTTTGTTTGTATGTTTACGCCCGTGCGGCCCATAAAGTAGTTGGTAACTAAGCAATAACAACACAATAATAAACTAGTATGACATAAAATAGATTTAGCCAAATGTTTCCTAGTTAAAATATAATTTAAATATTTATTTATTTAATAAAAATAATAAGTGTAAGTAATGTGCAGTAAAGTATTTATGTAAACCATTTTAAATAAAAAAAATGGTTTA
This sequence comes from Diabrotica undecimpunctata, assembly GCF_040954645.1. NCBI lineage: Eukaryota > Metazoa > Arthropoda > Insecta > Coleoptera > Chrysomelidae > Diabrotica > Diabrotica undecimpunctata. The sequence goes on along the minus strand of NC_092804.1, from coordinate 76,311,630 downwards.
CCAATATGCGGTATACTATATCTGTAAGAAAATAATTATATAAACGATGTGAAAAAATTACTTTAGATGAAAAAGTACTACAAGACTGTAATAGGATAGATATTCGAGGAACATTGTTATTGAGGGACAGAAAGTTGTGTCTGCAGCTGAATCGTCTTTGATAATGTCTTCCGAAGATAAAAATCAAACGTCAGAAATAAATAATTACAGTCACAGTCTATAAACCCCTGAAACAATATAATATTACAATACACTAATCGCCAAATCCTACATTCGTTGAAAAGAAAGCTGAAAACAATAATAAATCGTCTGGAAAGGATATTATATTATTACCAACTAATATTGTTCGTTAAATCTTCTCATCTAAAAATTTTAATTGAAATAAATTATTACATATTTTATTTTTTTAACGATGGTTTCCTATCAGAATTGTACATATATCGTTAAGCTCAATAACCACACTAACCTAACACGCACTTAAAAAACTTTCACCATAAACACGAAGCAATCCCAAACTTTTCCCATATCATCTCTTGTACGTATGTAATATTTCGCCTTATGTTCGACCCTAAAACGACACAAATTTTTAGACAAAACCTCAATATCTTCATGCCCCATAAGTTTTCCCGGCTACCGTTAATAATATTTTCCAACATTTCCTTTTTCCCTTTCTTCATATACGATACTAAAACTTTCATTGCACTTTTCACTTTCTGAATAAAGAATACGAAATGGTATCATATTTGTTCGGACTTTTGAATACAGGGTCGTCTAATATGATCAAAACACACTTTAGATATTTTTTTAAACTATTTATTTACGAAACATAATGAAAGCTACAATAAAAGCTTAGGACCTTTTGGATTTTTCTCTATAAAAATTAATTTTTAAATACATCAACTAGTTATTTAGTTATATACCAAGGGTATTACAAAATTTTTAATACTCTTATGGAAACAAATTTAAATACAGGAAGGAATTCGTCACTAAAGTTAAATCCCTATATCCATTTATTTACTTATATAAAGTCATACAAAAATTGGGTATTGGTAATGTAAGGATTTCATTGAATCGATTGTTTCTACGGGACGGTAGTAAAATAGTCACCATGCCGAATCACGTGACATTTATGGTACATTTAAATGTAAAGTTTGGTTAGTTCTTCACTTTGAACAAGCATTTTTGGGTATAAAATAGTATCTAATGTAGCAATTTTTAACAGATATTACGTTAAAAGTCCGTTTTTAACTTTTTTGGGCAATTTGATATTGAAAACCACCAAGTAAGATGAAATTGTAAATAAAATTACCAATAGCGGAAAGAAAAATATCTTCTGGCTTAAAAGTTAAAATTATCTAATGGCAATTAAATTATAAATACGCACAAATAATAGATATTTACACGTCGAAAATGCAAAGCAGAAAAATTAAATAGCCCTGACTGAATAGTTGGCCAAAACACTAGTAATCGGGTCAAAATTGTGAAGGAATAAACGAACTCTTTTTTAACAAAAAGAGAAATCTAACGATTTCTACCTAGCGAAACCGAATTCATATATAATTCATTGATAACTATTGTCTAGGACGGTAGAGATTTTTGTTTTGGTTCAGAGCAGTGGCTATACCGTTCTGAGGAGACCTAAAGAGGTCGAAATACGTATAAGCGGCTGTCGCTGCCCTGTATCGAAACAAAAATCTAATACCGTCATTATGTAATACCGTCATTATGAACTCATTTTTTTTAATAAACTTTATTTCTTCAAAACATCAAAACAATATTTTAAACTAGTTATAACACCAATAGTTGTAAAAACATAAAAAACACAAAAACGATTACCCACATAGATTATTTAGGTAAAAATTTAAATTGACAATAAGGAAAAGCGTTTATAATTTACAATAGTTTCTGTTTAAAACCCAATTACCAACACAGGATATAACTTGGTTATAATTGTGTTAAAAATTGCAAATCACTTGTGCTTTTCCTTGAACCAGGCCTCTTTATCTAAATTGTCTCCTAGATCTATAACTGGTGTTTTCTTTGTCCGATCTCTAAGCTTTGCCTAACCATCTTGTTTCATTTTTTTTTGTGAACTACACAATTAGCTTAAACTTCAGGTGTTATTTCACTTAGAATATCGTTCCACACTTTGTTGACTGCTGTATATATATACAGGGTGTTTCAAAAAAAGGTAACCCCGTCTCTAGGGTAGGTAACAAACTGAAAAATAATTGGGGTTTGCTTAGTAAAAATTTTTGTAACGAAATACGTTTTCAAGATACAGGGCGTTGAAGAAAAAAAATTTTACGCATTTTTTACGATTTTGCCGAAACTACTGGCAACATTGTAATGAAATTTTATACGAATATGTTTTGGAAGCTGATACATCCCATGAATTTGTTTTTATATCTGATTCTCATAGAGGGCGCTAGTTACACGGATCGTACTAAGTATTAGCCAATATAACTTTTTTAAGAGTATAATTATTAATCAAAATTTTAAGTAAACTTAAACATCATTTAATTTTACACAAAAAAGGTACTCTTGGCAAAACTCGATACTGTGTACCGTTTTCGGAATATTTTGATTTGAAAATTATGAAGTAATATTATTTTTCAGTTTTTTACCTACCCTAAAGACGAGGTTACCTTTTTTTGAAACACCCTGTATATATAAATATATATATATATATATATATATATATATATATATATATATATATATATATATATACATATATATATATATATATATATATATATATATATATATATATATATATATATATATATATATATAAATACGTTCGAATTATCGGGTAAAGTGGTCTGTAATAAAAATCTTTCTTTTTTCTAAATTACTCAATATTTTGCCATTTATTTAAAAGCTTCCTCAGGAGTAAACTAAAACAATTTAAACATTACAAAAAATGGTTATTTTTTGTAATGTTCAAATTGTTTTAGTTTACTCCTGAGGAAGCTTTTAAATAAATGGCGAAATATTGAGTAATTTAGAAAAAAGAAAGATTTTTTTTGGTCGAAATAATCACTTCTAATATATATATATATATATATATATATATATATATATATATATATATATATATATATATATATATATATATATATATATATATATATATGATAATTTTGAGTTTCTTGAACCGTACTATATTTAATATAAAATTAGTTTTTCTTGGGAAAAAACGTTGATTTCTTTGGAAAATAAAATCTATATATATATATATATATATATATATATATATATATATATATATATATATATATATATATATATATATATTGTTATGATGTATTTTTTGTTTGAATGATGAGCAATGAGTATTTTTAATAATATAATATATAGGGTTTTTATCGCGGTTCTCAAAGAATTAGCTTGTAAGTACTTTTTTAAATTATCTTTATTATAACTATTATGAAACACACATATATATATCTAACCTAGCCAATGTAAATTTAAAATAAACTATCTTTAAATTGATATTCTTATAAAACTAATTAAATTCTATAGACAATCTAAAATTTAAACAAAACTATCTTCAAAATTGAAATTGTTATGACACTAACTAAATTATATTAACAAAATTTTGTACCTTTCTTTCACTGAATGCCTAAATGAACTGTTTTCCACTAAGTATATAGATTCTAATCACCACTGAATGTCTTCGTACTTCAGTTATCCTTGTTTTTTGTGAAATTACTTTTTCCAATTATCAGCTTCTACCAATTTAAGATATAGTTTTCTTCACCAGCATTTATACACCACCAACCAAACCAGCAAACAGCATTTATATTTATTCTTCTTTTCAATATACCAATATCCAATTATTATAAGTTGATTTATACTAATCTCCAACCATAATATAATTTAATTTCTTCCAATATACTTTTATAATCTTCAATAATTATTTGTGTATAATTATAAATGTGCATTAATTATATGCATAATTTTTAATCTTCATTTAACTCAATATATTAAACAATTTGACTATATGTACCTGATTCACTGACTCCAACTAACTTTCATATTTCTTACTAAACTTTTCTGACTGACTTCTTGAAAATTCTGAACAATTTACTTCACTATTCACTAACTAAATGTGTCTAGGTACTAACTTTCATAATAAACTGGCCTGACTTCTGACTACAAAACTTCCTTCTGATTAAAAACTGCCATCTTGAATCCAAATCACGGGTATTTATATCCTTTTTTCTATTCCAGAACCATCTGGTAAGAGATCATGTTCCAATCGTTCTATTAACTTCTATATAGATGTTCTCGAAAAAATATCTGTTCGATCCACCGCCATAATCATTATATCGAGAATGTTCGACTGTAAACAATGGTCATCTCCGCTGATCCAGAGACTTCCATTCTTTTCTATTAATAATTTTGTTTACATTTAGGCTTTTCAGATCAGAATAAACATTCAAATTAGTAACTAACACTCTAATTTAATAAAATACACATTTCAAACAATATAACCCCACTTATATTCGTAAAATTCTTAAAATGACACTTAGGAATGGAGGGTATAGTGTGTTGCCTAGTCACATGGCTCACTTAAAAATATCTACAAAATCATAACTACTAAAATACAACTTTTTACAATTATTATATGCTAATTTCTTAAAATGCCCTCACATAAATATTTTTTATAAAATTCTCTAGTATATAACTTATTTAAAACAACCAAATATCTAATATTATGTAGTATATAACTTATAAATTATTTTCTATAAACCCTAATCGTATCAATACCCCAAAATAATATTTAAAATAAATAATTTACTTATTATTTTTTTAAATATTAATTTTCTCATACCTTATTAAATTTAATAAATCAATTTTTTTTTATTTAAAATGTGTTAAATACATCCCTGTTCGCTGTCTATGTCAAAACAGAGAACAACGGAGCACAGTTCGGCTATTCTATGGTCAAACTGTCATGTCAAATGGAGCAATGGATGCGATATCAGAGAATAAAATATAACCTTAATTAAAAATATAATAGATATGGTGTTCTGTTTATTTATAGACAAAATCTAGGAATTATTTCCATTCAAAATAACTTTCATCAATATAAATTGGTAAGTTTTTTCACTTTATTATATTAGAAAGACATTTTTATAGCAATTATAGTATCAATTTTGTGTCTAACCCCAAATTATGATTTTTAGGGTACAAATTAATTTCCATATATACAAAATTCAACAAGTATGATGTCAAATTGATTCAAAATAATGAAATCTACCATCTACCATTTAACAAATCAAGTCTATTGAATAAAATGGATATATCAGTAAGTTATTAGTGTTATTATATTTGTGTTAAAGGTATAGAAATCATTATTCAATCTCTTCATGATATTGAAAAATGTCGTTGATATGAAATATGCCTCTTAGTCTGTTCTCTGCATCTATTAACACATAACTATTTAGTCCATTCTGATTTTCAATTGTATATGGACCTTCAAACATTGGTTGTAATTTCTTACAACGGTTTTCTTTAACATTACTTTTTCTAAGTGAACGAATTAACACTAGGTCTCCTTTTTGAAATGTGATTGGTTTTTTTATATTTCGATTTTGTCTTCTGATATATTTTTCAGCTTTCCTCCTAATTCGGTTATTCACTTTCTGCATTACTTGTTCTAACATATCCTGATTATATTCACTAATCCACTTTCTGTTTCCTATATGGCCAAACATTAAATATTCTGGTACTTCCTCTGTATTCAAATTATGTGTATTATTTAAAAAATACTCTACTTGTGGTATATGTTGCTGCCAAGTTTCGTGTTGATTTTGGCACAGTATCCTTAAATATTTTATAACTTCTTTAATATATCTTTCTGCAGGATTTGCCTGAGGATGTCTGATACTTGTAAAATGAATGTTGATTTCCTTTTTTTCACAAAATGCCCGAAATTTTTGGTTGTTAAAATATGTAGCATTATCTATTATGCAATTTCTAAATGGTCCTATTTCTTCGAAAAATTGATTAATATATAATTTTAATGTTTTAACATTTGTTCTAGAGCAGGGATATAGTTTAATAAATTTTGTATATAAATCAACTATCACTAGTATATGCTTTTTTCCTGTTGGACTGAGAACTAAATTTGAAATAAAATCCATGGAAACTGTATTTAGTTTTTCATATACAACATTAGATTTATATGTGTTCTGGTTTTTGAAATTCTTTTCTTTGTTTAGTTGACATATTGGGCATTGGGTAGTAATTTCTTTTGCTATACTTATGTCATTCTTTGCAAAATAATTGTCCCTAAATAGCATCCATAGCTTTCTTGAACCAATATGCATATAATTGTTATGTAAATTTTTCAATATTTTCTTTGCTAAAGTTCTAGTTATTACATATACTTCTATGCCATTTATTATTTTATAATATACCCCATCTTTCCTAAGGACTTTTTGTTTTTCACTCAAATTGATCTGATCTCTTATAATTTCTTCTTTAGAATATAATCCAGTACTTTCTACTAATTGATTTAATCCAATTTTTATTGTTCGCTGCCCTTTTTGTGATGTATTTTCTAACCTTGATAAAGCATCTGCCACTATATTGGATTTTCCAGAAATGTATTTGATTTCAAAGCAGTATTCACTAAGTATTAGACTCCACCGATGTATTCTACTGTTTCCATATTTGTTATTTAATATAGATGTTAAAGCTTGGTGATCTGTTTCTATTGTAAATTCATTACCCAACAAATAAAATCTTAATTTTGTGACACAGTGTATTATACTTGCTAGTTCTAATTCTGAAACTGAGTAACCCTTTTCATGTGGCTTTGTAATTCTTGAAATGAATTGTATTGGGTATTCGACCCCATCATGTATTTGTAATAATACCCCTGATAATCTCTCTATTGATGCATCTGTTCTTAATATGAATGGCTGTGTGTAGTCAGGATAGTATATTTTCAAATTTGACAGAAAAATGTTTTTAATCTCTTGGAATGCTAGTTCTCTTCTCTGATCCCATCTCCATTTTACACCTTTTCTCAGTAGTTCAAGTAATGGAATTTCTTTTATACTTAGATGTGGTATCATCCTTTTATAATAATTAATTATTCCAATAAATCCTCTTAAAGTTCTTAAATTGTGTGGTGTTTTATATTCCTCAATGACTTGTGTCCGTTCTGGATCCATTTCGATTCCCTTAGTGTTAAGTTTATAACCTAGATATATGACTTCTTTTTGAAAAAATGTACATTTTTCTTGATTTATTTTTAGTCCAACTTTGTCTAATCTATTTATTATAATTTTTAGGTGTTTCTCATGATCTTCAGCCGTTTTAGAAAAAATTAATATATCATCAATGTAGTGAATTACAAAATGTTCATATTGATCCAAAATATCATGAAGACATCTACATAGAGCACTGCAAGATGATTGAAGTCCAAATGGTACTACTTTGAATTGATATACTACTCCATCTATCTGAAATCCTGTATACTGTCTACTTTTTCTTTCTAGAGGTATTAACCAAAAACTATGCTGTAAATCGATTTTAGTGAAAAATGACATTCCTGTAATTCTTCCTAGTATTCCATCTATACTCATTGGTGCTTCAAATTGCTTTTCAGTGATCTTGTTAATATTCCTTGCATCCAAACATAACCTGATTTCACCTGATCTTTTTCGTACTACTACTATGGGGTTAATAAAACGTGTGTCTGCCTTCTCAATGATCCCATCTTCTAACATATTATTAATTGTTTTGTTTACTTCTTCTCTGTATTTATATGGTATTGGGTATGATTTTGTTTTAAAATCTTTTTCTTCTTTAACTTTTATACTATGGATATAATTTTGTGCAATTCTATTTTCTTTATTGACAAGTCCCTTGTGTTGCTGCAATATGGAAATGACTATTGACTTATATTCTTCAGGGCAATTTAAAACTTTCATCATATCTTCTTCTTTACAAATAACATTATTCTTCATTATGTACTCATTATTCCTTGCTTCCAATTTTACGCACTCCGCCTCGTAGGCATCCATCTGCTTAAAATTTCCATTCCTTAAATATTCACTACAATAATTATTCTTTACATTCTTTTGGGACATTTCCCTATCATCAAAATACATTTCTTCTTCATAAACATCATTATTTTCTTTTAATAATATCCTATCAACTCTTATTCCTTCTTCTACCTCATCTTTCTGCATAAATTTAATTATTTGCCCTTCCAAAGTTACCATTTTTTCTTCAAAATCTATCTTTACTTTCTTCTTTTCCAATTCATCATTTCCCATTAATATATCAACACATAAATCCTTGACAATAAATCCTTGCATATTAATTTCTTTATTAAGAATATTAATTTTAAAATTGGCTAGTTTATCAATTTCACCCAACTTCTTATTATTTGCACCAATAATTTTAATTTTTGGAATCTTTATTATATCTGATAGTTTTAATGTATTAAAAATAAAATTCTCCGAGACTAAAGTACTTTCTGAACCAGTATCTATCATAATTTTAATCATTTTATTTTTGGCCAAAGCATTTATATAAATTAAATTAATAGATTCAATAATTTTCTCTTCATCTAAAGAAATAAATTCAGAAGGTTTTTCATAATAGCAATGGCCTAACTTGTAATTCAGAAAGTTTACTGCACAAAATTTTGATTATTAGAATTGTCAGATTGTATCTGACCACTTGGATCTGATGTCCTATGTCTTTCCCTACTATGACTTCTACTCACATTTTCCTGCCTTGTACTATTTTGTTCCCTGTCTTCGCAGCTTCTATTCCTTCGAACACAATTTACCTGTCTGTTATAGTTAGGTCGCTCTGTATTTCTTCTATTATTAAAATCTTGTCTATTATTATTAGTACTGTCATTAAAATGTTGTCTATTATAATTAGTATTATTATTAAAATTTTGTCTATTATAACTAGTATTATTATTAAAGTTCTGTCTATTTGGATTACTGTTATTATTATTAAAATTTTGTAAATTATTACCATACCTAGTATTAATGTTATATGATTGTCTATATTGTTGAATATCATTTTTATTATATTGAAAGTTATTATTGTTTTTTCTGTTGTTATTATTACTTGTCATATTGCCTCTTTGTATTCTTTGAATAAAATTAATAAAACTATCTATTGTTTGAATATTTTGTACAGTTACGGTTTGCACAACATCAGCATCAAAATGTCTAGATACATTTAAGACTGTTTCATCCTCTCTAAGTGGTGGTTCTAAATATTTTGCAACTGTTATCAATTTCAATGCATAATCTACCATATTTGATTTTAAATTGTGATTATACTTTCCAAAATATAGAATTTCTCTAAACTTGGCTTGCTCTAATTCACCCCAATAATAATTTAAAAATTTATTTTCAAATGTTTGAAAATTATCTAAATCATTCTCAATACTAGCAAACCAAGTTGCTGCATTGTCATTTAATGTCATTCTAATATAATCTTTAATATCATTAATATTATTCACAAATCTTAATTTATGTTTTAAACTATTTATGTATACTCTAGGATGCAAATTTTTTATATTACCAGAGAATTTAATCCCAGTCTCATTTGTTAAATTTAAGTAAGGTCTCCCTATGTCTCTCATTTGTGAAATATCATCTATTCTCTGTTCCACATTTCTTATTTGATTACAATTTATTTGGATATTTTGTTGTATATCGTCTAATTTTTCTTCTGTGTTTCTCCTGTCTTCGTTAATTTTTACTTCTAAGTTACATTTCTGTAACTCTATTTTCTGTTCTATATCTATCTTATTATCTTGAATAATCCTCTTTACTTCTGTCCTCTCATTGTCTATCCTTTTCTTGTAGTCATTCCGTATACTTTTTATTTCATTTGCTACTTTTTTTTCTGCAGCTTCAAGTTTTTTATCCATTTGTTTTTCTATTTGCTTTACAATTTTATTATTATTATCTTCTATTTTCTTTTCTAATTTTCTATAATTCTCTTCCATTTTTTTCGTGTTCTCTTCCATTTTTTTCGTATTCTCTTCCATTTTCTTCGTATTCTCTTCCATTTTCTGTTCCATTTTTTTCATGTCTTCTTTGACTTCTTTTGAATTCTCTTCTATTGTCTTGTTCATCTGCATCATTAATGACATCAAAGCTGCCATATTGACATTTTCCTCTCTTTCTGGATTCATTTCTGCAGTATCTTGTGGAACTTGAACTAAACTCTCCTCTTGTATAGGTTGTGTTTCTACTAACACATCTTCTTCATTCTTTTTGCTTCTTGTACCTTTCTTCCTTGAGACATTTTGAGACTTTACTTGTTCAAATATAATTAAAAATAAATTCTATAATTTTTCCTTTCTACTGATAATTAATTTAATTATATGAGAGCACTTATCTTCCCAAACTAATTCTTTTAAATAGAGAGCCACCGCGTTGGGTGCCAAATTGTTATGATGTATTTTTTGTTTGAATGATGAGCAATGAGTATTTTTAATAATATAATATATAGGGTTTTTATCGCGGTTCTCAAAGAATTAGCTTGTAAGTACTTTTTTAAATTATCTTTATTATAACTATTATGAAACACACATATATATATCTAACCTAGCCAATGTAAATTTAAAATAAACTATCTTTAAATTGATATTCTTATAAAACTAATTAAATTCTATAGACAATCTAAAATTTAAACAAAACTATCTTCAAAATTGAAATTGTTATGACACTAACTAAATTATATTAACAAAATTTTGTACCTTTCTTTCACTGAATGCCTAAATGAACTGTTTTCCACTAAGTATATAGATTCTAATCACCACTGAATGTCTTCGTACTTCAGTTATCCTTGTTTTTTGTGAAATTACTTTTTCCAATTATCAGCTTCTACCAATTTAAGATATAGTTTTCTTCACCAGCATTTATACACCACCAACCAAACCAGCAAACAGCATTTATATTTATTCTTCTTTTCAATATACCAATATCCAATTATTATAAGTTGATTTATACTAATCTCCAACCATAATATAATTTAATTTCTTCCAATATACTTTTATAATCTTCAATAATTATTTGTGTATAATTATAAATGTGCATTAATTATATGCATAATTTTTAATCTTCATTTAACTCAATATATTAAACAATTTGACTATATGTACCTGATTCACTGACTCCAACTAACTTTCATATTTCTTACTAAACTTTTCTGACTGACTTCTTGAAAATTCTGAACAATTTACTTCACTATTCACTAACTAAATGTGTCTAGGTACTAACTTTCATAATAAACTGGCCTGACTTCTGACTAAAAAACTTCCTTCTGATTAAAAACTGCCATCTTGAATCCAAATCACGGGTATTTATATCCTTTTTTCTATTCCAGAACCATCTGGTAAGAGATCATGTTCCAATCGTTCTATTAACTTCTATATAGATGTTCTCGAAAAAATATCTGTTCGATCCACCGCCATAATCATTATATCGAGAATGTTCGACTGTAAACAATGGTCATCTCCGCTGATCCAGAGACTTCCATTCTTTTCTATTAATAATTTTGTTTACATTTAGGCTTTTCAGATCAGAATAAACATTCAAATTAGTAACTAACACTCTAATTTAATAAAATACACATTTCAAACAATATAACCCCACTTATATTCGTAAAATTCTTAAAATGACACTTAGGAATGGAGGGTATAGTGTGTTGCCTAGTCACATGGCTCACTTAAAAATATCTACAAAATCATAACTACTAAAATACAACTTTTTACAATTATTATATGCTAATTTCTTAAAATGCCCTCACATAAATATTTTTTATAAAATTCTCTAGTATATAACTTATTTAAAACAACCAAATATCTAATATTATGTAGTATATAACTTATAAATTATTTTCTATAAACCCTAATCGTATCAATATATATATATATATATATATATATATATATAAATATATATATATATATATATATATATATATATATATATATATATATATATATATATATATATATATATATATATATCACAAATCACGCGTTGTAAGTGGTCAAAAGTAGCCGAAATCACGTGTCTGTCATGCATTCTGGGAAATTTTAAATTAGATCATTAGCGGTGTGTAGGAAAATATGTTTCCTTGCTGGCCACTCTACATTGTAACAACAGAATATTATATTTCTACTTATATTAATAAAAATAATACATAAGATCTAGTTTACAAAATAAGTTTTTATTCACATTAATTATGTGTAGACTGAGCGAATGTGCGAAAAGTCGACTATATACCTAAAGATGTAAAATACCTACTCGAATTAGTAGGTATATTATTTTTATTTTAGAACGATATTTGGTAGAATTAAACGGACAATTGTTTAACAAATTAGGATGGCGATCTTGCTACCATTTAGAGCGTAGTAAGTAATGTAATTACTTCCAACTTGAAGGACCACCTACTGGCGTGGGAAATAAGAACACAAGCAGTTGAAACAATATGTAGTTTAATAATTGAATGTTACTACAACTAAGTTAATATCTAGCCAAAGTTTTAGCGTAAGTTCTTTTATTAAAACCGCCGATCACTGTCCACCTTACACTAGCGACATACTACACGCGTACTGATACAGATTTAAAATGTTACTAATAATTATCACTTCAACTAAGGATGTTTTCTTCAATATTAGAATACTTGATTAAGAATGAGCGTTCAGCTTTCAACTATAAGGTATGTAACAATAACTAATATGCGAGAGTTCAAACTCTTAACAAGAAGCGATCATCTGAGCTGGGATACATTTTATACTTACTATACTGACTGATTTGCTCGGGACGGGGGACATTTTCGATATTTCCATACAGAGGTAGGTAAAACCCACCTTCTTGTAACTGCAATTTTACCTAAGAAAGTTAGTGCATTTTTTCTGACAGAGAACTATTGTATGATAAAACTTTATCCATGGTAGTGGTACAGACCCATTCAAATCATGATAATCTACAAGCTTCTATTTTCTTAAAACTAATAGCCCAGCATCTTTGTCAAACCCATTACTAGTTCCAGAATATAAAACAACGAAACGTTTATCAGTATTTTCGTGGCTTTTTCTGGTGCCCTTTATATTGTCATCCTCGCAAAAATATAACCCTCGCAAAAATATCTAAGTTTTATCCAAAAAAACAAACTGAAGTGGGCTTGGACTTAAACAAATTTCGTATAGTGTTATTTTAATTAGTTACTTTATTTTTTAAGCTATGTTTAAGCTTGTGTTAAAATCCATAACGTTTTAAACCTCGCCACAAACTTGTATTAGCAGCGTTGTATATTTGCTCATTTTTCAGTTCTACATTAAGCAATGAAATTATAACGTGTTGTCATTTAACTTTCATACTATCTACGTTTATAATATTTGCTCCTGGCGTCGTAAGTTTATATTTTTTGTAGAGTATCTGACACTCCCGCCGTTGTAATAACACTGTTTAAAGTCGTCTTCTTATTTTCAATTTGTGTTCGCATCGCACTTCGAAACTGATTTTTAAGCCTGCGCAACTCGCCTACACACTTATGAAAATGGTCGTCAAGGTGCATCTTTTCTTTTTTTTTTTTAAAATATGCTAATAAATTTTAAAAAATTGTCGATTTTCTCAAAAAAAAAACTATTTCCAGGTATGTTTGTTATTGCTATAAGTCAAAAGTTTCTATAACTGTCACTATGGTTTGATATTTACTAAAAATACTTCATAATGGTAACTAACCTCAGATGTATAGATAAATAGATCGATCGATAATACTAGACAACATACAATACCGCTATTTAATGAAACCTTCCGATAGGCGCACCCACCACAGTAACTAAATCGTCTATTGATTTGTAATAATTTTTAGCAACAATTGAAAATAACTTTATAAAAGTTAAAGTAAAAGTAAATAAAAATAATAAAGTTTATAAAAGTTAAAGTGGATTTCATGTAATCGGATGAACTAGCTTACAATAAAGTCGTCCCAGGAAAGCAACTCACTTATATTACCAATATTATTTTAAAGTCGTCTACTTTAAAATGTATATTTTATATGTCTGAATTGTCAATATAAGCCGATAATATATATATTATCAAAATAAGTGAGTCAGATCAAATGAAACTATCAGAATTTTTCACCAAATAACGAAAGACAAAATTTATTTAATTTATTAATGTTTTATTTTGGGAAAGATTTCCGAAGTGGAAATTGAAACGTTAATAAACTTATTTTAAACTTCGATTGTATCGTATTCCCATTAAAATAGTAATTGCTTTAAGATACCACAAAAAAATTGTTTTAGAACAATATCTAAATATATATAATATTTATTTTAATCTACAGAAGGCTATTCTTTAGGATTGGTATAGACAGAAAATCATTATAGAAGTAAAAATCTCGCCATTTCCGTTGTAATAAGGTATGCAAGAATTTCAACTAATGATGAAAAGATTGCCAATGTAAGGCCATAATAACAATATATGTAAAATGAGTCAATACTCGTAACCTTAAGTAGTTATTATTATTTAATGATAGTAAATTTTGGGCACCCGGTTTTAAAACTTACAATATTTGCCCCCTCATCAGATCCCAGTACGTTAGTCTTATTTATGTTAAAAACTACAAGCCACAACACAGAAAACAAACAATAGACAACTAAAATACAATAAAATGATAATAAATAATAGCAAATTAAGCAAACAGCTATAACATTAACTGAGAGTGAAATTGACAAATAAATATTATATTATTTGGACGTTAGTGGCATTGGGTGTAACCAATCTGATGGAAACTGTTCCATATAGTTGAATTGCGGCTCAAATAATTACCCACGTTTATAAGATGTAGTCCCGAATATATGTGAAACCTTTAACAAGATGAGAGAAGAACGTCTAACAGAAAATAAGGAGAAGAGGAAAAGTTGAATGAATGATAATATACTGCAATTTTAGCAAATTCCGTATTTACAAAAATGGCATTGGGAGATGATATAATGTTAAATTGCAGAGGAAATATACTGCAACTCATGAAGGAAAGAAGAAAATCAAAGAATAACAAAAGAATATATAAAAATGTTAGAGACAAGTAAGAACCGAAATACAAAAGACCAAAGAAAATTAGTTAAAAACACAGTGTAAAAAGATAGAGTTATTGGAACAAAAACACGATATATTTAACATGCATAAAAAGGTAAAACGAGCAGTTAGTTTTCAAAAATACAACACAGCGAGCAAACTGCAAAATCAATAAGGGATCAACTTCACAGATAAAAATCAAGAAATATGTATATGGGCCAAATACATATAAGAACTCTTTGATGATAATAGGTCCGAACAACCTCTGTCCTATATATGTAATGACCACTTACCAATCACATCAGATAAAGTGGAAAAAGCAATATCACAACTAAAAGGTGGCAAAGCTCCTGGACCTGACAAATTCATATAAACTGAACTCATAAAGCTATTTAAGACCGACGGTACTCAACGATTAACAAAAATATAATCAATGACATATATTTAAACGAATTAATACCAAGATCATGGCTAAAGTCAACGTTTATTGCTCTACCAAAGAAAATAAAATCCGTATCCTGCAATGATTTCCGGACCATCAGCTTAATGAGCCACATTTTAAAGTTATTTCTAAAAATCAGACATCAAGGATTTAATAGACTATGCGAAGAAAGAATCAGTTGTACACAGTTTGGTTTTCGGAATGCAGTGGGTACGAGAGAGGCTCTCTTTAGCATACAAGTGCTATTTAAATGATGTATAGATGTGAATTATGATATTTATGCATGCTTCATTGATTACCATAAAGCATTTGTCACAGTAAAACACGACAAGCTGATGGAGATATTAACAAATATTGGAATGAACAGCTGTGATCTAAGAATTATTAGCAATATTTACTGGAATCAAACATCGTCTTTTCGTACAGAGGCAGTAGAATCTGGTGATATCAAAATCGAACGGGGGGTCCGACAGGGATGTATACTATCACCCTTTTTGGAAATTCTTATATATAATTATAGGAGAGTTTCGGAAAATAATCTGTACAAAATAATAAAGTGTCGTGTAGAGAAAAAAATTACCTTTCAAATGATGTGCTACTCGAGCACACTTGCTATCTAAAGAAAGCTGGGAATTTATGCGGGCAGTAAGGGGTTACATTTGAGAGCATGAATTTTGCATAAAAATTCGACCTACTTCCAATAAAAATTGACGTGTTTTCTTAAATTTTAAAGAAACTTTTGGTTCCTGAGTTTTTGATGGGTTAATTTTCGTTGAAACACACAGTATATTTTATTTAATATTTAAACAAATATACTTTTTTTTACTGCCTACGTATTTACTGCCTTTAATAGGAATTAAACATTTAAACATTTTACTTAAATTAAGTTTATTTGACGTTTCGATTTCTACTTTGAAAATCTTTCTCAAAATAGAAGACATTAATAAATAATTAAATTTTGTTTTTTTTTTCTTATAATTCACTTTGGAAAAAATTTGAAAAAAAAATGTTCATAATTTAATTTTATTCTATTCATGTTAACAATTAAAGTAAATGACTTTAAAATGATATTGTAAATATTTTGAGTTTCGTTCCTGGAACGACTTTATTGAAAGAGAGTTCATTCGATCACATAATATAAAGTTTAACCTACAAATACTCGCCAGAAATATCATAGCATGTGATTTCTCTTTAAAAAGACAACGACATGCACTGATGACGGTAAAATTCTCCTGTTAGTAAGCCCATAGTAAATCCTGAGGAATAAAGTAGAAAAAAATCCTCATGATATTACCCTGGCATGGTAAGTATGTGGTCTTAGATTTGGTTTACTTCTAGGTTTACTTGGCACTCTAAGTTAAGGAGCAGTTTAAATAATAACGTTGATAAAGAAATATCGAAAGATATTTAAATATTTAACATTTTTCTTGAAACGTTGAAAATGAATAACCCGAAAATGTCGAAACCCGAAATTAAATTTTATATAATTGAATGAACTATCGTCCAATAGAGTCGTCATAGGAAGGAAACTTAAAAATATTGACAATATTGTTATAAAGTCACCTAATTTAAAAGTGTAATAATATGCCTAAATTGGCAATATAAATATGTGAAATAAAATTAAATTATTAGAGTTGTTTACCAAGTAAAAAAAAAATTTGTTTATTTTATTAATATTCTGTATTTTGGAAATGAATTCTAAAGTGGAAATCAAAACGTGAAAAAAGCTCAATATAAAGTAAAATTGTGGCTTATTTCCAACAAAAATAGTAAATTGTATTGGGATGCCACAGGAATATAGCTTCAGAACAATCTTGAGAGTGCAAGATAAGCATATTTTAATATTCGCTACAACATAATAAATAAATAAATATTTTTAAAACGGAGATTGAAAAAATATTTTACTACACTAAGAGCCGATTGTTCGAACGCTAATCAAAACTTGATTGTAATCAAATATGTAATTACAATCAAACACGTCACAGCAGCTGTCAAAATTATTAAAAATTGCTTATTATTATTATTATTGACTTGTAAATAAAAATATGAAATTAACATCAGAAAGAGTTTAATTATGGTTTATTTTAAATTAACACGTAAAATATTAAAATTGAATAAAACAAATCAGTCAACATAACCTCAAAATGTGACTTATTTGATTTTAATTAAATATTTGATTACAATTAACTTTTGATTAGCGTTCGAACAATCGGCCCTAAGCTTCATTATTTTGGATTTGTAACATTCTAACACTCTAAAACTACCAACTCCTGTACTTTATAAATTATGATTTGCTTATCGCGATCTAATTAACTTTATTTAAAAAGGCAGTTTTACAGAACTTTCTGTTTATTTTTCAACAACACATGTTTTTAACAACACATTTTTTTCGCCTTCGCTTTTTTTCATCCTGCCCTAATTCTACTTCAACTGTCTATTTCCCGAATACTCACACTTCTCGCTTTTTTCCATCCTGCCCTAATTCTACTTCAAATATCTATTTCCCGAATACTCAGTACCTAATACCAATACTAGGTAATTAAAACTTTTTACAATCATCGTAACATTTTATTTGTTACAGAAACTTTATTATAAATGAATATTAAAAATATTTGGTTTTTACCCTACTTTTTAAGTTTTACACCTTTTCCTTTAAGAGCTTTCTCCCACTATTTCAGTTTTTTTACTGGAGAAATTAAGACTGAACCCTGAGCCCTGGTCTAATTTTTTTTTACATAAAATTTATCAGTCTCTTCCACTCCTGTTCTAATGCTTGTTACTCCCTCCTACTTACTCCTCACAATCTTTACATATTCGCTGGTAACTCCTTTGGTATTGGTATAACTAAGTAATTTTGTGAGCCTGTAGCTTATATCTTATTTCTTAAGCCCTTATCAGAGCATAGTAACCCTCTAAATATTATTAGCTGGCTGTCTCCATTGGCTGCGATCTTGTGTCATATGGACAGCTTAATTTAGGAATTTTCCCACGAGATTCTTCATTTGGTCTGCCCATCATGAGGGAGATCTTTCTCTTGGTATTTGGCCTTAATCTTTATTTCTACTGCCAATAATTCAATAGTCCCCCGTTCTTCTAGCTATTTAGCGGAAGTGATTTGGGTATGAGCGGTTTACTGTTTTAATAATATGTCTTTTATATGAAGCTCTTACAGAGCTGAAAGATTGGTCCTATGTTCTGTCCAAGATACGCGTAGACTTCTTCTTTAGACCTACATTTCAAAGGCTTCGATCTTAGTCCTATCAATTTTTTTAAAATGTTTTACCTGGGTAGTCGCACTGGGAAATATAAGGGCATTGAAGTACAGAAACTATTTTTTTTTTTAATTTAAGCACCAGCAAGTAGCGTTACTACCTTAATAGATATGTGGGACCTAGCCGAAATATTATCAAAATAATGGTTTTATTCAAAACCAAAATTATTTAACGCAGAGTAAAATCTGGAAAACCACCGCACATATAGCTCCCTCGGAAATTTCAAGTGTTACGTTTTATTTGAAAAACTTTTTTGTAAGATACATAATTTTCTAAATTAAAGAAGGCCTTGAAAATTTGATTCTGTTAGGTTTATTTTAAAAGGTTAAGATGGTCTCTTTCATTCACAGATTCTATCTGGCTTGCCTCGTCGTCTGTATCTGTAGGTCAGGTCGCACGTTTCTCACTAATTGATCTGAAACATATATATAAATCCGGTTCCCTGTCGAATCACAAAGCGTATTTTTGACTTTTTGACATAATATGCTCAAGAGAATATAATGAGGTGGTTTCCAATTGCCTGAGTAGTTTTTATGCCGTTAACCAAATCCTAGGTTCCTTCACATTTGGCTTAATTTATTAACTCCAGAACAAAAGAGTACCCTCCTGCTTGCCAACTCACCAGGCTGAAAAGTGTTGGTCCGTAAGTAAGAGATACTACGCAAAGGTGTAGATTTTATTTTTTATTTTTTTTCATTTATATTATAGACTTTTTTACTTATATTATTTGTTTACCTATTTTGTACAATCAGATGAAAATCAGAGATGAAGCATTATTTACTACGAACTGGTTATAGACTATACAGTATGATGCAAATGTATGCATTATTTCAGAAATAGACGACTTTAAAAAAATCTTAAAACACGTCAATTTTAATTATTGAATGACCATCAACTGATATATATGTGTTGGACATTACGTCATCAGTGTCGTCGTAATGACGTAATCGACGATTTTTTTAAATACAAACCGAGGTCACGCGGCAGCTCATTTGAAAGGTCTCCTTATTGCCTTTCCAATGATATAATCATTTGAATATTTATTTCTACAGGGTTAACCAAAACTGTTGGTTTATTAATACAATTAACTTACAATAAATGTTTACTTAAATACAATTAAATTACAACAAATGTTCAAATTGACGATCTTCAGCAATAATACAATGTGTAAGATGGGCACTAAATTCTTTCCTAACGTTTTCGATGACCTCAGATGTTATTTCTGCAATTTCCGTTCTGATGCGCTTTTTCAACTCTTCTACATTATTCTGTCGATTTTGATACACTCTTCTCTTTAAATATTCCCACAAAAACAGTCTAATGGAGTTAAATCTGGAGACCTTGGTGCTCATTCGATGGGCCCCCTTATACCTATCAACCTACCTGGGAAAACGTTATTAAGGTAATTTCGTACCTCAACGCTGTAGTGTGGGGGAGCCCCATCATGTTGGTACCACAAATCATTTCTATTTGGAAATAGCTGATTCAGTTGTGGCAACAAATAATCCTGAAGAAATTCTAGATAACGAGATGCAGTTAAGTTTTCCTCAAAAAAATATGGCCCTACAATTTGATTGTTTCTAATGCCGGCCCAAACATTTACCTTCTTGGGATATTGTGTCCTATACTCTTTCATCCAATGTGGATTTTCACTTGCCCAGTATCGATATGTCTGGAGATTTACGTGACCGGTCAGCATAAAAGACGCTTCATCAGAAAAAGTAGAAGTAATTAAAGTAAAAGTTTCAGGTTTGTAAATACTGTTATTAATGCTTAAGAGTAAAAATTTGACGTCTATTATTTGACACACTCACAGATCATTGACAAATAAAGACGAGCCAATGACATTATTAATTTAAATATTTTTGATTATTTCAGATTATAATGTAGCATTGTTTGTTATCAATGTATTTTTTTTATGGAACCAGCTAAAAACACTATTTTGTTTTCTTCCCAGTGGAGTTTCTTAGTATATTTTAGTTCAGTGAATGAATATTTATTGTAATTCCATGTTAAATAAAAAAGTTCATAATTTTGGTCAACCCTGTAGAAATAAATATTCAAGTGATTACATCGTTGCAAAGACAATAAGGAGACCTTTATCAGTTGATAGTCATTCAAAAATTAAAATTGACGTGTTTTAAGATTTTTTTTAAAGTCGCCTGTTTCTGAAATAACGAATTTATTCCATACATTTGCATCATACTGTCTACTCTTGCATAGTATATCGCTGTAGCATACTTGGTGACCCTTAAGTGCCCCAAAATTTATTTATTTTTTAAATATAATATCAGTAATAACAAATAAATTCAGTACCTTCCTGTCTGACTATAGTTGCTTAAGTTAAGTTTAGTTTTATATATGTTTGCGGTTATTTTTACTTACCACGTATTACATATTATTACTTTTCAAATTTTACTATGTCTTATAGTAACTTACTTAACTGATTTTCTCTTAAAATTAGGAACTATTGGCATTTAAAGTACCACATATTTAAAAAAGAGCAGCTTTTTTAAATTTTAAATTACGAATTTTTGAGAGTATATATTTTCTAGACGACGCGACAGGCAATTTTTAATGAAAGCTGTAGTCTTTTAAAATGACCGCATCCTAGTTTGTCAACAAAAACCAAACAAATCTCTCTCCCTCGACCTCTTAACATCCCATTTTTCTTTTGAACCACTAATTGTCTGACGGCTCTATTTCTTCGTCTCTTCTTTAATTATTGTCCCACAGAAAAAGTGACAGGCGACTGCAATTTTCCATCTCTGTTTTCCAGATTTGGCTTAGGAAATTTTTTTAATAATTACAAATCATTTATTACTGTCGTATTTAAAAACAATGTTGGATTATTAGTTTATTGTAGGAAAAAAAGTGTATTAAATATAGTGAATATTATATTAGATAATCTTTCTTTTTTCAAAAGCTCTGACTGTGCCATTTGAATTTTTTTTTTATTTTATAATATATAATTCAAGTCTGTTAATAGGTATTTCAATGTAAAATAATTTTTTTTTAATATACCAAGTCGGTAAAGTAACTCTTTATCGAACGAGTCTGATATTGCGAGCGGAGCAAGTGAAGCGAGCGGGGCAACAGACGGGCACCAGAGTTCGATAAGGAGTGTTTACTAATATTAACAAATAGTCGTATTTTGTATAAGTTTTTTATTGCACGAACATGCAAAAAATATGTAGCAATAAATGCAACAGATTTATCTCGTGTTAGAATAAATACTAATGATGAATTTGACTGTTAAACTGAAATGAACTGAACTGGAAGGTGCTTGAATTGAAAATGTTTTATCAGGAATTATAGGAATGTTTATATCGGTATTCATATTCCCATTAACAGCTTCCCCTAAAATTGTTTTTAAAATTGTAATTTTATCTTCAAAAATGTCTTATCATTGATGTAGATATTGAAGAGAATTGGTCCTAAATATGTTCCCTGCGGGACTTCATAGGATATAATTCATCCTTTACTAATTTCTTCATCTATATAAATATGTTGCCTGTTTAGAAGATAATTTTCTATCATATTACATGCAACCCCCTTTATTACCATATTTTTTAAGTTTAGTTAGCAATATTTTATGTGAAACAGTGTCAAATGCCTTTGATAAATCTACAAATATACAAAGAGCTGATTTTGCATTACTAAGAGCTTTGTAGATGTTAGCTGTTAGGGCTCAGATGCATCTTCATTGAATTTTCCTTCTTGAAATCCATACTGACATTCAGATAGTATATTGAGTTTTTTTTTTAAATTTGTAAGACATCTTAATTATTCTTTCTAATAATTTGCCTATGTTTGAGATCAGGGTGATAGACCTTTAATTCTGACAATATATTTCTTTGCCAGATTTGAGTAGTGGTTTAATAGTTTCAGTTTTTAATATATCTGGAAAAATTCCTAAATTAAGCCATGTATTTATTATGTATGTTAAGGGTTTTGAAATCTGTCTGGTTATTTCTTTTTAAAGTTTCAGATCTAATATTATCATGTCCTGGTAACTTTTTGTTTTTTAAAGATTTTATTATTTCACTTCATTTTCAGTGGTTAGATTTACTTTCATTATATTTTCTCGAAATTCAGTTGGCTTAGCAATCATTTCTGTATATCGTTTTCCCAAATCGGTAGAGAAGTCTACAAATTGATTTGCTATGTTTTTTTTATTAGTTAGCATTTTATCATTTCATGTTTTTATCAGTTTTATGTTTATTTTTGAAGCTGTTTTTCCACAGATCTTATTTACACATCTTCATAGGTTTTTTGACATGTTATTGTTAGCCCAACATTTACTAGCCCTTCTGCATAAGCTTTTTTAAATGGTTGAATCCAATTTGCTACATTATTCTTATTTATTTTGTACCTGTTCTGTAAATTTTTATCATCGGGATGAGTTTTTAATGATGTAAATAATTTGTTTTTTATTTATTGATTTAAGTAATAGTGGTCCATGTAAGTAATTGTAAATCCATGGTTTTTTATACATATTCTGTATATTAAATTTTATTTTAAAATTTAGTTCATTGACTACGGACATTAAATTTCAGTCAACTGGATTATTGTTTGCGGCAAATAAAGTTCGTCTTCTTTTTGTACAATAAAGTGTTACTTTACTGCCACCAATAAGTACAAAAATGAAAGACTTTAATGACAGTTGGCGATAAAATAATTTATTTTTGTTTACTACTTTTCAACTTGGAAGACGAAACATTGAGTAGATAGCTCTAATGTTACTAATACGGTTATATTTCCGTACATAGTTTTACAGTTTATTGGACAATTTACAATTTTTATTTACAATTTTTATTAACTTTATTTATTATTAAAATATTCTAACACTTAGTTTAATAAAGTCTTTATTTAATTTATATATACAATATTCTTACACTTATCACAACTACTATAATTTATATTATTTATTTAGAATATTTACAATTAGAAACTCGGCGCGATATTATTTTCAGACTGCCTTCAACAATGAAAATTCCGCTATATATATTAAAAAAGCGGTTAGCCTGGAATCTCTCGAAGCCCATGGATGTTGACCTGTGTTGACCTGTGTTGACCCTCGAATTGTCTCAAATACACCGGAAAACCCAGACTGGTTTTATAGAGGCTCGCAGCTGTGTTGCCTTTTCCCAGACAGGTTTCTAGCGAGTCGGAGAAAATACTAGAACAGAAGTGAGAATAAACAAAATGTTTACAGGTTTTTAATATGACTCATATTTTATCGTAACAGTAGAAATTAAAAAGGCCATTATGATTGCCAACCTCCGTAGGGGGACAGTACTCTAAGAAGAAGATAGTTCTATGTACATACATGTAATTTTTTTGCTTTTTTTTCGTCCAAAAATATATTTCCCAGTTCTGTATTTTTTGTCTTTGCATAGCCACCTTTTTTTCTTAAATATCTAGTTTGTTCTTGATGTATGGTTTTTTTGTTGTTATTTCAAATGCTATCCTTATTGTTTTGTATTGATTTTAAACTTACTCATTTAATAATGTTTATTATCAAATTTATTCTTCCATATTTGTCTTTATTTTACCATTCATATTTTCCTTTATCTTATCTTTGTTTTGTTTTGGGTTTATTTTGCTTATGATTCGTTTTACAGCAATTTAGTATCTCGTTAGACTTACTTTTATTTCACATCCTTTTTCTTTATTTATTGACTTCTCAAACTAACCTATAAGGCTTTTTTAAACTGCAATTATAAACTTTACTAGACTCTACATCTCCTGTTAGTTGTTTTATCTTTTTAATTAGCTTCTCCTGGCTTCTGTTCAGTACCACCATATCATAAGCTAGATACTAATGATATCGGATAAACAAGATTTTAACTCTGTTCTTCTTTTTTTTTTGTTTCTGCTTTATTCGTAGGATTACGTCTGTTTTATCTTTGGTTTGTAATTATCTTGTTATTGAATGTTTGGTTTATTACTTCATTCCGATTACTTCACCATTTGGTGATTTATCTCAAGCTACACTTACTAGTCTATCCTCTTCCACTTATGTGACCATTCCTATAATTTTTCTTGTTATTTTTCTTGGTATACATTTGCCTGAGCTTTGTATTATATTTCCTCCTTCTTCAGTTTCCGTCTCCTCTTAGAAGATTGGCAACCATCGTAGCAATTCGATTTTTTGATGCAGCTGCTCTGGACAGTTATCTAGATCTCCAGTTATACCACGTTGTTAGATTGTTTAGCCAGGTAACACGTCTTCTACCTCGGCTTTTTTGTCCTTTTATTTTCTCCTGCCTAATCACTTGCAGCAGTTTGAAGCTGACCTCTAATAGTATGGCCCAAATACTGCAATATTATAATTTACATAGCATTGAGAACTTGTTGTGACTCTCATTTTTATGGTGTTTTTTGACAATACTATGTCGTTTGTAATTCTGTTCACCCAGCTTATCTAATCGTTCTTCTGTAAGTCTACATTTCAAAAACCTCACTCCTTAACCCTATATAGCAGCACAGAGAACACGTTAAACCTCAAAAGTTTTACTCTTAATCCAATCGACAAATCTATGTTATACAAACCATTTTTCATTTTGGTAAATGCGTGTTTTGCTAACCGATATTTTAGCAGGCAACCAAGCAAGCAAGATAAGGTAAATAGTTATGTGCGTAGCTACGCACGCTTAATTTGGACACGGTACTTAAAGAAGAAGTATTTTGCATGCACCATTCTTGATTTTATTTCTTCAGTATAATTGTTGTTCTCATTAATTATTGATCTTTAATATTTGTATTTTTGAAATTATTTTATTTGTTCTCCGTAGATCATTTGTGACGAGATATGCAGACGATACAGTAATGCTGTCAGATAATATTCTTCTTATTCTTCAAGTGCCCTCTCCGCTACGGAGTTTGGCAATCATCATTGCTATTCGTATCTTTCAGATATCTTTTCAGATAATATTGAAGGTCTCCAAATTCTGCTTGATCGTATTCACGAGGTAGGAGAGGAAATGGGCATTAAAATAAGCTCAAACACAACCAAATTTTTGATGTTTAGTCGTGACCCACATCCCGATGCAAAGCTTCAATTAAACGGAGTCCAAGTTGAGAAAGTTCACAAAATGACATATTTGAAAACTGTGATAACGGACCAACTAGATCCAGACATAGAAATAAAACGTAGAATAGCAATGACTAAAACTACTTTTATGAGAATGAAGTCATTTCTTTGCAATAATCATCTCAGTTTAAAACTAAGACAAAGAATTGTTAAGGGCTCTGTTTGGTCCGTACTTTTCTATGGTGCAGAAGTGTGGACGTTAAAAGTATCGATCATGAACAAAATTGAAGCATTGGAAATGTGGGTATATAGACTAATGCTGAAGATACCTTGGACAGCAAGGAAAATTAATAAATAAGTACTAAGGAGCGTCAACTAAGATAGAGAACTGCTAAAGACTGTTTAACATCGAAAAATGTCTTATTTGGGGCATATAGTAAGGGGAAGTCGATATAAAATATTACTACTGATCCTTAAAGGCAAAATAGAGGGTCGTAAAGGTGTAGGAAAAAAACCAAGAAGAGATTATTTGTTCTTCTATCGTTGTTGTGACCTTTTTTTACTATGTTGCACAACTCGGTTTACTAGTTGCTGTATATCTTCAAAACATTCCGCTATTAGCATTATGTCAACAGTATATCCTAAATTTTTTATAGGTTCTTCTTTTACTTTTGTGCCTCTTGTTTGCCCCTTTATCACTTTTTTGATAATTTTTTTGGAATATATATTAACCTTCTAAATGGCCAGAAGCAAAACTTTAAATGAAATTGTAGATGGTCAAATAATTCTGCACTGACCGATATGTACGTCAAGAGCACCAACTTCTATATCAGTACGTATGTATCTGATATCAACATTGAAAATAGTAAATATATGGAGAGTGCGTATATTTTTGTCACAAGTAATACTTTGTATGATAAATTAAAAGGCAGGCAGGACAAAGACAAGTATACTTTTTGCGCCAGTACCGACTTTCTTTTCTTATTTTAGTTTTTGAACAGACTATACATATAGATCTACAAAAAGAACAAGTATATTTAATATCTTATACTGCGTAAAAGTTATAAAAAGTTACCTTTTCGTGGGTTTTGCCTTAGTTGTTGTTGGTGGAATTAATGAAGGAAAATGCCTTTCTATGAGTCTTGACGGCATTTTAGTTGTTAATCTTTTCTTTTGTTTATTCAGTTGTACACGATACTTTTCAACAATTTTTTCTCCAATCTCTAGCATAAAATTGAAAATGCAGAAAGGCTTTTCTTCTCCATTTTTTGTTACAATTTTTTGCATACATGCTCAGAACATGAATGCTACTTAGCATTAAAATATCTTTTTTATCTCGCTAGTTTTGCATCCACGTAAAAGAATCCATGATGACCCGGCCGGGCAAACTACAGTTGTTTTGAATAGTATGGACCTCTGTAACAAAAACTTTCCTGCAGTCAATTTTTGTACTTAATTAGTTATTAACACATTAAGGTCAAAAAACGGTAAATTTTAATTTTTTCGTCCATCAGCAAAAAGTGAAGTATTTGAAACAAATTTAAGAATAATAAACTTATACCTCATATCGCTGCCCCGGTCGAACAATAACGCAACTACAAAAGTGTGCGCTTTTCAGGAGAGCTAAAAATATAAAATTATTTTACTTATTACCTCATACAATGAAGCATAATGAAGTTACTGGATTAGTATTGCAGTTATACTTAGCCACCCTGATATACTGTAACTCTACTACACATTCAAAATGAATTCTTAATTTCTTATCCCTAAATTTGATCCCCCATTGCAATTACGTCATTGTTGCCACAAAATAACTGAGGCAACAATGACGTAATTGCAATTTGGGGATCAAATTTAGGGATGAAAAATTTAGAATTTAGTTTTAGAAAGAAAAATTTTGAATTTAGTTTTAAAGATAAAGTTTCCACAGACATACTCATTTTGTAAAATTTTTGGTTGCCTTGCTAGTTTTGAAAGGTGGTATCGAAATAAGAACAAAAAGTCATTGAAAAAGTTTATTAAACAAATTAAAAATTATAGTAAAAGCAAACATTTTTAATAAAAAGAAACTTAAAAATAAAATTTAAATTACAAAAAAAGTGTTAACAAATAATTGAATCGTAAAAGGCTTTACAAAATCCAGGAATTATATGTTTTGAAAGCAACTGTTTCAAATATTTTAGTTTGTTATCACCTAAAGGAATTTTTGAAGAGTAAGCTCTACGCAGCTGGCATTTCGGTGAAAACAATTCCGATTAACTCCGACCCATTCTTTTTTGGCAAACATCAACTTTTGTCCACGTTGGTTGTTTATAACTTTTTTTATACAGGAAGTAATCTTTCCCTTTTAAGATTTAAAGTAACATTACTTCAGTTATTTTGAAGCCACGGCCCTTCTCGTCTTTGGTGAAATCTAGTCCCATTTCATTGTACAGTGCTTTTACATCGTAAAACTCAGTGAAATCCATTTCTTTAACGGTTAAAGGAACTTCTGTTTTTTTAACATTCCTAATTAATTGAACGTATTGCTCGGGAATGTATATAGGCCCTGATTTGGTTGCTCTCTTGACTGCTTTTTCTATTATGCTCTGGACTGAATCACCTTCATTTTGGGTGTTACCGCGAACAAGGTACTTGTGAGTAATAGAATTAATGTCCAAAGTATAGATAGCAAACAGGTACATGGCTATTAGAAATTTATTTTTTTGTTGGCCTCCACAGTTATCGTAATAAAAATTACATCAACTCCTGGGCTGGTTATTGACAACTCTTTCAGATAGTAATAAACGCAAGATCCGATTTCTATTGCCCCTCTATTCCCCATCACTTCATTCTAAAAGTAGCAGCTAGCTTTATCAATTTCAAGTGCTATCTGTTTCGAGACGTGGTCTTTTTTCGCCTTTACTTCTATTATTGTAAAGTTATAACAGTTTAAGCGAGATTTATAAAAAAATGCAGAACTCTGTCCTATTGGTACAGGTAACACTGCTTACAAATCATAAGTAGCCCGATGTATATTGTTATCAGAATTTTTTGTTTTCAGTTTATCGTCAGTTTTTTCTTTACGTCTTAGATCCTTTTCCTCTAAGTGACTTTCAATAGTTCAAGAGTTCAATAGTGCATATTTTCTTTTTCTTCTGCTCCAGCATTTTTAAAAGATTCGCATTGGTCACAAATATCTTTCTTCGGGATAAAAAACCCTATATTAAATTCGATGTTGAAAATACCAGGATTAAAATTGTAGGTTGCTGACTTTTCTTCTTTTGCTTATTTTCGTTCCTTTATATAGTTCTTGTGAAGTTCCGCAATAGCTTAACCACCGTCTATGTATTGCCTTGAAGAATCACTTCAAAGATAGTGACTTTCAATTCGTGGAATTGAATTTATATGATTACGAACAGAATCCAAAATTTTGTCACTTATTTTCTTGTGACTCTCGTGCTTTCCCCGATTATCTTCTGGTATAATACTGGTTTTTTCACTTGAAACTGCTTTAATTATAGAGCGAATAGCTCTTTCAGTTATTCCAAAAGTATTAATGAGAAACGTTTTACATACTCATTCTTGTTTTCTCTTACCTGTAATGAAAAATGCACAATTTGTATTTCGGGGAGTGGTTTTTGATGTAGAAATACGTCGGTAGCTTAACTCAAGTGGCTGAATAGAAGAAGCCAAAAAATCTCGCTGTCTTTGCAAGGACTCTAATGCCCAATATTCTTTAAACTGTGTCTCTCTTAACTCTTCAGATACCCTATTTGGACATTTCAAACGGCATTTATCGGTACACACAGGTCCCATTTTTCAGAAGCTACAGGTTTTCCTGTTCTAGAAGTATACTCCTGTCCAGAATTCTTTAGTCTTTTCTTCTTTTCGTTCAACCACTTACCCACATTCCTTTGTCTTTTTTCCCCCTGTTGACTAAGAAAGCATTACCAAGTGTTGGTGTTTGGGAATCTTGGTGTATATTTATGTCTACTTCTTTTTCTTCTGATGACGATGATACCTCAGTAGTCGAAAGATAATAGTCATCACTGGAACCTGAACTTAAATCTGCATCGTCTAAACCATCTAATTCAAAAGAGCCTGATAATACTCTTTTCAAGCTTTTTTTGCTCTCGCTTGCCCTTTTAACAATAAAGGTATTTTGTGTGGCCTGAACGTCTTTTACTTTATTTTGAGCTTCATTTAGGGTTGGTTTCTTTATACAGCTGATTATTACACTATTTTGGTTTTCAAAAGAAACCAGTGCTTTAGGTCGGCTTACTGATACTTTATTTTCTACTTTTTCATTTATACTGCTTGTCTTTCCACTGTTTTGAGATTCAGAAGAAACCAGTCTTCCTGGCATTTCTCCTGTAACTTCATTTTCTAATTGATTTGTAAAGGATTTCTCGTCTTCTTTGCTGGTGTTTTCATTATTTTGGTTTTCAGAAGACGCCACAGTTTCGTCGTCCATTATTCCTCGAGCACGTTTTATTAGAAGTAGGGTCCGCTGACTGAGCATAATGTTCCGTGGCACTAACTGGCATCTACCCTGCAACAAAAAATATAATCATAGAAAAATATATATAAAGGTGGTATAAATAAAGATAGGTGGTAGGAACGAGAAAACTTAAAACCGATTTTTTTAATTCGCAATAACCGGTTTTGCCGGTTGTTTTTTGTCACATTATACAAGATTTTGTATAAATAAAAAGTCAGGCATAGATAAATTGAGCAACATATATTGTTACTTACTGACAAAACATCAAAAATAAAATAAAGATTTACTTTTACATATACACACCATAATACACCTGCATACAAAACATCTTGCATACTATCAAGACAGGTTTAATATACTACTTCCATTATTATAATAGCAAGAACTCCTAATTACCCATTAATCACACTATTTTTGTTTTTTTTTCTTCTGTTCTCTATGGATCAGTCAAAACACACCATTAAAAGATGTCACTAACAAAATTTTAACTTTCCAACTAAATTTTAAAATGTATTTTGTCCATTATTTTACATGTTATATTTTATATGTGTGTTTTTAATGTTGAGTAGCTTTATACAAATAATCTCAACGACTAGTAAGTTGTAATGACAATTTGAGATATGTTGTAAATATTTACACTTTCTTCTAATTACAGTGTCTTGAAGAAGGAATAAAAGAATTCCGAAAGCTCGACCAAAAGTCAAAAGAGTGTTTCTATAACATCCCTGCTAAACCTACTGACTGCAGCCCTAATAAACTGTGTTGTTTGTTTATATCGACAGTTAATAATATCCAGTATTTCTTATATATATATATATATATATATATATATATATATATATATATATATATATATATATATATATTATAGTATCAATATCAATTAGCTGTGTGCTGTGCAGAGTGTGCAGTCATCGTTAAATTATTTGTAATAGATGAAACGTATTAAATTATAGCCATCCTGACATAAAAATATTAGTTATATCATGCAGTTAAAT
Organism: Diabrotica undecimpunctata; assembly: GCF_040954645.1. NCBI lineage: Eukaryota > Metazoa > Arthropoda > Insecta > Coleoptera > Chrysomelidae > Diabrotica > Diabrotica undecimpunctata. The sequence continues at coordinate 76,280,292 of NC_092804.1, read as the reverse complement.
CTAATATTATGATAAAAATTGTACTTACATAAAATGCACTTACGTAAATGTTGTCTCGAAATAAGGAAAAATCCAAATGAAAAATGACACAGAATACAATTAAGTCAATGTTTCCGCGTACCCTAAACCCTTAGAGCAACAATAACATAAAACACAATTGCGTCGTAGCACCATAGGTTTTTTTTTTTTTACAACCACACACTCGACCTATCGAAGCACAACTATATGTACATTCTGTCCTGTCATTGTTTCTCCGAGATCGGTTGATTTTTCAAATATGACGTATCTGCTTCCTGGTGGCTTAAAGCTCAACAACACGTCTGACAGTGATATGACGAATGGGGTAACCAAGTTTGAACCCAATGACGACATAAACTTATTTTCGATAAATTTGCAGTAAAGTCAATGTTCCACCGGGACAGCGATATATAATCCTTTTAAATGGTGTGTTTTGTTTTTAAATAAGTCAATAGTTTTGGTTGTGCTTTAAAAATAAATCTTTATATAAAACGGAACGTTGGGGCTTGTAGAGAGCTTAAAATACGAGTCTCTTTATGTTTGTTCTTTAATTGACAGCATCTTTGTTGATAACAATTAAGAGATCAAATTAGCGTTAAATATAATACTTAGCATTTGAGATTTATTAAACTTTTTATTATAATTACGACTTCTTATTATAATACACGGGAAGAAAATTGTTGCGAAGATTAAAATACTTGATTAAGACATTTATGTAGAATACCAAAACGTAAAAATTTTAATTTTGTCATTGGGTATGAAAATTATCAACAACGGAGTTGCTGATATGGTTGCTTATTGCTCAATTTAATAAAATACATGTTTTCGTCCTTCGCTAATGTACATCTCCTATCACCGGAATAAAATATTATCAAGTCTTTTTCTTCTTCTTCTTCGTCTAGCCATTCACGTCCACATCCGAACATAAGCCTCTTCAAGTCTTCCTTTCCATTGTTTTTTATTGTACGCTACTTGTAGCCAATTTTTTCCGGCAGTCCTTTTCAGATCATCTGTCCATCTCATAGGAGGTCTGCCTCTGGGTCTTTCGTGTTGGTATGGTCTCCAGGTTAAAATTGATTTGTGCCATTTGTTTAGATCGCTCCTAGCTACATGTCCAGCGTATTCCCATTTCAACTTTAATGATTTTTGCACCACATCGGTGACTTTGGTTTTCTGTCTTATCCATGTGTTTGTTTTCTTGTCCTTAAGTGATATACATAGCATTGCTCTTTCCATCGCGTGTTGAGTGACTCTAAGTATATTCATATTCTTATTCTTAAGTATGGTTATTATCAAGTATGGTTATTAAATTAGAATAGTTTTTGAAATTGCATGTGCACCTTTGACTAAAAATAGTTGTGATATCCTTATAATCCATCTAACATAAGTGTTACATTATATGCCTAATCTCAGCCTAATTAGTATTTGTTTTTGCCCTAAGCGTATATATTTATATTGTGCTGTACCTTTTTTAGAAATGAAACATATTTTTTATATTCTATTGACTTGATAATTAGTGTAAGGCAGAGTATAACGTATGTTTTTCTGTTGTTTAGTGTGTGATTTAGTTTGTGTAGTGTTTGAATAATATTACATTATAACTAATTAGAAGCAGCATTAAACATGATCAAAATTTTAATAAAATATACGATAAGATAAGTTAGATATTATTTATTATTCAAACTTGATCAGATGGTAAATGCATAAAAATACTATGTATTTTGTTTCGTGAAAAAACAACCATCCTTATCCATTCTTTCATTCCTTTCATAGACCGAGGTAGCATTCGCCTAATTTTCCCACTAAAAACTTTTAATACCGGTATTTTAATAAGCACATTGTTAACATTTTTGTTAGTAAAAATGTAACCTGCATTTTTAATTTTCATTTTTTATTAGACAATAAAAAATCTCCTTAAACCAATTCTGACTTCGCCCATCTTTTCCATCCTTCAGGAAACTCAGGAAATGTCTGTTCGACCGACCGAGCGGGATTTACGAGTACAGGAACGAATTTACGACGCATTTCCATCTCCCTTCACTCCCTTTCGACCCGTTCAGCGTCTTAATTAAACCAACACAGCGATGACTTCGTTATGTTGGTTGCACTGTTTCACCATCGCAGACTACAACTTTTGTTTTGGCAGACAAACAGCCCGGTGACAATTGTGACTAGTGGTTATTGTTTGTTTTTGAGAAGGGAAAGTGATAATGGAACAGGAAAAGTTGTGGCCAATGAAAGCGGACGTATGCTTTTTGAGATAGACTCTACTGAAATGTAAACAACTGTGTATTAGAACATAGGGAAAGGTCGTTTTATTTGACAACGCATTTGCTGCATTGCTAACTTTTTGTTCTGAATTTATCCATTCAACACGTTTCCCTACTTTTATTATATCCAATATTTACAACTCTTTCTCAACAATCCCATTATTCAAGAAACAAAAAAATATTATACGAATCCGTTGAATAAATTTTTAAATTGATTTTTACCGATAAACAATATTTGTTGCATGATTTTTATTTTTTATTTAGTTTATTGTGTTTCAACTACAAGGTTATTAACACTGTGTAAATTTTTTTACTATACATTTAACATTGCATTAGGTATAATTTACAATTACGAGAATATGTGAAAGAGAAAGTAATAAAAAAGAATACACTAAATTTTGTAATACAAGTTTGTTTCTCGAAGGAAATCTAGTACATTCTGAACACGTTCTAATTGGCTAAGGATAACATTTGTAAGACCATGTATAGAGTATTTTTTTGTTCTTGCTCGTATTTGACATTATAAGAATATGTTGAACGGTTAATGATTCACTTCACTTTTCACAAACAGGTGATTTCTCCGAAGCCATAAGGTGTCCGTATGTCAGCCGTGTGTGGCCAATTCTTAGCCTGCGAACGATTAATTTGCCTCTTTTAATTAAGTTAGGTAGCTGAAAGGTTTCGATGTTAGGTTGTATTTTGTGTAATTTCGAGCTTGAATTCTCTCATTGGTTTTGCCAGGACTTTTTAATTTGGGACCTGAAAAGTGGTTCTAGATTTGATGCTAGTTGAACAGATTTTATGTCTGATTTGGTTGTAATTGCTTCTTTTGCAGCAGTATTAGCAGTCTTGTTACCTAAAATGCCAACGTGTGAAGGAATCCAGATTAATGTTATACTTGTTCCAAAAGAAGTGAGACAATTTGTTGCTTCATATATAGCATGAACTAATGAATGTTCGGCATAAATATTTTTAATCGAATCGATGAAGGACATCGCATCTGTACATATTGCAGTGTTTTTGGCATTAGTTTGGTTACATAAGCCTTTTAATGCTTGTAGGATGGCGTACAGCTCTACTGTATAGATAGAGGTGAATTGTGGAAGGCAGAACATCTGAATGATACTATTTGAAGTTGTTACAGAATATCCAACACCTGTCTTAGTTTTAGATGGATCTGTGTAGAGAATCTTGTCATATCAAGTTATCGAGTTATCAAAGACATTTAAATTAGATACAGTTAAATTATTTTGTATTTTTTTTATTTCTTTACAAAATAATAAAACTAGATATGTCCGCTCTTTTGAAGTTAGTAAATGCGCTGCCTTTCTTTTTGTAAATTGCCTCTAGATCATCCAGCAATTAAGTACAACAGTAGTCAGCAAGCATGGAATTATTTCAGTTTTCCTGATACCTTAGCTTGACTGTTGATTTATCCTGATGAGAACATTAGCATTTCTCATGATATACTGCTTCGTGGTAGTAAGTAAAACAAGTACAGCTTTGATTGTAGGAGAATGGATCTACAGAAAAAGTGCAACCCATATGTTGACATGTGATATTGTGAATACGCGTAACTGAAATATTTTTTATTTTCTAAAAAATTATTGATTACCGGGCGAAAGTCAGTCCAAACATTTCTTTTAATATTTGTTATAGTGCTATCAAAGGATTAGTTTTTCAGAACCTGTGGCTCATCAAAAATTTTTTTTTTTTTTTTGAAGTTACTTATCCTTGAGAAACTTTAATAGATATAGTGAAATTCTGGCCATATCTATTCGCTGATTTAGCCAATTATTTATTAGCTTATGTTATGCTTTTTTTATATGCGTGACAATATTTTGACCTGGCTATAAATATTGTTTAACATTATTTTAATGGTAATAAGCCACAATTAAAGTCTAAAATAAGTTTATTGACGTTTCAATTTCCACTTCGGAAATCGTTCTCAAAATACAAACATTAATAAATTAAACAAATTCTTCTAATAATTTAATTTTATCTGACTCATTTATATTAAAAACTCAGACATATATTATACATTTTACAGTAGATGGCTTTGATTTTGACGAATGATTTTGCCAATATTGATAAGTTGCGTTCCTGGAACGACTTTATTGTAAGATGGTTCATTAGATTACATGAAATCAACTTTGACTTGAAAATATATGTCAGAAAAATCATAGATTGCGATTTGTCTTCCTAAAAAGAAAACCACATGTCATGATGAGAGTAAAATTTTCCTGTTAGCGATTCCATCGTAAATCATGAGGAAAAAATAAGGAAAAAATCCTCAGAATACTAGCCCGATATGGTAAGTATTTGGTCTTACATTTAGTTTACTCTCAATAAACACCAAACTCTGATTTTATAATTATTTTATTTCTAAAATATAAATGATGTATCCTCGATATGTTACTAACTTCCTAATAGTGGTTTCTTTTATTAACTTCTTCTTTTAACCTTTCATTACACGCGCCTCAAAAAGTTGCATCAGTACACGCGGTTGACTGTGAGTCCGCATATTGAAATTATTGCAAGTATGGGACGGATTAAAAAAACTCTTCTGGTAAAATAAACTATTATTACAAAAATTATTTATTAATTATTTCGCATGTTATAAACATTCATTACATATATTTTTGCAAATTTTACACTGCAACACTCATATTTTCCACGTTTAACAGATGAATAATTGGTCGGACGGTTATTTACGGACGGTAGACTGCCACAGTAACTGCAGCGTCCCCTTTGTTGGCCAATATTCCCAACTAGAGGCGGTGGTGGATCTTTAGATTCAAACAGTTCTGCAATTCTTAATTTTTTTTTTGGCAAGCAAGAAAGAGTAGCACGAGCACGAAGGTGATTTTTAACTAATTGTCTAGCTAAACTTCGTAAGAAAATTCTTTTACTGGCTACATTATCGAGATTGTTGCAATGAAAAGTGATATTTGCATTTACACCTGCAATATTTAGCACCAAACAAAATCTAATTTTGTAGGACACAAGAGTGGCATTTTGTCAAAAACGAAATAAACTACTATTGACTAATCGTGTTTTAGGGGGTTTTAGAAACTCAGGTGGTAATTCTATTTTATTTTTACGAATTGTACTAACTAACGTCAGCTTTTTCGCGTACAAGGACTCTAACAGATTCATACGTGTAAACCAGTTATCAGTATTAATATGCCTTTCTGATCCATATATGGATCATGCATTATATATGGATCAATGCTTATATGGATCATATGATCTATATATGCATTGGGAGAGTTATTCACAGCATAAGGACCATCAGGTTGCTGCCCTACACAGACTTCAAGATTTGAAGTGAAGTAGCACTTGGCATTAACTAGAACAAAAAATTTAATCCTATATTTATTTAGTTTATTTGGAAATATATTGCGTAAATGAGCAAAGCCCTTGAAATGTTTTTAGTCTTCTATTTATTGTTACCAAATGAAAAGGACTGTGGGCAGTTTTGCAGTTGGTAACGACAGCATCAAATATTTTCCGTATGGGTGCCAGCTTGTCCAGCTACTTGTGTTCTTCTTGTGAATCTTAAGCGCCTTAAAAGAAATTGAAACCTATTTAGAGGTATTACAAGTCGAAATAACTCCACCCCTGTTCCTTAAGTATTGTATAAATCGGATAAATTTAAACGACTTGATTTTAAGATGCCGGCTAAGTACAATAATCCAAATACTGCTTGAAGCTCGCAAATGTCCGTAGGTGATATATCTCTTCCACGAGAATAATTGACTACAGTTGAAGCAATGCTGAATTGTACATTTCACAATAATTTCTAACAGACCTTTATTCAAAAAGTATTTTTAAATTTCAAGTGGATCTTTTAATATTTTATTTAAAGTTTTCGGACAGGTAAATGGTCCAATAAATTTACGGATGTGGTTTTAAGATTCTTTGGTGGTATGTTTTTTTCCACTTAGTATTGTACTCTTGTGACAGGAGATGTTTCTACTTTAATATCCGAAATATCTTGTTCGCTTTCTGAATTATCACTTATTGCTTCCACATAGTCTTTGTTGGGGATCATCATCATCATGGAAAGGTTCTTTTTCTCATTATCTCATAATGTCTCTTCTTAATGAACTTTTGAAGGCATTTCTGCTCTGCTTCGTAAGACACTATTTGGAAAAAATAAGCTGTCAAAAATTGCGTTACCTTTCAATTATTAGCAAAGATTATTTGTTTATAATAAAAATTTATTTTTATTGTAAGATTATGTAGAAAAAATATTGATTTACACATGAATATTATGAAAATACATCCTCACACAATAATAGAATAATATAAGTTGAAAAAATTATAATCTTACCTTTTCTTCATTAAATACACCAATAAATATAAAACCTATGTCAGTTAAATCAGTACACGCGCACGGTCTCTCAATCCGCATTTGCTTTTAATTTGGAAACATGTTAACGTACTAACTTCTCAGTCTAGAATAACATAAAGCAGCCGAGTGGATAAAGCTATACAAACCAGCTACAGAAAATAGTGGGAGGTATGTGAGAAATTATATATTTCATTCAGTCCGCGTGCGAGTAGTGTAAGGTTAATATGGGAACCAGATCCTACTGCATTCTGCCAAGGAATTTGCGACACAATTGAGACCTTAACTTGCAAAACAACCAATCTTCACTTTTTGGACAATCTGACCTGAATAGGCTACTAGATTCCTTGTAAAAAGATGCATCCAGCTATGCATAAAGTTCTTAACATAACTACCAAACTCCCATTGAAATTAAATGGAGAAAATTGGTTGTTATTTTAAAACGACCATTCTCCAAGGTCGTGTAGGTTTCAAAACATCCAATATTCCTCTGCACGAATCATAGCGCTAAATTGTATCATGTGATCGGTGATTTTTAAGATGGCGGTCATACTAGTGTCGAAGCTAAGAAAAGGAACATTATTCTCTAAAGTTTTTGCAATTTAGTAATAAATGAAGACAAACTAGAAGTATTAACGTCTACAAAGTGTAGAAAGAGTCGCACATCCAGAGAAATGGGCGAGAAATGTGAGAAAACGGCCGAAGTTAGTATATTTTTAGATCTATATAGGAGAAAAAATGTCATATGTCGTGAGTGCAACATGCTTGGCAGTTTTGTTAAAATGCAGGGAACATATATAATTTTAATTGTTTTTTATATTTAAAAAATGATTTACATATAATTACAAGATATCTACAATGGAATGCCAATTTAATTTATTTGTAGGTATGGGGAAACAAAGGCGCCTAAAATGCCAAAACGCAAGCCCGACAGGAGAGCCTAGTAGTGCACAAAACTTAATATTGCGGATGTGATGGCATTTTATAAAGCTTTTTATAAAAGTAAAGAGAAACTTAAACAAGACACCTTTATACTACAATTCCTAAAGTTAAACCCTGTTCGCTAACGTCTAGGCAGTCTAGACCCTAAAAGGTCTAGATAGGCAAGCTACCTATTTGCCGAAAAAATTTCACTAATAGCTCGAGGATCACAAAGAGCCGACTTCGAACTATAATTGATAATTTTAGAAGGGAAAGTAATCTTCTTAATGAGAAAAGGGGAGGAGACAAACAAACGCATTTATATAAAGAGAAACTAAAGAGCTTATTCGAATTTATTAAAAGTATAAAATGCGTGGAGTCTCGTTACTGTAGAGGTCGAAGTGAGCGTAAGTATGCATCAGGTAATCTGAGTATGAATAAACTTTGGAAAATTTACAATGCTTAAGCAGAACAAGAGACACAGGTTAAAAAAGGATATTTTAAAATGATTTTTAATAGAAAATTCAACGTTTCATTTAAGGCGCCACAGACGGACATGTGTTCGACATGTCTTTCTCTCACTGAAAAAATCTCAAAGAAAACGACACCATCGGTATAGCAATCCCTCGTGGCCGCTAAAAGAATTCACAAGCTTAGATCGAAAGCCTTTTTCGCATTATTGAAGGAATCTAATCCTGAATTATTGACTTTATTCCTCGACTTGCAAAAAAACCTTTCCTCTGCCTAAAGTCCCGGATCAAGCAACGTACTACAGCGGACGGCTATATGTACATAACCTGAAAATCGTGGTGGGACATTCTAAAGCCCCATTTATGAAGAAACATTGGTTTAGATTTATCTTTATCTATCTATGGTCAGAGGATGAGTATGGCAAGGGTTCTAATCAAGTGGCTTCGGCAATGTATCACAGGCTGTCTAATACTGATTAAAAAGATATCAGTGTTGTAAGAATAATGTGTGACAAATGTCAGGATAAGAACCAAATAATTGTATCCATGGCAAGTCACTGGCTGATATAAGCTCCGAAAAACATAAAATATATTAAAATAGTGTATCCGGTTCGAGGGCATTCATCCTTGTCGTCGGACAGAGAGTTTGAGACGATCGAGAAAAAACTTTAAAAAATGCAAGTTATTCCAACACCTGAAGACTATTTTAAAATATTATCTGGAAGTACAACGTTGCAGCGCCCCAATATGAATTTCAAGTTCTACGATTGGAAAACTGAAGCATTGTCTACATTCAAAGCACTGCAGAGTTGGCACATTCAGATATCGGAAATAAAAAGGATTTGTTTGGCAAGATCAAGAAAACAAAATAACGTCGTCTTGGTTAAAGTGTACGAAAGCTACAACTCAAGCATCGGTTTGTTTAGAAGTATTTTAAAAAAAGAAAGATCGACCATTAACATCAATCCAAATGAAATAGGAGTCGGGAACTTGGCCAACATTGAAAGGCAACTTGGCAAAGAGAAATTGAAGGACGTAAGGAAGCTACTGGAAAGTTACTACGGCGAATAATGGCAAAATGATCCGAAACTGGCTTATTTCAAAAACGTCCTACATTACAAAAATGTTCAAACGTCCCTGAAGAAGATGACGTTTATTGGAAAAAACTCGATAATGACAACGACGAAGAAGTCTTAAGAGTATAGAATTTTGGTATTACTAATTATTTTAATGTATTAAGTACTGTCATTAAACATTTGTGTTTACTACAATATAACCAACCTCCTGGTCTGTTCATTTTAAAATAGCTAATGTCCACTTGTTAGTTGCACAGTAGCCAATCTCCAAATATTTTTCTTTAATTATAAGAGTATTTTAATAACAACCAAGAAACTAGCAACGAAAAACTAATTTTAAGCGATCAGAGTTTATGGATAACGAATTTTGTGGCTCCAGGTTTGACAAATATATTCACAGTAAAAAAATACGATTTACGGCAATTTTGCCAGGGTGGAGATTGTTTTTTTTTGCAAATATAGGTCTCATATATTATATTATGCAAATAGAGGTCTCAATATTTTGCAAATAGTGGGAGGTATATGAGAAATTATATATTTCAATCAAACGCGGACTGTCAGTCCGCGTGCGAGTAGTGGAAGTTGAATATGGGAACCAGATCCTACTGCATTCTGCCGAGGAATTAGCGACACAATTGGTCTTTTCTCAATTGTTTCTTTTAGAACTATAAGTTCTTATTTGAATCGTTCCATTAAACTCTATATTCATTGTTCCATGCGTATTTACATATTTGAGATCTATCAAATTCTCTATTTTTAATATAAGATTGATGTTCACTTATTCTAACATTTAATGGTCTTGATGTTTCACCTAAATAAAACTGATCGCATTCACAAGGTATTTTATAAATGCAATTCTTTGTCCTTTCTTGTTCATTGTTAGGTTTGGTTTTGGACAAAATAGATCTCAACGTGTTTGTTGTTTTGAATGTTGTTTTCGATAATCCTTTTATGTATGGTATTGTTATTTTCCTCGTATTATTCATTGCATATGCTGTAGGATCTCGTTCTAAGTTGTTTTGTTCTATTCGATCGATTGTTGAAAATTCCTTATTTATAAACGATAAAGGATAATCATTTTTTAATAAAACAGATGTTAACAAATGTTTTTCCTCCAAGAACGAATTTTCGTTAGAACAAGTAATTTCGGCTCTATCGTATAAGGATTTAATAATTCCCTTTTTAATATTAATATTGTGATTTGATTTGAAATTTAAATATCTGTTGGTGTGTGTTGGTTTTCTATACACCTGAGTTTCGTATCCAGTATCGTTCTTAGAGATTAAAACATCCAGAAAAGGTAATGTGTTATTATATTCCTTTTCCATGGTAAATGTTATTGTCTCTTCTTTATCGTTTATATCATTTAGGAATGTGTCCAACAACTCTGATCCATGAGGCCATATTAAGAATACATCATCTACATACCTCCACCATACTGAGGGTTTTAAATTTTGTTTAGAAATAATATTTGTTTTAAAATCTACCATAAATATATCGGCTAATAATGGAGATAAACTAGAGCCCATTGTTAGTCCAAAACTTTGTTTATAGAATTCACTATTTAGTTAAAAATAGGTATTATAAGTACATTATATTAATAACTCTATTATAGCTGATACATTTAGTCTTGTTCTAGTTATCAATGTATCACCGTTCTCTAATTTTGTTTTGATTATATTTATCTTATCCAATGGCACATTTGTAAATATACTATTCATGTCAAAACTTATGTATATGCGAACGGTAAGATAAAAAAGCTACAATAACTTCTCGGAAGAAACTTTTGAACAAGCTCTACTGCAAGTAGCAAATAGAGATTTGTCCATTCTAGCCGCTGCAAAAACATTTAAAACACCGTATGATACCTTATATAATACATACAATGGTATTCATGGCAATAAACTGGGGTATTAAAACTACGTTATTGACACTCGAGGAAAGGGTAACCGTGTCCTACGTTGTCAGAGGTGCCTATTGGGGATTTCCTGTGTTAACATTGGATGTACAGCTTTTTATTAAGTCATTTGGAAAGAACTAAAAAAGCTGTTTAGCAATTTAAAAACAGGAGAGTCGTGGTAATGACTGAATAAAACTCCTTTTGAAAGAGAATCGTCCACAAATCTCTAATCGAATTACTTCTAATATTACTAGAACTTGAGAAAGTGTCACAAAAGAAACTATGTAATAATATTTTTATCATTTAAGAACTAATCTCTCAGATTGCCCGTCGTTAAATATTTTCAGTAATGCTGAAACCAACGTCAGCTATAATCCATGTAATCAAGATTATTAGGTAAAAGGGGGACTAAGTATCTGGAGAAAATCACTAATTATAGAATATATGGACATAAGGTGGTCCAAAGGGCTCTGATTGTTGTAGGAATGGATGTTGCTGAAAAGAAGCTGAATATAATCGAACGACAAATTAGTGGATGGAGGTAACTTATTTTATAGACTGGTTTGATACAAGACCTTTGTAACCTATGGTAAACTTGTAACTTGAGGTAACTTGTTTTATAGACTGGTTTGGCACAAGACCCTTGATATTATTATTACCCTACACAAGATAACTCGAAGGTGAAACCGAGATGATTGATAACTTGAAGGACAACTTATCTTTCCACTTTTTTTGCGCAATTGCACAATATTAAATTTGCTTGTCTTTCCATTAAATATTCAACATATTATATATTCCAGCCTTTGGATGCAAGTCTCTTATTTTAAACCTAAAGTAGTCCATCAACGCTCTTAATTATAGGAGGATTGTAAATGTTATATCTTGGTTGCCGCCAATTTTTTAAATTTTTTCAAAGTGAAATATTTTAGATATTTCAACAAGCAACCGCCAATTTTAATACTGCCTTTATTTCCATGTATTTCATCCCAAACAAAACAGTGTCCATCAGTATTGGATGTATCATTAATGGTGAAATTATAAACATTTAACTTGTGTTTGTAATAAATTTGATTGTCAGCTGCGTGAGGAATCAGCAAAATTGTTTGCATATCAAAAGATATTGTGCTAAAAATTTTGCTTTCGTCTGTACGTAATCTTTGTTTTTTATGCGCTTTCATCTGCATTGTTTCTTTTTCACGTTACTTATGATTGTTGTAATCATTTTGTAGAGGTTTTTTTTCTTTAGCGATATTGTTCGAATTGCATAGCGAACCATCTTTTTAGATTTGTAAAAATTCAATCACGGGCCACATTCGTGAAATGTTTTTTGGTAAACAAATGTAATAACAGCTTGAACATTGTTTTGCATACAAAAGTCGTACTTGTACAATCTATACATTTTAGAAATATTGAGATCAGGTGATAGGTACTGCTTTTGTGAACAAATTTGTATTTGTAGACTTTACGTCTACAATAATATGATTATATTCTCGGTAACGAATCAACGTCGACTATTGGAAAATCTAACGGTCCATTTAGATTTAACACCTTACTTAAAATTAAAATTGCACGATGTTTGGCAAAACCAATAGAATAGAAGCACCACTAAATTGATAGAAATAAAATGTTCCGTCCTTCCATGCAACTTCTGACCTTCAAAGCGACAACATCAGGTCCTAATAACACGTCTCAGATTAGGACACACTTCTACAACACATGAATACTTGTTAAAGAGAGAAGAGGAACCAGTGTGTTTTGTTTGTGAATGTAAAGTGACAGTGAAGCATATTTTGATTGACTGTCCAATATGCTCAGTTAAAAGACTATATTACTACATTTCAAAAACATTAAAAGAACTTCTAGGAGAATCTAAATACGTAGCTGACTTAATACAATTCTTGAAAACTATAAACTTTTTCAATAAAATTTAATACAATACATCAATAATTAAAATATATATTGTATACATTATTATGTAATTGATATTTTGTATATGCTTATGTATGTCTTCATCACTTTTTGTTCTTTTCTTATGCTAATAACCCTAAGTGGTTGAAGCAAAATAAATAAAAAAAACGTCAACTATTCTGTGAAAAATCTCAAATGTACCAGAAAAAAAAAAATTAAACATACTTTGTGAGTTTCTTCTGCAGAGTTTTTAAAATAACAAAATTTAGAATGTTTGTCTAGTTTTAAGTTTTTTTTAATTATCTTATTTTGTACCTTTTGCATTAACGATGTTAAACAAATTTTCTATAATACTCTTGACATATTGCAAAAAATGTTCACTACATTTATATCTGCATTTGCTGCAATTCTTAGTTTTTTATCCGGCACTTATTTCCCACTTCCAATAATATACTTTTTCCCAGGTAACCCTTAATTTCTTAACAACGGATCAGTGCAAATTGATTCTATTTGCTTTTGTTTTTCTTTTTTTCTTATTTTTGTTCTCTATTATTTCATATGCGACATTTGCAAGTATTTCGTAATCAGACTCAGTCGAGAAGTCATTACTATACAAAGAAGGATTGTAAGAACTTGTCAACCCCAGATAACGTTTTCTTAATTCTTTAGACTCTACAACTTCTTTAACGACAAGTGTTCTGGAATTGTCACTTTAGTACTTTTTCCAGGAATTTATAAAAAGACATTGTTAAATTAGAGTTTTAATTAAATTAATTACTAATTTTTAGCTTCAACAGAAAAAAAGAGCTGTATATTTCTTTCCGATAGTTTGCTAATTTTTTCACTTGAAACTGTAACATCCAAACGTTTCAGTACAATGGTACTACGGATTACTTCTGCTTGAAAAAAGGATTTTATTGGTAGAAAAATAGTATCCATAATAAACCTTTCACACTAAATCGCCTTCCAGTTAAAATCGCCCAGGAGTCAAAAACTTGGAAGCTATTTCATATTTAAAATAAAAGGAAACACACCAATATTAGAGGTTATATTACCAGAAAATACTATATTCACCTATGTTTAATTCCTAGAAAACGACATATTTGCACCGGAATTAAAGCACTAACCTTACTTTTTACTGGACACACATGTGGTTATTGCATTAATGCTATTAAATTCAACGCACATATGTATTAAGTGCTCTTACAACATAAAGAGTAGAATTCTGTAGTGTAGAAGTCCTTGACACTTTTGTAAGATAAGGCTGGTATACTCGGTTCGCTATTCCCAGTCCAAACTGTCTAGTGAATTTAGTAATTATTTTTTTGCGAAGTTAGTTACTTTTTGACAGACTAAAAGTGGCTGGAAATTACTATACAACCAAGCACAAGTACTCACAGCCAATATTAATAGTAAACAAACTAAATAGTAAATAAAATAGAACTTTGCGAATTACCAACAATCAATATTTATTCATCTGCACCATATAATAAATAGTTATGTTAAATTATAACAACTAAAATATATTTTTTAAATATATGCTACCCAAAATTTGATGGGTTTAGTATACACTTCCACTATTTAGAATAATTCTTCTTTTTTTAAAAGAAAGAAGTCTGCAATAGTAGGATACTTGAGCTATTAATACTAAGAAGTAGGAATTGTTGTGTTGTCGGTTTCCGACAATGAATCTGTCAAAATATGCCCGAGCTAAGCGAATGGAGTATATCAACAAATTTAAATACTTTACTTACCACTTGTGAGCATAAGAAAATTCAGGTTTGAAATTATATGTTAGTGTGTTTAATTCAATTTTACTAAAAATGCGTTTACAACATCTGTGCACTAGACCATCGATATACACTTAGGATTTATTACATCCAATTGAACGATTTACCACTCAGTGTAGTAATATACGTCAAATTTTGTTACACATCATCGGCATTATTGACTAAAAAACTAGTTGAAAGAACATGTACGGCAATGTGTTCTAAGAGACATTAACTAAAAACAATCTAACTTAAAAGAACAAGAGCAGAAGTAGAAGGAGTGCAACTTTCTTTTATTTCGGTTGTTGAAGACGTTGACTACTACGACGAGAAAAACTTTTTAGTACGTCATAATCGTAATCTGTGCTCGTTTAAAGTCGACGTTTGTGAACGCTATCCGGATAAGGGCCACTCGTTCATGGCCCAGGCAAATTGGGACACAAATAATAAATAACCGATAAAATTGATTTTATGTATAAAAATTATTATGTGACTTTGGCTTTAATTTGTTCGATATTATACGTCGTATGGCGTCAGTAAATCAATATTTATTGTCAAAGAAAATAAAATATTATATAATTGGTTTATTATTATTCCTAAATCCTAAATTTTTCTATGCTTTTATCTTTTAAATTTGGACTACTTTTTGATGTCTTGTTTTGTCAAATACTTTTTTAAAATCAACGTAACAAACATGCCGATCAATATGCATTTTTATATCAATCGATCTTTAAGCTACTGCAATAAAATCAAATAACACCTTTCTGGTTACTAGTCCGTTTGTGAATCCAAACTGACTATCATGTATTCCTTCTTCCAGTTTTTATTTATACGACCATGAATTATTTTCAAAAATAATTTGATAACATGACTTAATTATTATTATTGTTGTTGTTCTGTATTCACTGCATTCTTTAGCGTTTGGATTTTTAGGGATTGCTTAAAATGCAACCAATGTTTTAGTATAATATGTCCTGTTTTGTATATTGATTTAATAAGTCTACTATATTTCTAAGATTTCATCATTTATTCATTCTGAGCTTTCCACTGGGATTTGGTCTAAACCTACTGCTATACCAATTTTGCTGTTTTTTATTGACATTTTAAATCCCTTTTTTAATATGCAGGGTGTCCAGAAATTCTCCTGATAAACGAAGACTGGAGATTCCTCAGATAATTTTAAGATAGTTTAACCCAATTTACCTAGTCCGAAAATACTTTTTAAGGTAGCTAGAGCTCTTTTAAGATGGTGCCTTGTAATTAGTTTTTTTTTTGATACCTCCAGAACGCTTCTAGTTAGAAAATTGAAAACTGGTACAATTATTTACCATCTAGAGTTGAATTGATTTCATTAATTGCGAATTTCTAGTATCGGTCGTAGGCGTTCATTTTTGGTAGGTCAACGGTTATTTTAATGCAATAACTTTTTTGTCTTTAACTTTCAAGCATTTGTTACCCCTTAACCCGACACATCGTTCTTTTATTGCTAATGCGAACATATGGTCTATTGGACCAGTATAGGTAAAAATTTAAATAAATTAAAAACAAATGTAGCATTTGAAGACAAAAGCAAAATAATAAAGGGTTTATTAGGTAAAAACGAGCAAAAAAAACTTATTCATACATAATACTTACATAAAACAAAATGTGTAATATCGAAAACAACATTATTAAGGGCGTAATTAAGTAAACAAACATATAAAGAGATATCTAGATAAAACAAAAAATATACTACAGCTACCTATTAATTTTGAAAACAGGTAACGCAAACCTTTCTACTACACACTAAACAAATAGCCTTTGAGCAACGCACACATTTATAATTTGTCTTCCTCATTTTTGATGATGGACAAATCCTACACAATCCTACACAATCCTACACAAATCCTACACAAATCCTAAGGCAAAGACAAGTCTTTGCCTCAGATGAGACTGAATTAGTTCAAAGGCCAAATCTTTTACAAATTTAAAACGTATAAGTTATTTATTATCTTTGTAACAAAGGATAAAGGATGTAACTGTTGACTGAACTTATATTTATAAGTGTATAAAATACGGCTAAGGGCCAACGCCTTGTCCGGCGGTTTGCACTATAATTGGCACACTTCATGTCTAAAACATTAACTCCCGATTTTGTACTGTTATAGTATCGAAATATTTCTGGTTTTCCTAATTCACTGTCTTTGCTGTGATGCATAGAGAATAATAAAAGAACAGATCTATTTTTTTCGGTACATATGATATTAAGGTTATGTCATTGGAGAAATCATAGAGTGTTGTACCAATTTCCATACTTTTATTAGCCTGGAATTCCAAAAGAACTTCTCGCTTACTTTTTTTTACTGTACCCACATACGAGAGGTGGCGTTTTTGCAACTCTGTGACTAACTCTGTTGAAGAAAAATAGTTGTCAGCAGTAATATTTCGGTTAGAACCCTCTATTGATTTGGATAGTCGAATGACACATTGAGCAGGCTTGGAAAGCTTCAGTTCTTCTTCTGAAAGACCAACACCATTCGAATCTTTCCCTGAGTATATATATCCATTATAAAAATACAAGCTCTTAGCATCTGTCATACACATTACTTTTATGCCAAATTTCGCAGGTTTACTGGGTATCTAAATTCGAAAACCACAGTGACCTCTAAATGGAAGTAGCATCTCATCCACAGTTACACAATCTGACAACGTGTATAGCCTCTGGAAATTAGTCACAAAATTATTAAAAATATTTGAAATAGCCGCTGTTTTATCAGTTTTCTTCCGCTCTTCGCGATCGATGCTATTGTTAAATCTAAGACACGACAAAAGTATTTCAAATCTTTTCAAAGACATCGTCATTCTGAATATTGGCCGACCGAAAACATCTTTGGAAAACAGTTGAAGCATATCTTCTTGAGAAGATTTTATAATTGAAGAAAGCCTTCAACTCAACTATATTTGTGCTTCTGTAGTTTGATGTATTAGTCGAATTAGATAACTTTTCTCTCATTATAATAATTTTTTGGTTTGTCCATGTTACAATTTTTTCCAACATTTCATCAGTAATCAACAACTTCCAAACATCTGATTTCGAAGGGCTATTTCCCGAGTCCTGCTTACCGCTGTTAGGCCTCGTAATTCTCTGACAATGTTATGTATTCGTGTCCTTGTATTTCTCGGAGGCTCCGTTTCGTGAAAAGTTCGTGATATGAATTCGATTCTTTGCTGCTAGAGGGTTCACTTTGCCAAATTACATAGTCGAGATCTTCATCCGAATCATCTATAACATCTCTCATGTCCTTGTCACTCCCTTGCTCTGGTAAATATAAACCTTAGTAGTAATCTTTCTATAGTCTTTTCAAAATCTGGGTCAGCCAGATTTACTTTTCTATTACGGCCAGTCCCGCTAGGTCCTGCTTTATCCATTATTACTTCAAAATTAAAATTTTTTATAGTAATTATGTTTATTATACAAAAATATAAAATGCCTTATTGTTTTCAGTACACAATCCGTAACAAGTGGCCTCCTAGACCTATCATAAAAACACTGCAATTCGAAACACCTGGCTTTCTACTTCGCTGTGGTCCGTTAGACTAATGTTTCAGGTCAAGGGTTAAATTTTTAGGTATTCTTGTAATAAAATGTGTTCCTACTTTCAATCGGTAGGATACACCATTTTCTAGAAAACTCGATTTTAAAAGTTTTTTTCGTCATAAAAGTTAAATTGATAGGTACCTCAACTAATTTTATAAATTATCTTTTGTTTCAATAATTTCCTCACACAATTCGTAAAAAATTTTTGGGAAAAGAAGCAAAAAATCAAATTGAAACAAAACTTTATTTAAAGTGTTTTAAAAACAAAGTATTTATTACGATGGAACGAAGCTAACACAAAATAACAAATAATAAAAGTAGATAGTTACAAAAAATTTTCTATGTGATGAACATTAGTTTCTACGCATAAATTTGCCCTTTTGCTTAGACTACTTGCCGACTTCTTGCAAAAATTCCAAAATTATTTCTAAATTCGTTGCAAGCATCTTGCAATCTTAGCCAGAGTTGTGCACGATTTTGTACCGAAACGGAATAAACAAATGCTTGTGATGCCGTTGACCTTGCTGGCCAAGCAACTGGACTGCCTCTTCCAATTAAGTGGTCATCGTAGTTATTATTAAGAAATTCTCGTACATTCCTGCTAAAGTGAGCCGGATAGCCATTATAGAAACCTTAAGTTTTGCCAAATACTTAAAGACACATCATCCAATGAATCAGGTAAAACATTTTGCAAAAAATGTAAGTAATAAGCACCATGAAAACGAGCAGGCAATTCCACTGGCCCAAGTAGATAATCGGTAACTACTCTTATCGAGACGTTTATGCTAAACTTGTGCTGAAGCTTAAATTCATGCACAAAGTGGGGATTGTCACCAATATACGAATAGTATCGTGCATTATGCACATTAAAAATACCATTTTTTGTGAACAAAGCTTTGTCGAAAACAAAATGGATCTCAAAAAATTATCACTTTGATTTTTCTAATTTTGTAACCATCTAGCGAATTCTTTACAAGTAGGATAATCTCCTTGTAGCAGTACTTGTCAATTTGTAAAATGCAGAAGATATAAATTTTCGTTGTGTAAGATATTTTCTACGGAAGATTTTTAAAGTGTAAGATACATGGCAGATAGTCTTCGAACGCTAATTTCTGGATTTTCCTTAACTTTCATTAAAAAACATCTTGATGTGCTGCTGTTACATAATCATATCGTTCTCTTTCATTATTTTTTGGGACCACTGAACTTGTTTCTCTAAATCATTGATGAGGAGCTGTAAATATTAAGTGAGTGGGATTACGATTGCGAAATTTTTCCGGATATTTACGTTGTACTGCTCGAGAGTTACACCTCATTTCGCCATAAACTAAAGCATATTAGCGTATCTTCATTAGTAAAAACCATTTTTGTTGAATTGAAATTGTTATATTTGAGTTCCACAAAGTAAAAAACTAAAATATAAACTTCACAAACTGATCACAATATGACAATTAAAAATATAGATTATACTTCTGTTAACAGGCCAAGGCCAACTAGTGCAAAAAATATTAATTTAACTTTCATGGCTAAAGAAAGAAAAATTGTCAAAACAATTTTTCTGGACAACGGTGTATCCTATCGACTTAGAGTAAAAGTACCTTTTAGTGTTAGAATACATAAAAATTTAGTATTCTTATATCACAAATGCTTAAAAGGTAAAGATAAAAAAGTTAAGCCTTAAACTAACCATTCATCTACCCAAAACGAACGCCTATGATCGGTAGTAGAAATTATTAATTTATGAAATTGATTCAACTCTGGAGGATAAAAAATCGTACTAGTTTTCTTTTTTCTAAATAGAAGAGTTCTGGAGGTATTAAAAAAAATAATAACAAGGCGTCATCTTCAAAGAACTCTAGCTCCCTTAGGAAGTATTTTCGGACTAGGTGAATTAGGTTTAATTATCTTACTGGACTATATTATCTGAGAAATCTTCAGTCTTCGTTTGTTAACAGAGTTTCTGGACACCCTGTATTTAAAACTCATCCTTATCTTCTACATACCGTTTTCTGCTTCTACTTCCATCTGTTTGGTTTTATTTTATTTGAACGACTTATTAAGATATTTTGTCTATCTCTTTAATTTTTCGGTAGTATTCAATACAAGTTTCCCATTTTTATCTTTTAGTATTGCTGGTTTTCTTTTTCTATTATTGTGAGTAAATTTTTAAATTTTTTGTATGTTTGTTAAAACTATTTTATCTGTTCTGGTATTCTTCTATTTCTGCGCATTGTTAATTTTGTATTTTATTTATTTATTAAGTTTTTTTACATCTAATTATCTTTATTTTATATTGACATCTTTATTCTATTAAATCTAAAATTTCCTTCATCATTCATTGTTTTTTTTTGTATCTAATTCGTACGAGAATTTCTTTTTAAGTTTTTGTAACTATTTTGTATCTGTTTTAGTATTTTGCAAAATTTGTTCTTTAACATTCCCTAATCGATTATTGATTGCATCTGTCAGGAGTTGTCTTATGACTGGGTTCCGTAATTTACTTTTATCGATGTATGCATCTGTTGATCTTAGTTTTATTATTTTCTTTTTGAGTCTAATTTTGGTCATTACTGGGTTGTGTCTTACTACATTCCTTGAATAAATAAGCGTACATCCAAGCCAATTAATGGGACTGGTAGTACACTGGAAGCTTTGACATGTTCAAGTTTTTGAATGATCTAGGTTGTGTTGACTTGTCGATGACAAAAAGTAGTAATTTATGTGTACCTTTTCTTGCTAACCTTAAAACCAGGAGCAGACTTTTCTGTTGATGTATCTAATATTTTTCGTCGTAGAAGTTTGAAATTTACCTTTATCGTGAAAGCTACAAATTTTTCTTCTTCTTGGAGATTGGTGTGTCGGATAACCGCCTTTTGTTGTAAAATTATGTTGCTAATATTGGTGTTCCTCTTCTAAGATCTTGCAAAATCCAAATCCAAAAAGCGCCATTTAACCACTAACTAGTTTTTAAGTTTTTTAAAATGAATTAATATGCCAAAACTTTATCTGCATACAAATGTCTTTCTTGTTCTGACGCTAACCATTTACATGTTACTTTTACCAACTTTAAGATTTATTGAATACTTTAAACTGATTCAAATTTATATAGTCGCTCTAGTGCTTTAAGTTCATTTGTCAAAAAAATATGCTTACGTTTAGGACTCATAATGAAATTACAGTACAGTACGTACAAAACAAAAGTTTGGATTATCGACCGAAACGTAAACAAATAATTTTGTAGTGAATGAGCAGGTATGCTGTCTGTTGTATATTTGTAAACGAAACTCCTTTTTTTCTATACTTCCTTATAGTTCGCTAATTGTTTGTTAGACTCATCAAAAGATTCTACGATATAATTTAAAATCTAATTAATTAAAATAACGATGTTAATTGTAATAAAAAGAACGATGATGAACTATTAAACTTATAGAATTAGGAGTATTTTAAACATTTCATATTTAAAACAGTACTGACAGACAATAT
This sequence comes from Diabrotica undecimpunctata, assembly GCF_040954645.1. Classification (NCBI taxonomy): domain Eukaryota; kingdom Metazoa; phylum Arthropoda; class Insecta; order Coleoptera; family Chrysomelidae; genus Diabrotica; species Diabrotica undecimpunctata. The sequence continues at coordinate 76,258,543 of NC_092804.1, read as the reverse complement.
GACCTGGATGTGTAGTTAGTGATTTAAAAACACAAAAAAAAACATTGTAAAATTAATTTAGAGTCGGAGTTGTTACGTAGGTCAAACTTTACAATAGTTCAAACAGAGAATAACTCAACACAAAAGTGACTGTACAAAAAAGAAAAATATGTGTGCGGCAGTTGACCATCATTTAAAATTGGGCATGATTTTCTTCTTCTTCTGCATCTTTGTTTTTTTTTTTTTTCATTATGAGTTCGCCGTTTTCATTGTCCACAGCACTTTATTTTATCAGTTATCTTCTCTGAGGTCTCTGTCTATCATAGCATTTCCCATGTATGTTTTTTATCTTGTAATAGGTCTTTCTTTCCGTCTTCTTGCCGGCGGGTCCCAGTCCAAGATTCTTACTCGTATCATTGCAGGGCTCTGTTTTCCAACTTTTTAGTAATTAAACATTTTATTTTGTTCCATATTTCCTCCGTTCTTACTTTATCCGCTTTGGTGATTTGTAGAAATCTTCTCATAAAGTTCAGTTTAGTAAACTGTGTTTATTTTATTTATTATTAATGTTGTCATTGGCTATACTTCCGCTCCATAGAGAATAATATTCATCACTATGCTCTGAGTGTTGTTTCATATCACTCCATGGAGTGCTTTCGTGGCATATTTTTCTCGTGCTATTTTTGTTTCTATATCTATCATACAAGTACCATTTCGACTTATCATTGACCCTAAATTCTTCCTTTTAATTTCCCTATCATATGTTCCATATCCTTCCTCTCTTATGCAAACATGAATTGATCTGCGAAAAGTAGGAATGTAATATATTTTTTTTGTACTGGTATGCTCATTGTTCCGCACTTTCTATACCATATCTTCAAAGCGTTCTAATTGCTTCCCATAGTTGTTTCCTGGGCATCCTATCATATGCTTTCTCCAAGTCGGTAAAGGTCATATATATTTTAATATTTTTCTCTTTGTTCTTTTCTATCACCTGCGTAATGATGAATTTATTATCTAGATGTGATCTGGCTTTTCGGAATCTGGCTTGTTCTTCGCCATAATGGTCCACGGTTTTATCTATTTTTTCTTTTATAATTATGAAAAATATTCTTTCTACTGAAGGCATGACACTGATCCCTTAATAGTTATTTGGTGACCTTTTGTCATATTTTCTGAAAATGGTGGACATGTATTCAACTACTCTGGAATATCTTCTTACTGCTTTAATTTTATTGAACAACACTTGTATGAATGCTACGATCATTGTGCCTCCCTATTTTAACAGTATAATTTTTAGGTTCCCTGGTCTTGGTGGTCTTTTGTTTTTGGCTTTCTTCAGTGCTTCTTACTTATATAGCTTTAAATATATCTTCCTTTGTAATTGCGGCTTCCTCGGTTATTGTTTTCACTATGTCGTGTAAGATATACTACGGTCTATTCTCTTGCAATAATTTTCTGTCCACTTCTTTGATGTGATTTTCTGTACAATACTTTTACTTTTTTTATTAATTTTGATGCTTTGTATCAAAATTAAAAAAAAAAAAAAAAAAATTAACTCTGCCTGAATTGGTGTGGGGTGAATTGAGTAGCTCTATAACCGATGCAGCCGGTCCCAAGCCCGGATAAAAGAGGAGGGATAGAGGAGTAATACCTCTAAAAAAAACCAGGGTTCAGCTGACCCGGCTGATAGCACCCTGTGAGGGTCCCTGCCTGGGATACAGGTGAAAGCCGGTCAACGGTCTCGAGAGCAGAGGATGGCTGGAAAAGTCACAATGGTCAAGAGGGCGGAGGAACCAACAGCGTCTGAACCAGAATGGGCGGCTGAAGAAAAGGTCCTCCAAACGGGGGTTGTGGCGTTAGGAATTAGCAACCTAACACACAGAAAAACGTAAGGGTAAGAAGAACGAAAATCGCAAAATGAAAAAGCCAAATACGGAAACACATCCCCGGGTGGAAATCCACACCTCTGATAGAGGGAGCCCCATTGGATACGGGGGGGGGGCAATGTTGCGAAGAGTTCGGAAGACCCAGTCTTATCAAAGCTCAACCAAAGATAGAACATTCATATGTGCAACATGGAATATACAAGGATGGAACAAAAGGCGACGGAAGTGATCAAAGAGTTTAAAGAAAGCAACATCGACATACTAGTAACAACAGAAACCAAAAAGAAAGGAAATGGAACGGAAACAATATAAGACCATATCCACTGCTGGAGCGGAGTTAATAAAAAATGTAGAGCAAAGGCAGGAGTAGGAATACTAATCAAAAATAAGTGGAAGAACAGGGTTAGAACATGGGAACCAATCAACGAGAGAATAATTAAAATGCATATAGACATATACGGTAAAGAGACAGTGATACTCGGAGTATATGCACCAACAGACGATTCTCCGAGAGTAGAAAAAGAACATTTCACGGAACAACTCCAGAATCAAATAGAGCTAATTAAAAAGAACGTGGAGATAATTATAACAGGAGACCTTAACGGCAGAACCGGAAGAAAAGAAAACGATAAAGTAGTGGGGAGATAGGGAGAGGATGAACAAAACGATAACGGAGAACGTCTGATTGAATTATGCGAATTAAACAACCTAAAAATCACCAACGGATTCTTCAGACATAAAAATATTCATAAATATACATGGACGCAAGAAACACGAAAGCTGAAATCGATAATAGACTACATAATAATCAAACAAGATACCACAATAAAGATCAAAGATGTGCGAGTCAAAAGAGGAGCAGAATGTGGAACGGACCATAGACTACTGACAGCAAAAATGGGCATTAATTGGAAACATAACAAGACCCCCTCCACAGAAGAACCGTTGAACACTATAAGAGAAAAACAATACAATATAGAACTACTCCAAGAACAATCAATAAGAGAACTATACCAACAACGTCTAGACCAAAAATTAATAGAATTTACATACGGCAACATCGAAGAAATATACGAGCATATAAAGGCGAGTATAAAGCAAGCAGCATTCGAAGCCCTTGGGGAAAAAGAACATATAACAAATAAACAGCACTATAATGAAATAAATGAACCAACAAAAAGAATAATTGAAGAAAAAAAGCAACTATACAGAAAATGGCTGACTACAAACAACGATGAAGTTTATAAAGAATATAGAGAAAAAGATAGAGAAGTGAAAAAACAAATAACACAGCAAAAGAATGAAGAATGGGAAAGAATCTGCTTAAATATTGAAACATATATAGGAGGTACAAGAACTGCGGAGTCATGGAAAATACTGAGAGGATTGAAACAAAACTCAAAAGAAAAAATTAAATTGGGAAATATACAGGACAAAGAATGGAAGGACTACTACAAGGAACTATTAACAGAACAAAGACCACAATTCATTGGAAAAGAAAACAGGCGAAGACGAAGCAGATTCTTACAACAAGAAATAGAAATAACAGATAGGGAAATGAGAACGGCCATAAAAGCAATCAAAAATAAGAAAGCACCGGGACCTGGAGGCATCTCACCTGGGCTTATAAAATACGGATCAAAAAAATTACACCGGATGATACAATGGATATTTCAGAAAGCCATAAATGGAGAACAGCTCCCAAAGGAATGGACGGCGGCATATATGACATCTATATTTAAGAAAGGAGATAGAAAACGATGCGAAAACTACAGAGGAATAAGCGTAATATCATCAATAGGAAGATTATATGGGAAGATACTGCGAGAAAAGATAGAGCAAGCGATAAAAGGCAAAATCGGGGAGGATCAGGCAGGCTTCACGGCAGGAAGATCATGCATAGACCACAATATACACACTGGAACAACTGTTGGAAAAGAAAAAAGCAAAAAATAGAGATATACACTTGGCATTTGTGGATCTGAGAAAGGCGTATGACTCTGTACCAAGGTCAGAACTATGGGAGGCAATGTACAAATTAGAAATACAGACGGAACTCATAGAAGCTACAAAAGCTCTGTATAAAGAAAATAAAGTGTCCATTAAAATGGGAACAAGAATCATAGGAGACTTCACCACAACAAAAGGGCTCCTGCAGGGTTGTTCCACATCTCCAACCCTATTCAAAATATACTTAGAGAAAGCCTTGACTACATGGAAAAAAAATGCGAAGGCATGGGAGTACCGGTACGGAACGAATACCTATATACGTTAAGTTTTTCAGACGATCAAGTAGTGATTGCACAAGACCAAGACGACCTCAGCTACATGATGAAGAAACTACAAGAAGAATATACCAAGGCTGGCCTAGATATTAACCTCGCGAAAACAGAGTACCTATCTACAAGTGAAGAAGACATAGAAGATCTACAGATTGATGACAACGTAACAATCAAAGGAAAGGATAAATTCAAATACCTGCGGTTTATAATCACGAAAAAGGCAACAACAGAGGAAGAAATTACACAAAGATTAGGACAAACAAGAACAGCAAAACGACAACTTAACTCAGTATGGTGGGATAGACACCTAAATATGAAGACAAAAACGCAGATTTATAAAACATTAGTGCGAAGTATTATGACATATGGGGCCGAAAATTGGATCATAAACAAGAAAAACAGCAGTAAGATAATAGCAACAGAGATGGAATGCCTGCAAAGATGCTGCAGAGTAACAAGAACGGATAGGAGAAGTAATGACGAAATAAACCAAAGAACATCAATAGAAACAGACATACTAACATATATAGAACAAAAAAGACTAAAGTGGTATGGACATGTAAGAAGAGCTAGCGACAGCAGATGGATAAAGAGAATAACTGAATGGAGCCCCATAGGAAGGAGGAAAAGAAGACGACCCCGAAAATCCTGGAGGAACGAAGTAGACGACGCCATGAGTAAGAGAGGACTAAACGATGGAGAATGGAACAACAGAGAGAGATGGAAACGGTTGAGCGAGGGAAGGCAGTGAATACTGTAGAATCCCTAAATATATATATATATATATATATATATATATATATATATATGTATTTTTTTTATTCTTTCATTGATGTGTTATACCTCATCGTATTGTCTATGTATCTGCATATTCTCTTCCAGTATTCGTTATTCTCGAGGCTTTTTCTTTGCTTCACTTGTTGTATAAGCGTAACATACTCTTCTCGTGTTTCTGGGCTTCTGTCGTTTAGCCATTTATGAAACGTACTGCTTTCTTTTAATCATCTTGTCCAGGTCGTCACATATTGATTCTTGTGTTATTTGTTTATTTTTTTGTTCATCTGCAGCATATTCTGTAGTCTATTCTGATACAGTGTTTGAATACTAAATTGTTGCGATAATTCTAAAAAACTTATTTGTATTTCAATAATAAACAACTATTAAATAGTAAATAATTTCATAAGAATTTTAGTTAATAAAAGTATATACAAAATTTTTAACTGTTTAGAAATTTTAATAGTTTAAATTCAAAAGAGAAATCCTCCGAATATAAATATTCTAATCAAACAAGCACCAAATCAAATCCTGCATAAAAATGCCCGACATATTAAATATTTATATGACTGGACTAATCCTGATAAGAGCCCCAACTCACACTGTCCGCCATTTATCACAGCCATATTGAAACGCTTCTGGCCGTGGAGAATGTCGTTGGCAAAGAATTTTTCGAGTGCCCTTTCCGTCATACCCTCTGGGCTATGTTGAATGTGACAAAGAACTTTTTAGGAGTTTTTATTGTTTTGTTAAGGTTTTTATGTCCTCAAAGATATATACAGGGTAAAAGTAATGGCCCTATGTTTCCTCCTTTTCACACGTTTTCCAAATTGAAATTTTAAATTACAGGAAACCCGTCAGATAATCAACCAGATGGGACGAATAGCAAAGGGAAAAAACAGATGTGAAGTGCTTGAAATTATTGAAAAAAACGCTGTATTTAAACGTTTATTGAATTATAAAATAACACTAAAATTTTATTTATAGAGGTAAGAAAAACTTTATTTATTAAAAATCCAATATTATATAATATAAAAGTATTCGGAAAAAAAAATAAAAAAGAAAGTAAAGTACATACGAAATATTTGATATTGGGGTATGAAACATAACAAATGGACAAAACATATATCAGTATGCTGCTGAAGAGGTTCAGGCGGAGGAATCGCATTTACTTTACTTTACTGTTGATGATCTAGTAGATCGATGGTTTAAAAAACAAAAAAGGCTAACATAGTAGTATAAAATCGAAACGAATTTGCTACTTAGACTATAATACGCAGATGTATCGGATATACCTATGGATAAACAGTACAAGACATGGGAGCTTGCATCTCAGTGATACTCATCCATAGATCGCTATCGGACCAGTGTTTATGCTTAAAACACCAGAATATAAAAGATACTTTACATTATATAACTCAAAAGCTGTATAGACTACAAATAAATTTTAAATTTCAAATACCAGCATTTATACTGGTAATAATAGAAATCGGAAATAGAGAGTTAGTCAATACTAGAGTCCATCAAAGAACGAATATTTAAATTACAGATACATATATGTGCTACAAGAAAAGAGACTATCAGGAGTAAGCATCAACTGACGACATTCCCATAACAGAAAAAGAAAATTTCATGCAACAACGCCAAATTCGAGCAAAATGTTTAAAAACGTATAAATTAATTACCTAAGAAATTAGACATTGTTTTGAAGCTATTTTCTTGTGGCATTTCAAGGCAATTACTATTTAAATGGGAATGAGCCACAATTAAATGTTAAAGTACGTTTATTGACGTTTCAATTTCCACTTCGGAATTCGTTCTCAAAATACTATTGTAACCTTTCGCGGATCATGGACAAGCTGGCTCTATGTAAAATGTTTTTCAACCTTATGCTTGAATATGCTGGACGTAACTTCAAGCCCTTTGGTATTAGGTTGTTATCTCTACATCTTCGTAAAAATTTGATTGAATTTTGACAATGTAGCAGTTTCTGGTATAGAATTTCCAATCTCCGAAAATTTTGAATTACGCTGGGCCCATAACGGTTTCTTAATATTGTTCTGAAGCTATTTTCTTGTGGCATTTCAAAGTAATTACTATTTAAATGGGAATAAGCTACAATTAAAGGTTAAAGTACGTTTATTGCCGTTTCAATTTCCACGTCGGAAATCGTTCTCAAAATACCAGATACTTTGAAAGATAATTGTGATTTACTGTTAAGACACTTACTTTACTTTACTTTATTTTAGCGTGATTTGTATAAAGATGCCATAATTGTCATTATTTGTTATTATTTTTACCGCGAGAAAGTGACAGAAATGGCACGATGAGAATTAAGCAATGATGATTGTTTACATTTACTTACTTAACTATATTGAGATATCTTTCACCCTAAAAAGTGATTTAAGTTATCATCATAAAATTAGAAATTTACAATCTGATTGTCTCTGATCGCATAAAATACATTAAGCTCCCATCGCTTCCGTAAACCATCTACTCTTATTAAATGTTAATTAACTTCTCTCCAGTAATGCGAATTGTGCCTATTAAACAATCTGCTTTTTGTAAATTTTAATTCGTTATCCCATATAATATTCTTGAAAAATTCAATATCTTTTTGAGATTTTATTGTTACAAATTCAATTTTTTATTATAGTATATTTTCTTTAAACTTTAAACTGTGGTGTGAGAATAGGGATGAAATTTTTGTTTTTTTTTTCTCATTCGCTCAAAAACTTTATGACTCTTCAGGAGAAGCAGAATAGTTACCAAGAATATTAATTGTATGATCATTATTATTATCAACAACAAGCTTTGTTTTGTTAACATTTTGTTGAAAACAACCAAAACAATAATATGTTAAATTCTTATTTATCATGGGTAGTTCGTGGTCGGTCTGGATATCTTTTAGCAAATAATGCACATGTTCTAGTAATAAGTCTGTCACATTCTCCATGTATTAAAACTAAATTTACGTATTCTTCATTTCTTAATTCTAAAAAAGCCATTTCACTTACTTTCCAAAACTGCCAATAACCACAATTAGTGGTTATTAAGCACAAATAGTAATGACAATAATTATGGCATATTCATACACGGCGTGGTAATATAAAACAATAAATATTTTACCTCTAACATTAAACCACAATTATCTCCAAAATTATTATCTTTATGTATAGGGAATCCTTATACTATTTGAAAGACAACTGATTTATTTTTTCATTATAATTATAAAATACAGATCGTTTTATTTTAAATTATTGACTTTGTTTGAAGTTTTATTTGTAAACACCTTGTATTTAAAAATTTGATTTTGATATAAATTGCTGAAAGAACGTTACCTATCCTTATGCGCAAAGGTGGTAAAGACATTGTTTCTGAACGGATGAGCCATTAAATTTTAAAAGTTTGTTTATATCTGTCAAAACTTTTAAAAATAGATGAATAACTCAAAAAATATAAACTTGTGACCTATGGTATTTATTACAAATTTTGTCTAGAATTTTACAAAGAATTTAAAAATTAAATATATATATATATATATATATATATATATATATATATATATATATATATATATATCTATAACGCAAAAGTCTAGGGATATTTTTATAAATAGAAGTATTTTGTTTATCTGTAATCAACTTAAAAAAAGTAATACAAAATTTGTAGTTTTAATTGTTTTGGTTTATCACAGCTCTACATCTAATATTCATGCTCCGAATCACATTGTTAATGTCTGCTTTAGGTAGTTGTGTCTATTGTTCTCTCAGAAGCTCTTTTAATTGAAACTTATTGTAGATATTGCCCATATGTGAAGTAATTCTTCGTTGGAGCATGTTCCATACATGCTCAATGAGATTCAAGTGCGGTGATTGTGCTGCCCACGGTAATACATCAATACCCTCGTTATCCATCCAGTTTGTTACAATATGCGCCTCATGTGGTCGAGCGTTATCATGCATAAAGTGTAAATTTTCTCCAACAGCAGCAGCAATCGGGCGCACAACAGGTTCAAGAATAGTGTTTAAATATTGCTGATTTGTGAGAAAGCCACGTGTGAAAATGAGATCAGTTCTACCGTCAATCATGATTCCGCCCCATACCATTAATTTACCACCTCTGTATGCATACACTTCTTGAAGATGTCGTAATCGTTCTCCATTTCCGAATGATCTCCAAACTCTTGTCCGACGAGAATCTGGATGAAATTCATATCAAAACTCGTCACTATACAAAACTGTGGCCCGGTCATTGTCAGTCCAATTCTGAATCTCTTGATACCAGGTTAATCTTACAGCGCGGTTGCCTCTAGATAGAGGTAGACATGTCAGTGGTCGCCGACTACGAATATTGGCTTCATGGAGACGATTCCTCACAGCACTGCTGCTAATTGTTATATTATGTGCAAGCTGTAATTGATTAACCAGTTCGGGTGCTGTGACTGTTGGCTGCCTTCTGGCATTTAAAATTAAAAATCGGTCTTGAGCGGCGGTTGTATAGCGACCACGTCCAGGATGTTGCTCGGCTGGACTCCCAGTGTCTCTAAACCGACGCCACAAACGACTTACAACGCTTTGGGAGACACCCAGCTGGTCAGCAACTTGAGTTTGTCGCATACCAGCTTGAATAAGATCCAAGGCTCTATTCATCTCGTCCAACGTTAAATGTTGTCGTTGCATGGTAAAAAGACAAGATCTTTAAGTCACCTATTAAGCAAGAATGATATAAAGTTACTAAAATTAAAAATAAACAAAACATAAAAATGTCGATTTTTTTGTCCCTTATAAAAAACATTCTAAAACACTTATTGCTATCAGTTTTATAATTGTTTTTTTTTGATAAGAAGTGAGTGTCTTTATCAACAATTATAGTACAAGCAAATTTATATGGTCATGAAATGTCTGTCATTGGTATTGTCAAATTATTAAAATATCCTTAGACTTTTGCGTTGTATATATATATATATATATATATATATATATATATATATATATATATATATATATATATATTTATATACAAATATAGGTTGTTGTATCTAAAATAATTAAGTTGCTCTTCACTTCCGGTATAACCGAAAGGTTCAAGTCTGTAAAAATATTGCCGTTAAGTTTGTCATAACCTGTAGTCCTTACAAACCAATTTAACCAGATCACTTGTATTAAAACTACATCGAACCTTCTTATAACAATAGTAAGTTCTGCCAAAGCTGCCTTAATATACTGCAGGTTCGCCTATAAGACTCTGATTGGAGCTAGCGAGGCCTGTGATGGTTTTGAAGGATACGCCAAGTTTGTAAAACGCCTTGAAATCAGCAGCCCTTAATGAATTTTAGAAGACCTCATCAATTGTAAAGACTAGGATTTGCTCGTCCACACCGAATTTACAATATTTTTATGGAGCTCTTAAGCATTTTATTGAGATCGATTAGATTTAAGTCTGCTTCCTTTAATAAGATGATATTCGTAAGCACAGTTTGGTTACAGGGTCTTCGCGCAAAAAACGATATTTTATGAAACTATAGAAGTTGATTCTGAAGTCAGATAGCAGCCTCATGCACTGCATGTTTCAGTTTGTTGATGATTATATCTGCTTAAGCCACATCCAATTGAGTATCAGTTTGATGTCTGTTAATAACACCATCCTAAATACCTTGGTGATATTGCTGTAAGGCATATTCCGCTCGCTAGAGTATTTCCCTAGGTCTCTTTTTACTTTAGAATTTCGGTACCTTGGTGCTTATTGCTTTTATGTGGATTTGTTGTTTATTTTTCAGCAGCCATTTTTGTTTCGTGCTTCACCCTCTTCAGGGCCTCTGCCTGTCTCATGGCATATTTTTATCCTTCTCTTTTTATGTTAGATCACTGCCGCCACCCTTAGATTTCGAATCTCCTTAGGTCATCCTGTATGCCGTCAGTCCATCTATGTTGGTATTTTTCCCAATATCTTTCTTTCTGACCACCCAGAAATGGTTTCTTAATTGCTATTTCCTTTCTTGCTATCTGTACGTGACTGACTTACCTTATCCGCCGTTTATTTTTGTCTCCAGAACTGTTTTTTTTAACAGAAGCTACAGTTCCTTATTTTTCTTTAAGCAACAGACTTCATCCTCTCTAATTGGTCCTTATTTGTTTCTAAGGACTTTTGTCCCTCTTCTAAGAGCTCCTTTATTCTGACTGGGTAAAGCTTGTTTCTACACTGAACTACTGAAAGACTTTTTTAGAAGGTTTTAAAAATGAAGGCTCGGCCAACTTTACGTTTGAAAAGATTTGAAAAAAAAAAATTATTAGCAGATTGACTTGAAAGTATACTAGATATTTAATTTACTATCAAGAATAAGAGTAAAATCAAAACATTAAAGAAATGAATCGACACATTTTGGATTAACTCAAGAAGACACATGGCTCCAGGCTCCGTCGATGCAGAATCAAAATTTTTTTATTCATTTAAGAAAACCACCTATTTGATGCTTCTTTGAATATTTTTTTAAAATTGGTGCAACATTTACAACTTTTCTAAATAATTTAACCTCCTTGACATTTTTAACTTGAAATAAGAACGATTTAAATTTCTATTTTTTATAAGAAACCTCTACAAACACGCACACTAAGTGTATAATAAAAACAATAACTAGTTTTATACCGTTTTTAAGTAATACTCAGCAATTGGGTAACATTTTGGTATAAAGTTTTAATACACTCAAATGCGTGATAGAAAGAAATTACCTGCACGCCAATAAATTAAAAGAAGTTCACTCAATGCAGTGGCATGATTACAAATAGGTCAATTGAACTTTTTCAGTAAATATTAGTAGTTCAAGATAAATATTTTTTTTAATAAGAAATAGGGCTACCCAGTGATTTCTATTAAATCAAAGTCACATTTCTATTAAGGGATTAAATCATAGAATTATGTAATTAATGTTTATCAGTAGGAATATTATGTTCCTCCCAATAAAAAATCAGTTGCAGTTTATACAAGACCAAACATTTCTAGTCTAGAATTAAACTTAAGTTCCAAAAAATCTTTTATAATACCTGTCTGTTAAAAATTAGTTATTGGCATGGCTCCTTCAGTGATTAGCCACCAATCAATCAGTTATTGGGCGAAAAATATAATCAAAAATTAAACAGATTTAGGTACTAATTAAAATAATATGTAGTATTTATTCACAGTAAAAAAAGTACACCAAATCAAAATAATTACCTATTAATATAATTCCCTTTTAATATAAAAGTAAAAAATGATACATACGTAACTATAAGACTTAATTAATTTTATGTTTGTTTTTAGACATATATTGCAGCTAAATATTTGTGAATTTGATTTATGCATATTAAGTCTATTTATGCAAGAAATGTGGTGGCAGCTTAGGATTTTGAAATAACGTATTATTCTTGCAGGTTTGTAGGAGCTCATCGGTTAATAAACTGTTTTTAACCTTCTCCATTGCAATCTTTTCCAAAGCACATTTTTCGTTATCTCGAAAAGACGAGGTAGATGATATCTCTGACAGAAATTTATCAAGAAGCCAACTGTCTTCACATGTATTAAAAGAATCCTTCTCTGGTAAGATAGGTTGCTCGGTAAGTTTGTTCAACATTTTAGGCTTATTATCATCTTTTATTTCTCGGTTTATACCTTTCTCTGTTTTTTTACTTTGCGTTTTTTCTTTCTTGACAGTTTTCAAATTTTTAACCTTTTTGGAAGTTTTGCTAACTATAAAAGCCTTCTTTTCCAAACGTTGTCTTTTTCTCTTTTCCTTTTTTGCAGCAATCTTTTTTTATGTTCCTCCTCCTCAGCTTTTCTTTTAATCCACTGGGTAAATGTAATTGCGTATCTTATTTTTTTGGTGTTTCTGTTTCCTTTTCGTTTAGATGTCTGTGCAAACTGCAAAGTCTAATTCAGATTTGGAGGCCTTTGTTCGTTTGTGTTTTCATTATTATTATTAGGTAGTGATAGTTCAATTTGCTTCGTACCTGTAGGTTCAGGGGGCATATCTTGGACGTTAATAATTTGAATATTTTCATCCAGCAGTCCATCTAATATTTGATTGTGATTTACAATTAATACAGGAATCTCATTAATGTTGAAATCGGAAGGTTCAGGCTCTTCTGTATGGGCAGTGCTATCGGTAGGCATATTTAAAGTTTGCTGTTCCACCAGAATCACTTCTATGGCCTGAGGAATGTGTTTAAAACTTTTCCATAACTTAGTGTTTCCATAACTTAGTGTTTATAGTTTCCATAACAATAGTGGTTGTTCATTTTCTGTGACATCATTGTAATCATTGTTAAATTCTTCAATAATGTCATTTCCTACTATGCGAGAGAAATCTTTGTAACTTAAAAATGTGTTACTTAGATTTTCTGACTTTGTTTCGGATTCAACTGTCAATATTTTTTGTCCTCCAAGACACTTGGAATAATCTAAAACATTTGGATTCCAAGGGTATAGTCCGCAAGCCTTGAATCCGCGTTTTATTGTTTATGACTTTCCAGTTTGTTCCACGGCAATTTTCAGAACATTTGCAAAATGCTGTTTCGAGCTTTCCGTAGCTAGATAATGTAATGCTTAGATATTTAAACCTCATCACTTGTTTTAGTATCTGACCCTACAGCTGCAATTTACATCTTAGTAAATTTGCTAGTATAACCATGCATTATGTCTTTTTTGGGGAAATGAACAATGTTAAATTGTCTGGCGGTTGTAATAAATTGGTGCAGCATACGTTGTAAATCATCTTCACTTTAAGAGAGTAGTATTGTATCGTACTGCTATGCAGAGCAGATTATTTTAAGTTGTTTTTCTCCCATTTGGTATCCTTTTTTAGTTCTTACGTATTTATTATTTTATCCATAATCAGGTTGAACAATAGAGGACTCAGGGAATCTCCCTGTCGTTTTTCATTGCAAGCTCCAATAGGGCCAGTTAGTTCTTCTACTACGTTTACTTCTATTGTGTTTTGGTAAATATTTTTAATCGTTTTGATTATTCCTAAAGGTATCTCTCTTGCGTACAGTAAGTGGATTCTTCTTATGGTGCCTATCCGTTACGGATGTTGGACACTAACATGGCTATTCTGACTTTGTTGACTGCTGCCCTGAAAAGTCCGGTAGTGGTTAAGTTAAACCATTTTCACAGGTTATGCAGCCAGGATATTCTTCTTCGTCCTGGACCTCTTTTCCCATGCACTTTACCTTGAAGTATGGCCGAAGTAGGTCATATCGTTGTTCATTGTGCATTATATGGCCCAGGTATTCTAGTTTGCGACGTTTAATGGTTACGACTAGTTCGAGCTCTTTACCCATTATATGTAGTACTTCTTCGTTGGTAACTCTGTCTATCCAGGAAATCCTCAACATGCGTCTGTAGCACCACATCTTAAATGCTTCGAGTCTCTTCAGTGATGCTTCAGTTAAGGTCTATGACTCCACGCCATATAAAAGAACGGAGAATACGTAGCGTTTTAGTACACGAACTTTTATTTCCAATTTTATATCGTGATGGATTGATACCTCTTCTGATGGATTTCTGTTTTTTAATTTCCTTTCTTTACTTCTTCCTCCTCAATATTTATTTCTTTGTTTACTGTAACCTCTGGTGTTGGTGGTTCATTATTGTCACTTTTAGCCAATAGCGATGAATAGTAGTCTGCCGTAAAGTATTAAAATGATTAATATAAAATATAAGCAATAATTGGATTTAACTGTTTGACGTAATAAATATCGACTTCAGTCTTTAAAACAAATATTTTTGGTCTATTTTTTGTTAAACACAAGTTTTAAAATCATAATTTCAACGTCGTTCCGTATATTTTTCTGTAGTTTCCCTTATTATAATATTATCAATGACTATTAGTTTTTGTGATAATAGTTTATCTAATACTATTTTTTGGGAATGGTTCATTTGTAGCCCATCTGGTGTGTTCCCAAATAAGTTTTATGAATTCCGCCTGTTCTGTATTTGGATTTCTTTTTATAGTTTGTCTATAATCGTATAAAAATGCTATCAAATTGATTATTTTCCTTACACTTTCCCAATTTAGTTTACCTATATATACGTTAAAATAATAATGTTTTTATAAGAATTTGTTACGGTTTAATTGAAAATATTTTATATAAGATTTTAACGTTTTTTAAAACATTTCCAATATTTCTAATATATGTTGTATTCAAGTGCAAGATGGGCTAGTAATTTTATATACGTGAAATAAAATAAAAATTTTGTCGTCTTTAAAACCTCGTAATATTTATCACATTAGCTTCCCAAAAGTAAATGAATAATAAAACATTCGTGCACGACTGCGCCATGTTGGCTTCGATTTCCTTTCAATGATGGCTTATTTAATACATCGAATCGAAGCAACAATGAAAATTTGATTAATCGACAACACCGCCAACATTGTCTTGACTCATACTTTCATTTTGTCACAATTTAGTCACGATAGACTGTCGTTTGATGTTGACCCTAATGTTCCGTAGAATTGAAGTTAATAACGTAATAGAAGTAATCGTTATTGATTTTGCCATCGGAAAAATATTTTAATTTAATCGAGAAGTTTATTTATATTACTAGTTAAACCAAGAAAATAAAAGAAAATTAATATAAAATTGTAGTTTTTATATCAAATACAAATGTATAATATATACAGGGTGTAGAAATATAAAATTCTCTTTTTCACTATAACTTTCATGTTTATGAACATTTATGTATAAAAATTTACAACTGGGTGCTCTAGGGTATGAGAAATTATAATTTGACGCATACTTTGATGTAGCTGCTAGAGGGCGCCACATATGCTACATATGTGGAATCCATTTGCGCTTAACATTTTTTCTCTTGAAGTTAATGCTATTTTTGTAAGAAAATATTAAAGGTAACTTATTTTAACAAAAAAAAAAAGAATACTTCTTAATAACTTTACAACTCACCACTTTTCGAGTAATCGCATTTTATACATCAGCTGCATAATAATTCGTAGTTGTGATATTTATGCGGTAAAGCACTGAATACCTGTGGATAAGTATATTTAATAGTTTATTCTTATAAAAACAACTCAAAGATAAGAATGTATCATCACAAAATGCTTTTTTATGGATGCTGAATGTCTTAATACAGAGAAGCTTCTATCTTCTTCTTTAGGTGCGTACAGACGTTGGCCATCATCATATTTACAATTTTATGAAATCTTTCTGTCGCTTCTATACTAGCGTTGTATTATTTTTTTAATATAGTAAAATTCTGAGCGAGCGTCACGGAAGAAGCAGCACGAGATGGCGTCTTCACATCGATTTACTAGTCTTCATCAATTTGTTTCTAGTAATCATATATTTTTTAATGTTAGTTGTTAATAAATTCCTTTCAAACTTGAATCAAATTTTATTTTTAAACATCTTATTTATGTTAAATAATAATAACATTTACTATCAAATTATTGATGAAATATCAAATTTATATTTTATTAATAATTTAATATTTAGTCTGACGTTAACGGGTCTATCAGAAGTAAACAGCGTATGCTTTGTTAATAGGTTAGCAGGTGGTGCTACAAGTAAACATACTAATTTATTGAATTATATAATTTGCATAAAATATAAATAAATAATAAAATGACTTTATTAAATTTAAAAAATATTATTTAAATTTTAAAAATATCGAAAATACAGTATAAAGCTTTGCAATGGTCTTGCGTTATTAGGCTTATGTCACGAATGCTTTTGACAAATAAAAATAAGTCTTGTTTCGATTAATCAGTGATTTTTCAAATATCTAGTTTATTTTGGTTTATTAAAGAAAAGCAGAAAATGCAGTGGCATAGTAATTTTCCTAATATGGATATAAGAGATATGATTACTATTTATTGTCAGCAATACTTTAACTGGCGTACAGCGAAAAGGGAATTTAAGATGCAGAATTACAAATTATATCCGAAGGCAATATCTTGACCACTCTTTCGTCGATAGAATATTATTTACGTACGAAGCTACATTTACACGCTATGGTGTTTTCAATTAAGGGAACAATCATTTCTGGGATACTGAATATTCTTATGTTAACAAATAAAAGCATTATTTACAAAATGAATTTCAAATAAACCTATCATCTGTAATCGTTGGGCGTCTAGGACCATGCGATTCTCCTCGTAATTTGAACGGTGAGAACTATTTATATTTTTTACAAAATTATTTAATTGATTTTTTGGAATAATTGCCATTAAACTTAAGCCAAATATGTGGTTTATGCAAAAAAGTGGACCACCCACTATACGAAGGCAGTGATAACTAAAGCTCGGATTTATAGGCAACAAAAATTGAAGAAAAAGGCGCCTATATAGGCAAAGATTTTTATTAAAAAAGGCAGGAATATTAACATTTAGGCAAAATATAGGCAATAAAGGAATATAACTTATTATTTATTGTACAAAGTGAATTAACGTAATATTAACTTAAGGCAAGTATATTTAGAAATCATAACCATAACATTAGTATAAATAAACTAGTAACTAAATAACTGTAAATTAATAATTAAACATTGTAACCACTTAAAATTTTATCATTAATAGAAACAACTAAATGTTTTTCAATATTTTAGGTGTTAATGTCCCATTCAAAACTTTAGCAACATTAGATAAAAACAAACGAAAAACCTTCATTATTGTCGAAAACATATTTCATTTTTTTTTTTTTTTAATTAATTGACCGTCATTTCCAGGTGCCGATTTAATTTTCGTCTTTAAATTATCTATTAATTTTACTGACTCACATAAATTTATCTCTTGTTTTTCTAATAAGGTAATTGTGGTAACTATTAATTTATAATTGTCATTGATATAAGCGAGTTCCTGTTTCAATTTGGGATTTTTTTTGCTTCTCGAATGGCTTCGGAAATATCATCACCAAATTCTGACATAACTAATCCTATTTCATTGCAGTGTTCAAAGTAAAAAACTGCTTCAAGCCAGGTTCCCCACCTTGTAATTACTGGTTTAGGTGCCAAAGGGACACCGGGAAGTCTTTCTTTATATATTTGCAACCTCAACGGAGCCTTTACAAAAACTTTTTTCATAAAATTTATAAAATTATTTACCAACGGAAACAGATTTATTATTTCTTCAGCAATTCTATTTACCCCGTGGGCTACACAAGTGCAATGAATTAAATGAGGATAAAAAATCTTTAAATTAACAGCAGCTTTTAACATATATGCCGCAGCATCTGAAAGCATTAAAACTATTTTATTCACTGGTATAGCGTTGGGTAAAAAGAGGTTTGTTAAACTATCTTGTATAAATCGACTTATTGTTAAATTGTTTGTTTTTTCCAATTCTTTAATGGCAACTAAATAAGGTTTTCTCGCAAAGTTTTCGTTCAAAATTCCAATCATTAAATTAGCTATATACCTGCCGCATACATCTATCGTTTTATCCACGATAATATACAAAAAATTGCCCTCTAACTCTCGCTTAATTTTTTAAATACATTCCACATAACATTTTTCCACAGTATGTTTTCTCAATGTACTCTCGTCCGGTAAGGATTTATTAAGATATTTTTCGAAAAAGCATTTAAAACTAGGGTTATTAACTTTATATAGAGGAATGTTGGATGGAATCATCATCTGGCATAAATCAAATTTAAATGCGTCTTCCTCCTTTTTTTTGAACTGCTTAAACTATCCCGCAGAGATATTTGGGCTAACTTAGAGGAATTTAATTTTTCCAAATTACGTTTATGAAGTGGGGTTCCACAATGCTGGTCAATAAAGTACTTTTTTCTACTTAAAATCTGAGAATTTAAAAAAAAATAATTAGAATTCTAAAACCTCTTTAGTATTTAGTTATGTTGTGGGACGAGAAAAAAAGAGAAAAAATAAAAGCCGCATGGTTTACAAAATGCTCCATCTCCTTCTAGAGAAAGTTCCGAATAAGGTGCGATCCATAACCTTAATTTAGATGTCATCTTTTCACACAAATGTCTAAAACGTTTTAAAACGTGTTCTTTGCTTTTCGGTATACGCAACAAAACTAAACTAGGATATAGCAATCTTATATACTAAAACGCTAAGCCCTTTTCTTGTCCACCACTTTACTCAAAAACCATATTAGATAATTAAAATATTTTTTCGGAATATTATTAGTATTACGTATGAGATTGTCAAGATATACTTTTGGTACAAAAATGCACTTCCGGTTTTGAGATGACCGGAAGTTAAAATTTACTTTAAGTTTTAGACCCCACAATGTATATATGGATCGAAAGGTCTCGTCGAGACGAATCTAAATATGTACTTATCCGGTTGCGATCCGACACCGGAAGTGACCCGAAACGCGCATAAAACGTCAAGATAGAGCAAATCTGACACCGGATTCGTGATCAGCATGCAAAATTAACTGCTGAATGATATCCATGTCGACATTTGATGAACTAAAAATTGCATTCCGGTTTTTATTCATCTCTTAATTTTTCTCACAAAATAAAAATTTCATTTAAAAAACTTGATGTCGAGTTGGTCCGCTAGTTTGTGACTAAACTCTGATAAAGTAACCGACGGTACAACTGATAATAAACTAATAAAGCTTAGGGATTTCCCAGTAGTTAACCCTCAAGTCTCGATCAGGTACATTTTCCTAGAAATCTGTTATATAAACAAACCATTGATATTTTATTATTGACCCAAAATTTTATTATAGAATGTTTAGTAATAGAATAATATCATGGGTAGTACTATGAAATTTTAAAAAAGGCACAAATAGGCGGAATTAACGAAAAAAGGCAAAAAGTGCAAAAAACAATTATAATAGGCAAAATAGACAAAAAAGGCATTTTGCCTATAATCAGAGCTTTAGTGATACCAACTTTCCTTAATGTTGGATTGGTCGTGGTAGTCATTTTCCTTGACCACCACGTACCCCGGAATTTAAACCGTTCGATTTTGTGAATGGGACGCATTGAAACAACGTGTCTATAAGAATCCCATAAACATTCGCAACCAACTTTGGGAAGAAATAAATACTACATCAGTTTCTTTTGAACCAATGTTTGAACGTTTTGAACGTATTGTTAAATTCACTGAAAATAATGGTAGACATATCAAACACTTAGTGTGTAAAAAAAATATTATTATTTAGTTTAACAATTTCTTAATTTGGTTTCTAAACAAAAAAGTTTTGATTATGACTAATATAATATAAAATGTAAAATGTTGGATGTAAAATCCTATTATCCTATTATTTAGTCAATTCCTATTATTAATTATCCTACTGATATATTAATTTATTTTGTTACATATTTCGTAAACTATTAACTTTGGAGTAATTGTATTAAATCAGAATTATGCAACTGATTGGTAAAACGCGATTATCTCGAAAACTGTTGTTTTGAAGTCATTAACAAATTAATACACCTTTTCTTTGTTCAAATAATGTATCTTTAATATTTTTTAACACAAATAGGGCTAACATACATCAAAATGTGTATTAAATTGTATTTTCTTCTCCTCAAAAGCATTTAATTGTAAATTTTTATTGATAAATATTTACAAACGTGAGTTCTAGGAAAAAATAAAATTTTAAGTTTTCACTTTAACACCCTGTATCTTTCTTAATATCAACATTTTATTAAAGCAAGTTGGCTTAAATCGTAATATTTTAAAGTGCTGAATCTACTGTTTCTTTTTGTACAATTACTTAAGGACCACCCTGTATATATAGATATTTAAAATAATTTATAAAAATAAGATTAATTTAAATTAAAAACGACTTGAATAGTCTTAAAACTAGTTAAAATGGTTCTGAAACTATTTCCTTGTAGCCTGACATTGATTGATTCCTTCATACACCTTTAATTTTTTTTTTATATAATTTGTATATAAATTTAAGGTTGAGTAATACAAGAACAAAAAAATTATTAACACAGAGAAAATTAAGAAATGTATTTTAGGGAACTAGTAAACGGGACGGTACAACTAATTTTCGAAACCATTTTAATTATTAGGTTTTTTCAACATTAAGGGCACTCGCTGCTTAGAACGCTAGGAATAATTTAGACAACTTTTCACAATAAAATCTTTATTTCACAAATACAGCATACACAAAACTGTTTGGATTCCCAAACATTGTAAAATGTCTTGCACCCTATCCTCCATGTTATGGCATGATGGACGAGCCATGTAGTCTTTAGTCAACATCCCGAAGTATGAGCGGGAACACAAAGTATATCAATACTCATACTCTTATGAAACGCACGTGGCGAATTATAAGGGCCTCCATATTTTACTTTTCTTCACCTTGTCTTGAGTGAAATGTCTTTAATCTTTTCTATCAGCCTCTCTCGGCTAACTCTTGTTTCTTCTGACCCCGAATGGCAATTAGGTTTCCGAAAGCAGACAGACCTTACTGAAACTGGTAGAAACAAACCGGACGGATCAATTGTTGACGACCTTGGCATCACCGAAAACACGGACACGATTTGGTTGCTGGAATGTTAAAACTCTGTATGAGATTTCTAAACTGGCTCAAGCAGTAAAAGAATTAAATAGCTATATAAATTAAGCATTGTTGGTCTATTGAAAATAAGATGGTTGGGCAATAGTGAACACCATACCCAAACAGGTGAACTCTTATTATACAGTGGTAAAGAAAATGAAAGTCACGAGAGCGGAGTGGATCTTCTACTAAGCAAACAAGCCAAGAAAAGCCTCATTTTATGGAAACCCATTAATAATAGAATTATGACTGCCAGATTTTATACCAGATAATGCAAAATAACAGTGATTTAGTACTATGCTCTCACGAACACATCTCCCCCGAAGATAAAGACATTTTCTACGAACAACTGGAACAAACAACTCAACAAGTAAAACAAGGCGATATACTAATAGTGATGGGCGATATGAACGCTAAAGTTGTAGAAGACAATATTAACTTAGAAACCGTAATGGGCAAACATGGCCTGGGAGTGATGAATGAAAACGAAGAGCGTCTTACAAATTTTTGTTTTAATCATAGCTTAGTTATTGGTAGAACCATCTTCCCACATAAAAATATCCATAAGGTAACCAGCCATATCAAAAAGATGGAGATTATCTATTCTTGATATACATAATAAAAGAGGAGCAGACATCGCAAGTGACTATTATCTCGTAATCGGTACCATTAAATTTAAGATGGTAAATAACAAAATAACCCGAGACACCAACAGACCAACATACAATCTAGACAAATTAAGAACTGCTCCAGGACGACACATGTTTAGGGAGGAACTCCAACTGAAAACAAGAGAACATGAAGTAAATTGCTGGAAAGATTTGGCAGATGTTTTGACAGGAGTAGCTAAAGATAAACTGGGTAAAAAAGAGAAACATAGAAAAGAATGGATGTCAGATGAAACTTGGAATCTTATCAAGGAAAAAAAACAGCAAAAGAAAGATATTTTGCACGCAAGAACTGTAGAAGAAAGAGCGAACCGACAACAAGAATATGAAATATTAAATAAAGCACTTAAAAGAAATACAAGAAGGGACAAAAAAGGTGAGCTGAAGAACTGACAAAACAAGCTGAAACAGCTGCACAACACAATAGAACTAGAGAGCTGTACCAAATTACTAGACGACTAACAAAAAATGGGCCCAACTACTTAAAATTGTAAGATCCAAGACAGGCGAATTACTTACTACAACAAATAACCAAATAGAGAGATCCAAAGAGCATTTTTAGGGGATGCTAGGCACGCCCAGGGAAAACGCAGGTGAAATGGTTAAAAACTAGCAGAATGTAGACTTGCGTATGTTTTGCGAGGCCCCTTCCAAAACCGAGATAATAACAGCTACTAAATCTCTGAGAAATAACAAGTCTCCGGGAATAAATAACATTGCTGACCGAATACTTAAAACTGATCTGCGTCTAACTGCTGAACTTTTGCTCCCCATAACCTGAGAAACTGCATGAGTGGGAAACAAACTGCATTCCAGTGGACTGGAAAAGGGGCACATTTGGAATTTTATTTACGAAACATAGGATTTTTAATACAAATACTAAGATTCCCTGATTTGCAATTAACCAGTGTGAATTTCCATACAACGTCGCGATGTTTTATAACTAATTTATTTGTTCCACTGGATTTCCTCTCCTTTGTGGTTTGTAGTAGCGTATGTGGCACGCCGATAGTGTTGCTCCATCTACCAATTTTTCTTGAAAGTCCGGTTTTGTGTAGATAATAAATAATGTTTTATTAACATCAATTTTGTTTGTGTTCATTAGGTATTATTTGAATTATTAAATTTATACTTAAATACATTTATTATTCCAAATATTGTTTACAATTTCAAATTAAAAAGAGAAAGATGTATTATCATTTGATTTTTAAAATTCCTTTTTATTTTTATTTTTAGAAATCTACTATTTTTAAGCCGTTTTGGCAATAAAACATAACCATTTTTTTTTAGTTAAATAATATTTTTAATTCCATATCTACATTTATAAATACGTACGTTTTCGGCGAATTGACAATCTTCACTCTAGCTGTGTTCCGTTTTTACACTTACACTGACAGCATCGCGACATACTTCAGTCGAACAAATGAATTAATTATAAAACATCGCGACGTTGTATTGAAAGTTACACTGGTTAATTGCAAATCAGAGGATCTGAGTTACTGTATTAAAAATCCTATGTTCCGTAAAATTTTTTCCAAATCTGTATATATATATATATATATATATATATATATATATATATATATATATATACATTTGCTAATATATATATTTACTGAGTACAATTTTCTATTGGACTGACAAAAAACCATCCTTTCTGTCTGACATTTTATATACACAACGGTAGCAACAGGAACAACTAGAAATACAACAACCAGAACTGAGATTAAAGATGAAAAAGAAAATGAACTAACTAGACCTTAAACGCTAAAGGAATTTAATACGGGAATCCAAATACAAAATAACAATATATCGCCGGGAATAGATAAAATACCAGTAGAACCATACAAACAAGGAGAAAAAAAGTCATACTTATCTTTTATTTCCAAAGATAGAGGCCATACAAAAAATTAAATATAACACAACTTTAAAACAGTCTGTTTTAAATAATAACTGCTTACCCTACATTTACTGACTTATCGGAACAAAAAATAATGGGTTATTAGATTAAACCAATTTTTACTGTTATTTATAAACTTTTTAAAGTATTCACCTTGATTCTTCATGAAACTTTAGTCCAATTAAAATTTAATCACATTGATCCAACAATACACCATCTACCTACTAGAAAACTTCTTAACGTCAGAAAAATATTCACCTTTATCGTATTTTCTTGAAAAATAATTATTCCCTAGATAAAAACATGATGAAATATCAAATTAAGAAGATGTAAGGATATACATTTTCGAAACGGTTTATTTTCTTTATTAAAACAAATATAACACACAAAAAGATTAGATTTTAAAGGCTTTTAATAAAAACTGGTATTGAAAAGGAAATTGTTAAATAGCTTTGTCCGAAAAATTAACATTTCTTGAATGTAAATTTTTCTTATTTGTTTTTAGAAAAATTACGGGAATATTATACAAAACAGATATCAAGCTATTACAACTCATTACCGAACATTTGGTTTTATAAACATGCTTAGTTAGACATTTTGAACATATTAGTGTAAATGTGACTTAAGTCATTGATGTCACTTTTTTTGTTCATTGCTGTTTTGTTGTTATTAATATGTAGCATTTCCAAGAAAGATCTTGTAAATAGTTCAAAAGTTCCTCTCTTCATTTATTATTTTTACCTTCTTAAAACTGATAATATATACTGTTTTATTAGAAAAATTTGGACTTTTTTCAATCACTACGGTTTCTTGTATAATTCTCGGTTTATAGATGCGGATAGGGGCTATGGTTCTGGAGTTTTCCATAATAATTGTGTGACCTGTGTGAAAATGTGTTGATCAAGAACTAGAGCTAAAACGGAACTGCGAACAGAAATCGAATGTTTATAAATCCTATTTTAAATTCTACGGTTTGTTTGGCCTACATAAGATTGGGGGCAGTTTGCACAAGGAATTTCAAAAACTTCTTGTTGTTCATTTAGAATATTGTTTTTAATTAATGGCACACGAGGTAAAATATTTTGCTGGGGTTAAATATTGTTTTTATTTTTGTTGATTTAAGAATTTTGTCGATTTGGTCTATGACACCTTTGATATAGGGAAGACACGCTTTTCTTCCCTATATATAATCAGGGGCTGAGTCATCGTGTTGATATTGTGTGGAAGATTGATTCCTGTGGTTAATTATCGCAACAATCCAAACCAATCCAATCAATAGGAGCATCCATATATATATATATATATATATATATATATATATATATATATATATATATATATATATATATATATATACATATATATTCCCAAACGTAACACATAAAATTTGGAAAAACTCAAAAACAAGTCGATATTTATTTTTAATTTGTAATATTTTGTTGTGGTAAATAGTTTCTTGTAAAATAACTGGTGTTTACAACATAAACTCTTTGCATTAAAGTAATTATCCTAAAATGCTTGTGCTTTTAAATGAGAGTCACAAACTTAGAGTCACAAAACTAGAAGCATTAGTTATGGTGGGTTGTTGAGACAAATTGCTTTAGAATTAAAAAGTGTTGGTATTACTTAATAACAAATTTTCAGAACAGAGATTTATAATTAATTAAATGTAACTAGAGTAATCAGAAAATTTGATATATAAAGACAATTTTTGTTTGTGTTGTTGAAAATACTGATCCCTTGGTTCGCTGCTTAGATTTTGAATTGTCCAAATCAAATAAAAAATAGTATATATTCCTTTAAAATCAATATTACGCAAGAACTGTGGGCAGCTTGACAGATTTTTTAAGAAGTAATTCTTGAAGAATGAAGAATGTTGGTGATCATCATGGCAATATTTATCTTTTTTGCTGCAACGCGAAGTTACGCAGGTCATGTGTTGAACCAGGTTTTGAGTTTATTTCACTTATAGCATGTTTTTCTTCTTCTTCTTGAACCTCGATTTTCAAATATTTCTTCTTGCAGGATGGCTTGTAGGAGGGTACATCTGGGTTCATTTCGCACAATATGTCCGAAGTATTGTAGCTTTTGAGATTTCAGTACATCTCGGTTATTCTTTATTCTTCTGAGGACCTCCTCATTTGTGACCCGGGCAGTACAAGGTATCTCAAGTATTTTGCTATGTCGCAAATGCTTCCCATCTTTTAGACATATTTTCGTTTAAGGGCCATGATTTAACGTCATAAAAAAGTACAGTGTAGCACCGCTGCATTCTTTGTTTTATACCAAGAGAGAGGTTGTGGCCCTTTAAGATGGCCCCTTTCTAGTTAAAAGTGAATCTAACTTTTCTATGGCGCTCTCTTGTCTCCTGGCTCTTGGTCTATTCTTCATTTATTATGGTGTCGAGGTAGTTGTAGTGCGCCACTCTTTCTACTGGGGTTTGGTTGACGTAGAGTTGACCGTCTATCGTTTTTTTAATAATTATGATAAACTTTGTCTTCTTTACTTTTATATTGAGTCCAGATTGTTGACTGAAACACGTGCTTTTGTTCATAAAGACTTCTAGGTCTTCTAGGTTGTTCACAAATACTATGGTGTCATATGCAAATCTGATGTTGTTTAATCTGTACCCGTTTAGTTTAATATCTATTTCAGATTCGAGCAATCACAGATCAACAATCAGTTGCTATCAACAAGTTGTTATCACAGACACTTCGTCTAAGGACTAGCAACCCCAGTGGAGTCTACGTTGCCATGTGATCAATTCCTTTTGTAACTTAATCATCATAGTTTTAAATATCAAAGATGTAATCCAAAGTTAACCAAACTCCATTTAAAGGGTTTGTACCCACATATTTAGTGGCTTCAATCATGTACATCTAGATACCACTTTTTTTTGTGATACATGGTATACAGCCAACTACAGGAATTTAGTTTTCTTGTGGATTTTTTTTTAATTTAATAAGTCGCTTCTTAAAGCGTTGTTATTAGGTGATTTGTAGTTTCAGTAAGATATTCCATCGTTCAAATGAATAAAGACTTTAACGGGTTATGTAATTATATTAAAAACAAGTATGGTTTTTAAATATTTAATGTCCTGGGTCACTTTTTTCGGAGTAATAAATAAAACTAAACATCTTTTGTTTTTTGATTACCTGAGCCGGGCCATATTATCTCGCTTAGTCCCAGTATGTCAATTCTCATTATATTTATTTCAGCTTTTATTGATACTAATATTTCTAGAATATGTACACTGCTTACGTGTCAGGTAATAATTCAGGTCTTGTCATATATCTGCGTATTATATTTCCTTGTGTGATTCCCAATAGTATATAGTTCTTCTGTTTCAAATAGGCCACGCGGCTTTTTTTGCAACCTCTTCAAATTTAAGGAATGCCCTGGATTGCGGACCAATTTTTTTTATCTGTTATTTAGATTTTGTAAAAGATTTCACTACAGTAAGGGTTTTGTTCTTTTTCCTGTTTCCCTTTCCGCAGTGGGAAAACATTTTCATCTATGATTTTCCGTATTTGGTGCTATAATGTTTCAATGACATTGATTTTGCACTATATACCGACTACAATAAGCCTTTCACCAGTCTAGTTTTTTCTTATTTAATGGCGGTAATGCTCGTCGCGTTACCATACTTTCCCTTGGTTCCTGTAACATTTTTTTAAGTGTGCGTTGCTAAGGTATACACCCTATATATTCTAATACCGCCGCTATCCACCTATCGAACACTGTTCACCTGTGATCTCACTGGTGGTCAGCCTCTGGAGCATTGTTCGTGTGTTAGTGTTAATTTCAATGTGTATATTTACCGGTAAAGTGTTATTTTCTTTTACATGTACCATCTCCTTTTTGAACGTTGTTTACCAACATAGCTGTCTTAGTTTTATTCACTGCCATCCTAGATAACATGCTTGTATCAATACCATACATACATCGCAAGTTCTTTGCGAGTCTTTCTTCGTCCTGGACAGTGTTTGCATGTTATTTGTCTTTGCATAATATTTTGTAGCAATCAATATTTGGGACCTTTCATTACACGTCCAAAGTACTCCACATTTCTTTTCTTGATAATTTTTATAATCTCGAGGAGAATATTAGAGTTATCGAAGAGTCACTAATGAGTTATTGTGTAGTTTTTAGAGATAATTTTGCAACATAATCTACAACTAAAAAAAATCCATAAAATACTTATCTTTCGTCTTTCGTGATAAATAAAAATATAAAATATTATCAACGACTGTAATTCTTAAACTTTTACGAATATTTCTACTAAAACATTACAGAATCAAATTCTAATTAGATGTTTTTTCATGGTATCCTAAACTAATTAAAATAATTGGTAGATGTTATGAAAAAACATGTTTTTCCAAAACAAACATGTTTCATTTTTTACAGAATTTCCTCTAACAGTTATTTGATTTATAGCTAAACTTTAGCTGTAAACAACTCAGCTAGTTCAATGTTTTTGTAAATGTGACGTTAAAATGTTTTCACTAACTTTTAATTGGATACATTGCAAATTTATTGTTTTCTGAAATAAGAAAAATAAATGTATACTAAACCCAAACAACGTATATTGCGTATTCTGCGACTAAAATATTTCTCAGCCCAAAGTTATTCAAATCAAAACACTCCTAATTATAACATCAGATAATTAAAATAAACCAGAATTAATTAACAATTGAAATTTTGCTACCAGCGGCCAAAAGTAGGCGACGAGGCGTTGGAAAATCTGACAAAAGTTTTCGCAGCATTTCACCATTTTGCTGTTACTCTTTTCCAGGGTTGGTTTAAGAATGGTCTTGTCTTAAATTTAAAAGAAAATTAATGAATATTTTTATACGATAACACACTAGTTTTAGAAAACGATACAATTATACAAACACCATAAATTTAAAAGAACAGTACAAAATGTAATGCTACAGTCATTTTCGTGATACATATTTTAATTGAACGCACTCTAATATACTACTCACTATAACCAAAAGTATGCATGGCAAAAGAAATTGGAGATTTTAAATAATTTTATTTTTATCTGACTGGATGGCATTTAAAATAAACAATTTAATTTTTAAAATAAGATATGGTTGAATGCTCGAATATATGAATTTTACAAATAAAAGGCAGATATTGAGCACAGCTCTTCAGGAGCATCTTCAGGGACATTTGAAATAAGCCGAAAACCGTTTTTTAAGTTAAAAAGACAAGTAGAAAACTTTTTTTTCAACGTAAAAAAAATACATAACGTTTTAGACTTCTTCAAAAAATTTGGCTATCCAGCACATGAGAATATCATAAACATTTAAATACACTTATATATTTAGTGACATTAGAAGTATTACACCCAAAAGGAATAATTTCTGGAACTTAATTTTTTGGCAACATGGTAGATTTACATCAAGAAGGAAACGATAACGTTGTCAAGAATTTTCATCAAGTTATAAACAAAATCTAATAATGTTTTTGACGATCCCGTACTTGAATACACTTCTGTATACGTCTAGGTTTTGACAAAATGAGATGATCGATGTCTGCTTGTGGTAACTCGTTCCAAGCAACTTGAACTTTATGTATTAACTGTGAAGGATGGTGCAAAATGGATTTAAATCCGGAGCACGGAACGGCCACTGCAAAACATTAACGCCGGCTGCTTGGAGAAAGTTCATAGTTTAACGAGCAATATGTGGACGCCCGTTATCTTGCCGAAAAAGGATGTCTCGACGGCGGTCGAGATAAGGCAGTAAAGTAGTAAAAACATTCAGACATTCAAAAAACCCTAAGGTAAACTAAACATTGACTACAAGTGAACCAAAGTTTAAATTTTTGTTAACGTGGAGGCAACCATCTGCTAATGGTTTACTGTGATTTATGAGATACACCTACAAAGCTTTGAGGTATATGA
Source organism: Diabrotica undecimpunctata (assembly GCF_040954645.1). Lineage (NCBI taxonomy): Eukaryota > Metazoa > Arthropoda > Insecta > Coleoptera > Chrysomelidae > Diabrotica > Diabrotica undecimpunctata. The sequence continues at coordinate 76,228,648 of NC_092804.1, read as the reverse complement.
AAGACACATTATTTTATACAAAAATACTTTCCTTTTTATAATACTTTGAAAATTCTGAAATATTTTGGAGTGCAGGTTCCTCAGAAACAGTTTAAACACTAAAATGCTTTATACATTTTCAAACCAGAGAGATAATAATAATAAAACAAAGAGGTAGGCTTTACAGTAGTCGGTAAAGAGCGAAGGTTTATTCTGTTTCCTATATATTTAAAATTAAATAAATTAATTTTTTTTAAATTATTATTTATATTTTAAACAAATTAAATTATATTTAAACAATGCAATGAATTATTATACTTGCACCCAACGCCACCTGTTGACATATTAACAAAGCAAACGTTGTTTACTTTTGACAGACCTATTAAATGCAAACGAAATATTAAATTAAAATAAGATATACGTAAATCTCATTTAATAGTATACTTAATTATTACATAAACTAAATAATATGTTTAAAAATATTAATTGTATTTATATGGAATTATTTTACAACTAGAATTGTGTTAAAAAGTTAAACAGATGATTCAATATTGTTATTTCTATGATGACATTTATGAGTTTTAATATATTATATGTTATTTTCATGTAGTTTGTAATTTGTATCTGCTTAGAATAAATGAAGAGCTTAATGTGAAACAATGGCAAGCCACACATGAGTTCAAAAAGAGTTAGTGCTATGATCGGTTAAAGTAATAGTATAACAAGACATAATGACAAGCCACATCAAAATGGCGAACATGGGCGAAAGCGATTCAGATATTTCTGTGAGTTCTGACGATTCTAGTAAGACAAATACTGAAGTTCAGTCGACATTCGATGACAGTGACCGTGATCCTGACTATGTACAATCTAGAAGTGACTCAAGTGATGAAAATACAGCGGTACGTTATTTTTTTGTTAAATGTGGCTTGTCACATTATTACCATTAAGGTAATGATTGTTGTGGCTTGTGACATGGCTTGTTATATTATTGCATTTTGTTGTAGGATAATGAACAAGGTCCGTCAAGAAAAAGGACAAAACCAAACACACCCGACAAAACTCTAACAAGTCGATGGAGACAAAGCAATGAACACTGTTATTCAAGATCAAAAAGAAAAATTCGACGAAATTTAGGGCAACCATATGTAAGCGACAAAACGAAAAAAAATGTGCCTGGTCGAGAATTGGGACCGCCTTGCAGTTGCACTAAGAAGTGTAGGGAAAAGCTTCAGGGCCACGAGAGCAATATTTTTAACGAATTCTGGAACCTCGGTTCATGGGAGTTACAAAATAGCTACTTATTCGGATGTATAGATATTGTTAAGAAGAAAAGGTTCTACCGAAAGAAGAAAAAACATCAAGAATCGCATAGAAACAGCAATGCAGTCTACTCCATTAATGTTAATGGTGAAACTACACGTATCTGTAAAACAGAATTTTTAAATATCCACGGACTTCAAGCTTCTAAGGGGTAAATAACATTGTTCACAAGAAAATAGAAGGAAATCTAGTGCCAGAAAGAGACAACAGGGGAAAGCATACAAACCGTGTGAACAAAATATCTGATTCTGAAATACTAAGTGTTAAAAACCACATACATTCGATTCCAAAGTATCAAAGTCACTACAGTCGACATAAGAACATGAATAAAGTTTATCTGGATCATAACATGAGTATAGCCATTCTCTATTTGGATCGATATGTCCCTTGGTGTACAGAAATGGGAATTGAACCAGTCAAGGAGCATACTTACCGTAAAATATTTTGGCTTCAGGGCCACGAGAGCAATATTTTTAACGAATTCTGGAACCTCGGTTCATGGGAGTTACAAAATAGCTACTTATTCGGATGTATAGATATTGTTAAGAAGAAAAGGTTCTACCGAAAGAAGAAAAAACATCAAGAATCGCATAGAAACAGCAATGCAGTCTACTCCATTAATGTTAATGGTGAAACTACACGTATCTGTAAAACAGAATTTTTAAATATCCACGGACTTCAAGCTTCTAAGGGGTAAATAACATTGTTCACAAGAAGATAGAAGGAAATCTAGTGCCAGAAAGAGACAACAGGGGAAAGCATACAAACCGTGTGAACAAAATATCTGATTCTGAAATACTAAGTGTTAAAAACCACATACATTCGATTCCAAAGTATCAAAGTCACTACAGTCGACATAAGAACATGAATAAAGTTTATCTGGATCATAACATGAGTATAGCCATTCTCTATTTGGATCGATATGTCCCTTGGTGTACAGAAATGGGAATTGAACCAGTCAAGGAGCATACTTACCGTAAAATATTTTGTACCGATTATTAATTGGATTCAAAAATCCAAATCAGATACTTGCAAAACATGCGACGAAATTAATATCCAAATAGAGTCAGCAAAATCAGAAAAAAATGATTATAGCGAATTAACAACAAGACTTAACTTTCACAAGTGTAAGGCTTAGGCAATGCAACAACTACTGAAGAGCGAAACAGCCCACTCCAAAATTGATAACAGGACATGTGTTATATCGTTTGACTTGCAGCAAGCGTTACCGATTCCCAAATTAACCACTGGTACTGCATTTTATTGCAGGAAAATCTGGATGTATAATCTAGGAATCCATGATTGTACGGAAGACGCTGGTCATATGTTTGTCTGGACGGAAAACATTGCAAAAATAGGAAGTGATTAAATTGCATTAATACTCATAAAATTTCTAAGCTCAAAGATAGGTAAAGTAGAGCATCTCGTTTTCTTCACGGATAATTGTCCCGGGCAAAACAAAAACTGGCTTTTAATGTCTTTATGGTTCCAGCTAGTGAAGGAACAAAAGTTTAAGTCTATTACACAACATTTTTTAGTCAGCGGACACACTCACCTTCCCTCCGAAAGGGATTTTGCTCTTATAGAAAAACGACATAGAAAGTATGCTCCACTTGTGTACTCTACTGAGGAATGGCAAAAAATTATAAAAGAATCTAATAAAAAGAAGCCCTTCAACTTAACTGTTATGAAGCAAGAAGATTTCCTCAATGTACAATCACTCTTAGAGAACATTAAAAAGAGTACTCGCACTGATGACCAGCAATCTTTGGATTTTTCCAATGTTTTTTCCTTTTTGTTCAGGAATGATAACAGACAAGCATTTTACGTTAAACATTCTGTGAATGGTACTTACAACCCCGTTAGTGTTGTCAAGAAGGGACGTCCTAATGTGCTTACTGTATCTGCTTTAAAACAGAAGTATATTAAGCCCATTCGGATTGCAACAAAGAAACTCAAAAATGTAAGATCATTATTACCCTACATACCTTCAGTGTATCATCCATTCTAGAAGAGCTTACAAGAGGATATTAGCCCTGATGTTGCTGATGAGGTCGCCGAGTTGGTTGATTAAATATGATTTTGGGTACTTATCATTAATGTAATAATGTAACAAGCCACATTTTTTTTTAAATAAAGACTGTTTTTATCTCAACTTTGAAGTAATTTTATTAATATTGTTATAAATATAGTTCCATAGCGCAACATGCACCCACATATCTAAATTAAAACAACAAAAGTTGTTACTGGATTTTATAATATTATTTTTAACATTCAAAGTCAAATATCTCACTTTTGCCTTTTTGAGGCTTGTCATTGTTTCACATTAAGCTCTTCAAATATATAATGACGCGAAACGAATTTTTCGAGAGTAGTAAATCAATGTGAAAAATAGCTATTTTATGACGCTACACGTGGCGACAGCATCTTGTGGCGATAGTTCCGTGATGATGCTATCTTTAATCGCTAGTTCCGTGAAGTTGCTCCACCGTTTTACTACAGTACAAAAAAGTAATACAACGCCAGTTTAGAAGCTTCGCTTCAATAAAATGAAAATCTACAAATTTCATACTTCGAGAAAGACCAACGTTCAGATAAGAAAACAAGGATAGGGATAATATTTAGATTCATAAGCACACGAATTCTGATGAAAACATACAATCTGTGATCCTTATGACAGAACCATAGATACGAAAATTTTATGTTCGCGGAAAATTCCTTTTAAACATTGTCATTAAACAATTAAATTAAAATCAACTACGGGCTTATCTTACAATTTTCGTTATTTTTTAAGATGTTAGATGTTACACAGTATGGTTTTGGCAAAAGATTGGCTTAAGATAGATACATACCATTTGATAATAAGCATATGTTTTAACTTTTTTTAATTATGGAGAAATAACACCAGAAGTCTAAAAGTTACTAAAGCTTTCAAAATAAAAATATAAAAACCATTTATTCGTTATCAAATTCTTTCGATTGGGTGCGGCTTTAATAATGAGTCGCGAATAAACAAATCTAACTTAAGCGTGATGCACCTTAGGTACCATATTATTTAACACATTCTTGTAAGGTCATAAAGTTTTTCATTCGAAATATAAAGCTGGTCTAAATAAACTTTGTTAGTAAAAGAGACTGACGAAGATATTCAGTATCCCTGTGAAGCAATTTATTGGTAAAACTTAGCTTACAGCAAATTTTGTCTAGTTTCTCTTCAAAATATATTAATCAACAAATAGCGAGCACATTCGAGAAACTGCAAATTATGATGGAGGAACTAGCAGCCAGCTTCCAATAGGTCGACCTAAAAATGAATATGAAAAAAACAAAAATAATGACAAACACAGATGAACCCAGACGTATAACTATAAATTGCAGTGAGATAGAACAAATTCAGGAATATATCTACCTAGGCCAAATTCTGAGACTTGACAAAGAGAACCAAAGTGCGGAAATTACTAAAAGAGGAAGACTAGCATGGGCAGGATTTGGAAAACTTAGTTGAATACTTAAGAACCGCAAAATACCCCAATACTTGAGAAGCAAAGTGTTAAACCAATGCATCCTTCCTATCATGACATATGGTTGTCAAACCTGGATCCTAACCAAGGCAAACATGAATAAACTAGCCACAACAGAAAGAACAATGGAAAGAGTAATGTTAGGTATACAACTGTCAGAAAAAAGAGGAACAACTGGGTAAGATCCAAAACAAAAGTCGAGGACATAGCAACAAAAATTGCCAAACTTGAATGGAGCTTCGCAGGTCACACTGCTAGACAAAAAGACCAACGTTGGAATACTACAATACAACATTCGAGACCTTACGAAAGTAAACGACCAAGAGGAAGACCACAGATGAGATGGGTTGATGACATTAAAAGAATAGCCAAAACAAATTGGAAATATGTTGGAAATATCTCAGGATAGAGACCGATGGAAGGAGTTAGGAGAGGCCAATGTCCAACCATGGACGACAGTAGGCTAAAATGAAGAAGAAGAACAAATTATTTTAATAGTAAAGTTTAAACTTTGCAGTTAGAATACACTGGATAGTATACTGACTGAAAGAATTTGAATGCATTTTTTTAGCAGGAACTCAATGTTAGACACTCTAAAAAGTTTTCTATATTTTTAAAATAATGCAGGTTCTGTATTTTGTTTACAATATTCTTGATATATCACAGTATTGTTCAGTTGTGAATCTAAATATCTTGTCGTTTTTGCCATAAAGTAAAGTAGTGCGGACTAATTTATTTCTAACCATAGCATCCGGAAAGATGAGTGTCGTTAGGCAAAACTCATGACACACATTAATAGTTATGTAAATGTAAATAAATACTTACTAAAATTTCCTCTGTTGTTGCATTTTGTCAGTAGCGCAGTGTGAATAACAGCTCTGTCAAGATTTATGCCCTGGCTAATGGGCTATGCCAAAGCCATTATACAATAAAAAGAAAAAAAAAAGATTTATGCCAAAATCGTTACAATCTAAAACATTAAGTATTAAAAATAAGTAGTTGCGATAAAAAATTGAGAATAAACTGCAAAATACGTTACATGATTTACCGCCCTGATTTGATTATGGGATGAATTCACATCTTTACACTGCGTGTGATATATCACATAACTTGTTTATAAACACTATCAACGAGTTATTCACAGTCTGTCATATCTTATTACAGAAAAATAATGTAATTATGATTGCTCTATAAGAAGTAACTAATATTTCTATATATATATATATATATATATATATATATATATATATATATATATATATATATATATACAGATTGAACCAATTTAAAACGGAACATACAATTTAATATATATCGGTTTGAACTGCATTTGAAATAGTGGACCAATATAAAACTTGGACAAAAATAAATCCATACCCGGTGATAGACATTGTATAAAATATTGTTCAACTATCAGTCTCCTTTAAAGGAAAGAGGAGCTTGCCTAATAGTCGGAGAGATAGAGCCGAAATTTTGAACTGATCAGTAATATGACATTTCCCTATTGGAATATATTCATTGTAAATGGGTTAAGACTTTGCCTTACAGGCGGACGCCCCTTGTGGTACAGGGGGTGGCTATACAGGGATGAAGTTGTAATTTTTTTCGGAAAAATTAACGATCGATAATATGGCTAAAAATTGGCCCAGAGTAAGATCTTGGTATAACTAGACGAAATCCCAAAGGGCTGACGCGAGAGTGGATACATAAGGGGTGGCGGACAGGGGTGAAGTTGCAATTTTTTGGGGAAAAATTAACGATAAGTAATATGTCCGCCATTTTCATGGCTTATTATTTAGCCCCTAAAAACTATAAATCCAAAAGGGCGGACAGCTGGGTTGGTACAGAGAGCCATAAAACGGGGTCAAATGTACCAGTTGCCTGCGCATTTTAGGTCTCGGCAACAATTTTCAAACTAATTTTATTATGATATTTTTATACCGATTGATTTGAAAATTTGTATGCTCACTTCTGTTACTATACTGAAAAGCGTCAAGTAGAGTTTTCCTCAAAATTTTCCAAAAAAATTTCCGTAAATGAAAATTTTCGTAATTTTTTGAGGTAAAATCTAATTTGTAGAATTCTTTCGATTTTCTGTCAGTTATACCATGATTTTTTTCCAAAAATTTTCAAACGATTTTTCCGATAAGAAAAAAAAATTTAGAAAAACTTTAAAAATTTCGTCATTTTTCTCACTCTCATTGATGTCATTACATTCATCATCTTCGTCACTTTCACTTTCAATAATCTCACATTCATTATCTGCTTCATTTTCAATCACTACTTCTCGAACTGATTCTGGCATCTAAAGTCCACTAAACCATTTGAATTTATATGTTTCATCTTCAAACTCCCAACCATGTTCTTCAACAATCAATTCTGTTGGTAATTTTTTATGAGCATTTGTCCAAATATTTGAAATATAATGAGCTCGCAGTAGATGTTGGTGTAATTCATCTTGACATGGTGGTAAGCTTGAAGCATCGAAATTTTTTAGTTTTTTTTTAAGGTTCGTTCACATCATGCAACTTATACTGCCGGTTAAATAGTGAAAATCTGACATCGTTTACTTTTCTTTTTGCAATTGTTCTCGTCAGTCCTGTTCCATATAAGTGACATACGAAAGTTTCTAAGGTTTCAAAAACTTCATTACAATCGAAGTCAGTTTCACCAAGTTGAATAAAAGCATCTTGATACTTATAACATTTAGCGCATGCGTCTAGAATTACTGATCTAAATGAACGCGCATCATTATTATTTTAATATTTTAAAATAATAATGATGCAAAATTAATGTCCAAACAGAATTTGTAAAATTATAATTAACTAATGAAAAAAAATTCAATCAATTTGAATGTTAAAAATATATTGGAAATATCTACAAATTAAATTTCAAAACTTAAACAATTGATAATTCCACTATTAAATTGATTTTTATTAATAATTATTTGTAAAATGTTAAAGGAATTCTACAAATTGAAGAGAGCCACAAAATTGAATTTTATCTATTGATAAATAGAAATAATATATTTTGTATTTGATTATTAATGTAATAATAAATCAAATTTTTCCTATATCTGAACAATCATTATTTATGCAATATAAATTTAAAAACCTTTTTATTGTAATAAAAAATAAGTTAAATTAATATTTGTTATACCAAAAATATTTAATAATTAACATTATAAAATTACTTTAATTTAATAAAATATCAAATATCAAACATTTATTCAATTAAAAATTAATTCGTAAAATATTATTTATATTTAAGAAAAAAATGTGATTTGTAAAGTAAATATGACTTTAGTTTGGAAAAAAAACATTATCATAATATCATTTTAATACTACAAAATATTCTATAAAAGATTAAGACGATGACGTAGAGTTTTATCAAATGTTTTAGAAAAGTTTTTCTAATTTTTTTTTCTTATACACATTTTTTTCTTCTACAAATTAGATTTTACCTCAAAAAATTACGAAAATTTTTATTTACGGAAATTTTTTTGGAAAATGTTGAGGAAAACTCTACTTGACGCTTCTCAGAATAGTAACAGAAGTGAGCATACAAATTTTCAAATCAATCGGTATAAAAATATCATAATAAAATCAGTTTGAAAATTGTTACCGAGACCTAAAATGCGCAGGCAAGTGGTACATTTGACCCCGTTTTGTGGCTCTCTGTACCAACCCAGCTGTCCGACCTTTTGGATGTAATGTTTTTAGGGGCTAAATAATGACCCATGAAAATGGCGGACATATTACTTATCGTTAATTTTTCCTCAAAAAATTGCAATTTCACCCCTGTCCGCCACACCTTATGTATCTACTCTCGCGTCCGGCCTTTGGGATTTCGTCTAGTTTCTAGTTATACCAAGATCTTACTCTGGGCAAATTTGCAGCCATATTATCGATCGTAAATTTTTCCGAAAAAAATGGCAACTTTATCCCTGTATAGCCACCCCCTGTACCACGAGGGGCGTCCGCCTGTAAGGCAAAGTCTTAACCCAGTTACAATGAATATATTCCAATAGAGAAATGTCATATTACTGATCAGTTCAAAATTTCAGCTCTATCTCTTGGACTATAAGGAAGCGATAAGTGGTTTGACAGCATAATAACTGCTTGTTTAGTCTAGTTTTTTCAGTGATTCTAGGCAACCTATTTGGGTGGAGTTTTGACTTGTTCTTGAATGAGTTCCGAATCCAGCAGCCCGCTGAAGTATTGGATTTTTATAATATAATTATTTGACAACCTTTTGTTGGCCAACCACCTAGAGCGGAGTTGAGCCGAAATACATTGATTTCGTATGTTCCGTTTTAAATTCGTTCAATCTGTATATATATTCAGGGATTCTACAGTGTTCACTGCCTTCCCTCGCTCAACCGTTTTCATCTCTCTCTGTTTTCCCATTCTCCATCGTTTAGGCCTCTCTTACCCATGGTGTCTACTTCGTTCCTCCAGGATTTTCGGAGTCGTCCTCTTTTCCTTCATCCTATGGGGCTCCATTCGGTTATTCTCCTTATCCATCTGCTGTCGCTAGATCTTCTTACATGTCCATACTACTTTAGTCTTTTATTATATATATGTTAGTATGTCTGTTTCTATTGACGTTCTTTGCTTTATTTCGTCATTACTTCTTCTATCCATTCTTGTTACTCTGCAGCATCTTCGCAGGCATTCCATCTCTATTGCTACTATCTTACTGCTGTTTTTCTTGTTTATGATCCAATTTTCAGCCCCATATGTCATAATACTTCGCACTAATGTTTTATTAATGTGTTTTTGTCTTCATATTTAGGTGTCTATCCCACCATACTGAGTTAAGTTGTCGGATTGTTGTTCTTTTTTGTCCTAATCTTTGTGTAATTTATTCCTCTGTTGTTGTCTTTTTCGGGATTATAAACCCCAAGTATTTGAATTTATCCTTTCCTTTGATTGTTACGTTGTCATCAATCTGTAGATCTTCTATGTCTTTTTCACTTGTATATAGGTACTCTGTTTTCGCGAGTTAAATATCTAGGCCAGCCTTGGTATATTCTTCTTGTAGTTTCTAATATAATATTTTATTATTACTATATTTGTACTATTTTTAATAACTGATATTTCTTTCTGTAGTATATGCATTAGATTATTAAATATTGTCGTATTTTTTACTCAATGAAAGAAATATAAAAATAAAGAATAGAATAGACACCTAAAGCATAATAGCTAGAATAGACCGAGGTATGTCAACAATTGAAAGAATGAATACAGGTCACCTAAGAAGAGATGGAATGATAATACTCCAAGATTATAACTAATAGGCAACGTTAAAGAAAAATAAATAGTCACTCAAATAAAAGAAGAACGAGAGCAAAGAAAACAAAACACGGTTTTTCTTACACACATTTATACATAATCGTTCTTCTTGTACTGATAAGTATCGAGGGAGGTGATTCTATCTTTTGATGAATTTTGTCCATTCTTTTCTATTTTCTGCCATTTCTGTTGGATTCTTGCCAACTTGTCTGTCTAAACTAGGTACCAGTTATACACAGTTTTATACTGTTTGGTGAATCTTCTAATATTACAATTAATAATATTTTTCATTACTTTTTTAATGATTTTTATATTGATCCATATTTTACTTGCTCTAATCAATCAGAAATTGTGGATGTGAAACAGATGATATCATTAGGAAAACTTTTTGCCAAATATATTTAATAATGAACTTTGATCAGATAAAAGGCATATATCGAGCACAGTTTAATTAAATCTTGTGCTGATACTAAACAATATTTGAGAAACTCTTGCATTAGCTTACTTCAACAACAACAATGTAAGTACAAACGGCTGATAAGCAAAAGCAAGGCTGATAAGGGTAATTGTGTTGTAATCTTAGAACAAACTCAATACATAGAGAAAGTAGAATCTTTTCTTTCAGATAACAGTTTTGTAGTTTTGGAAAAAAATCCACTTAACACCTTTATTAATAAAACAAAAGCAATGGTCAAATTGTTTAATGATACTATTACTAAATATAACAACAGAAAGTTAATTGTATCTAATCCGATAACACCTAGGTTATATGGACTTCCTAAAATCCATAAACACAATTGTCCCATAAGGCCTGTAGTAAGTTTTTGTAACACTCCAGTTTCTATTTTATCAGAGTTTATTTACAACACAATTCAGTCTATCACTAATTTTAAACCTAAGTTCTCCATCAAAAATTCTTTAGATCTAATAGAACGGTTAACTAACATTAGGATAGAAGAGGGTTTTTATTTAGTTTCTTTTGATGTTTCCAATCTGTTTACTTCTGTACCAAGAGATGAAACATTACCTTTAGTACACAATCTTCTAGACAATTGCAACATATCGGCAAAAGACAAAGATGCTATAATCAAATAAAGGCAGATATCGAGCACAGTTTTTATTAAATCTTGCCCAAGTACTTTTGCTCCTAGAGCATCTTCAGGGACATCTGAAATAAGTCAAGAAACGTTTTTTCGACATAAAAAATTAAATTAATTTAATTAATTTAAATAAAAAGCAAAATTAATTGACATCGAAAAAACTCGAAGTTGGTGGTTAATTACTATTTCATTCTTCACAAACTTGCAAAACAAGCTTGTTCAGGATCAATTGATCTATATTTGGCGTTGATGACACTCTTCATTCTCCTCTTAATTTAGATATACCATCTCCACAGTTGTATATTTCAACATCTCCTACTGTCGGTTAGTTGTCTCCTACTTTGACATTTTAATTTTATGGTTCTTCCATTGACTGTGGGTTCAATTGAACTATTGGTATTACACCCGTTTTATACACTTTGTTTTCAATTTTGATTCTTAATTCTAAGTATTTCAATTTCATAGTTCGATTTCTTCTTTTCTACAGTAGTGGTAGTGTTTGGTAGACCTTGTTATTGTAGTCAACCATCCACTATCTAATAGATTAGATATTTCTAATAATCTAAATAGTCTATTTCTGCTATTTCTTACATTCAGAGTCTATGTCCACTTCAGTTGCCCCCAAACTAATGCCCAAATTATTACTGACAGGTTTACGTGTGAGATCTGGATTATGCAGCATACATAAAGTAATCTATATAATTTTTTATTTCATCTGTTGACTTTCTATAGTAGTGTCAGTTGAAACTTTGGTCAATGTTCAATTTCATAGAATTTTGAAATGTGCAGATCACATCACCATGATTGTGACTGCTCATCCAAGTTGTCATATTACACCTGTTACTTTAGCATTTCCATTAAGACCAGGAGCTATGCTCTCTCCTGCTGACACCCAATATGTAGCTTCTTCAATTTTATAATAATTTTTAAACTGTTTGTCCTTTATCTCCTGTTTTGTATTAGTTAATGTTTATAATATTCACCAAACTGTTGAATAGCCTAATTTTAACGAAGTAAGTCTAAAACGTTATATTACAAAATTTTTTATCAACTTCGATTTTTTCGAAGTTAATTAATTTTCCTTTAGTTAAAAAACGTTTCTTGGCTTATTTCAGATACCCTTAAGATGCTCTAGGGGCGAAATACTTATGTAAGATTTATTAAAAACTGTGCTCGATATCTGCCTTTTATTTGATAAAAAAAAACTGTATACTGGGAAGCAGAATAAGCAGAAATATAGGCTGTATCATAACATATGCTATCACAATAGAATAACCCTTTTAGATAAAACTTTGTCAAATCCCATACGAAGCAAATGTAGAGGTAAGCCTAAACGTTATAATAAGATTACTGGTATACATTTCTACTTTCCAATCAACAAATACGCTTTAGACATTATTTAGTAATTTGTGTTTATGTTAAGTTTCAAAAATAAGTTTACGTAAGGAAATATAGAGCTCAAGAACAGGCTTTTGTATAAGAAACATATTTGCGAATATCTTAGGTAATTTGAATTGAATTCCTAATCCTACATTTTAAAATTTCGATATGTAACTAAAGTCTTTTTGTACCGGCCCTGTAGATAAAACTGAAAATTTTGTAATTAAATCAAGAATTATTAATTGCTAGAATAAAACAGCGGACAGGCACATCTGCAACCACCAACTAGAGTTAGGTTTTATTGTGGTATTGTGGTCGTTGCGGTATATATATTTCACGACCAAAAATTTATGGCAAAAAAATTTTTATTTTGATTTTAACTTGAAAACATTCTTCCATAAAAGTTTAGTTTTTAAAACATCCAATGAATAAATTTATGATAAGAATATGCAGCATAAATTATTTTAAGTGAGTTTAAGTAAATACAAATTTACCTAGAATTTTTTATTTCAATTTATTACTACTATAGTCCCATTAGATTGAATCCGCATATTATTTTGTATATCCTAATTATAACTAAACCTAATTTTAGCTTTAAATCTTATTTAAATTTAAATATAAAATAAATAATTTTAGATTTGATTCTTAAATTAAAATAAAGTCTATTTTTAATTTACACATTTTTTTTAAACTTCCTAATACCGGGTGAACTCTAAAACTTTTTATTTGTATGACATTGTAAATAATGTCTAATTGTGCTATAGTAACCTTTTATTCATTTTACTTTGATGTTTGTAGTAATGAAATATAAAGTTACTCAAAAAAGCGTGTATTACTAATATCTACAAAATTCATCTAATTTACAACATGTACATATTTACAGTTAGTTTTTACAATCTTTACAAACTGTAAAGTTCCCACTGTTGTCATTGCTCATGCGACACCCGTAACACCTTCCCCTTTGTGGCTGCTCTTTGTTGGGTTCCTCCGTAATTTCATCTCCTTTATCTCTAATTCTGTTTCTTATATAGAGTTCTACTAACTCCTTTAACAATTAAAAAAAACAGTAACCTCTTATCTAAGTTTACTGAATTTCAGTTTGGGTTGAGATTTCTTCATTAAACAAAAGTATTTACTGCCGTTATGTCGACTAGATTCGTAAACAATACTGCTGGCCACCTGTGAGACTATCTATTGCAACTCTATTCTTCTACAGTCTTGTCTATCGTATCTACCACACTCGTAGTAGCGTTATCATGTAATATCATTCCTGGCTCCCATTTTCCTTTATTAAAAATATTCATAGATACAATTCACAAAAACAAAAAACAGAAATTTAAGCCAAATAACCAAATTAATAATATATAGAACAATCATTGTACTAGTGCTGACATATGGGCCAGAAACATGGACCATCTCCAAAACACACGCAAATCGTCTGCTGGTCTTCTAAAGGAAGATACTACGCAGAATAATGGGCGCAATCTGTGAGAAGAGTATTTTGAAAAGGCTATATAATTTTGAAATATACGAGAAATATTAAAAAAAATAGTTAATAAATAAAAATTACCCACCCTTCAAACAATATTAGCGGCACCAGTAGAAAATAGGAGTAGAGATAGACCAAGACTGAAATGAGGAATGGTGTGGACGCGAGGAAGATCGGCGCAGCAAACTGGCAACGGTTGGCGATGAACAGAAACAACTGGCGAAATAAACTGGAGAAGGTCGAGGCTCAACTAGGGCTGTAGCACCACTGATAATGATGATGACTAATATCCATATCATAACGTTCGGACGATAGTAATTTAACGGAATTATTTACTTTTAATACATGCAATACTATACTTACTTCTGATTAAAATCCAAAAATGGAACAATATGTATGCTTATGTAATGGAACAATGCTTATTTCGTCGTAAAGTTCTACTTATTGTCAGTTTTCTGTCAACCAATTCCGCGGCTAGCTCTAAGGAGGTAAAAAAGTTGTCTGTGGTGATGCCATCACTGGGATTCAAAACAGAAAATAAGTTTAACACAACCCTTTTTCCTTGGTTAATTTCTTTAAGTCCGTTTCTGACTTTTCCGAGGTATACTTGTAAATTCTTGCAGTATGATGTCTCTGAACGTCGAGAACCCAAATCTTTATAACATATTTGGCAGTTTTGCTCTTCATGTATACCCTAAAGAGACACCTGCTACGAAATGGCACCTGTCACAAATGGCACCTGCCACCAAACGACACTAGTTGCTCAAGATTGTACTGCTTCTAGTAATTTTATGATTGTACCAATTTATCCAGCTCTCTTCATCCTTGCCTTATCTTTATGTCTTAAAATCAAACTCGATATTTGAGTTTTTTAGGTATCACTGCTGAGTATTATGGACTGCTTGAAACAGAAGTCATCATTCCACAGCATCTTTACTAGTTCGCGGTTACTTTCCAATGAAGCTCGGCTAACTACGACTAAATATATCAAATAAAATATGCAACGTAAGGTGCGGGCGTACACCACCCGGTACCAGGAATGTTAATAGGCTTATTTAGAATATACATCATTACACAGTAATAAGTGAATAATTTAATGTATTTTGAGGTATAAAGAAGACACGTTTAATAAGGTTTTACTTATTTTATTTTAGTCATTCTTGAAATAAATCTTGCGGCCAGGTTTTTGTGGTCTTCTTGTGGACCATTGATATATAGTTCTTTTGTCAATTTATTTTCATTGTTTATTGTGAGCTGATTAACTGATTTCGTCGCTCTTGGGATTTTGTCTTTGATAAAAGAAATCTTAAAGTAAAAAAGATGTGTCTCGTTGATTAAATCCCATCTACTGTCGATTATAGTATTTAAGACTGGTAGTATTAAGGATTAAGTAAAGCTTTGTATAAATTGATTTACAAATTAAAAAAAAAATTTCAGTGGTTGACTGTGTATCATACTTCATAATACTTACGTTGAAGCAAAAACTTTCCAAACAGATTAAAATTATCTTTAAAACGTTTTCGGTTCAGTCGGACCATCATCAGTGAAACATCTTGAGAGTAGTTGAAGCTAGCTCATATCTCAGTATAATAACCCTTAGATTAAATAAAAAAAAAACATATTAAATGTTATATAGCATGTTTAAATAAATAGCTTATTAAATACTAAATATTAAATTCTAAATAACATCTGCAGTTAATATTGCATGGTTGACCATGTACTGTGCCATTCTTTACACGAATTGAGCCACAGAAAGTAGAAAAATAAACTCATTGCCATTTGAAAATTAAGAATAATTACAATATTAAATAACAAATAGCAAATTGGCAGGGCTAAAATAAATTTAATAATCAATATTAGATGAAATATTATTTAAATTATAATAGAGATACTAAGAGAAGTAATGTATACGATTAAAAGGAGAAAGTTAGAATATCTCTAATACATAATGAGAAATGGCACTAAATACAGATTACTGAAAATAATCCTTCAAGGCAAAGGATTAATTGAGAGAAGAAGAATGTCATGGTTAAAAAACCTGAGGAAATGGTTCTCCACAACAACAACTAATCCATTTAAAGCATCAGGTAATAAAATAATTATAGCCAGAATGATGGCAAATATTCGCAACGAATAGGCACCAGAAGAAAAAAAAAAAGAACTAACAGCCTATGATATAAAGTTTAAAGTGTGCGGAGGAGGTTATGTATGTATGTATAAAAAAATAAATTATAATAAGACATTATATTGGTTAAATATTCAATATAAACTTACCCGAAGAAAAAGATTTAATATTATAAATTCATTTTCAATCCAAGCATGCTTTTTTATTAATAAACGATATTTATAAAAGGAATGTCACTTCTACAGAATTGTGGCAGTGAGAAGTGACATGACAGAGCAGAGTTGCAAACTGACAGATATACTGTCTTTTGAAGTGAGGCATTTATAGGTTTCATGTCTGTGATATAGAACAAACTGGAGTTAAGTAGAGTAAATCTAACTGAAATGAATGAAGACTGAAAATGAAAAATTAAGATGACATAGGATATATAGTTGAATGAAGATTTGAGCACTAACTATGTTTAAAATAAAAGTAGTAAAATAAAATATTTATTAGGTAGAAAGTTGTTATGTAAATAAAATCAAAAGATATTGAAACATCTTAAATATTAAAATATTACACAAAAATATGAATTAAAAAACGTTGGGCAAAATATGTACATGAATACCTTTCAGTAAATTATCGAATAATCAATGTAACTCAAAACGCTAAACCAGCCAAAATGCTTATCATATAGGTATATATACCAACATCCGAAGCGGCAGAAGATACAGTAGAAGAAACATACCACCTGATAAAAGAAACCATCTCTAACATTCCCAAAAAAGAACCAATGATAATAGGAGATTGGAATGCAAAAATAGGAAAAATTAAAGTAGATGACCATTTGAAAGAAACAATAGGTGAGCATGGCTTAGAAGAGCGAAATGAACGAGGTGAACGACTGAACGACTCCTTCAATTTGCCATCGATGTAAATCTTAGTATACTAAACACAATGTTTAAACATCATCCGCGAAGATTAATAACTTGGTCTTCGCCTGGAGGACGATACAAGAATCAAATAGATTATATTGTTGTCACAAAATGATGGAGGAGCTCAATAATCAACGTGAAGACAAAACCAGTCGCAAACTGTGGGCAAAACTGTGGTTTAACAAAACGTGGGAATACACAAAGAAATGAATCACTGAAACCATTAACAATACCAATTCTAAAGACAAAACTGCTAGAAAAAAACCATGGATGACTAAAGAGACCCTCAATCTTGTAGAAGAAAAACGAAAACTTCAAGAGAAACGGCACATCAAATTCAAAACAAAAAGAAATAGAAATACGCACCATAAATACAACTAAAAAACACTTGTGCAGAAGGGACAAAATAATTATATTAAACAGATATCTGTACAACGAGAGAAACATGCTGACCGCCAAGAATCTAGCGAACTTCTCAAAAGTCAAGTATCTAGCAAGAGAATTCAAACCGCAGACACAGATCTAAGATAATGGTGGAAATACCATAACAAACCCAGACGGTATCCCAGAGGTATGGAAACAATATTGCTAAATACTATGCTCTAACAACGACCCAGACAATAATACAGAGAAAAGAAGTTATGGAAAAGAACCTTAAATATTGAAATCAGAAATGGAGGCTGAATGGAGGGAAATCAAGCGTCAGAGACCAAAATTCCATTGAAGCTCTAAAAATTATACAAACAAGCTAAATTTTGCACAGGATATTAATTTTGGGACCCCAAAAAAGATGCAAAAAAGTTTACCACTTTTACTCCCGGGCTTCTCCCTAAATCCCCCGTCAGAGGGGGGTAAAACCGTAAAAAAAATCGATTTACCAAGAATCTGTACACCGTAGAGAAAAAATGTTTTAAATAAAAATTGTAGCTGAAATAATAAACAAAAATGTTTATAAGCGTTTTTTATGTAGAATGTACCGTTCTCTTAGAAACAACACTTAAAGCGACCGTCGATTTTGCATTTCTGTTACGCCCGCGAAATCAATATTCAATAAAATTTGCATCAGCTCGACGGTCAAAATTTGATATCTTTTGATTTAAGTGAAATGTCAACGAAAATCAATATGCATTTTAAAGGTAAATAGTTCAGCTTTTTTATGCAGTTTTAATATTTTGCCACAAATAAACTCCGATTTTATACAGGTGATAAATAGATAAACGTGGCACGGTTTTTGCCATTTTTATGATTCGCACGAGATCAATACAAGATATCCCTTTCATTGGCTGGCCACTATAAAGTTTCGATTACTAGTGCTTAATCTTTAATAGCATAAAATTTTAGTTTTCAGTTTTGGTAACAAATGTGAAGCATTTGAAATATGCTTTAAAAAAGCTGGATTTAAATTTTCATACAACAAACGATCTAAAACATTTAAAACATTTTTTTCAATTACTTTAGTAGGTTTTTCAAAAGAAAAAAACTTCTGCTACTATACCCAAAAACTGTCTTCTTAAATGCATTCACCGTGACGTGTGATTGTTTGTAATGTAAAACATTAAATTCTGCGTTTTTTATTCATATTTAAAATGCCTCATATTTGTTATCACAATTTAAAATTGAAATTTCTTGTCATAGTTTTTGAAGATTGATCTCTAAAAATAGAAATTTTACTAGAACTGGTCAAAGAAAGTGATTAATTTTATTGATCTTACGAGAATCGTAAAAAACGGCAAAAATCGCGATATATTAATTTATTTAACACGTTTACAAAAACTGAGTTTATTCTCGGCAAAATACAAAAACTTTATTCTTTGCCTTTAAAACACATCTTTGTTTTTGTAGATAGGACATTTGGATCAAAAGATATCGAATATTTACTGTCCAGCTGATACAAATTTTATTAAACATTGATTTCGCTTGCGTAACTGACATGCAAAATCGACGGTTACTACAACCGTTGTTTCTAAGGGAACATTCACACGGTTCATTCTACACAAAAAATGCTTATAGACATTTTTATTTAAAATTATCTTAGCTACATTTTTTATTTGAAACATTTTTTTCTACGGTGTACAAATTCTTGGTAAATGGATTTTTTTGTGTTTTTACCTGTAAACCTTTTTGCATCTTGTTTGGGGTCCCAAAATTAATATTCATTGCAAAATTCAGCTTGTTCGTATGATTTTTAGGGGTCAACTCTCTGACGACTGGACTAATTAAAAAGCTAAAATTCAGAAAAGCAGAAGGAAAATATGGAATAACAGCTAAAACACTCAAAGAAATGGGAAAATTAGGGACGGAAATAATGTTTAGGATTTGCAATGAGATCTGTAATATTGGAAAGTGGCCAAATGACTGGCGTAAACTCACGTTTATTTACTTATAAAAGGTTCACTGACAGATTGCAGTAATTACCGTACGGTAGCATTGATATGACACGCAGCAAAGTACTTCTAACCATCATCAATGAAAGACTAAAATCCATTCTTTTACAACAAATTCCCCAAGAACAATGCGGATTCGTCCCAGGTAGAGGAACAAGGGAACATATTTTTAATATTCGTCAAATTATCGAAAAATCTCGAGAGTTTAACACAGAAACGTATTTATGCTTTGTTGACTACTCCAAGGCCTTTGATATCGTAAAATGGAATAAAATGTGGCATATACTTAGAAAAATGGGTACGCCAGAACATCTAATCTATTTGTTACAAAAACTATATGTAAATAATACTGCTTATGTAAGACTAAATAATGTGGTTTCGAAAAACTTCAAATTAAAGTCTGGAGTTCGACAGGGATGCATAATATCCCCTACTCTATTCAATATAATATATAGTGAACAAATTATTCTGCAAATTTTTGACGAAGTATGGTTTGAAAATAAATATGCAGAAAACTAAAGTGATATGATAGAATCAGAAAAAACCAGGCAGAGATAAGAATCATGGCAGGTTACGAAGTAATCAGGCAATTTAATTACTTAGGCTCCATTAATATTAACGGTGGAGGATGCAAAGACGAGATCCGTCGACGCATCACAATGGAAAGATCGACAACAGCCAAACTTACAAAAATTTGGAAAAACACTGACATCACAAAAAACACAATATTATGCATTGTTCGAGCATTGATATTTCCTATCGCCACTTATGCTTTAGAAACTTGAACAATAAAAAAAGCCGATTTAAAGCGTTTAATGGCATTTGAAATTTGAAATTTGAGTTTACCGTAGAAAGTTCAACATACCATGGACCGCCCGTCGCACAAATAACTCTATTCTAGCAGAACTTAACGTAAAAACTAAACTCATCACAACTATCAACCAAAATGTACTGAGATATTTTTGACATATAACTAGAAGAAGAAAAAGCATGGAGTGAATGATAGTTCAAGGTAACGTAGCGGGTAAAAGATCCAGAGGAAGATCCCAAGTACGATGATTAGACCAAATAAAGGAGATGACCGGTTATTCATTCTCCGAAACGAAACAACACGCACAGGAGAGAGATAATTGGACAGAAATAGTCAAACAAATTCTATGACGCCACTATATCCTTACAAAGGAGAAAAGATTGAGGAGGAGTAGGAACAAACATATGATGTTTGGAACGTTACAGTTGATTTCATATAATTGAACAAACTATCTTACAAAAAAGTCGTCCCAGGAACGCAACTCGAAAATATTGGCAATATCTTTTAATGGCATCTACTTTAAAATGTATAATATATATCTGAATTGTCAATATAAATAAGTCAGATAAAATTAAAATTTAAGAAGAATTTTTTTCCAAGCAACAAAAACAAAATTTGTTGAATTTATTAATGTTTTGTATATTGCGAACGATTTCCCAAGCGGAAACCGGAACTTCAAATAAACTTATATAGTCTTATATAAGTTTATATATATATATATATATATATATATATATATATATATATATATAAACTTATAAAGTTATAAAGTCTAATTGTGACTTATTCATAACAAAAATAGTAAATGTCATTAAGTTAAGATGCCCAAGAAAATAGCTTCAAAACAATATCAAGTGCTAAATGCTGTTAATTACCACCGAAACTTCCTTTGTTCAAATTTTAATTCTGGAATTTTGTTTTTTGTTATAATTTTGACTAATTTTTGTGTAATCTTAATTTTTAGCTACTCACGTATGTCACGTTTTGAATTAAATTTTCGCTTGTAATAAAATTGAATAGCCCTTGTATGCCTTAATTTACACTCCTCACATTTTCCCAATGAATAAAGTAAACTTAGTTGCTAAACTACACTAAATAAACTGGAAACCATTGCGAGGGAGTCGATCGTGTATGCAGTTTTGCGGTATAATCTAGAGTTCATAATAATTATTAGTTTGCGGTATTTTCGATGTCCGTTGCTGTGTCTGCTCGCAAATTTAAAGGTCTTTTTAGTTATATAGAAATCGCTTCATCAGACATGGAGGGTCGTTTTGTGGTATGCAAAGTTTGGATTCAGGTTTAGTTTGAAGTAAAATAATGAAAACAAGCAAAATACAGTATGTACAGGGTATTTCCAAACTGAAGAAGTACTATGGACGATTTATTAAACTTAAAGACCAAAAGTACCTATAAATATGTGCAATAAATTTTTTGGTTTTAAAGTCTTTTTTTTAACCTTAGAATGCATGAGTGGACCGTTTTTTTTACCGTTCTTTACATAACATGGGCAAAAAACAACCAGATTAGTATATTAGCTTTTAGTGAGCAATTCTTTTAATAATTCATTAAAACAGATAAAAGTAAAAAATACTAAATTCAACACATGTTTTGCATACGTAAATTGAATGTTGTTTGCAAATAAATGCATTAAGCTTGGCACAAATGCGTTCGCATTTTTGATCCTTTTTGTATGGTCAGATAGAGCACATTCTAGTGTCCATTTTCACAAATTTTCTAATGTCTTAAAGAATATGCTTTTGGAGTTTGCCGTTTTCCACTCTTATTTTTAATTATGAACTAAAATTAAAAAGAATTGAACTCGGAAAATAACAACCAAAAATTAATGTAAGAATGCTAAAAAACGAAGAAATAAAAAACGAATTAAAAATGTGATATAATATAAAAAAACACATTCCTGAAACCAGCTCAAAAAAGTTTAATACAACATAGGTCAGAGTATGAAAAATAGTGAATGACAGAAGAAATACTATTACAGATGAAAGAAAGAAGGAAAAGACTTAAATAAGTAAAGAAATACAACGAATATTTAAGGAAAAAATCAAAACAGCTAAGGAAATCTATTTGATGAAACAATGTAGAATATAAGGGATAGAATAACTAGAAACAAAATATGATATGAGAAATATGCGCAAAAAAATAAGAAAAGTGACTGGAATGGACCGAAATAGACAGCAAGGACATATAAAAAACAAAGAAGGAGTACTACTAATAGATTTACCAGAGAAATTAAGACGATGGGAGGAGTACGTTAGAGAACTTTGGCAAGATGAAAGAGGTGAAATGCATGAAATACAAGAATTAAATCGTAAGGACATATAAAAGACAAAAAAGGAGTACTACTAATAGATTTACCAGAGAAATTAAGACAATGGGAGGAGTACGTTAGAGAACTTTAGCAAGATGAAAGAGGTGAAATGCATAACATACAAGAATAAAATCCTTTAGAGAGACAGAAGATCACGATAGATGAAA
Organism: Diabrotica undecimpunctata; assembly: GCF_040954645.1. Lineage (NCBI taxonomy): Eukaryota > Metazoa > Arthropoda > Insecta > Coleoptera > Chrysomelidae > Diabrotica > Diabrotica undecimpunctata. The sequence goes on along the minus strand of NC_092804.1, from coordinate 76,205,832 downwards.
TTAAATATGCCATCAAAAACTCTAAAGACAACAAGGCAGCTGGATTAAATGAAATACCAGTAGAACTGTTAAAACTTGTAGAAGAGAATCACTTGGAAATATTGGCAGATTTATTCAACACGGTGTACGATACGGAAATAATACCACAAGATTGGCTGAAGTCAGTATTTATAATCATCCCTAAAAAACAAGCAGCAAAAGAGTGCTCTGATTATCGAACACTGAGCCTCATGAGTCATACTTTAAAACTACTGCTGAAAGTAATACATAAGAGAATATACGAAAGGCTAGAGGAGGATATTAGCGAGAGCTAGACGCAGTTCGGGTTCCTAAATGGAATGGGTACTCGAGAAGGACTATTTGCCATCAACATATTGATTCAGCGATGTCGGGTTCATATTGGAACCAAAGCTCCATAGTTCAAATTGATGGGCAACACTCAGAAGAAATGAAGATCTGTAGAGAAGTTAGACAGGGATGTGTTTTAAGGCCACTTCTGTTTAACTTATATTTTGAAGAAATTTTCCAAAACATGCTTAATAAAATTAAAGGGGGAGTTACCGTTAACGGAAAATTAATTAACAACTTACGATATGCAGACGACACTGTTATCATAGCAACGAGTATAGAAGATCTACAACATCTTATCGACAGCTTAAGTATGAATAGTGCTGAGATAGGAATTACTATAAACGCTAAAAAAACGAAGTACATGCTATTTACAAAAATACCAAAAAATATAAATCACCTATTGACAATCAATGGTAACGCGATAGAACAAGTAGAAAAATATCAGTACCTACTTGGGAACATTGATCAATGAAAAAAATGATCATACTGCAGCAATAAACAGGCGAATAGAGATTGCCAGATCAGCATTTATACGATAAGCCACTCCTAACGTGCAAAAATCTAAATTTGGAGATCAGACTAGGTACCATTCTCTGTTATATATTTTCAATATTATTATATGGAACTGATACTTGGACATTAAAAAAATACAATTTAAAAAGAATCGAGGCTTTCGAACTCGGGTTATACCGCAGAGTATTAAAATATCATGGACTCGTAGAATTACAAATAAAGAACTACTGGAGAGGGTTGGTAAAGAAACAGAACCAATCACCACTACACAAACCAGAAAACTGGAATACCTAGGCCTTGGATGAGGGGACCAAAATATGAAATTTTGAGACTTATAATACAGGAAAAGATTCAGGAAAGAAGATCTGTTGGCCGAAGGCAGAACTCATGGTTGAAGAACCTACGTGATTGGTATCAATGCAGATCGATTAATTTGTTTAGAGCGGCAAGTTCAAAAATAAAAAAAGCCATTATGATTGCCAACTTCCGTAGGGAGACGGTAATTTAAGAAGAAGAAGAAGCTCTTATTTTCATGAAGGGAAAGATTAATTCTGTAGATAGTTCCTTTAGTAATAATCTTCGTTTATCATTTCATTTATTCTTATAGTCGGAGTGTTCAGTCATATTATTACAGATAACAACTCTGGCATTCTTGTTGTTTGTTTTTTACATTTGTGTAATTTGTAATTGTCTGATCTGGTTATGTCAACACCTACTTTTCTTTTATTATAGAAATGTATAATTTCTGATTTATTTTTTCTGTTTTATCAGTATGTTTGTTTTTATGGAGATTGGTTAACAATATCACAGCTTGTTTTTTGGGTAAGAACTCACTAATGTAATATTTTCGTGAAATCTAAAGCAAGTAGAATTTACATATCTTTCCTTGTTTACTTGCGTTTCTTTTGAAATGTTATTTTCTCTAATGGTTCCAACTACAGTTATTTCCAGTGACAATAATTTTTTAAACAAGTCAACACTTGTAAAAAAGTTCTCAATTACTAGATTTTTGGAGCTATGGCATATTGAATTTATCAATTTTTTAAAAATATTTGAGCCCAAATTTCTTTTGGGTTTTTCGAGTTTTTTGAGTTTTATTATCTAGCTGTGTTACACACTATATTTTAATCAATAGCACATTCACTTTCTGATTTATTTTTTCGTATCAATACAGTTTTAAACTAATTTGTAAAAATGTTCCACATAATAAGAAATTAATGCAAACTTATCCGTTTCCAGCCTTTGATTTCTCGTTCTTTTATCATTGAATCAGAAAAATCTTCTTATATCAAATCTATTTAAATAAATGCAAGCTATGTAGATAGGACAAGAACATTTATCGATAAATAAATCTCTTATTGGAATTTCACAATTTTTTTCAACACCAGCCATAAACAATATTTTTAAATGCGTCTATTCTTTTTAGATTAGCTGTCAAGTTTTATTCTTGGGCGAGTAAGCACGGGTGGCTTCGAGATTTGTGCAGACAATGATTTCATTAGTAATTTCAGAAGTAATAAACTTCCTCTAAGCATCGGCAAGAGTAAATATTTCACTTTTGCGAAGAATAAATTGTATTATGTTGTATTAAGGCATGCTTTTCTAATTTTCTTACTGTATTTGTAAACCATTGTCTATCGTAGGGTGCAATCATCACTTTAACACTTGCTGCCAAATGTAATGTTTCCTCTTCTTTGACGGTTTCACATGAAATGTCTTTTTATCTGAGTTTGGTGCATAAATAGTATCAGATTCAGTAGACTCAAGAACAACGTTTGATACATCTCCATATTCTGATTCATCACTCGATTCAGATACAGCGTCAGAAGACTAATCAAACCAGTTTGCAGCCATTTATACGAAATCAGGGTCTGATGGGTTTATTATTCGTTTGCTGCTAGTCGAAGCCATAACCTCAATTATCAAAATATAATTATGAAAATCACCCTTCTGTAGTTCATTTAAGGTAAACTTACCGATTACTCCTGACCAAAAAACTGTAACTCATTTACAGAACACATATAAACAAAAGACAAATTCTTAGTTCGCACCAAAACAACATCTGACAAAATTGTTTGAAAACGCCTGACCGAATATATAGCAGGAAAATGGAAGAAGTAATAAATTGCAAATGAACACAAAAGATTGTTTATGCGCGCAAATAACTCAAGTGGGTCCAAAGTACTCATTATGTAAAATATGCAAAAATTACCAATTTTACAATATTTATTACTTGTTTATTACGTATTTATTTATTATATTTCGTATTTATTTATTTATTTATTACGTATTTTGTGTGTATTCGTATAATGAAGGATTACATTAAGCCATAACTACTTATATTCAAAATCGTATGAAACAACTGATACCCGTTCTGGGTCGAAAATACCCATGATATGCATTCTAGGGTTAAGAAACGAGCTTCGATTATATCTGAAATTAATTGGTAATCCTACTATTTTTTAAAATTACTAAAGAATAACTATAAGAATAATTATATTAAAGACGCAGCAAATAACATTCTAGGGCCGCAAACACCACCACCATGCAATGAGTGGTTCGATGCTGAACGCAAAGACATTACAAGAAGAAAGAACAATGCATATAAAGTGATGCAGTTAAGTAAAACCAAAAAAAAGAACAAAAATATAAAGATCTCAGAAGAGAAAAGAAGGACATCCATCGGAGAAAAAAGCGAACTGATGAAAATAAAATACTGGAAGAACTTGAGACATTAAAAAAGCAAAATCAAACAAGAAAATTCTATAAAAATCTAAATAAAACAAGAAACGAATTTAAACCAAGGATCGGACTATGTAAGGATAAGAAGGGGCACATACTCAATACAAAAGAAGAAGTATTAAAAAGGTGGGTGGAACACTATAAAGAACTACTTACTATCGAAGTAGAAGATCCAAATCAACCACCCCAGGAGTAAGCAACAATACACCATTGGAGCCTCCATCAATTCAATAAGTACGAGATGCAATAAAACACCTTAAAAAATAATAAATCTCCACGAAGTGATGGTATACCTGCAGAACTTATTAAATGTGGAGGTGCTACTCTGAGTAATTATATATATATATATATATATATATATATATATATATATATATATATATATATATATATATATATATAAAATCATACTAAGAACCTGGAATGAGGATCTAATCCCGGAAGAGTGGTGTATTGGGATCGTTTGCCCGCTTCACAAAAAGGGTGATCAATTGGAATTTAGAAACTATAGGGCAATAACCCTCCATAGTACAGCATACAAAATATTTTCGAGTATTTTATATGGTCGCCTGAGTGCATATTCAGAGGAGCTTCTTGGCGAATATCAAAGTGATTTTAGGCCTGGTCTAAACCAATAAATTCAATATCGACACATACCATCTTTTCGTAGATTTTAAATCGGCCTATGATAGTGTCCTAAGAAATAAATTGTATAAAGACATGGATGAATTCCACATCCCCGATAAACTGATAAGATTGGTTAAGGCTTCAATGCGTAAAGTTCTTTGCAAGGTCGAAATACAGGGCGAACAATCACAAGCCTTTGAAACGCATGTTGGACTGCGACAGCGAGATGCGCTGGTGTGTCTTCTTTTCAACAAAGCTCTGGAAAAGGCAGTCTGGGATGCCCAAATAGACAACAGAGGAAACATTTTTAATAAATTGTTGCCGAGAGGGGGCATTTGGGCCTGTAGGACCCATAGCCGGCTCTTCAGGCTTCTTTCTATACCCGTAATTGGATCGGGTATTTACCATCTTTGGTTTGTCGCTGGTAGAAAGGTTAAATACCACCGCTGTTATAAATAACGGTTCCAGTGACAAATATCTGTTATAGGTAACGGTTTCAAGGAACAGTTACAAAGTAACAGAGCAAAAATGGAAAACAGATAGGTAAAAATGATCTAAGTATTCCTTGACTTACGGAAGGAATAACTTAGTAAACAAGTAAATTAAACGGTATAAAAATATAATGCAAAGAAAAATGTTTCTAAGTGTTTCTTGACTTACGGAAGAAACAACTTAGGACAGAAATATAGATAAATGAAATATGTAAATGTGAGAGTAAAATATGGAAATATGTTTAAGTGTTTCTTGTCTTACGGGAGAAACAACTTAGAACAGAAAATAAACAAGAGAATCAAATATAGTAAAATGAATGCACAAATATTTATAAGTGTTTCTTGGCTTACGGAAGAAACGACTGATAATAGAAAATAAGAAAAATCAAATATAGAAAAGATGTGAAAATATTGCTAAGTGTTTCTTGACTTACGGAAGAAACAGCTTAGCAAAAAAATGGAAAAATGAAATAGACAAATATATAAGTATTTTCTTAACTTACGGAAGAAAATATCTTAGATAAAATATCAGAAATAATAATGCGATATGAAAATATTTCTAAGGGTTCTTTTGACTTACCGGAAAAGAACGACTTAGACACACAATACAATAACAAGTCAGATATCAGAGAAATACTTCTAAGAGCTCTTTGACTTACCAAAAAGAACTACTTAGATACAAAGTACAAAATCAAATATATAAAATAGAAAAAGCAAGATAAATATTTCTAAGTGTTCTTAACTTACGGAAGAACAACTTAGACACAAAATACAAGGAAAATAAACAATCAAAATATTCAAATAAAATATCAAACAATCAGTACATGAACAAATATAGATTAATGTAATATTCTAACCTGAAAAGGTCTGAATATACAATAATGCTAAAATCAAAAAAAATGGTATATAGGAAATCAGAAATAAAACAATAACTTAGTTGGAACAATAATAGCACCGACTAGGTCTACAGAAGAGGCAAGCTCGACTGATCGATGAGAGAAAATCTACCTGCTTTTATGTAAAACAAATCCTTTGTTTTACGTAGCGAAAGTGGAATTTCCCTGCATCGAATCAATTAGAAATTTGGATTTGGCCAAACTTGGAATTCCCAAGTATTTTGACCGATATCCAAATTCCTTGATTTGTCCGGCACGGCTGTCACGGCTGACACGCCTCCGGAGGACAAAATCATCCCAAATTTTGGCATATGCAGATGATGTTGCATAGTTGCCCACACAACACGCAAGCTAGAAGAAATGTATACCACCTTGTCAGACGCCTCAAAAGACATGGGCCTGCAAGTACATAAATGAGGAGAAAACTAAGATAGTGGCATCAACACCCAACAATAGAGCCAGAAACATCGGACACTAATTCAGGGTTGATAACTCTACCTTTAAAGTGGTGGAAAAATTCACATACTTAGGCTCCCTGATCACCAAGGAGAACGTCATAACGAAAGAAATCAAGCGAAGAATAATCCTAGCAAACAAGTGCTATTTTGGACTGAGTAGACATATGAGAAGCAGAAACTTAAGCCAAAAAACAAAAATAACCATATTCAAAACTCTTATACAACCAGTGTTGACATATGGGTCGGAGACATGGACCATTTCCAAGGCAGATGAAAACCTCCTACTTATATTTGAATGAAGGATCCTAAGAAGAATATTCGTTGGCATCTGTGAAAATGGTGTTTGAAGAAGGAGGTTTAACTACGACATATAATACAGATATAAACATATATTTGGTGGTAAAGAAGTAGTATCACTTATAAAAATAGGAAGACTAAGATGGGCAGGACATCTGGCCAGATCACAGCAGAAAAACCCTCCTAGAAGAATCCTTATGTCACAACCTGTGGGAAGTAGAAGTAGGGGTAGGCTAAAACTCAGATGGAGGGATGGTGTAGATAAGGATGGTAGAAAGATAGGCCGGGAAACTGGCAACATTTGGCAATTGATAGAACTGACTGGCGTAATAGACTTTGGAAGGTCGAGGCTCTTTTATAGTGCTATATCACCAATGATGATAATGATGACTAAAGAATAACACTTTTAAAGTAATTGGGATATAACTTATCAAACAAAATTTAGTACATTTCCGATTAGATATTTTAAATTTACAACTATGGCTATAATGCTTCCAGTGGACGTCTAAGGGATTGCTAAATATGTTCGAAATAGTAGAGAGTTTTGCAAATAATATGTTTTGTATTGTACGTTGGATTTAAATGAGCTACTAAAGTTTTAATACGTCTAGGTTATTTTAGAAAAGGAAGATATTTTCCACGGTTTTATCGTCCAGTATAGAAAATTGTCTATATAATCGCCTACAATCCTAACTCAACAAAAAGGCTTTACTTAAATCTTGTTTTTACGGCATTATGTGCATTTTAATTAGCTCATATGTAGTTATAATAAAAATGTAGCAATTAAGATAATTGCACAAAATTACGATATACTGCAATTTATTTTCCAAGTATCCTAAAAATACTACGGACTATTATTACTAGACTTAGGCAACTCTGCATAAAAAGTGAAAAATATGCCCAAGAATATTGAATAACTTACCCAAAATATGCATTTCTTTTAGAAAATATTCAATAAATATGCATTTTTTTTTTTAAATATGCATACTATCAATGGAAATAAATTTTTAATACTAGTATATAATTTAATGTTGATTTTAATAGTCAGAAAACAATATAATTGTATTTAAAAACTAAGTGGGTAATTGTAATGTACTAACTAATTGTAATGAAAATAGTAAAAAAGTAAAATACTATTCTCTAGGATTATGCAAATAATAAATGACCAAATGTTTTTTCAAATGTTTCAATAAACTTTTATAGTATTGGTAAACTTCTTTCCACATAAACAAATGTAATGAAATCATATTTTAAATTCACAAAAATATTTGGTTGCAACTCTATTTCTTCCCAAAAATTACCAACATGAACGTCAGCTACCTCAGCTGCAGGAACAAAAAATTGTGATATTTCTTTTTGTAAAAAACGTGATATTGTTGAAGAGTTGGTTTTCTCCATAAAATTTCTGCATAAAATTAAATAGGATTTTGGTAAGATCTAAATGCTTAGAACACTAACCATTAAATGAGCGGTATATCTTCCTGATAAATCAAAGGTTTTGTCATCACAGAGCTGGAAGTAATTGTCACTAATATTAGTTTTAATATTATTTATTACTGACGAGTACAACAAGTTCACATGATTTCTCTTTTAAATCCTTTTACGTGTAATATATAATTTACAATATTTAAATATATATATATATATATATATATATATATATATATATATATAGGGTAATGCCCGGTACAAGTCTTCAGTCAAAGTATCTTGTCGAACTTGACAGAAAAGACTTGTCTTTTTTGGCTAAATGTCACGCAGTTCTGACATATTTATCTATCTAAAATTTCTTTTCACATGCAAACTGTAGTCTATTTTTTATGATAAATAACTAAAGGTAGAACCAATTTCTTTGTAATCTTGCACTAAACGCATCAATTGAAGATATTTCATTCAAGTAACTGTACTATTATTGCATGACAGTCTTGATTTACTGTGGTTATTGATTATTGACTTACTGTAGTTTGAAGTTTAAAGAAATGGCGTCCCGTTTGTGAACACTCTGTACTTAGAAATTCAATTCCTACTCTTTGTGTACAAATGTTTTTTAGACATTATGATTATAAATGGATGAGATATTAACTTTGAAAATTTGTCTCTATCTGTGAAAATTTTTTAAAAAAGACTAGTAACTAAAAATATATGAAGTTTTGACCTTTATAATAGTTATTTAACCAACAAGTGTATTAATAAGAGCGATTAACAATTGAGATATATTAACGCGCGAGCGAAGCGAGTGCGTTAATGTTCGAGATTGTTAATCACAATTTTAATTCACAAGTTCGTTACAAAACATTTCCGTCGACCATAAAAAAAACCAGAAAAAAACTTTTCAGAAATAAAAATATCTTAGTTTAAATTTTTATTTACTTAACGATAAATAATGATATACAATGACAGACATTACTTACAGCGGCTACTTCATTCTAAATAATTTTTTAGTGGGAATATAAATAGGTATGTTTGGTTGCCTACACCACAGGTAACTGCCAATCACAGAGCGTTAAATGTGGTTAAATTAATTTATACAAGCAATGTGTTGTATTGCCTATAATAAAATCGTTCATTAATAGAAAATCATTCATTAATAGGGGTCATTAATCAATGATTTTGAGGGTGTTAAAATTAATCATAAATGGAAGGTCGACGGAAAAGATACTTTACACAACTTTTGTCTGGAATCTTAGCAGAATCTAAAAATGCAATAATATGTAGGGTGTTTCTGTTAAACTTATAGTTACTTCTCACTTCCGGTAAGTATAACCGGAAGTGTTATGTCTGTCAAAACATTTTCTTTAAGTTCATAATAATCTGTAATCCCCAAAAAACAATTTTTATAAATATCGTGTAAGTAGTTTCTTCTTCTTTTTCTTCCTTTTTGTATGTAGGCTTTAAACCCTCTTTCTTCTTCAATATTAGCCTCCTAAATTGTTTAAATTGTCGCACCATCTTTTTCTTAATCTGTCAATACTTCTTCGTCCATTTTTTGACTTATTTCGTGCTATTCTTACTATCCTATCTTCTGCCATTCTACTAATGTGTTCGTTTTACTCCTGTTTCCGTTTTGTCACCCATCCATTTATGTCTTCTTTATGCATGCTCTTCTTATGTTTTCACTTCTCTCCCTATCCAACTGACTTTTCCCTGATATTATTCGGAGTATTTTCATCTCTTTTGTTTCTAACAGTCGTCTCGTTTTAGATGTGTAAAGTGTTCTCTCCGCCGTGTATGTTAATATAGGTCTAATTTCTGCGTTATAGATTATTGTTTTTGTGTCTTGTCTTAGGTGTTTGTTGTTCCAGATTGTGTCATTAAGAGATCCAGCCGCTTTACTTGCTTTTAAGCTTTGTTGTCGTACTTCTTCTTCAACACCTCCGTAATTAGTTATATCTATTCCCAGATATCTAAACCTTGCTTCCTGCTTTATTGTTTTTCCATCAATTTTGATTTTACATCTTAGTGGGTATTTAGATGTTGTCATACATTTGGTTTTATCTGCTGATATTATCATATTGTATTTCTTGGCTGTTGTAATGAAGATGTGTTAATCTTTGGAGCTTGTCTTCTGTCTCGGCGATTAATGCGGCGTCGTCTGCATTTGGATTTCTTTATTCCCCATTTTGTGGCCATAACCTTCATGTACTTCTTGTATGTTTTTGTACATTATTATATTAAAGAGAAGTGGGCTTAACGAGTCACCCTGCCTGACTCCGCTTTGTACTGGTAGTGTGTAAGTAGTTTCAAATTTATAAATAGTCTAAGAGTGTCATGAAACATCCTGTATAGTACTTGGAAGAAAATTTAGTTATTAAAGTTAAAACGAAAGATTTATATTGATTTTAATCCATTACAATAAAACTTAACTAACAAAAATTTTAATTAGCGACAGATCCTTGTTACTTCCTCTCCAAGAAAATCTGATAATCACAAAAACTTTTTCCAATCCTGGCGTTTCAACTTATTTGCTCCTTCTCTTTTTTCCCCTAATCTCTACTATCTAGTGCAATTAGCAATAGCGGGTAGGAAGTATCTTTTCGCCTGTTGCAACTTAGGAACAAGGGGGTTCGTTTCGCCCTCGCAGGGATTCTCGGCAGGTGGATCGGTAGATTGATGATCCCGGCGTCAGAAGGTTCGTGGCTACGACGCCGTCGAGAAGATTGCAGCTCTCTTTGACGACGAAGGACGACGAGCAATAGAGATGGGACAAACGTAGCAATTTCTATTGATACATAGTCTATACGTGATCGACCAAATCTTATGATATAAAAATTTCATAAACTATCAGTCTATAAAGCTTGTTGATTCCAGAATCCTTTTTCAGTAAATGTGACGTTTTCTTAACGGTTTAAAAATATCCAACATAATAATGCTAATAAAAATTTATCATCTAGTTAAATAACTTGCTGTACATTTGAAAATAGTACTACAAAATATTCATGTACTTAATTCTACACCAAGAACTAAAGATCATCTTTTTTTATTAGTCACTACTTGTTCTGAGCAGTGACAACTAGATGACAGACATTGCCATGCTTTATGAGAATGTTTATTAGAATATTATTTATAATTATTAGAATATTTATTCAAGTTTCCTTATTGGTTACTAGTCTGGTAGACTCCATAACCATCTGCATTTATATTTAATATAGATATTAAATTTAGAACATAATTTCACTCTGTACAAATCAAGTTATAATATAATTTGAAGTCTAAATTATTAATAATAATATTCCCTATGTATATTTATATAGGTATAATCAATAAGATTTTCTTATTATAGTGTTTAAGGTAACGGTCAGATAGCGAAGCGGGCTCGGCGGCCGGTTCTCACTCGCTTCACTGCGACTGGTTCAGTGGTTCGATCCCCAGCTCGGTGTACAGAAAAACAAAAAGGCTAACGCAGCAGTTTAAAATTCTAAATGAATCTGCGGCTTAGACCAGAATATGCTGGTGTCTGATCGGCCTATGGTGGAGCAGTACGGCAAGAGATAAGGGCTTGCGGCTCAATACTTATCCATAGATCCCTACCAGAAGGGCGAGGCGCCTAAATACCGGGTATATATATATATATATATATATATATATATATATATATATAGATATATATATATATATATATAAATATATATATATATATATATATATATATAAAGGAAACATAAGCTTAATACATCTATAAGCTTTGCATATATATATATATATATATATATATATATATATATATATATATATATATATATATATGTATATATATATATATATATATATATATATATTTGTTTGTAATTGTCTTTTTGGTTTTTTAAATAATTGTGCAATAACTAGTAGTGTTTTAGGCATTCTTTATTTTGGGCGGAATATGAACTTTTATAAAGTTGAATTTTATAGACTTTATTTGACTTATAAGAGCTCAATATTTTTACATTACTAGATTCACTACTACGAAACTATTTTTTTTATATATCGATGATAAACCTTCTACAATAATAGCATTAATTACATGTAAATGGTCTTTTACTGACTCTCTCTTCAATGGCACTACAGCCAAAAATAAACCTTGGTCTTTTTAAAATTTTGCCTCTCACCTTGTCAATCCCGCATGATCTTCTCCTGGTTCTCACGTCTAGCAAATTTTGTTCGTCCCCTGCCACTTGATCCTTCCACTCCTACTATTGTTTTCATAATAGTTTTGTAGATTTAGATTTTCCATCTCCAGTGTGTTTGGGAGCAAAACACATGGATGAGTAAAAAATAATGTTTGTTTTCTTTTTACCATTCTTCTTTCAATTTCGAGTTCTATTCCATACTTGCTTATTGTTACTTCCAGATATGTTAATCTTTTAATAGTTTCAATATTGGCCTCTAATTTTATAGTGCGTCACTTTCTTCTGGCTTTTATTAGGGTTAGCTTTTATTTTCTTTTAAATATTGATTTATAATAAATATTAATACCTAGGACAAAAAATTAAGATTGGCAGGGATAACCAGACTCACCAATTACAGAGAACAATCAGTCTTGGGTGGGCAGCATATGGAAAACTAAAAAAACAACATCTGTAGCCTCTCTGCAGATATAAAATCGCTTTGTAAAACATAGCTTCTTTAAATGCTTTTACCCACCTCTACTGAATAATGAGGTGAAATAAGGGTGAGTCAGTGTAATGGAAGTAGGGTTCAGATTCATTGCTGGGGTTCGATTAGTTTTGTGGTAGTGTAAATTTAAACTTTTTAGTTAAAGCAATAATGAGAAAAGCCGTTTCCAATCATAGTAATAAATCAAGTATGTGTAACAATATCTGGCAATTATTCTAAACATATATGAAAACCATTGAACGGAAATAAATATTACGCAACCTATATGTCATTATTGTGATAAAATACATGTCATCAGCAAGGTAGTTCAGAGTCAAACTAATCTGAGAGTATGCAGTGTATTTAAAAGTTTTTATAATTCTTAAACATAGAGAAACTCTGCAAAATTAACCAAAATTAATAATAACTACTTAAAAATCAAGAATTTAGTGATGCAATTACTATACAATTGATGAAACTATCTTGGGGAAATAATTTTATTTCAATTAATTTTAATAGAGCTTTGGCCGAATCTTAAATCCAACAAAATTGTGAAATGTTTGGATACGGGCATTTACAAGAATAAATGAAATTTAAATGAATGTTGAAGGACACCTTGTGATCTACCTTATGCTTAAGTGTGCTTTTAACAGTGTGCTAGTATAAAAATATATTTTAAGCAAAAAATGTTTTATAAAGAGTTTCTCAAAAAATTAACACTTTTAAACTCATTCGTGACTGAAAATTTCAATTTTTCTTATGTTTTCAATCGATTTTTCACTAACAACTTAAAAACATATTATCAAAAATACTTTTATTGCATGAAATGTAGATAATTAAAAATTAAAGAGAATGCCTTTTTATTTTTGCTTTAAGCCCCACACAAACCAAATAATGGCCCCACTGAAAGTAACAATATCGTTTTTACAAAAAGTTTAACAATTCAACATAAAATAAAAGGGATGTTCCCATATGCCCCATTTTGGATGAGATACCGACACTAAATAAATGATAAATGATCTACAAGGAGTCTACAGTCTACATTAAGTAGATCTTTAAACAAACGGCAACCAACATTACAGAATATTGATATGTTTACCCCGTTAGCTATTTTTTATTATGTTTAAGAATTTGTATCTAATATTCTACATTTTCTAACAATACGTCATAGATCAGAGCGGATCTGTTTCAAGGTGGATGTGAGAGGGAGCATACTGATTTTTGCAGACAACGTTGTGTGATAGTAGTAATAATAAATGATTTTCTGGGAGAGTAATAATGATTCCAATTCCAATTATGTCTGGAATATTAATAAAAAAAAATTAAGATATTCAAAAATTCCTAAAAACATCGTTTTTTTTTAATTCCTTGCGTATAACTTTAACGATTCGTTTTGGGGCAACTTCTTAATAAAATAAAATAGCATTGTGGAATCAAATAGTTCACCAAAGTTCATTAAAATCAACTTAGTATATTTTGCATTATAATTTTGCAATCTAACTCCTTTTTTTAATTGAAATTCCTTAAAATCTACAACAAAAACCAGGCCATGTATTTTTTGCCAATTTTATCTACTTATAAAAAAGCACTTTAAGTTCAGTCTTTGGAGATTTCACCTCTAAAAATCATAAGAACAAGCTGAATGTTGCTGAGATTGTAAATTTTTGGGACCGCAAATAAGAAAAAAAGTCACTTTTACTACCCGGCTTCCACTTGAAAGCAATTTACTAAGAACCTGTACGCAGTGGACAAAAATGTTACAAATAAAAATGTAACTGAGAAAATGCTACACAAACATGTTTGGTAGCACTTTTTATGTAGAATGACTCTTAGAAACAAAAGACTTGAACCGTCTGAAGATTTATGTCAGTTAAACGCGCGTGCGAAATCAATTTTAAATAAAATTGGTATTAACTCGACGGTAAAAATTAGATTTCTTTTGATCAAACTGTTCCAACAATATAAATGTCCTTTCTTGGGCTTCTAACAATTCTGATCTAAATTTCGCTAAAAAAGTATAGCATAAAATGAAACAGACACCAATGAATAACCCAAATGTATATTACACGAACTTACACAAAATAGAGCAGATTCTCAATTAATGTACCTCTGAACAGTGTAGATCCTTAGTCGAGTAAATGTCCAACCGAATTCGAGCGTCCATAAAGTATATTTTGTTTTCTGTTGCTATTATAAGTAATTAACTATTTACATAGTAAAACATTAAAAATCATGATTAAGAAAAAATAAACTATCAACTATCTGAATCTTTCATGTATTTTAGTTTGTCTCATTATATAGTTTTTAGCTCATATGTAACACAAAATGAAGAACTAAGAAATTTTATGTATTGGCATGTAAATATTTCTGTGCACTAACTAAAAACTGCCAAAGAAAGTAGCAAAATACTAATAATACAATCTTAAATGGGAGATGATTATGTTCTTCTTATACGAAGATTGTCAGATTTTTGAAGATAGTCTGTATGATACGCCTGCCATTGATGCTTTTGCAGTTTTTCTTGGAAGCCGTTTGTTATCGCATAGCCGGTCTTGCTGCAGCCAATTCGATTCTTGTACATCTTGTGTTTGTGTAACCTTCTGCTTATCGTTGTATACATTTGTAAATATTTTAAAATTATTGAATGTAATAATAAATAGCTTTTAACTCTTAACCATTGACATGCGGTATACAATACCGCGCCAAAAATATATTTTGTTGTAACACCTGTTTTATAAAAGATTTCTAGAACACCATCTGTGTACATTCAAGTGGTGTGTAATTGTACCTGCTCTTAACTGCTCTGTTTTAGTATGGTGTTTATTCTTTGAGCTATATTGCCGTAAAGTTTTCTTGCGGTTTACGTTTCTGTAGTTAAAAGCAGTACACTGTATTCATTCGCTATTTTCATGACATCAAGTTCATCCAGTTGTTCCAAATTTACTCGCAAAGGCGCAATACATTCAGATGATGGTTTTAAGGCTGTTTAAGCTCAATGTACTGACGGAGTACCTAGTGATTTAGAATATTTTAGTGCTACTGATACTAATGATGCAAGCGAAGATGTTGGTACTGAAAGTCAACACGATATTGTAAGTGACAATCAAACGGTTCTGAAGACTATATATATATATATATATATATATATATATATATATATATATATATATATATATATATATATATATATATATATATATATATATATATATATATATATATATATAATTTAGCTCTCCAGGCCTAGAAGGCCCATGGCTTGGGTTACTATTCTTTTCCATTCTTTTCTGTTTGTTGCTTTATTTTTCCAGTTTGGTATTTTAAGTTTTTCTATGTCATTTTCAACATCCTTCTTCCACCTGGTTTTCGGTCTGCCTTTTTTCCTTTTCCCTCCTATTCCTCCCATTAGCATTCTTTTTGGCAGTCTCGTGTTTTCCATCCTTTGGATGTGTCCCAACCATCTCAGTCTTTGTGACTTTATGATCCCTACGATATTCGGCTCTCCATACATCTCCTCTAATTCCATATTTGGTCTTTTTATCCATATACCATTCCATTATTTACCTCCAAATATTTTCCTGAGGACTTTTCTTTCCCAGACTTGCAGCAAGACTTGCTCGGATTTGTTCATTGTCCATGTTTCACTGGCATATAATACAATAGGTCTTATTACTGTCTTATATATTCTTATCTTAGCCCTTCTAGATATGTTTTTGCTTCTTAAATAAATTGTTTAGTGCAAAAATACAACGGTTACCGGCCATAATTCTCGCTTGGATTTCTTCCTTCATATTTGGTCTTCTCGTGAATGTCGCTCCTAAATACTGGAATATTTCTACTTCTTCGAATTTATATGTTTTTTCATCTGTTATTACTATCAGATATTGTTCTTGTAGGTAATCTCTTTCTGTCCATTCCATATATTTGGTCTTTTCTTCATTTATGTACATCCCTTTCTTTCTCGCTTTCATTTCTAATCTTTTTATTATTTCTTTTAATTCTTGCTTACTTCTGGCTATCAGTACAATGTCGTCAGCGAATGCTAAGCATTGGTGTTTTCTTTGATATATAAGTCCTGACCTGTTGATTCCAGCTTCTCTGATGGTAACTTCGAGGACGATACTGAACAACAGCGATGACAGTGGGTCTCCTTGTCGCACCCCCTCACTAACCTCAAACTTATCTGTTTCTTCGCCATTTATTTTAACCCTATTCTCTGTTTTTCGGAGTGTCATTTTTACCATTCTTATCAGTTTTTCACTAATTCCCATTTCACGTAGTGCTTTGTATATTTCTTTGCGCTTTATCCTATCGAACGCTTGTTTAAAGTCGATGAATAGGGCCATTGTATCTTTCCCATATTCGTAGCTTTCTGCTTGTATTTCGCGCAGTAGGAAAATTTGATCCACTGTGCTGCGCCCTCTTCTGAATCCACATTGATATTCCCCTATGTCATTATCTATATTTTGAGATAGCTTGTCTTTTATATATACTGCAAGTATTTTATATGCAACATTTAGTAGGGCTATTCCCCTGCAATTGTGGCATAAACTTTTGTCGCCTTTTTTGTGAAAAGGGCACAGTGTCGCTTCGGTCCATTCCTTCGGTAATTTTTCTTGTTCCCATATGTCTTTTAGCAACTTTTCCAAATGCTTAATTAGTACTGGTCCTCCATATTTAAACATTTCAGCTGTTACTTCATCTCTTCCTGGGCTCTTATTATTCTTTAGTTTCTCTATTATTTCTTTTATTTCTTTTTCGTTAGGTGGTCTTTCCTCTATTCGTTCTTGATCGACATTTTCATACACTTCTTCTTCCTCTTCATATTCTGTTGTGGGAATTTCATTTAAAAGTTCTTCAAAGTATTCTTTCCATCTGCTCAATATTTCTTCGTCACTTACTAAATTTCTTCTATTTTTGTTTTTGTAGTGTACAGGTTTTCCTTGGTACCCCTTTTTCTCATTTTTCACCCCTTGATATAAGTTTCTAATTTCTTTATTTTTATAGCTCTGTTCTATACATTTTAATTTATCTTCATTGTATTTTCTTAGATCTTATTATTCTTTTGGCTCTTTTCCTTTGTTCATTGTATTTTCTCTCTATCTCTGTTGTTTTTTCTTGCATCATTTTCATTCTTAATTTATTTCGTTCATCCAGTTCCATTTTACATTCGTCGTCGAACCATTCTTTGTATTCGTGTTTTATATTTCTATTACTGGCCTGAGCTGCTTTGGTCATACATACTTTTATTTGCATCCATTTTTGTTCAATATCCCCATCTAATCCTCTACTGACTATTCTTTCATATTTATTTTGTTCCTCTTCTGTCAGTAGTCTCACAGGTTTAGTTGCTTTATACTTTTTCTTCCGCTGGTTTCTAAGCACTGGAATAAGTTGTTTCATTTGTATTCCAACTATAAAGTGATCTGAATCTGCATCTGGACCTCTGTATGTTCTTATGTTCTTTATACATTTTTGCATATCTTTTTCGACAAGCACATGATCAATTTGGTTTATGGTTTTCCCATCCGGTGATCTCCACGTTCCTTGGTGTATTCTTTTGTGTTGGAAGTATGTGCTCATAATGATCATATTTCTTTCTTTCGCGAAATCAATTAGGAAGTGACCATTTTCGTTCGTTGTTTCATGCAAGCTGTATTTTCCTATGGTGGGTACATATATTTCTTCTTTTCCTATTTTTGCATTACTATCACCTAGCACTATTTTTACATCGTATTTGGGGATATTTTCGAATACTGTATCTATTTGATTATAAAAGTCTTCTTTTATTTCTATACTTTTGTCTTCAGTCGGTGCATGTATATTTATAAATGTTATTTTTTGGTATTTTCCTCTTATTCTTAATACACATATTCTCTCTGAAATTGGTTTGAAGTCAACGATTAGATCTTTCAGCTTTTTATTTACCACAAAGCCTGTGCCTAACATTCTATTTTCTCCCCCGCTGTTGAAAAATAAATAGTCGTTTATTTCCATTGAGTTTTGCCCTAATTGTTTTGTTTCTTGTAGTGCTACTATTTCGAACTTGTATTTTTTGCATTCGTCGATTATGTGTTTTAGTTTTCCTTCCTCGTACGTTCCTCTTACATTCCATGTCCCTACTAATATGCATTCGTTTATTACTTTGTTTCCAGTAATGATCTCTACATTTTGTTCATCTCTTGTACCTTTATCTTGCCAAGTCGTCTTCGTTATTTTATCCTGTTTAAATTTTGCTGTTAGTTTTTTGGTTTTACATTTTTATCTTTTACTAATTGTCGTTGGCTGTTATTCCATGTACATATTTCTCCATCTATGATTAGCTTCTGGAATCCTATTTTTACATTTTTTCCATTATATCTCTCTGCCGTAGCCTTACTTCTAATTTCTTTCTGGATAATTATTTCCTCCTTTGACATATCATCATTTATGTAGATTCGCTCGTCTGTTTTGTTTTTTAGTTTATTTTTATTTTTCATTACTTCAATTTTGTTCTTCACGCTGTTAAGTTCTACTAAGGTAGTATTTTCTCCTATTTTTCTCGCTCCATTTACATCTACTGACACTTGTAGTTCTTTTTTTAGAAAGTTCTCTACGGCCTCTCGCAATAGTTTTTGATCATTTGTGTCAATGTTTAGTCCTTGTATTACTACATTTTTCCTCTTTTTTTCCCTCTCCAGTTTCTCTATTTTTTCGTTTGCTTCGTAGTTCTGAAAACTAATATAATTTAAATGATACTGAGAAGTTATGTTCGTACAGCAAAAATCATTTTAAGTGGCCCACTACAGAACCCTAAAAAATGTAAGAACTCCGTTACACAATGATGTTACAAAATTACCAGCTGTTGGGTTCAAATATTTAAGAAACAAAACTTCTGAACAAACTTCTAAAACAATTGTTTTGAAGTTCCTTATGGCCGATGATTTAATACCAGAAATACTTAAATCGACAAATAATAAATAACATACAATAAAATAAATAATAATAACATACATATAAAATGATAAACAGTCCAGAACTAAATGAAATTGATAAAATAGAACTAAAAGCCTTTTAGGGATTGCTTTTATATACATTAGCTTTTAAATCTAATGACAAAGATATAAACGCTATATTGACTATAGATGGCACTGGTTAAGATATGTTTAGATGTGTTATGTCAAAAGAAAGATTTGCAATATTTCTAAAATATTTACGTTTTGGTAACCCTCTGGTTGAAGAGAAAAGGCGACAAATATATTCAATAGAAGCCATTCGTAACATATTCGATATAATCATAATAAATTGTCAAAACTGTATTTCGTAGGTACATGTGTTTGTATTAATGAAATTTTGGTCGGCTTTAGGGGAAGGCGTAGGTACAAAATGTAATTGACTGATGCACAAAAGTTACTTATACAATGCCTATATTTCGACTTCCTGAACTTATTAATAGATGAAACCAATCGTAATATCACAGCCGATAAATGGTTTAGTTCTATAGAATGACTAAAACATTTAGAAGTAAAGAAGTTAACGTATGCGGGAAACCTTAGGAAAAATAAACATAAGATCCCTCTGGAATTTCTGCCACACCAATACAGGAAAGTAAATTCGACTTTATTATAGATTTACGAAAAGTTTAACCCTAATTTCCCATGTGCCAAAAAAAATCGAAGGCTGTTTTACTTGTTTCTTTGATGCACCAAATAAAAAGCACGGATCAGATTACTGGAAAACCAGAAAATATAGCTCAATATAGTCTTATAATGGAGGTGTCGATACCTTAGATGCGAAATGTGCCAAATATTCTGTTAAACGTCGTTGTCGCTAATGATCAGTTACTATTTTTTCTTCTTCTCATTGCGCCGTCTCCTTTCGAAGGTTGGCGATCCAAATGGCAATTGTAGTTTTGGAAACTGCTGCGAGAAAGATCTCTGCGGATGAGCGGTCGAACCATCTCCTCAGGTCTTTCAGCCACGAGTTCTGGCGTCTTCCTACTGATCTTTTGCCCCGTACTTTTCCTTCCAGTATAACTTAAAGTAATTCATATGTTTCGCCGCTCAACACATGACCCAAGTATTGCATTTTTCTCTCTTTGATTATTGTTAGTGATTCTTTTTGTTTACACATGCGACGAAGTACCTCAACATTAGTAACTCTTTGTACCCATGGAATCTTCAACATTCGTCTGTATATATACATCTCAAAGGCATCTATTCTTTTTTCTATTTCAGAGTCCATTGTCCAACTTTTACAGCCATACAGTAAGACAGAAAAAACGTAACATCTGATCATTCGGATTCTAAGCTGTAGACTAAGGTCTGATCTTGTAAAAAATGTTTTCATGCTCATGAATGTTTTCCTTGCTTGTTCGATTCTTGATAGGATTTTTTTTTTGGATTACACTGACTATTGATATTTGTTCCCAAATATTTTATGGAATTTACCTGTTCTATTATTTGACCCTTGGCATACACCTGTACGTTTATTGGTGTCTTTTAAAATACTAAAGTTTTAGTTTTGGAAACGTTTAGATGTAAACCGAACATTTCGCTGTGGTGAACTACCGCATTTATTATATTTTGTAGTTCTTGTGCGTTGCTTGATATTAAGATGGTATCATCAGCATATCTGATGTTGTCTATGCTGATTCCTTTAATCTTAATTCCGCCTTGGACCTCGTCTAATGCCTCTCTGAATATAGATTCCGAATACAAATTAAAGAGTAGCGGTGATAAGACGCAACCCTCTCTCACTCCTTGTCGGATTTGTATATCTTCGGATGTTGTGTGCTCTATTTCAATTGTTGCCGTTTGGTGCCAGTATAGTTCTGAGATAATTCTCAAGTCTTGTTTGTCAACTCCAGTTGTTCTCAGAATTTCGATCATCTTTTGATGGTTAACGCAGTCAAATGCTTTTCGATAGTCAATAAAACATGCATATACATCTACATTCATGTCTCTGCATCGTTGCGTTAACACGTTTAAAGCAAAAAGAACCTCTCGTGTTCCCAATCCGTTTCGAAATCCGAATTGAGTGTCACTCATCTGGAACTCGCACTTCTTGTAAATTCGTGTATGGACAATTCTGAGAAAAGTTTTAAGGACATAAGACATCAAGCTTAATATTCGATAATCATTGCATTGTAAGGAATTCGATTTTTTTGGTAATGCTACGAATGTTGATTTTAGCCAGTCTGTTTTTATTTTACCTGTGTCATTGCTATTTTTTACCTCATCATTAATATAGCTGCTGTTAATTCACATGTTGTACACCAATCAGTACGAAAGGAAATTACGGAAGGCCACACTATACAAAGGAGTTATCAAAACAATTAGTTTTATCACATCTTCAAAGAAGACTCGAAAATCACAAAATCCTGAAATAATTAATATATTGTATTGAACGAATACTAGGACAAAAACGCCGAAAAGAAGCAGATTTTAAACAAAGGCTTAAACAAAGGCTTAAGACGTGTTACTTATGCTCAAGTGCATTAAAGCGAAAAACATTTTATTTGTGCTTTTCTTGTATAAAACTAGTGTGCGTACAGTACACAAAGAAAATTTGCGGACGTTGTGCGCAAAATTTTATTGTAATTCTTAATTATTGTCAGTATTTTGTATTTTGTTGTCAGTATTTATGTTAAATTCATATTATTAGTTTGTTCATTATAACATTACTTTACAAGTTTTTTTGTAATTCAGTTTATAAAGGATTTTGTAATAACGTCCACAATTTCTTCTGAATATTATGGATGCGTTCATAATTTTCTTTTAAAGTTTATTTTATTTGGAGTCTTATTTTTATTCTACATCAGTGTAAAGGATCGTTCTGCAGTTGATTTCAAAAACAAATACAGTGATATAAGACATTCATATTTAACACAAAGGAGAATAGGCAACGGTATGCCATACTTCAAGTCAGAGTCTACGTCCTTAAATATCCACGTCAGTAGTAAAAGGTTAAATACGGCAATAAAGATATATTCGATCTTCTGTGATTATACAGTTCTTAGTTCTTCGTTCATACAAGATTTTTATCTTTTGTCGCCAGGTGAAATTTTTCATATTTGAATCAAATGCTGGTTATTTTATTAATGTTTTATAGTGTATTCTATAAATAGAATCTCATCAATAGTAGTTAATTTTAGAAACTTTATATCGTCACATTTCTACTTTACACACCGTATTCTGATTCACATATTTGCTTTAATTAGGACTGGTATTCCAAAGGGGAAATAAACAAAATAGCAATACCATTAATATCGCTGTTGCGAGTTTGCCCACTTCTGTTGAATTCAAAACGTATCTATTTAGTATGCCTGAAAAGATGCATTGACATTTTATGCATTACTCTGAATCGACTTCACCAGAGAGAGATAGAAATGTTTTTAAATAGAAAATTAAAAGGTTGTCTTTAAATACATACGAACTGCGACAAATAACTGGCCAGTCAACAGATGTTTGAAATTAAACTAAATTATGTCCAAGCTATTAAATTACCAATATGGCAATACCGTTTAAAGTAAGTTCAAAGTGGTTTAGAATTCATATAATATTTTAAAAGCATAAAATTCAATGCCATCGTATTAATATCCAGTAATGCTCCAATTTTTTTTGTTTAAATTTCAAAATTTTACTTATACACAATTGAAGAGTGGTGATATATAACGGGCTAAGTGACAGAAATTTGAAATCGATTTTTTTCTCCAGTTTTGTGGGATATGTAGCTAGGCCGTTAGCCTGTTTAATGAGCCAAGTAATAAGTGTCTTGAATATCTGCTTAAAGTATTGCTGAAGAATGCGCGCGCGCTAAGTGAAACGGTGTTGTTCCGATATAGTGGACTATGTGTGTGCGCACTCACTCAGTCGATGTTTTTACATCTGGAATGAATCAGTCTTGTTTTGGCGGTTAAAACCACGTGTGGATTGTACTGGATCCCATTGTTTCCTAATTAAAATAAAGTTACCAATTTTACTTTATACAGTTGAAGATGAATACAACGAAACCAAATAAAAGGCAAAAAGGTGAAGGTTCCTGGCAAGGTGAACGAAAAAAGCTTCGAACTGCCGGAGAGGCCTACACAACAAAACGAATCAAACTTGTAGAGGCTAAAAAGCCTCCATCTGATAGTGTAAGCTATATTACAGATTTCTATTTAATTAGAACATGTATCTTTTACTTAGTTTTCTCAATAACATAACGTAAGACTGAAGCCTCTTTTAATTTTGATGTAGATTCTAGACCACGTTAAAAACAATATTGTAATAGGATTTTTTTACATTGTTATACCTACCTATTATGTTAAAAATTAGGGAGCTAATTACAAACATTTTTCAGGTTCTTTGCAAGTGTAATTATAACTGCAAAAAGTTGGAGCATGAACAGAAGTTAAAACTTTTTGGTGACTTTTACAAAATAGCTGATTTTAAAATTCAAAATACTTACCTGATGGGACTCATCACTCTTCATCCTATAAACCGTCGCCCTAAAAATGTGGATGCAAACTCAAGTCATAAGCAAACGTCTATAGCATTCAGTGTTCCAAATTGACGAGGAAGTGTTTTAAGAGTACGTAAAAAGACTTTTCAAGGTCTGTTTGGTGTTACCAAACGACGCATTGAAACACTTGTTAAATATCCGAAGAAGAGAGAAGTAAGTTTCACCGAAAAAAGAGGCAACAAAGGTAAAATAAAAAAATACACCGATAAAGATGATCAGCGGATTGTCGACCGTGTGAACTGCTTGCCCAGAGACGAAAGTCGCTATTCAAGGGATAAGACTAAGAAAGAATATTTAAACAGTGATTTAAACACTAATAGATTACACCGGTCTTTTAATGAAAAACATTCGGACAATAACGTAGGCCGAAAATATTTTGATAAGATACTTAAACTCAAATTCCCTAAACTCTCTTTTCGCAAGCCTCGCAGTGACACATGTGATACTTGTGATCTGCTTCATGCGTCGATGAAGATCAATCCAACAAACCTAAATGAGAAACATCGCTTAGAATTACACCATCGCATCGTAAAGCTGAGAAGACAAGAAAAGAAATGGATATTGATCACAAGAAGTCGCAAATGCCCAATAGTGATGTTTGTACGTTTGGTATGGACCTTCAACAAGTTTTTAGTCTTCCTGCTCTAACACACAGTAAAATGTACTACTAAAGGCAACTGAGTGTTTACAACTTTGGTATTCACATCGGAGATAACAATGGCGTTTTTACTTTTTTGTGGCATGAAGGACAAACAGGTAGGGGTGGAAATGAAATTGCATCTGCAATATTGAAAGCAGTGCGTTGCTGAAAAATTACACCAAAACGTAAATTGATAGTCTGGAGTGATAATTGCGGCGCACAAAATAAAAACCGGATGTTGCTTTACTTATGGTTTTATCTGATCGCAGAAGGATTTATTGACGAAATAGAACAAAAATAGCTTGTTTCAGGCCACTCGTTTTAAGTTGCGATCGCGACTTCGCACAAATAGAGAAAAAGAAGAGAAAGTCCCGTTGCGAGGTTCCTTTCTTCTTCTTCAGGTGCCATCTCCGCTACGGAGGTTGGCAATTATAATAGCTATTTTAATTTTTGAGAAAGTAGCTCTAAATAGTTGTTCTGAGCTGCATCCAAACCATTCTCTCAGGTTCTTGAGCCTTCATCTTTTTCCGATGCTTCTTCTGCCATCTATCTTTTCTTGCATTATTAGACGCAGGCTGCCATACTTCTCGCCCCGTATCACATGTCCGAGATCATGTTCCTTTAGATTTAGTCAAATTAATTGTTTCTGCACGGCTTGGTCAACCCTACGTAGCAACATTATTACAGACTAACGATTCTTATAATTTCGATGCTGCATCTGCAAGAACTCTTAATACGCAACGTGTCCAAATCTCTTAACTTAATTGCATTAGGATAGTGAAAAATAAACCTGGAAAAGTACTTACTCGTAAAACTTTCTGTGATTTGAAGGATTGGCAAGAAGTGAGCGTTTTTAAGAAAGGCATTACTATGGAAAATGTTGCATCTTCCTTATTACCGTTGGAATATAGAAGCAGGTTGACGGCGAACAAAAAGAAGGACCTTGGCGAAATGATGGGATACTTAAGTGAAAAAAGTAAAGACTTTTTTGAAGAATTATTACTTTAATACTCAAAAACTTTATTTCGCTTTAATTTGTTAATGAGGTCTATTGAATAAAAATGATATTTCCTAATTAATAATGACTTCTTTACTCTAAGGGTACATAAATTTTGTCTTGTTTAGAATTATTTAAGCATATTCTATTAACTTATCCTTTGGCTCAATGTTTACACATAACCCTTTATATAAGAAATTACCTTGTGCACATATCTCGTTATATTTTTTAAACTAAAGAAATTATTTTTATCAGGGTGTACGTAACTAAACAATTCAAAAAACCATAGACTTGTGTAAAAATGTTTGTACTTTGCAATGAAATACAAGATTATAACATTTTTCTTTTTCCACTGTGTTTACTGAAAAAAACTCATATTTTGTAAAATAATGGTTTTGTTGCTTAGCCCGTTATATATTTCCAGTCTTCAATTATTCTTTATATCGTTCTTAATAGGAAATTTTAATGAAATTGTTTTCATTTATTTTCATTTTTAAATTTGAACTGTCCTATAAATAGATCTCTGTGCATTAGTGTTATCATAATTACAAGTATATATAAATGAGTTAAAAATAGTTATTGGAATTAACACTAGAAAGTCTGACTTAGCATATCTACCTAGAAAGCCCAACGGGACTATTTTGGCCCCAAGTTCTTAAATCAAAAAAACACCAGTTTAAAAAAATATATCAACTTATTGACAATAAAATCTGATTTTAGTTTTAAATTTAATTGTTTAATAATTTGGACACCATACAGTTTGCAGTTTTTGTCGTTTGTCACACACTGGCGTAGTCGTGGCACTGGTTACAGCCGTGGCACTGATTGGAAGTATGATTATCTATAAAAAATATTTTCTAATAATATTTTTTCGTTTTTCTATAATAACAGTGCTTTTTGTTGGACCGGTGTGTTTGCTGGGTGTAGTACTAGATTTCGGGAGGCAAGGTATGGAGCCAGCAATTCTTCACACAGCTGAAGAATAAACTTACAACGACCGAGTCTATTGCTCTAGGAATGTTATAAAACACGTGCACAGGCTTTCGTTTTAAAGCATCTTTTGCAGTATAAAGACACGCCATTTGGTCCACTACATCAACCCCATATTTGGTTTGATTATAAAAACTTACTTTCTCAGGATGTTTTTTTTCATCTTGCCTGTGTGTTTCATTATCTGCAAAACAACATGTTCACTAACACTTGTATCTTTATTGCGTAGATGATCAGTACCAGTATTAAGGTAACCATTTACAATATACATATTTTGATATCAGGCAAGCCAAGTCTACTTGCGTACATATCATCAAGAGCAGACTCCAGTTTTTTCCAAAGTTACAGTCTATGTGTCATTATTCAAACATCGATGTGCTTTTGCAATAATGCTTTTTGGTAGACGACACAACATGCTTTCGTTGATTGTAAGATGCCAAGCACTTACCGCACAATTATTCCTTTTTATTATACGTTCCGATAGGAACTGATCCAGTACCAATACTTTTAATGTTGTTTTGCCTTTCCATTGTTCTCTGTCTCCGATTGAAGTAGCTTTTGCTTGTTGACGTCTTTCTCTTACGACTTGGCTTAGATGCACTTAAATTCACAATAATATTAGCTGAATCGTGTTGTTGAGAAGTAGAAGCAGTGTTTACATAAATTGATGAATCTTGTACAATAAAACTTTCTAATTACCTCCCGAAACATCTTCTATTTTTCGTATTTCTTTAAAAAGTTTAAGTTCTGATAGTCGACGTTGAGACATTTTTACAGTCGTTTTCACAAATTAACGAATGTTATAATATTCAAGAAAGGAGAACCAGCAGAATCTAATAAAGAAAAACAAAAACAAAAAACTTTCAACAAACAAACATGATGTAACAAAAGACTTTTTAGGAACAAACGTACATTAATATAATTTTATCCATTCGACAGGAAGCTAAAAAAGGAATTGTCGAATTTCCGAGAAAACGATAATAACTGACTAAAAACAATTTTTTTGTGGCAAATAAGGCTTTTTATCAAAATATTAAAAATCATAAAATATGAAATTATTATTGCCTCAAATAAAAAAATACAGTAACTTCAAATAACAACAGGGGCCAAATTGACCCCTTAGTTGCAACGTTTTTTTTGCGTCTAATAAAACTAAGTTTGTTTTATAATATTGTATAAAAAAAATTTTAATACTATGTTGCAGTACATTCTCCACGATATGTTAGTGGTTTGGCTTTACAATTCCTGGACATCCTCTCTACCCTTCACGTTTCTCTATGCACTGTTCTGTCTTATTACATTTATATCCGTAAATACTTTAAATGTTGATGTTCTCGATCTTTTACTATACTTCTTATACTAAGAGTCAAATTTCTGTAGAAAACTGCTACAGAGCAACGATCCAATAAACCATTAATACTGATCCATGCCTCCTATGAATATATATTATATGCATGCGGTTAAGAAATAAAGCTTTTCATTTAAGCTTTTGATTTTATCTACTAGCTTTTGCGAGAGATTCTATATTATCAAAATTAGATGCTATAATAACACACTTATTATTGTTCCATTCTATAAAATGAATTTCTTTATTTCGATCAAATCCAAAATCATATCCACGAGCTTGTTTCCCAAGAGTTTTTGTGTCTTGTATAGGACACTTCGCTAATCTATTATCCCGCAAGGATCTTGTTGCTCGGTATTCACATTTTTGTACATAAAATAATAAATCTCTGCTGGCAAATAAATTATTAAAAAATACCCCGTAGCTTGCAGGTTTAGAAATGCAATCTAACATATTAATTATTACTCTTGAATCTAAGGTCAAATATTCGCGATGATTTTTGGCGATTGTTTTGCCAGTATAAAAGTCCAAGTCAATAAAGTACATTCATTTAGCAAATTCCCATCTGTAAACATGAGCATGTGTTGATATTCGCCGTCTCATTCGTTAAGAGGCTATTAAATATAACTTATTATATTAAGCCAGACAGATTCTCATGTTACAGATCCAAACTTGCCAGAATTTTAAATTCAAATTGTATCGTGTTGATTTTTAAGTTATATATTGTGTTATATTTATGTTATAGTTATTGTTAAGTTATTTACTGGTCGTGTTATTTTTTAAAGTTTAGTTAAATTGTGATATAATGTTTAAATTTTAAGAAATACTTACACTAACAGTTTCAAAAGTAAATATTTTTAAAAGTCATATGATACACATCAGTATGACCCTGTTTGGCTTTCACGTGCTTCTATTAACAATTGGGAATTTGTAAAATGAATACGGTTTAGTATCGGCTTATTTCACAAAAAAATTAAAATTTGTAGTCGAATTGAGTAAGCTTCTCAGGTATAATTTGTTTCAATAAGTTATGTTCATAATATTTCACAAATATTTAATTTACTTTATTTTCTTTTAAATATGATAATATATAAAACTTTTTATTCAAATCGCAACAGACGCATGTGAAATAAAAAAAAATACAACGCATTGTGCACATAGTAACATTCCACTGAATACTGAAATACTACACATTTTGATATCGCTAAGTAACAGTATCCTATTTATGGATCTGTAAAATAAAACTTATATTGACAATTCAACTATTTATATTTTCAAAAAAAGAAGTGAAGACAAAATGTGAAGATAAGAAGAAAGCCTTTTTACAATACAGAACACAACAGGCATACAACCGCTATAAAGGAATCAGAAATGAAACGAATACTTTAGTTAGACAAATAAAAAAGGAACACCACTTCTACGGAACACAAAAAAAATATGGAGAATGATCAGAGGACAAAGAAAAGAAAAGAACGAACTAATAAAAACAAAACACATTCAAAAGGAAGCATGGGTAGACTACTTTCAATCCCTATTTGCTAAAACTGACGATAATGAACCACCAACACCAGAAGTGACGACAAACGAAGAAATAAATATTGAGGAGGAAGAGGTAAAGGAAGCATTAAGGAAATTAAAAAATAGAAAATCAACAGGAGAGGACAGAATACAGAACGAACTCCTAAAGTACGGAGCACCAGATCTGACCAAACAACTATTAAAACTATTTCAAAAAATAATAGAACCAAACAGAATTTCTTAAGAATGAAGATCAAGCATCCTAACACTTCTCTTCAAAAAAGGAGAAAAATCGGATCAGGGAAATTACAACTGAATTAATTGATTAAACACAACACTAAAATGAACAACCAAAGTGACAACAAATAAATTGAATAAAATTATAACACTAGCACAAGAACAACAAGATTTTAGGTCGGGAAGATCATGCACCGACGCTATTTATAATAAGGCAAGTGCAAGAGAAATCATTATAATACAACAAACCAGCATATCTATGTTTCGTGGACCTTACAAAGGCATTTGATCGGGTCAAATTAAAAGATGTTATCCATTTACTGTATGCTAGAGTGATACCTCTAGGTATACTCAAAACGATCGAAAATATCTACCAAAACAACACAATAAAAGTAGAAGAAGAACTAACCGACCCTATTTAAGCTGGCAATGGGATAAGACAGGGAGATTCCCTGAGTCCTTTATTATTCAACCTGATTATGGACGAAATAATAAAAAAGTAAGAACTATATGGGATACTATATGGGAGAAAAACAACTTAAAATAATCTGCTATTCAGACGACGCAATACTACTCCCTCAAAGTTTAGATGATTTACAACGTATGTTGCACCAATTTATTACAACCGCTAGAAAATTTAACATTGTTCATTTCCCCAAAAAAGACAAAATGCATGGATACAACAGCAAATTTACTAAGATATAAATTGGAGCTGGAAGGTCAGATAATAGAACAAGTGACGGAGTTTAAATATCTAGGCATCATATTATCTAGCTACGGAAAGCTCGAAATCGAAGTGAAAGATCAAGCGAATAGAGACGCAGGCTGCCTAAATGAAACAATATGGAGAAATAAAAATATTAAGCAAGAAATGATATGCAGAATTTACAAAAAAGTCATCAGACCAATAATGAGGCAGAAACAAGAGAAAACACTTAAAAAAATTAATGGTAAGACACTATGGGGCCGAGCTAGAAGTACAGATATACGACGTAGATGCAAGGTGGAGAACATCAAGAACTGGGTAAGAAATAGAAGAGTAGAATGAAACGATCATATAAGCCGAATGACAACAAATGGAGTAGTAAAGACGGCAAGAGACGGTTCCCCAATAGGAAGACGATCAGTAGGAAGACCACGAAAAGGATGGAACGACAACTTACTGGGGACACATTGAAAAACAGACAGAGTCATGTCTATATAAAAAGAAGAAGAAGAAGAAGTAGAAGAAGATTTATTTATAAACATGTTTGGAATAAATATTAATCAACAAGAATAATCCAGTAAATGATAAAAAGGGCGGATATAAAAGTTTTGCTATTAAATGAGTTAATCTAAACGAATTCAGTAAATTTGTCAGGGATTTAATTTTTTTATTGAAAGGATATCGGAAAAATAATACAACAAAAAGTTTTCTTTAAATTTAAACAAATTGTATGGGTTGAAAAATAATAAAATTTTAGTGATCTGTAAAAAGAACGATGGTCTAAAATGAATTTTAAACGTAATATGGTTGTTTGCATACCGTTTTTTTAATCCTAAAGTAAACTTGTGATTCAGGCATGTCAAATATTATTTTGTGAAAATGTTACCAAAAAGAACCCAGGCACTTTTTTTTATGTAAAAGTTGTCTCAGTTTATCTTATCAAAAGTTACTATTGTGCCAAAACTAAGAAATTAGTTGTTTTTGAGTTATAGTATCGGTTTTCATTACTTGCAAACAATACATATTTGTAAAATATACAGTTTTATTAAATATATGCAACTATATATGCTGAACAAATCCCCTTCGTTGGCTCAGTGAAGATGTTCGTTCAGTTGTAATGGAAACACCAAATAGTAGTAGCAGAGTTTATTGTTGAGACGTACACTATGGGTGTTGACCCGGGATTACTTTGAGTAGAGACTGATGAAGTTGATCGTTGAAGACTATCAAGTTCGTTGAGTGAATATTGATTAAATGCTCTTCTAGGCAAGAGATATTAGTTTTATATAAACTTTAATTGGGTCAATATTTTCGCGGACCTCGCGTGACATGTGTATTTAATTTATGTAAATTGTTTAACTTTGTCAGCACTTTTGACTGATGTCCAAATTATATTGTTGATAATTGACCAAATGTGTATGTAACCTAATTAACTACGTGTGTGTATTTAATAACAAATAGATTCATTTGGTCTACTGGGTGATAAAATTATACTGTCCAATTTCGGATATGAATTCTAAAGATTTGATATTGGACATACTGCGGAATCGGGCAATCTGGCTCAAGTGTCAATACTCAAAGTTTACATATAAGTATTACATAACATAGTAAAATTCAAACATGATAAATTATAAATAGTTTAAGAATAATCAATAATGTTCCAACCGTACCCTAGCTATCAATGTCCGACTCTATCTCTAGATTAAAATTAGGGCAATTGGATGAAAATGTGGAAAGTGGGATGTCAACTTGGGAAGTCGACGGTACATTGTTGTGCCGATTACTAACTAATACAGGCACTTCCTGTTCGTTAGTCTGAGTTTGTGGATTCCCTGAACGACATAGTCGTGCAACAGGACGGTACTTCCATAACGTGAGTATCCCAATTATTACCATTATAGTAATGATCCCGGTGGCCACAAAATAATGCCAATTAGATTCGTGAATCGATCGCCACTGCGTATGCGTCATTTCTTGTTCCAGACTCTCCTCCTCAAGTAACACATGACGTAGCTCTCCTCCTGGTATGTCAAGGTAGGTGTTTAGAGGCGTGTTAAACTTGCGGGGTGTCCTCGCCACCAGTTGGGCCACGGGAGTGATTGGCGACTTCAGGTAACTCGTCACTGCTCTGTCCACCCCACTGCTAGTGGGGAGTAATGTAATATTTTTCGTTTGGGCGATACATTTGGGTGAAAGCTTCAGGAATGTGACTCGTTCCAGTACTCTTTCGCTCCGATTTCAATCGCAAATAATGGATATGTGTATCGTGACTGGCGTGATAACTAGCCAGAGGTTGGGAGTACCCATCTTACTCCATTGAGCTGTCTGTATTGTCCTGGCTACCACTGGACATGTGCTATTCTTAGACCGCTCATAAATTTCTTCAAGTAAGCAGTTTGGTTGGGTATCCATGTTTCTTATAGCCGTTGGTGAGCAGGCTATCTGCGCCTTTGTCAACAGTAAGCACCTTTCTCTATCTTCCGCGGTCAATTCGAAGTAGTGCAGTGTGTTATAATCTACGACCAGTAGATTCCTTGGGGCGGCAAATGTGCGCAACACCGACCCCTCAACGTTAAGTGGTATGGCCGTGACTTTGAGCATGCTGTACTTATTTTTCCCTGTCACTATGATGTAGCCGATGACTGTTATATATCTGTCGTCATGACTGACTTCTGTTTCTATAATGGGTTGTCGTCGTATTTCGACCCCTTGAGGCAGTATCTGCCCTGCTTTCCCTATTAATTTGGTTATTTCACCCAGTTTCACTATATCAATGAAGTGTCCGTGGTTATAGTGAAGGTTTAATATTCCCTCGTAAAATTGAGTATATTCGTTTATAAAGTCCATAACTTGTAATGCTATCGTTTGTATTCGTAACGTGCTATATTCGGTTTCTAGTTTTTGTGCTTTGTCTTCTACTTCGTTAAGTCCTTTAGATATTTCTTGTAGACCTGTGATTAGTGCTTTGTTAAACTTGTTCATTTGCTCATTTATCCTGTTCTCTGTGTGATTGATTGATGTTATTGTTTCTAACATTATCTTCGCCTGGTGCTGTGATCCCTTTATTAGCTCCTTTTGGTTATTATCTAATGCTTCAATGTTACTGTAGGCTTCATCATTGACTCCAAATACTGAGGTTAATATTGTTCCTAATATTCCTCTTCTTTCCCTTCCTTTTATTTCTACTGTCAACCCCTCGCTTACTGACTCCGCCTTTCTTTGTCCTTCCTCTAACTTCTCTATTATATCCTTACAATTCACGATTTTCATCTCATGACACAGTTCTCGTACGCCTTGTATCATATTTCCTATTAGTTGGTGCTCTGTTCGAATTCTTTCTTTTTCGAGTAACACCTTTATTCGAAATGTTCCCCGGTCTATCACGACCTCTCCAAGGTCTTCTGTGAAAAATCCTGGTACCGGATTATATATTTTATACGGTTCTGCCTTTATGGGTTTTAACATCGTTAAAAACATTATAGCTACTAGTATTTTCTTCTATCTTAGTGCTGCTGCCTTCTTCGGCTTTTCCTGTTTCTCTTCTTTCAGTCGTATTAGCTTATGTATGGGTCTTTTAGTCAGTTTCCCGTTTGCCTTTCTCACTGTTACTACTCTGGTTAATCCCTCCGCTCCAGGGTGTGTTTCTGTTACCCTCGCTAATGGCCATCTGCCTGGAGGTGTATCCTCTTCTTTAATTATAACTATTTCTTCTTCTTTTATGTTAGGGTGCGCCTTATGCCATATATTTCTCTGTTGTAATTGGTGCAGGTATTCCTGTTTCCAAATTTTCCAGAAGTCTCTTTTTATTTTCTCCAATAATCTCCACCTCGTCGGCATCTTTAAATAAGTCGTAAGCTCTTCTTCCCGATTTGGTGATATAATTTCTCTCCCTATAAGAAAGTGAGCTGGTGTCAGGGCTATTTTCCCTTCAGGGTCTTCTGATGACCCACATAATGGTCTCGAGTTCATACATGCTTCTATTTGTGCCAGCACCGTACTCAATTCTTCATATGTTAGAACTGTTTCCCCGATGATTCTTTTCAAGTGATATTTCATTATTCGCACTGCGCTCTCCCATAATCCTCCGAAATGTGGTGCATATGCAGGTATGACATGCCACTGGGTACCTAGTGCCAGTAATCCTTGTTTTATCTCGTCATCTATTTTTTGATTTTCTTTTTTCAACAAATTTGCTGTTCCTACGAATGTGGTTCCGTTATCGCTGTATACGTTGTTGCACTGTCCTCTGCGTGCCGTAAATCTCTTGAACGCTGCGATGAATGCATCTGTAGACATGTCGCTTACTACCTCAAGGTGTACTGCCTTTGTTGACAGACACACAAATACTGAGATGTAGCCCTTATAGCTCCTCTGTCCTCTGCCTCTCGTGGTACTTATTTTTATTGGCCCGGCATAATCTATTCCTGTGTTAGTAAAGGGATGACTCGGGTTCACTCTGTCTTTCGGTAGATCTCCCATTAATTGTTGTGCTGCTTGGCTTTTATACCTCCTGCACCTTAAACATTTTGCTAGATGATCTTTCACGGTTCTTCTGCCGTTGATTATCCAGTATTTCCTTTTTATGTACTGTAGTGTTTGTTGTAATCCGCTATGTAGATTTCTTGTGTGACTATCTGTTATAAGTAACTTTGTTAATGCACTATCCTTTGGCAAAATTATCAGATGTTTTTCTCCGTACTTTAGATTCTTGTGTCTCAGTCTTCCGGTGACTCTTAGGATTCCTTGTCTATCCAGGAATGGTACCAATGACGCTAATTTATTTTTCTTGTCTAATTGCTGTTTCTTCGTCAGCTTATTTATTTCTTGTTTGAAGTAGGCGTGCTGTGTGTGCTTTATCACCTTTAATAGCGTTTCCTCTAATTCTTGGACTGTAAGCTGACTTTGTCCATTGTCCTTCTTTTTTCTGCATTTGTCTGCAAATCTCCTACAATATGAAAGTACTCTTCTCATTCTTTCTAAATTTGAGAATCTCTCGCATATGTCCTCCTTTATCGTTGTCGTGTGCACCGTTATTTTAGTTTTGACTTCCTCCTCATTTTTCTCTGGTATTTCTTCTGATTCCTGCGTTAAAGTTTTGTTACTAGTCAGCCAAGTTGGTCCCTTCCACCACAGCTCTGCTTCTAATAATTCTGATGCGGTACTTCCACGTGAGAGGATGTCCGCTGGATTTTCCTTTGTATCTACCTTATGCCAATTTTTCGGTCCTATAACGCGTCTTATTTCCTCTACTCTGTTGGCGACGAACATTTTCCACCTTTTTGATGATCCCCTTATCCAAGCCAGGGTTATCGTTGAGTCCGACCATGCATATACCTCAATGTTTTCCCTGTTCAATGCTTGTAGGGTTTTCTTCATTAAATTTGCTAGTAGTACCGCGGCACACAGCTCGAGCCTCGGTAACGTCGTTTTTCCTTTCAATGGTGCGACTTTCGATTTTGCTATCATTAGATTCGTTTTAATTTCTGGGCCTAATACCCTTGAGTAGATTACCGCTCCATATCCTTTCATAGACGCATCTGCAAATCCATGTAGTTCTACTCTGTTTATCTTGCTTAAGTTGTTCCACCTGGGCAATGTCATTTCTCCAGATTTACTAATTGCGCCTGGTATGTATTCCACCTGCTTTGTTGGTTGCTAGTTAATTCTTTATCCCAACTGGTCTTTTGCTCCCATAATTCCTGTATGAACATTTTCGCCTGAATTACTACAGGTGCCATCTATCCCAGTGGGTTGTATAGTTTTGCTACTTCTGACAGTACGTGTCTTTTCGTTATTTTGTTCTCTGGCGTTGTATGGATTATTATTTCCTCCTCTGTACCTATCAGCTTGGTACCCGTTTCTTCTATTGTTTGAATCTCTTCCATTTCTTTCTTGTGTTTGTTCTCCTTTCGTTCCATTGGAGATTCTTTTGTTGCTTGTGTTTCCTTTTTCATAATGCAACATATGGTGGTGGTCTCCGCCACAGTGTCTGCACCTATATTGTGAATAACATTGTTTTTCTTTTTTATGTGCTAGCACACAATCCTTTTTCTTTTATCATCCTGTTCCGGTCTCTTACGTTGAGTTCCTGAAATTCTATGCAGTTCGGTACTCCGTGATCTCCGTTGCATATCACGCAATGTGTTCTTGGTTTCCTAAGAGTTCCTCCTTGCTTCTCTTGTCTTTTTTCTGACTCCAGCAGTTCCAGTGTCTGAAATCTTCGCTGTAAGAATGTTTGTGTCGATTTGTACGTCGGTATCTCTCTACTGTCTCCAATGTGGTTTTCGTACAGCCTCCTAGTTTCATTGTCCCATTTCGTTATGATAATTCGGGCTATCAATGGGCTTCACGCTTCCGTGTCTGTTCCTAACCCTCCTATGGCTTCCAGACTTTCGTGGAAGGTGTCATGTAGTGATTTCAATGCTCTAGCAGAAGATTCCTTTACTTCCTGCGCTAGTAGCATCCTGTCTATTAATTTAAACAATATCATCCTTGGGTTCTCATACCTATCTTTTAGCATGTTCCAGGCCACTTCGTAGTTGGCCTCGGATATGTTTAAGTGTTGTATCATTCTGTTGGCTTCCCCTCTTACTTGAGTTTTTAGGTACTGCATTTTCTCTGCGTTTGATAACTGGTCGTTTTCATGTATTACTTTAGTAAACAGATCGTGGAAAGTTCTCCACGTTTCATATCTGCCTTCATACACAGGGATTTTTACCTGAGGCAATGTCACACCGTCCCTCCTCTGTGTGCTTTCTGGCCGTTGCATTCCTGGCCTTATTTTCTTTAAAACTTCCCTGACTTTCCTCTTTAGATGATTTATTCTCTCTACTTCTCCATTATCTGTAGCGTCTAGTTCCTCATTTACTGCTGCTTCAATCATTAGTGTATTCACCTTTTCCATGTATTCTCTTAACTCTGACTGCAATTCTTCATCCTCCTGCAAGTCTTGTTCATTTTCTGGCCGTAATAATTCCTCGATTCTTTGTTTTCTTATCTGTATCTTCTTTACTTTCGGTGCTTTTCCTCTTTTCAGCACCCTTCCACATTCTTCCAACAGGGTTTTCCCCTCAATGTATATCTTAAATACCTGATCATAGTATTTTGTTTCAAAATATTTTTCTTTCGTTATACCCCCTTCTAGCAGCTTTTCGTGGTTATTTAAAAATTTTGCCCAATATTCTTCTAATTTTTCCTGTCTATCCCGGATATATTTTTGATTTTTCCGAGATTGGGAATCCTTTTTTGTATTTGAAACGAGTTTCGTTATTTCTGTTCCTATTTCCGCTTGCTTAACGTATATACTTTCCATGATTATTTTTATAAATTTTTACATTCAACGGTAAATATATTAGACAATACGAAATGTACGTTATTTATTAAATAAGTATACCTGTACTATAACACTTTCTTTTCTATCGGAATGTGCAATTTAGCGAAATATGAGTTTGACCTTGCCTGCTGTGCTATTCTTTGTTCTGAGGTAGGTCAAGATGTAAACGACACACTCTCACAATGATATATATCAAAATAAATGAAATTATTTGCTACGTAATTATTTTAATTTTTCGAAATAAAGTATTTAATTGAAATTAAAAGCAAGCTATATGTATGAACGTTTCTTTTTTCAAATTGTCATACAAAATTACTGTTTAGTAAATTATAGTTGTGAATGACGTTTATTTTTTGTTTTATCAATTCTCTGTATTATTTAAATGGTATACATTCTAAAGTACATTATTATACGATTGATAGAGTGGAGATTGTTGTTCTAAATTGTTAAATTGTAATAAAAAAAAAACTTGTTAAATTTTAAGATTGTAAAAGTTGGAAGATTTTGTAATTATTCAAAAACTTACGGTTTTTTGTGTTCTTTAGACGTTGAGGATCCCTCGCTTCTGGTGGGTTCTGCAATCGGTCCTGTCCTTTGGCTGCTCTGCGGCTCTAGTATGGCTCTCGGCTTTGGTACTGCTCTCGGCTCTAGTATGGCTCTCGGCTTTGGTACTGCTCTCGGCTCTAGTGTGGCTCTCGGCTTTGGTACTGCTCTCGGCTCTAGTATGGCTCTCGGCTTTGGTACTGCTCTCGGCTCTAGTGTGGCTCTCGGCTTTGGTACTGCTCTCGGCTCTAGTGTGGCTCTCGGCTTTGGTACTGCTCTCGGCTCTAGTATGGCTCTCGGCTTTGGTACTGCTCTCGGCTCTAGTATGGCTCTCGGCTTTGGTACTGCTCTCGGCTCTAGTGTGGCTCTCGGCTTTGATACTGCTCTCGGCTCTAGTATGGCTCTCGGCTTTGGTACTGCTCTCGGCTCTGGTACTGCTCTCGTTCTCCCGGGTCTAGTGGTCTCTCTCTGCTACTGAGGGTGTTGCTGGCGTGGACTGTATAGGCTCTCTCAAACCTCCTTGAAGTATTCTGTTTCTCGATAGGACCATGAACAAATCTCCTTCGTTGGCTCAGTGAAGATGTTTGTTTAGTTGTAATGGAAACACCAAATAGTAGTAGCAGAGTTTATTGTTGAGACGTACACTATGGGTGTTGACCCGGGATTACTTTGAGTAGAGACTGATGAAGTTGATCGTTAAAGACTATCAAGTTCGTTGAGTGAATATTGATTGAATGCTCTTCTAGGCAAGAGATATTAGTTTTATATAAACTTTAATTGGGTCAATATTTTCGCGGACCTCGCGTGACATGTGTATTTAATTTATGTAAATTGTTTAACTTTGTCAGCACTTTTGACTGATGTCCAAATTATATTATTGATAATTGACCAAATGTGTATGTAACCTAATTAACTACGTGTGTGTATTTAATAACAACTAGATTCATTCGGTCTACTGGGTGATAAAATTATACTGTCCAATTTCGGATATGAATTCTAAAGATTTGATATTGGACAATGCAAAACTGCATGTTTTGACAAATAACAAGGAATTTTATGTTGATCATTAGCGCGGGTACGGATAATAGTCTCAATTTTTTTAAAGAAAAAAAAAATATTACGCCACTCAGGTTTTTCAAATTAAAAATTTTTTCATGACTTAATACATTCTCAAGAAACATGCCTACGCCAGTAAATGATCGTTTTGAGTGGAATTTTTCTCGTCAAGACGAATTTGCTTGAAAATTTGGATTAAGGTTCTCCTTATCCCCTACTTTACTTGCTTACCTAAATTAACTATTTTCAGCAACTTTTGTTGTATTTTCACTCATTCAATATATTTTGAGTTATTTGCGAGTAAAAAT
This sequence comes from Diabrotica undecimpunctata, assembly GCF_040954645.1. Lineage (NCBI taxonomy): Eukaryota > Metazoa > Arthropoda > Insecta > Coleoptera > Chrysomelidae > Diabrotica > Diabrotica undecimpunctata. The sequence continues at coordinate 76,166,225 of NC_092804.1, read as the reverse complement.
GTTCATTTTCTCAAAAATTACAAATTACTTAAAAAGTTGGTATTTTCGAGTATCAAAAAAATAATTCTTGGCAAAAATGTAAACTGTAACAAAACATAAAAAAAATTGTATTTAAACTAAAAACCTTAAAGTTTAGAGACCCAATAAAAGCAAAGTTGTAGATCATAAAGGTTCTTATTTGTCAAATTCCAAATCGAATATTTTAACGTAAAATAACCAAAAATTAAAGCACTTTTTTGTGAAAATTCATCAAAACTTTTATAAAGTGTTTAAAAAAAGGCTTTATTTTTGTTTTTAAAAAAGTTTTTGGCATCAAAACTAAGCGAGTAACGCTCAAAATAAAGTTTTTTGAATAAATCGTGAAAATTATTTCCTAATTAGCATCCCAAGTAGAATAAATCGTTACCGCTTCATAATTTACTTTATTTTTGTATCGTTTATAATATAATCTGTAAGTTTGAGTGGTTTAAATGCTCATTTTTGAAAAAATGTTGTTTTAAATTAAAAAAAACTTTGAAATTTTGCAAAAAATGTCGTTTTTTTAATAACTTAAAAACTATTGATGCTAAAAATATGGATGAGTAACGAAAATATTGGTTTTTCCTTTTCTTTAATTTTTTTTGTGTTTCTGTAAGACAACATTGGTTAAAATATGGCTGTTTAAAATAAGTGGCTCGCTTTAGCATAACCTTTTCAAAAATGGGGGTTTAAAAGTCAATTTAAATAATTTTATTCATCTAAAAAAAAACAAACAAAATGGTTTTTTAAGTACTTCATATCAGTTCTGTGAGTACAAAACCAATTTAATATTTTAGAAGATATTAGAACGTGTATATAATGCTGGAGCATTGTAAGATACACATAATGTGCTATTAAGGCACAGACATACCTTCAGTGATCTTTACAAACGAATAAGGATTGTTTTTGAAGTTAAAATAAAAGAAATTCATATTATGTTGATTAAGAAAATAAGTTTATTTATAGTTTCAATAAAAAAAATACTGCAACTATTCGGAATTCGTCGAAAGTAGTAGTTTTTATTAGAATAAAAATTATGTGGTAAAAGATTAAAACAGTATAGAAGTCTAAATTTAATGTCATTGTATAATTAAAATATTTCTATTCTATGATTTATTTGTAATGGGGTAGTTTAAAAAAAAACAGCAACAAAAAATGTTCAAAATGACCTCTCTAAAACATGATAAGAGGTGACAAGAGATGTAGCCTCATTGGTTCGTATTTCTAACAAATATCCCTGGTAATTTCTTATCTACTGATATAAAAGTGGTTTCAGTCAAATTGGCTAAATCTTTCGAGAAGGGTAGCTGATCAAAAGTTCTCATTGCCACAAGACTTACAAATTAATTGTTTTGAGTTATAGAGCTTCTAAATATCGGTTTTTTTAAAACCGATATTTTAAAGCTGCATGGGTCGTGCGTCACTGAGAACTTGCTGCAAAGTTTTAAAAAAATTAATTTAAACACTTTTACATAAGTAAATAAGAACACACCAGGAATATTTTTACGAGAATCACAACCATGGAGGCTAACAGTTGCAACTAGTGTTACGTTTCAGAATGGTAATTTTTGAATTTTTTCTGTAGATGTTTGCCTTTTGAAATTGTCGAAAAAGGTCGTATTTTATTGCAATTTAAATTAAATAAAACTTTTATTTTTACTTTCTTTTATATAAGTAAATTTTATTATTTAAAAATAAATAATATTTATTACAATTTTAATTACAATTTAATTATGTCATAACAATGCAACAATTACAAGCGAATATCATCAGTAACGACAGCGCTTGGGATATATAAAACTCTTCGAAGAAGAATTTGGTTTTTAAAAATAAAAATAATTTTTTTTTTTTTTTTTTTTTTTTTTTTAAATATGGCTTCGGCAGTTTGCCATACAGCCAGTTACATGATCTTTTAATCTCATTAGGCGCAGTAAAAAGTTTCTGAGTAATTTGCAATCGAATAGACTAAAATATAATAAAGTTGGGAAATCAGTACAACATTTAACAAAAAGAAGAGAAAAGATATATATACATACACATATATATCCATAAACACATACAATTAACATGGGTCACTCGCTTCACGTCCAGGGGCCCATCAGGACATTATAATATATAACATACACAGGAGAACTAGGCCACGGTAAATAGGATTAAACATATAAAGGAGAGAAAACAAAGGTAAAAAGTAAAAACAATTTTTTTTTTAACTAAAGAAAAATATTACATTTGGTCAAAAAATCGATTATGCAATCGTAAATTAATCTATTTTGAGTCGCTAGGGCAGATAAAACGTTAAACAGAGATTTACCGGTAATATGAACTATATTATTGTATAATAAGGTGGATTCCAAATTATATTTGGCACAACCAAAAATTACATGATCTAGGTCACCTTCTACTCCACATTCCACACAGTTTTTACTCTCGATCACATGAATCCTTGCAAGATGAGCAGAAAAACAAGCATGTCCAAATTTAAGCCTAGATATGGTTGTTATATAACGCCTAGGGACGTTATAAGTTCTGTGCCAATGTTCAACAGGGACAGTTGTGTGTAAAAAAGTGTATCTATTTGGGTTGGTAAAACAAAACTCAGACCATAGATCACTCCATTTATGTTTTAAAACTGCCTTGCGAGAAGCAACCAAATCAGAAATACTGGGTAGATATTCTGTGGTATCCACTGAATAAATACTTAATTTGGCTAGTTGGTCCACATGTTCATTATGTTTAATTCCACTGTGTGCTTTGGCCCATATAAATATCACATTTTTTTTATTTCCCTTAAAGTGTTTAACTAATTTTTTAATTAATATTATGTAGGGATTGGAGTATGTGGTTGGAAAAAAAGGTTGGTTAATGGCTGTGAGAACTGACATGGAATCTGAAACAATAATAACGGAGGATTTCCTGTTAGAAACAAAAAGTAGGGCTTGATATATGGCAATTGCTTCCGCACTAAATATGGAAATATTTGCTTTTAATTTGAACATTTTTTCTACCTTCTCCATGGGGATGTAAAAGGCACATCCTGTACCGTCTTCTGATTTGGAGGCATCCGTGTAGATAGTACTGCAGTAATCCCAATTGGATAAGATGCTTGTTATAATGTTGTTATTTGCTCTTCCAGTGTTAACATAATTTGGTTTAATAAATTTAACGCTATAAAAAAGAACTTCAAAATCATTTATATCTGTGTGTGATTTTAAATTAATAGCTTCATCATCACAAACTGTGTTTTCTCTAAGAGCTTCACATAGGGTTGGAGAATTTTTCTTTATCCAATATTTATTCGTTAAATCATAATTGTTTAAATTTGTTAATTCGGTATAAAGGAAAGTGTTCTGGTGTTTAATTTTCAGTAAAAATTTTTCGGCCAAGAAATGTCTTCTAAGAGAAATTGGAAGCTCAAGTGCTTCAACATAAAGGGGCTCAATAGGAGTTGTCTTCATGGCACCAATACAGATACGCAAACACTGGTTTATAAATATGTTTAATTTGTTTAGTAAGTTCTTGCTGGCAGATCCATATAACCAACATCCATAATCTATGATAGAGCGAATGTACGTTCTATAAAAAAGTAAGGAAGTTTGAACATCTGTTCCCCACCAAGTTTTAGTTGTCATTTTCAGAAAGTTTAGGCCTTTTTCACATCTATTTAACATATATTCTATGTGAAATTTCCATGTGAGCTTTTGATCCAGTATAATGCCCAAATATTTAATTACCTTTTTAAAAGGAATTTCTCGCTGTTTTACTATAAATGTTTCGATATTGGGAATATTATGTCTACTGAAAATGGTCATTGCTGATTTTGTGGCCGACAGCTGAAGGTGATTTTCTTCCAACCATATTTCTACAACGTTGTAGGTATCCATTAAAAATCCAAAAGCTTCATCTCTCTTCTTTGTTTCACAGTAAATGCTGAAGTCATCTGCATATTGGATGATCTTAAAAGGTTATTTTTCCAATTTTAATTTATGTAGGTCAGCTGTGTATAAATTGAAAAGAAAAGGACTTAAGACAGCTCCTTGTGGAATTCCTGTAAAAACATATCTTGGGCCTAATAAATGGTTGTTAAACTCCCTGACATAAACATGTCTTTCTGAATATAATCCGATAATAGCATACACTATTGCCTTAGGAATGTTAAAATCAATAATCATTTTTTTACTCAAAATATTTAAGCTTAAGGTGTCATATGCTTTCTCAATATCAATAAAAATTGTTGGAAGAAAGTTATTTCTGGAGAAATTATTTTGAATATTTGTTACTAAGGTTTTAAGTGCATCTAGTGTACCCACTCCTCTTTTGTATGCAAATTGACAGGGCGTAAGCAGGTCTTTTTTATGTAGCCACCATTCCAGTCTATATTTTATCATACGTTCGAAAGTTTTTTGGACACATGATAGCAAAGAAATTGGTCTATAAGAATGGGCCAAGTTAGGGTCTTTACCTTGTTTAGGAATCGGTGTGATTATAATTTTTCTAAAATCTTCAATGCACTCACCTGCAAGAATCTCATCAAAAATTTGTAAATGAAACCTTTTTGCTATAATTGGTAGGTTCTCTAACATCGGATACTTTATTTGATCAAAACCCGGGGCAGTACTTTTTTTATTTCTTAAAGCGTAATTTAGTTCATTAATGTGAAAATTATTTGCCAAAAAATGTTTTTTATCTAAGATCGTATGTTCGATATTTACAGTGGAAGGAACAGTCTGTGGAGCTACATGATTAAAAAACTCATCTATTAAATCATCATTATGTGGCTTACCAATGTTTATTGTTTTACGATTCATTTTTTTTTGCTTGTTTCCATATCATGCTAGCTGGAGTATTTTTGTTGAGATTGGAACACCATTCAATCCAACTTTTTTTAGCTTTTTCTTTTAATGTTCGTTTAGTAAGTGCCATGCATTTTTGGTATGCAAGAAAATTATCTTTTGTGGGGTTTTCTTTGTATACTTGCAGTACATGTTTCCTTTCAGAAATTATGTTGTCACATTCTGCATCCCACCAAGGTGAAGGTGTTCGATTTTTGCACTTAAACGGCCTGTATTCTTTTAAAGTTCTTTGTGCCGCATTATTTATACAATTGATTACGAATGCATATTTTTCTTTGGTGGTTGCATATTCTGCATCAGTAAAGTTATAAAAGTAGTCTTCCACAAACTCTTTATATTGTTTCCAATTAGCTCCTTTTAGGTTCCATCTATATCGCGGAATTGTGATGTCCTGCGGAATTTGCTGCATTGCAAGGGTTATTTTTATCATAAAATGATTCGATCCAAGTGTGTCAGAGTAAACTGCCCAATCTATATCACTAGCTATGTCCGAGGAGCAAAAGGTAACATCTATCATAGAATCATTGCATCCTGGCCGGGTAATACACGTGGTTCCCAGTATTCATAACTACAAAATCACAATTATTGCTTGCTTCAATGAGTTGTTTACCAACAGAATCGTTTTTATGGGATCCCCAAGTAGCATGATGCGCGTTAAAATCCCCACCAATAATACATGGAGTTGAAAACTGCGAAAAAATATTTACCCAATCAGTTGTGTTGGTTTTAATATCCGGTGACCTATAAACGGAAATTATACTTAAAACTTTATTGTTGAATTTAATAATAATACCACAAACAAGAAGATCGACATTAAAATTGGAAACTATGCTTAATTCTAGGTGTGAAATCGACTTTTTGACCAAAATGCAAATTCCTGAAAAACAATCTTGTCTATCTTTACGAATTACATTATAACCTACGAAACTATATACTTTTTTGGGTTTAAACCATGTTTCACTTATTATTGCTACATCAATATTATTATTTACAAGATAATGCATTAGACTATTTTTATTCGAAACAGCAGAACGTGCATTCCACTGACAAATATTTAATGTTTTTGGTAATGGAGTGAAGGTTACTTTTTACATGTGTCCTCCAACACTTTATTTATTCCTGTTTGAATTAAATCATTATTCAAATTTTTGATATCTTCAATAGTATGAATACTTTTTAAAAATTCAACTATAAAATCTGCAATTGACTTTACAATGTTTTTATTATTTAAATTTTGATAATTTGGTGGATTATTATTTCGAGGCAGTGGTTGATTAGGGCCAAACTGAAACGGAAACATCGGTTGTGGAGGAGGAGTGTCATTAGAAATTCGACGTTTTTTATTGCTATTGCCGGTAAGACTACGAGTGGAATGGGTGGACAAAACATAATTACTATTATTCTTAAAATTTGAGTGTAAAAGGGAGTTAGAATTTCCAGACTTAGATTCAACTGCTGGTAAGGGCGGAAAATTGGAGTTGGATAAAATAGAAAAACTATTGTTTACAGATATACCAGAATAAGACATTTCACAATATTCTTTTGCCTCAATAAAGGAAATATTTTGTTCAACCATAACATTCTTAATTTTACGTTGTTTTTCATAATGAGGACATTTTCTTGAAATAGAAACGTGGTCATTTGTTTTACAATATAAACAGCGAATTTCTGAATCGTGACAAACATGATTTACAGCTTTTACATTACTACACTTAATACATAACTCTTCAATATTTTTACATTGCCTAGAAATGTGACCATAGCGTAGACATCTGAAGCACTGTGTAACTCTGCTAAAAAACCGCTCTACCGAAAAATATACACTATTTATTGAAATATAATTAGGTAAGGTGTTCCCTTCAAAAGTTACAATAATGGTTTTTTTGTGGACATACTGTATATCACCATCCTTTTCTATTTTACGATGTGTACGTTTAACATCAACTACTGTTGAAGGAGATATTATGTTATCTAAAATATATTTCGTATCGAATTGAGTATCGATATCTTTTATCAAACCCTTAATTTCTAATAAATGATTTGGTATAAATGCTACAAGATCATTTTCTGATAAAAGAGGATTGTTTACTAAAGCATTGGCATCAGAACATGTTTTTAAACTAACTTTTATTCTATTTTTTCCAACAGATCTAATTTGATTAATATTCTTAACATTTAGTTTTTTGTGTAAGACATCTCCCACAAATAAGGGATGAAGACGGCCGGCATTTTCAATATTTTTTCGTTCGATAAAAACACAAATATTATTCAAATTATACTTATCTCCATTCCTTAGATTAAAAACTTTAGGTGTTTTGTTTTGTTTATAAATATCCTTTTCGTTATCACTAATGACCTGACAACTAACGGCGTCTTTCTTTTTACAGCTTCCCCCATTTAGGGGGAGCTATTTACACTCCGTACACTATATTACAAAAAAAATTTAAACTAGTTTACAAAGTAGAAATTATATAATTAATAACCGATACCGGTAATTATCAAAGGTTTTGTTGATAGAAATACGTCTGGTAGCTAGCAAGTCTATCACTGTACTGAAATAAAAAAAAAATAATAATAATAAAAAAAAAAGTAAAATAAACACGTCTAAAAGTTTCCACTTTGCAAGTGGCGTATTGTTTTGTATTGTTTTTACGATAATATGTATAAAAACACACCTAGTAGTATTATTACTGATCTATGCAAAATCTAAATTGGACAGATGACTATTACTAAGATATTACTCGGCACCGGAACAATATATTATAATCTTAATATTCGATTGGTTAGGGACTAACGTATTTTAAATTACAACCAACCACTTATAAAAGGTAAATAAATAAATATCTGTACGCAAATGTGCTTTCTGAATATAAGACTATATGTGAATGATGAATTCTTCCGATTTTATTAAACAAATAAACACAGACATATTATTTGTTGTTGCTTTCTAGTAACCGTATTAGCAAGAAAGAGAGCAATTAAAGAAGGGTCGGAGAAAATTAATATAATTTCACAGTAAACAGTCGGAAGAGTCCATTTACGCGAGGAGCGAAGTCCGTTATACAACATGTAAACTTTTTCAATTTTATTAATATCTATTAAAAATCATTAAAAGAATAATAAATAAATATTAAAACTATTTTATTCAATTTCAAGAATATTTAATTAAAAAAAAACAGAAAGCATAATATGAAATTTCGCGCTAGTCTACACTACCGCCTACTGTACCACTTCTATAAGAAGAAGTCTAAAAAGCAACATTAGAGGTAATGGATTTTGATAAGAGCTATTAGCCATGCCGATGCAGTATAACAAGTTTACCTGTTATTTACAAGGTCATAGCTCTTGTTAAAATCCATTACCTATATTTAATATTCTATATTATAGTTAACACTTGCAAGTGTGCATCGCTTAGTCTAAGAAAGAAAATTGTTAAGTTAAGGCCATGCGATGCACAGGTGCCCCGCAATTTTGCAAGAAACCTGCATGTTTTAGCGGCACCTTTAAGTCTAATCAGTGCATTTTTCAGTTTGGATCGACTTGATACCATAGTAACAATGTAGAAGTACTAAAATAAGGCAAAATAGGTAATTATAGAAATAATAAAAGGAAACTACAAGTACGAATGGCTGATATGTTGTCAGATAAAGATGTTTTTGAGTATTTATTTATATTCCAAATAATCTAATTAATTACTCATTTTCTGTTAAAAAAAAAAGAAGAAAAAAGGTATTCATGCTTCTAATAACTCTAATAACATAGATCAACGCAGTACATCATTTGAAGTACAAATCAAAAGTTAAACAAGAAAATAGTGCTCATGACATGAAAACTAATCTTGTTAGCAGTCATACAAATCCAACCTATAAATCAATTAGGTGTAATTAGAAAATTTAAGTGATACAGTATTACAGGTGGTGAAATACCTAGTCCTTCTAGAGTGTTGAACTGCAATGAGGTATCCAAAAAAAATTTAAAACATTTGAATGTTTTTGAGCAAAGTTTGAATATAAATGATAACATCTCAGATATGCATGATAACCAGCTTATTGATTTTTTTTTGCTTTTTGTTGATGACGATATCATGAGTCTTATGGTAAAAGAAACCAACAAGAACCCTTTACAAAAAGTAGAAACAACCAATTTACTTCATGCTCGGACTCGAAATTGGAGACATACTGCTGCTGACGAATTGGAAATATTTTTGGGTTGTTTTGTTGTTAATATTTAGGTGGGATTAGTTTAGATGTCTAATGTTACATTCTATTGGTCTAAGAGTATCTTATATTTAAAGAATATGTCATCATTAATATCTAGAATTCAAATTGAGGATCCTCTGGATCACTGGAATTTCTCTGATAATGAAGATACAGATACTTCACACAGATTTTACCAAATCACACCTCCTTAATCATATCAATCAACAATTTCAAAGTAAGGTAACCCCTTCACGTAATGTTTAAATCAAAGAAACCCTAATACAGTTTCGAGGAGTTTCAAGTGTTTTTATCGCTGCTGTTTCTAACATTCTTTTTGACTTCTTTGTGTCACGTCGTGTTTCTGCCGCGTATGTCATTATTGGTCTGATGACTGTTTTATAAATTCTGCCTTTTATTTTTTTTCTGATAATTTTGTTTTCTCCAGTACATTATATAACATAAAATAACCATAACAATATATAGAGGAGTTATTTGGTAGTAATTTAATAAAATTCATACACACATTTTTATATACAATATTTTATATTCAATAAAGTTAAATCTCATTTGACTGTGTTGTTCATTAAGGATATTTTTAAAAGCTCTAAAGCATATATAATTCCTGGAAAACCAACTAAAATAAAAAAAACTAACTATTTTAGAATAAAGAATTTGAGTGATTTGAGTTCTATGATGTTTTATCTGTGAAAAATCTGTTATGCAAACTACAAGTTTAATATATTTATGTAAAAATTGTCAAATTGGTATGATATCCAAGTAACATATTGCTTACCTTCATTTGTAATTTACCTTGTGTAAACGTAATTTTTTCCCTATCTAAAATGACACCCCTTTGCTATCTTAGTTTCATTTTTTTATATTTAATTTTATCTTGTTTTTCCAATTTTACTATATTTTGATTTATGTGACTTAAAAAATACAAGAAAAGCACTATAATTGACAATGGACCTTTTAGAAACCAATAAAATTGTTCTGACTGGCAAAAGAAAAGCCAGAAAGGCTAAAATTGCACAGTTGGGGCACAAGCAGAAGGCAAAAACAATGGAAACATGTAAGAAAACTGTAATTTCTGTTACTGTCAAATTTAATAAATGCTTGATTTATTATATAAATCCACGTGACAAAACGGTAAATTATATTTAATGTAATTTTGTGCTGTTAAATTAAAGTTCTACGTTTTTTCTACGTACTATCATTTTACGCGTAACAACACTGTAAATGATACATAATATCATTTTTACAGTAGTAGAGTAGTTTTTAGGAATATAATCTTCTGTACATTTTCCGAATTTTACAAAATTCCCCATTTAGTTAATTCCCAGTAAATTCCTCTATTAGAGTTTATCTTGGTTAGTACGGAGTCCAGTACAATGTTATGTAGTGGGGATAAAACACAGACCTGTTTTACTCCGGTTAGCATTACTGTTGAATCAGATATTATGCCGTTGTTTAGTACTGTGCTTTGTGTATCACTGTAGATTTCTTTAACGAGATTGCTTGTTTTGTCTGGTAGTCCATATCCTGTAGTGCTTTCCATATGGCAATCTGTGTGAGAATATCGAAGGATCTCTTAAAGTTCACGAAGCATATGAAGAGTGGAAAGTTGAATTCCTGTGACTGTTCTATAATCTATTTGTCATGACTATCCGATAATTAAATATTAAATAATCTCAAAAAATTTAAATTTAATTAATCTTCTGAGCTACCTGCTGCCCAGGGTGAACCTCGCTTCCTGCAGATTTATGTTATTTTCAGTCAAAATCAGTTTTGAGTTATTGATTGGAGGTTTTTGAGATCGCTGAATACGAATATTATGACAGCAATGATGCTCAAACTACCTGGTACCCAAGGTTAACCTCGCCTTCTAATGTTTTATGTTATTTTCATTAGAAATCAGTTAAGAGTCATTATTCGGGGGTTTTCGAGGTATAGCACAATGTGGACCTCGTCTCCTAGAGTTTTATGTTATTTTTTTTCGAAATTATTCAAAGTTTTTGGGATTACTTAACACGTATATTACGACGGCGATAATCTTTAAGGTATCTGGTGACTAGCGTGGACTTCGTCTCCTGAAGTTCTTTATTCATTTGTTATTTAAGATTTTTATGGTAGTGTGGTATAAATTAATAGTTAAAATATAATTTTTTGAGCATAAATACAAAAAAAAATCTTTAATAAGTAAACAAAGGTGATAAACAAATAATCGTATCATTCAAATACATTTCTTACTCATCTTCGGTAAAAGATCTTTTATTTTCTTTATCGTGAATTCGTGCAATTTTCACCAAGCATAATTTTTTTGTGTCAAATTGCAGATCAAGCCATTCCTTGTCCATCCACATTTTTACATAAAAATCAGTGATTTTTCTAATAACCTGAAATAGAGCGAAGAGAAAAAAACGCACTTGTAACTATGTATGTAACTTGGAGGATCTGTGTTCTAGTACATGTGAGAAAATAAGCACTGTATAAAGCTTAGCCAATGAACCTTGCTAATATACAATTAGAGTACGAACAGGTATTATGTTCGTAGCTAAACTTATTTTAGACTTTACTGCTTTTCCAGGGCTGGTTCACTAATTATGATAAATAACTACAACGTTGGTATACTACAAAATTCTATTACACACAGTACAGTAGCAATAAACAAAATTCCTTATCTACGGAGGCTGGTAATACAATTTTTAGAGCGTCATTGCGTAAACGAAGATAAAACCCCATACGGTACGCACTCAACCGCTGTTAGTTGGTGACTGACTAAAAATGTGTTCTCCTCGAGGCGTAGCGGGGGAAGTATCTGCGTTTTTAACAGGTCAAAAAGAGATATAGACATAGCAGATAACATACGGGCAGTTGAACAACAATGTACATTTCATTAAAATATTTTTAACTGTTGTAAGTTACAACAAGCACAAGATCACATTTGAAAGTAAAAGTCGAAAGCTGCTACAAAGAAGAGTATAATATGTATCACCTGGCATCAGTACTATCAACTACTTAAAAGCGTCAAATAAAAAAAAAGGTTTTGGTTAATTTTCTGAAGTTTTATATAAAGTTGCATGTGTGGTAATCTGAGGTTATTTATCAATAAAATACTTTTATTTAGAGACGTTAAAAACTCCAGAGTATTTACTGTCTACTGATTTAGAAAGAAATTAACACTAAACTCTAGGATACAATGTAACCCTGGGTACAAGATTCCTTGGAAATCATTGCCGTCACAATATGCGTGTTCAACAACCCCAAAAGCCTGCGAGCACTGAGTTTTAACTGATTTCGAATTAAAATAACATAAAACTCCAGAAGACGAGGTCCACCCTTCACTAGGCAGCTCGAAAATCATCGCCGACATACTATTCGTATTTATCGACCTCAAAAACCACCGAGTTATGACTGTGTAACCATTAAACGACCCATCAGAAACGGTAGGTGCCAATGGTTACAAATAATATAACTTCCTCCAAATGTTGGAAGAAAATGTAGAACAATAAAACTCTTAATTTTCTTTGGGATCCAATTATTTGGCCCTGTCTAGCTTAGTGTCTCAGGTGTTAGGGCGTCTTATTTTAAAAATAAAAAAAAGAGTTTGGCTGGGACAAATAAACCAAAGTATTAACTAAACATATTTATTGTTGTTACGTTATAAACGTCACATCTCTATTAATTTATATTTAAATGATTATTTCATTTTAATTTCTTTATTCATTTATTAATTTCTTTATCTTCAGTTTAATTTTTACTATTATTTATTTAAAAAGTAGTTGGGGCCTTTTTTTCTCTTCTTCCTCTGTCGTTATTTTCTCTCTATTTCTGTCCCGTAGAATAAATATTCGCCCTCTTTTTTTTGTCCGGCACACTATTCTGTTCCGTGTTGACAGACAAGCTAGTTTCATAAAATCTATAGCAACATCCTATGACATTTGTGCTAACTTCATTTAGTCTTCCACTTTCTGTCAAAAAAACTTTTCTAAGTTGGTTCGATTATTTTGTGCCTCTTTTTAAAATATATAAAAGAAGGCAAAAATTATTATAATACTCATTTTTATGGTCTACAAATTCTCTTGGGGTAAGTACTTTCATTGTGATATTCATTCTATAATTCTGACCGCATTTCCAATATTTGTAACCTTACTTTCTTTCGAAAGCACATTTTTTTTCTGATATATGCATTAGAACTCTTTAACAGAATTTAACTAAGTAGTAACAATCATATTTCATTTTGTCTTTGCCATACGCTATTTGTTTAAGTGTAATTTTGTAAGATGACAAGAAAGTTAAACCTTTCTTTTTAATGTGTTTCTAATGCAAGCTGTTCCTTATATTTTAGTTTAATGGCATATCGACAAACGGCATATTGACGGCATATTGACAACTTTATTACCTTTCTTGGATTTAACAACCTAATCAGGACATACAGCCACATGTGACTGCAGCTCTCCAGAAGCCACCACTTTTAATTGGAGGACCTAACAGCTAGAACACACAAGCAGCCCATTGAAGCAATAAGTAGCATTTATTAACTGTTAAGCTTTGGCAGGATTAATTATTGTTTTTTTATTCTTTTTAATAAATATGTTTGGTTAAAATTTGTCTTATTTGCTATCAACTAAGAACTCAGGTTCAATCCCTAGTTTAAGACAAGACAAACTCACTCTTGAGATACTGAGCTAGGCAAGGTAAAGGCGATAACCTCCCATGGTTAATTGAGGTATTATTTTTACAATAGTACTTCAATTCTCTTTGGTAGTCTTATCGTTACATTGTACATAATTAAAATGCAAAATTAAAATTTTAAGGTTAATAACGCAAATCTTGTCAAATGTTGTCTTCAAGTAAATGGACAAAATTCTGATAGTTGTTGGTGACTACAAATGCTGGTTGGATGGGTTGTAGAATGCAGGTAGTGCGATTGCTAGCTCCATATACTAATTAATTTGGTAATGTTTGTATTTTGAGAACGATTTCAGAAGTTTAAATTAAAACGTCAATAAACTTACTTTAACCTTTAATTGTAGCCTATTCCCATTTAAATAGTAATTACTTTAAAATACCACAAGAAAATAGCTTCAGAACAATACTCCAGATATTGGTTTGAATTCTGCTTCAGGAATATGTTGAGTTTTCATAGCAGCGGCCATCTACTTCAGTATATTAGTCCCTATGGTCGACCATGTGGTTTTAGGAGAGGTCTCTCCCGAGCAAAGGGGACAGGAAAAATATTATTCAGGACAAAAAAAAAGAAATTAAAAAAAAATAATTATTAAAAAAAACATGTGACGTTTATAACTTTAAAACTTTCGACCAATTTCGAATGACAATAACATAAAAATCCAAGAGGCCAGGTTCACTCTAGATATCAGGTAGCTCGAGGAATATCGTCATTATTATTATCGTGTTTAGTGACCCCGAAAATACCTGAGTAATGCCTGTAGACTGATTTAGCATGAAATTAACATACTCCAGGAAAAGCGAATGAATATTCGGTATGCTCTCTAATAGAGCAATAAGCATAAATGTAGAAGACGTTTTTGTTAGAGGCATGGTTACGAAAGGGTGTAAACAGGCAGGGCTGCTATCATCACTCCTCTAGAATATAGTTCTAGGCACCCTGGTTGACCAACTTAGCAGCAACCGGTTCTACCTAATAGCCTATGCAGACTATATTGCTATCCTGCAAAGCAGTAAGTTTGAGAACAAACTATGTGAGATATTACAAGTTGCTCTCTGACTAATAGAAACATGGTACAAGGAACACTCACTACCTATAAATCCTAAGATAGAGATGGTCCTCTTTCCAAGAAAAAGAAGAATCACGGGCTTACTACCCTTAAGGATTGTAAACTACAATATAAACTTTTCTGACGAGGCGAAGTGCCTTGTTATTACCCTTGAGAGGAAGTATACATGGAACTCACATTTAGATGGTACAGGTGCCATAAAAACAACATTAACTGCTACAATGGAGTTGGTCACATATATGTAAAGCAGGTGGCGCTGGTGACAATGATGCGGCTGCACTAAGCTGATGCAAACCTTGATGTAGGAATGGGACAATTAAGAACTTGTTTTTGGTGGGGAGATCTGGATGCGCTACATCTGCTACAGGCAAGCTGCGACTCAATTAAACCAAAGTTTGTCTTTGACAAACCCTACAAAATCGAAACAAGACACTATAGGGAGACAAACGTAGCAAAGGCGTATTGCATATAAACCGATGGCTCAGGTAATCGCATTGCTGACCAATTGGCTACAAAGTCGGCAGGCCTAAGACTGTTACGACCTAGACTTGCCAGGGTAACACTAAGTGACTTTGAAAAGTCAGCATTAAAGAAGTACTTCGTAATAACCAGAATAACTACGCTTGACAGTTGGTTTTTTAATTGGTCATTGTCAACTAAGGAAACACCTCCACATACTGGTGCTAATAGACACACCTCTATGTAAAAAGTATGAACGAGAAGACCAAACTGTAGAGCTTGTCCTATGTAAATTCCCGAAGTTATCGTTAATACGAGAGTACACGTTCAGCGAGTCCTGGCCACACCTACCCACATAAGGGAGATGTCCCCTGGTGACTTATCCACCTTTCTAGAAATGGCAGGATAGACAATGAGCTAAAGACGACAGCCCTCTGGGACGATGCACAATGGGGTCAATTGTGGCCTAAGTGCTGTGGAACTTAACTCGCCCTTCCTATTCTACAGATACAGATACAGAACATTTTCCAGGAGACGAAGTTTATGCTTATGTCTAGGTAGCTTTAGGACTATCGTCGTTATCATATTCGTATTTAGCGACCTCGAAAACCACCGAGTAAAAAATGAAACTCATTACTGTCGATATAAGTTATAACTTTTTCATTTTCTATGTAATTTGGAAATGCATTCTACTTATGCAGAACATGCAATTTTCAGTTTACCACTACGAATTTTAGTAACAAACGTTCTTGACACTCTTCCGAATCGAATGCAAAAAGTTACACAGCGATTCATCCTGCTGCGAAAAATTTCATCTGCGTAGGTTTAGTGCTTTTTAGTCCTTCATTTCCTCCCCTATTAGTAGTTTTAACGCCTTTGAATTATACCTTACCAGATATTCTTATTCTCATTATAAATATGCTTTAATTAATCTTTATTATCATTTTATATAATTTAATTTTATATATTTTTTACGAGATAAAGTTATAATTTTCTTGTAAAAGAATATTCCTTCTATTTTTTCGTTTTTACAGTGAGATCTATAATAAATTCTAGAAAAACAAAATATCTTTTTTTCTAATTTTGTTATTAAAACTTTAGAGTGTTGTTCTGAAACCTCTTCTTGCGTTTTTTCCTTTTTTGAAAATATTTTACCCATAGAGTACTCATTTGTTTAATATTCGTCGTACTTTAGTACAAGTATGTAATCATATCTTTGTCATTTTTCTACAATCAGAATGTTTACTTTTGTTGTTTATATAAATAACTTATTTTTAAACCGTTCTACTTGCACTTCCTTTTTACTTCCTCAAATATGTCTTGTAGTTAAATTTTGCATAATCCTTTGAAAAGAGAATCAAAGAAGTTCTCTTAAAATATCTATAATACGACATTCAGAAAATTTTACCTTCTTTTTACAATTGTACCTTGTTGGATAAAGAACTCATTCATTTTAAATACAATTAAAACTCTTTAAAATAGAAAACAATTATATTTAATATTTCTACGTATAGCTGAACCATGAATATAAATGAAAAATTCGATATTTCTAAACAAAAAAATATGACATATCAAAAAGGCCAAAGAACATTGGGGAATAACAGCTGTGACCGATTTTAATTTAAAAACTGTTATTCAACTCCCGGCCTGAAGTTGTGGTCGTTGTATTTGACTCGTCAATGTATCTCAATAAACTTTCGAAGTGTCAACGGAACACATTTTCGTCTATATCGAAAATAGAACCGGGAATGATCATGCTTTATGTACTGGAATTCGATTTCAAATCGCTTTCGGACTTCATACCTGAACGTTTAAGGAGAAAAAAATAAATTGTTTGGAATTTACAGAACGCTGGTACTCTTTGTAATATAATCGTAATATTTAAAATACACCGATATAACATATATAATACTAATATATTAAGAGATAAATCATACGAACCTGAAAAAAATAAAAAATTTCAGTTTGGAAATGAATCGAATGAATGAATTGAATAAAATTAATTTAATTTTATTTTCTGTTAAGGAGAAAAAGCAATATTTTTTACAGTCAAAAAAAATAAATATAAAAATATTGATGCTTAGGTAAAAGAAATATTCAAGATTTTAAGATACATTGATGCATAAACGAACAGTTTGACAAAACACCAGTTGAAGTGATAGAGATAATTAATATTAAACGAGTAAGTTTCTCCAGAACTTAGAAAAAAAGTTAAAGGGGCGCCTTAGGTAACTTGATGCGCGATAGGTGAATATATTCGCTTTTGGTGCCGAATGATGTGGGTTGAATTTCTACAACAATATCAAGAATTCTTGCCAATACCACCGCGTCTAAGGCTTCTACAAACCACGTAGTGTCTGTCCAGTAGAGCTTTTCTACAAGAAATTTTGCGGAGTCGACATGAAACTTCAGGTTGCGTATATCCTTTTACATACGAAGAAGTAGTATCAGCGTACAAAAACAAAGGAGAAGTTTAAGAGGTTAAAATTAGAGAGCAACAAAGCTGCTTAGTCATACGATGAAAATATGGATGAGGGTAATTAGTAGATGGATATGTGAGCAAACCGAAATAAAAAGTGATTTCTAATTTAGTTTTTAATAGTCCAGATAAATTCAAAATTTTTAGTTCCATTGTGGCATTATTTTGTGTTGGTTGATTTGTGGCACTAGTAACGATACTTCTGTATCTCGTTTTATGGAAGTGATCGATAATATACTGTTTATTTTTGTTTTTATATTAGTAATGGATTATTTTTTAACAAAGTTCTAATACTTACTTTTTTCAGTTTAGATCCAACTACAATTTTTTGCATCGAGGGTCCACTGTAATGGACAACACTTACATACATACAGATGTCCCTCATTCTGTACTTCTCACATATACAGAATACGTCGTTATCTGTCTTTATAACCCATTCCATGTCCATTGCAAGAGGTGGCTCTAGATGTGGAGGGAAAAATTTAAGGAGTTCGACGTTAAAGCTTCTCATAAATCTTTTTTTTTATTTAAGCCTTATTTTTCAATTAATCCTTTAAAGTTTCTGGTGGTTCCTCGAACTCGCATCGTTTGTGTATTTTATTGCAAGTTTGCCTGTACTTTTGCACATATTAAGAGACGTATTTAAGGTATTCTAGTGATAAGAAACCAGCTGCTTGGTACAGTAGGAAAGAGGAGGAGATTTCGTTTAGCCGGTAGTTATTCTACATGTTTGTAATAGGTTAACAACATGTTTAAAGCCCCTTCCTTTTTCGACCATATATGTGCGACCATTTTCGGTCGCACAAATAGGTTCGGGGCAAGATCGCTTTCTTGGAAAAAGAGTTTGTCATCTGCTTTTCTCTTTATTTGGCACAACGCAGAAGTCTCTATTATATAACAATGGCATAATAGATTAACAGTTCTAATATTAAATAAATTTGCTTCTTTATTAGGGTCAGATGGATACACATTATCTCTCTCCTAACATACTACAGCCCAAGTTGGGACCTGGCCTCCACCAGCATTTGCCTCCAAGCATCTCTTTCTTTGACTGCTCTCCTTCAGTTATTTACCCTCAATATTTCTTTGGAATCGGTTCTCATTTCGTCTATCCACCTCTTCCTTAGTCTTCCTACTAGCCGACATCCTACCATAGTTCTACCAAGCATTCTACTAAGTGTTCTGTTATTATTTATTCTTATAACGTGATCTGCCCAGCGTAATCTTTTGAATTTTGAATAATTTGCTATATAGTGTTTATATTTAAGCCTATTTCAAAGGCCTCACATTTGTTGCCAAAACTTAAAACCAAAATTTTATTCTATAGGTTTTAAAGGTTAGGCTCTAGTAATTGAAACTTGATAGTGGCCAGTAAATAAAAGGGATAGATTGTATTGATCTCGTGAGAGTAATAAAAATTGCATAAATCGCGTCACGTTTATTTATTTAATACCTCGTATTTTAACCCGCGTATAAAATCTGAGTTAATTTGCGGCAAAATACAAAAACTACATACAAAAGCTAAACTCTTTACCTTTTAAACGCCTCTTAATTTTTGTCGATAGGTTGCTTGAATCAAAAGATATCGAATTATTACCGTCGAGCTGATACAAATGTTATTGAACATTGATTTCGCGCGCGTAACTGACATGCAAAATTGACGGTCGCTTCAAGCATTGTTTCTAAGAGAACGGTTCAAAAGTGCTTATAAACATTTTTGTTTAAAATTATCTTAGCTACATTTTTTATTTAAAACATTTTTGTACGGTGTACAAACTTCTACGGTGTACAGAAACATGGAAAATTGATTTTTTTGAGTTCTTACCCTCCTGCGAGGGGGGTTTTAGGGGAAAGCGAGGGGGTAAAAGTGGTAAACTTTTTTGCGTCTTTTTTTGGGGTCGCAAAAATAAATATTTTGGGCAAAATTCAGCTTGTTCGTATGATTTTTAGAGGTTCGGTGGCATTTTCGTCTTTAACGACTGGAGTAATAGAAACTAGCAAATATATACAGACAAGCAAAAGCTAAGGTAAAAATTGATAAAAACACTCCAGAATTTCCCACTACCAGAGGCATCCGACAAGGAGACGCAATATCACCAAACCTCTTCACTGCAAATCTGGAAAATATATTTAGCATTATGAACTGTCAGAACAAAGGAATATCGGTTCTCGCGTTTTCTGTGTTTCCGTGATCAGAACGTCAGACCGCAAAAGTTCTCCCTGACCGCTGAGTTATGACCGCTGGCAGTGTGTTTTATTATATTAGAATGTAAGTACTACAAAGAATGCAGAACTTAGAACGTCTGACACCTGTCTGTATGCGCTCTGGCTTATTCTGACACTCAGCTGTCTTGCAATTGTTTCCACATGAATTGTTGTATTCACACGATATTTTATAGATGCAGTTTTTTTATCCCTCCTGTGTGTCATTTGGTTTGGTTTCGTTTAGGATAAATCTCAGTGTTTTTATTGTTTGTTTTAAATATGGTTGAGAACTTGTATTTATTTCCTTTCCTTTTTTATTTTTCTGATAGGACTTCATATCATCTTGTGAGCATTTCCATTGATTGCTAATGGTGTTATGTTGTTTTCTTCCTATAATCTTGTGAAATGCCTTGTCTATAATTGACAATGATTAATCACTTTTCAATAGAATAATCCATTGCACACACATTGCAACAAATTCAATAATCTCTTAGAAAACAACAGCATCACCAAATTAAACAACCTTGTTTAGATCTTATCTCTAAACAATGCAAATAGTCTTCAAATTTTTACATAAATTTAACTAAGATTCTTTTAGCTTATGAGTTTTCTTACGCGGAAAATGATTTGAATCAAATTATTAGAATTTAATAAATTACTCCAAATGGACAATAATACGTATTTTTTAAGTTAAGACAGAAAACAAACTATTACCTGCATTCATCTTGTATTTTCATACATGTCGGATGGTAAAGGTAAACTAATAAAATAAATGGCTTTCTGATTGATCTAGTAGTTGTCTTTTCTGAAATATTGATAATCGCTGCATTTTCATTTTCGCATAGGGTAATATGATTTAAATATAGAAGAAAACAAAAATAAATAAACAGCGTCGTTAAATTAGGATCATGCAATGATTGATGATCGGGCTTGTTCACATCGCCGACTGTGATGTGCTTTTGAACGTTAATTTAAAATGGACGTATATTGTAAAGTAAATGTATATTTTAAATAACTAGATCAGGGATGGACAACTTTAGCTTAGAGGGAGCTATAAAACTAGTAAAAGTATAGATTAAAAAAAAATAGATGATGGAGATCTGTGTACATAGTATACATAGTATTTGTATTACTTAAATAAATTTAATATATTATTATAATTATTTTATAATAAGAAATTTGGAAAAATATTTTTTTGTCCATTTCACTGCGTCCTTTTAAGGTTTGACAATATGTGGATGGCGCTCGTGTACGTCCTGGATACACATATTTTAAGTGGAAAACTGAGATTGTCGCGGCTTCAGTACATGCGGAAAATTTGCCAAGCTACATGGAAATGGCATTTGCTTTTTGGAAATTCAAAGTACAGATACTTTGCGTAAAAAACAAAAAGGTGCACGGTACGGAAAGGTGGTAGTAATGGGAGAATTGGGTACCTACAGACTAAGGTGGGTTTGTAATGACGCTACGCGGAGAATTTTTGATTAAAATTTCTTCAAAACATCTTTATTGGACTTCGACACTCATTTCCAACTAGAAGTAATAACTCTACATCGGATCTAAAACTACTTTCTAAACTAATATTTTATTTTAAAGAGGCCATTGTGATGTTTTATCTATTAACCAGTAAAGTCTACTAAGCTTGAAACCCATTTTTCCTTTTGGCAAATAGGTGTGGCTTCTACTTTAATTTACCATTAAGATACGTACCTAGTATTATCGTATTTCGTTAACGTATTTCTTGGATTATTGAACATTATATGGCTGGCTTGAAGTCAGCTGTATAAATTAGGTAGATAACAAGTTTAAGTACGCCCACCTGAGACACTTGGGCTTTAGTTGGATTTAGAGGTATAAGAATAAGAGATAATAATAAGAGATAAATTGTGCCTATGAAAAATTTTGGGAGATACACTATTATATAAAGTTACCTAGGGCTCGATAACAGGAAAACTAAACTTAAAAATAACTAATCTATGAAAAGTTATTGATAAAAGAAACACATCAATTATAAACTTGATACGTATTCTGATTAAACAAAAAGGCAAACAAATTCAGATACTGATATCATAAATATGGTAGTTATTACTCAGTATTAAGCTTTATTTAGATTATTTAAATTTTTAAAATATAAAGATCAGACGGTCAGTAACAATAAATACAGAGTGACATTTGATGATAGTGATTTATGACAATATTAAGTATAGGAGATTCGGCTAGATAATTCAAACTTCAAATAACAAAATTCAGTTTGACAACATTGTGTAAAGAATAGGTATTCTCGGATATCAACAGGACCGTTGTATGCTTTAAAATTTTAACCCATTAGTGCCCAAATTATTTTTTCGCATTTTTTAATTTCATGCTAATATTTTTTGGGAGCAGTTTTATTAAAAAACATAAAAATAAATGAATTTACGCATTCGGATTTATAAATCACTCAGTATATGATGTTACATATATGTAACGCTAGGAGATAATGGATGCAACGTGCGTGTTGAACTTTTCTAAAGTCTTCCAGCCACAACGTCTTTTTTTGTCGTTTGGAATTTTATCCACTAGATGTTCCATCCTATCATTTCTAATTTCATAGGCTACTGTTTGCGCATTAGAAGATGGAGATGGAGTCCTGCTAGTGCTTTCGGGAGATGACGAATATTTCTTCAAATAAACTTGCACGATAGCCCTTCGAAAGTCTATTTGGGACATCTCATAGTTGTTTGATTTTGAATACAAACACCACGCGTTATTCATTGAAACATCAAAAAGCTATCTACACAATGCACAGTACCATTTTCTGTTTCTAATTTGAATTCTGTACTGTCCAATATTTTGATCTATTCGATTAGTACCACCCATTTTTTTGATTATACTCTGCATGTATTGCTGGTCTGCTAACTTGTATGTATTTTTTTCATTTTGCGAATAGCATCTTAACATTTGTTATTGGATTGATGCCATATCTATTTGAAGCAATGCAAACTACGAAATTATCGACCCACTCAGCTTTTAGTGCAGCATCCTTCTTACCAATAGTACTTTCATAGTATCCCCTTGCCTTTTTCTAAATATCTTTTTTAGCTAATAAAGAACAGCTCCTAGGTCAACGGTTTTTCCTTATAGCCCTGTGCCTCCATATTCTTTCAAACGCAAATATGACAATAAACT
Organism: Diabrotica undecimpunctata; assembly: GCF_040954645.1. Classification (NCBI taxonomy): domain Eukaryota; kingdom Metazoa; phylum Arthropoda; class Insecta; order Coleoptera; family Chrysomelidae; genus Diabrotica; species Diabrotica undecimpunctata. The sequence continues at coordinate 76,143,088 of NC_092804.1, read as the reverse complement.
TAAGGTAGTAAATAAATTGTCCAAGTAAAATAAGAATGAAAAATATTTTAAATTATCAGGTAGTTCTTTTATCATTTTTACCAGTGCTGCTGCTGCCTTTCCAAAGTTTCTTTTTATGTCAATATCAGGAGTTACAGATTTTCCGTAATATATCTCGAAATTAATCAAATAGTATGGGTTTGGCTCTTAAAAATTGCTTGCAGCTATGTTTACCGTAGTATTTGACCATACATTCGTCGAAAGCCAGATCTTTTTCAGGAAGCAAATACTTTATTAATATGTCCTTCACTTTATTTATAAATGGTCGTATTTTCCAGAGCTTATGACCCTTATCAATATTTACGTTAGAATTCAAGTGAATAATCTTTAAAATTTGCTCAAATCTGTTGCGTCTCATAGCATTATAATACAAGTTCGTTTCTAGTGTTAAGACTTTGCTCCCAATACATACGCTTGCTGGAAAGATTATTATAACCACTAAAAATCAATAAAGCAATGAAACATTTTATTTCCTCTGGTAAGACTAGTGAGTCGGATAGGTTCTTGAAAGTAGAATATTGGTTTTTTTCCTGTACCAAAAATAAAATAGTTTTTTCATCTTGAATGTTTTGTATAAAACTTAAGAGGTCGCTGGTTAAATGATATTAGATAAATAATTATAAAGTAAAAATGTAATATTTTGTTTGTAAATAAATTAGCGAAAAATAGTAAATACAACTAAGAAGAAATTACGAAATTAACTGGTCTTACTCATTATTGTTGTCTGTACAAAGAATATAGACTTACTTTTTGAAATATTGATGTATTCGTAACAGGCTGAAGATTTGGTAGCGATGCATTACGACGCCGGGACGCCGAATACGAGACCGATCAAACTAGATGTGTTTGGTTCGATGTTTTGGGATGAAGTGTTATCTTGAGATTGCAGGCCAGAAAAGAACCTTCTGGCCGTTGGGTGAAAGAGGGTACATCAATAAATCACCCTATTGTATTGTGATTTTGAATGCGATAATTTAAGTTAATTGTCACGGTTATACGAAACTTTACACTTGTGTGCATATTTGTGGCACAGAATACAAAAGATAAGTCAAATTCTCCGTACTTAAAACATAATACATGAGATAGCTAGTTTAACAATTTTACGAAATAACAGGAAGCAATATATTTTAATATATTGTCGTTAGTCGTTAGAATACAGGATTGAATTAGATCACATTATACTACACTAAAAGAAAAATATTATTAGTAAAAATGTGAAAAGAAATAGTACATACTTTCCCAAACAATGAACTTTTGGATATACCATATGAGTACCTACATATAATATCGATATCATTTGCCAAAGAAATGTTACCTTCTGTCGATTTTGACTGTTGAATAGGAATTTCTTCCCCTAGTATAATTTTATTATCAGTTCTAACTTCTGCATCGGCAAGTAGCTGACGTTTGCTCAAGTTGTCGAAATCTCCGTCCTCGTCCTTATCTCCAAAATCCTCATCCCTTAGAGTAGCCAGATCCGGTGTCGCTATATAAATTACCTCTTTAAAGTCATCTATCTCATCGTATTCTCCAAAGGCTATATCAATAGTTTCTTGAATACTCAGGCCTCTCTGAATAACTGTAGCAAGGCCTCTGAAATAAAAAAATCAACTTAGTAGGTACATACTGCATTTTTAAATTTCAAATTTTTAAATTTTAAAATTCTATAAACCCTCTGTATACTAATACTTCGAAAACTGTTACTAAAATACCATACAATGAAAACAAAGCATATGATATATTGGTACAAAATAACTGGAGAATATGTTTACATTACATCCTAGCGTTACAAATATGTAACAGTCAATTTCCTAACCGAACAACTTTTTTATTTGAAAAAATATCAAAGATTTTTTACACAAAAAATATGTATTTATATTTGTTTATACTATTTCTTTTCTAATATTAACTTTATTATACAAAATAAGATTTATATACTTACTCTTTATCAAAGAAGTCCATTATTTAAAGCTTTATTTCTTTCATTATATTTTATCCAGGCACAGATTCAAAACAAAGTTCTAATAAAATCGCACATTTACAACGATATAAGCACTAGCACCTTTTGACAAGAACTGACCTGTTTTTAACTGAAAATTTGCGACGTAGACGATAAAGGATCTATTTAGATGGCACCACTTTGCCGTTACATAAACGTAACGCTAGAAACAAATGGGTTAAATTAAATAAATTGTTTTCTTACAATCTTTGAATAATGTTTCTCCAATTAAAATAAAAAAGTTCAGACTTCGGTATTTTTTTAATTAATGTTAAATGATATGAAGCGTTGTCCATGATAATTTTTTTCGCGATTTTGTTTGTTTTTCTGCAATGTTTTGTTTCATTTCTCTATACTCCATTATATTTCGAATATACTCGTTTCTCAAAGAAATAATTCTGTTGCTTTCAATGAGTGTCTGACGTTTATCTATAGTTATATACTTAAAATTAAAACGCGAAGTGTTGTTCCCGAACAAGAAACGATATCTTTTCGAATTAGTTCGTGTCGAAAAGTTTCTATCATGGGAAAAATGTTAGTTGCATACATTTTGTATTTTGCTGTACTTATAGGTTGAATTCAGTGGCTTTCTATTTTTAGGAACTTGCCACTATCTTTTTCCATTTTGCTTGATGATATCCCACCTATAATGACATATACGGTTGGCTTTGGTACTTTTGTTAAAAACCTAATCGTATTAAAACAAGTTCCGAGTCATACCGACCGATATCTTTAACATGCGCCATGTGTAAGTTACTAGAAAAAATTATTAATAATAGACTAAGATGGCACCTGGAGAGACAAGATTTAATTATTCCAGAACAAAGTGGTTTTAGAGAGCAAAGGTCAACCATAGATAGTATCATAGATTTAGAAAGTGACATTTCTAAAGCATTCGCACTAAGAAATAAATGTCTAGCGGTTTTAATTGACATATCAAGAGCTTTCGCTACAGCCTGGCACGATTATATAATAAAAAAATTACATAGTTGGAACATCCAAGGTCACTGTTTCTTCTTTATTAAAAACTTCCTTCAAAATAGAGCTTTAAGAGTTAGGACAAACAACACAACATCAGATATAATGTGTCCAGAAAATGGCATTCCTCAAGGCTTGGTTATAAGTCCTACGCTCTTTATAGTGGCAATCAATGATATTCTCAAAAATCTAAAATTGCCTATAAAAGCAAGAGTCTACGCGGATGATCTTGTAGTTTTTTGAAAAGGTAAAAATATACAAAATATATTTTGTCACACACAGAACTTTATGCGACACTTAGAACTCTGGTCACAAAAAACAGGTTTCTGTTTTTCCACTGAAAAAACTCGTTTCATCCTGTTTTCTAAGAAAAATATTACAAACACCCCCAACCTAAGACTATGTGATGAGAACCTAAAACGTGTGACGTCAATAAAATTTTTGGGCATGACATTAAAAGAAACTCTAAGCTGGAAACTTCGTATAACAAATTTAATCTTATCTTGTCACAAGCGATTAAATCTTCTAAAAACTCTGGTCAATAAAGAATGGGGTGCGGATCGCCAAACACTTTTAATGTTATACAGAACATTAATCAGATCAAAATTAGATTATGGATCTACTGTGTATTCTACAGCCACTAAGACACTGCTAAAAAAACTTGACAGTCCTCACAACCTATCTTTACGTATAATATCTGGAGCTTTTCGCACAACACCAATCGAAAGTATTTATTGTGCAGTTGGTGAACCGTCCTTAGAAGATATAAGACTTTATTTAAGTGTAGCATACCTCGCAAAAATCAGATCTAACCCAAAAAACCCTACTATTCACAATTGTTTTACAGAAAAAATCCCAAATCTCTTCATAAATAAGCCAAGAACTTCCAAACCTTTCTATGCAAAGATTAAAAGCTATTTAAATCAATTAAACTACACGTTCCCAGAATGCTTTTCCTCCCAATCGTCCTTAATTCCTCCATGGCTAATAAAGAACCCTCAGTGCCAAACCCGCCTCGTTTCTTTCGACAAACATTCAACAAACCCAAAATTAATCAAATCTGCCTTCAACGATGTGCTTCACAACTACAAGGATTATACACATATATACACAGACGCATCTAAATCAAATGAAGGTACTGGTGCTGCAGTCATAACCCCAACATCGACAAATAAATACAAACTCCCTTCAGAGTACTCCATTTACTCTGCTGAACTATGTGCTCTATACCAGGCCACCCTTGCTGTCAACGCATCCAATAATACCAATTATATTATACTCACAGACTCTCTAAGTTCCGTACAGTCAACCCAATATGTCTACTTAACTAATCCTTAAGTCATCAAGATAAAAGAAGAAATCCACACCGCTTAACTGAATGAAAAAAACATTATATTATTTTTAATACCATCCCATATTGGAATTCCAGGAAATGAAGGGGCAGACAATGCTGCAAAAGAAGCTGCGAGTAGTGATAGTGCGGAGTGTACTAAAACATTTACGAGTGCGGACGTGAAAGCGGCGGTTAAATATAAAGTGCGATATATGTGGGAAGAAAAGTGGAAAGTGTTATCGGCCAAGCTACGCGATGTTAAAAAATCGATAAAACTCTGGCCCAGATTACCAACAAGTCAGAGAGACCAGGTAATATTAACGCGACTCCGACTGGGTCATACGCGATTAACTAATAGCTACGTGTTCTCCAACAAACAAGAACCAAGATGTGACAACTGTGATGAAAAATTAACAACCAAACATATATTAGAGAAGTGTCCAGCACTAACGCCAAAGCGCATGTTGTACAATATACCAAACAAACTTACTGATATTTTAGGTCTACAGTGCAATATTTCAAACATAAAAAGTTTCTAAACCTCAATTAACGTTTTAAGTGCTATCTAAGCTAACATTATAAATGTAATACAAATTGTATTACATCTGTATGGCCTTGCATTTATTAGGTTAGAGATTATTTAAGTTTAGAGCATAGTCCTTCGCACACATTTTTTACTATATTTTTGGCACATAGTTCCACATAGTTCCACATAAACCTTCCTATTGATAAAAATCTTCTTATATTAGTCCTTAACCTTATCCTCGGAACATTCAGACAAGATGGATATACAAGGATCTACCTACGTAATGACCTTAATTAAAGAAATTTCACTACAACAAACACACGCAACTCAATTTACCATGAGCTAAGTTTAAACTATAACTAAATAACATTTTTCTTGTTCATAAGTGGGATCGTACACCAAGGCGATATCCAATGCACAACGTGAAACAAGTAATATCCAATGAATATCACCGATTAATATGTTTCTCTTGCACGCACTTAAACTACTCAGGTTTCCTGGAACTATCGTTCATTGAAGCAACGGAGATAAAGATCGTCCAACCAAAATCATATAATATCGGTGCATATCTTTTCGCAATGTATGTTGCGCGATTTTTGAGATATTTCTTAGAAAATGGCAGTGGCATGTGAATATTCCTTAGCTAACAATAATTTTGTTTGTATTATTAAAAGCAAAATTATTAAAATAATAATAGGAATGACAATTTATCATGACTTTAACTTATTATTATTATACAGTATAAAGTATTCTAATTTTAAAGTTATTAATAACCTTCTTCTGAAGAAACAGCCTTTTGGTAATGAGTATCTTGTTTCATTCTATTCACACCTAAAGTTTCTAAAGCTTAAATCGTTCATCCTTTAATATTACTTAAATTTCTAAGGATGGAAGTTCAACTGTTCTTGTGAAACAATTGCTGGACTATTCAATATGTTAAATTAAAGCAGCAGGTGAATCCAGTATCGACGCATTTTTCTCTTTTATTTTCTGATTTTTCTGACGTCTTCTAGAAATTGCCAAGCTACAATTACATCTTTTTTACCTAAAGACATTTCAAATACCTACTGAAGTTCTAGAATTGATATATTCTATTTATGAAATATGGACACTATCTTTTGTTGCATTTAACAGATGTACGGTATTATGAAGTACGCAATATTTATCAGAACAGGTAAATTCCATAAAATATTTTGGAACAAATATCAATAGTCAGTATAATCCAAAAAAAGAAATCCTATCAAGAATCGAACAAGCAAGGAAAACATTCATGAGCATTAAAACATTTTTTACAAGATCAGACCTTAGTCTACAGCTTAGAATCCAAATGATCAGATGTTACGTTTTTTCTGTCTTACTGTATGGCTGTGAAAGTTGGACAATGGACTCTGAAATAGAAAAAAGAATAGATGCCTTTGAGATGTATATATACAGATGAATGTTGAGGATTCCATAATAAGAAGACTAAACATTATTCTTTCTTAGTAAATCGTCATCTATACAAACAATTACGTTCGTAAAAGTTATTGCGAGTGTAAGTCCGAACCTTTATATTTCAATTCATTGCTGTTATCGGTGATAAGACTCAGGGATTAAAAGCTTAAAAAACCGTCTGTACATTCTGACCAAATTCCATTTGTACTACACCATGATTTATGATATTATGTAATAAATACATAATTTACAAATATGATAAGAATATTTATTATTTCATTATTAGGAACCCATGAGTGTCAGTTGAATTAAAATTATTATATTCCTGACAGTAGACGTATTTGTTAGGAAAGTAACAAAAGTGCCTTAAACGTATTTTAGATAATGTTATTTTTAATTTTTTTAAGGAAATTAAATAATTTTATACATTGTCTACAAAAGTTACAGTTCTACAAAAGAAAAAAGGCTTATTCCATGGTAGTTTCTCAATTATTATATTATATTATATTATACGTATTAATACGTATTTTTAATTACATTTATTAAAGCACGATAATTACTATACATTTTTTTTTCAGGTAAGCCTATCATTTCTCTGCAAAATTAAAGAAAAACTACTAGGTGGTAAGTACCAATAAAAATTTAAATATCAAAAATTCTTTGCAGGTTTTAGAAATAAGTTTTGTATTATTCAGTTAAAGTTTATCTATACATATTTTTTTACCTATGTTTTTTCATATTCCAAAATAAAGTACAATACTCTTTACTATTTATACATATACAGGGTGGTCCTTAAGTAATTGTACAAAAAGAAACAGTAGATTCTACACTTTAAAATATTGCGATTTAAGCCAAATTGCTTTAATAACATGTTGATATTCAGAAAGATACAGTGTGTTAAAGTGCAAATTAAAAATTTTATTTTTCGCTATAACTTTCATGTTTCGCTATAACATTTATGTATAAAAATTTACAACTAGTTAGTTTTAAATATGAGAAATTATAATTTGATGTAACTGATAGAGGGCGCCACTTATGCCACATATGTGGTATAAATTTGCACTTAACTTTTTTGTTCTTTAAGTTACCTCTATTTGGGTTAACAAATATTATAGATACATTACTTTAATAAAAAAAGGTATGGTTATTAATAACTTCAAAACCCAACAGTTTTTAATATAATCGCATTTTAAAAATCAGCTGCATAATTCTGATCTAAGGCAATTACTCCAGGCAACGAAGAAAAAATAAACAAAAACATTAATACTTAATAATTAAACTTTAGTTAATAGTTAACGAAATATTAAATAAAATAAATATATCAGCAGGATAATTAATAATAGGATTTGACAAAATAACAGAATAATAGGATTTTACATCAAACATTTTACGTTTTATGTTAAATTAAAATCATAATCAAAACATTTTGTTTACAATCTAAATTAAGAAATAGTTAAACTAAATAACATAACCTTCTTTTAAAGTAAGTGTTCGATATGTCCACCATTTTCTTTAATTTTAATTCATTTGTCAATATATTCCATAAAAGATCGTCTCATATTAAACAGCATCATTGGTTCTAAAGAAACTGCTGCAGTATTTATTTCTTCCCATTGTTGGTTGCGAATGTTTATGACACACGTTGTTTTAATGCGCCCCATACACCAAAGTCAAGCGGATTAAATTCGGGGCTTCGTGGTAGCTATAATGTATAATGGATGAATATATCGATGACATTACTTATTTATATGATTACGTTACAGCTTACGAGTAACTATGATTTCATCTTGAACAAATGGACTATTATGATTTGTATGACATAATATTTGGATATTATGCTGAACTAAATTGCCTGTGTGTTTACTATATTTGTATGATGTTTTTGTAAAAATGCTGAGTCTTTCAGGTTAGATTTGTAGCAAAAGTATTATGAAACAGGACACATATGTGTTATTCAATACCTGTGCTCTAGTTTCTATTTGTCCTAATAAAAATGGGTAAACAATTTACGTATGAACAATAAGTATTCTTTTCGGATTTTTTATGAATTAAATAATTATATCAATATCTCACCACATTGACAAGGAATATGACTACCACGACTAATCCAACGTTCAGAAAAGTTGTATTTAAGTATGTTCTAACTGCCTTCTCTCTAGAATTTGGTTGTGTACCATCTTGCATAAACCACATATTTTAGATTTTTAGATATTTACAATAGAAAAAAAGTAATACAACGCCATTATAGAAACTTAAGAAGCGATAGCAAAGGGAAATTGTAAACATGATGACGGCCAACGTCTGAATACGGACACGGCACCTAAAGAAAAAGATGAAATATCTTTTCTCCAATAAGACATTTAGCACATATAACAAAGCATTTTGTGATGTTACATTATCATCTTTGAGTTGTTTTAATAAAAATAAACTACGAATTATGCTTATCTACAGGTATTCAGTGCTCTTCCGCACAAATATCAAACTAAGAATTATTGTACAGCTGACTTATAAAATGCATTTATCTCGAAAACGGTTGAATATTCAGTTTACTAACTAGTATACCTTTTCTTTGTAAAAATAATGTATCTTTTAACACAAATAGAGCTAACTGAAAAGGCAAAAAAATTAATGTGGCATTATGTGTTAGACATGTGGCGCCCTCTATTAGTTACATTAAAGTAAGTATAAAATTATAATTTATTCTACTCAATAGCATCCAACTGTAAATTTTTGTCCAAAAATATTTACAAACGTAAAAGTTATAGCGAAAAATAAAATTTTAAATTTCCACTTTAACACCCTGTATCTTTCTTAATATCAACATTTTATTAAAGCAAGTTGGCCTTAATCGTAATATTTTAAAGTGTAGAATCTACGGCGGTTTTATTTAAGGACCACCCTGTATGTATATATATATAATATATATATATATATATATATATATATATATATATATATATATATATATAATATATATATATACATATATATATATATATATAATATATATATATATACATATATATATATATATATATATATATATATATATATATATATATATTATAGAAAGGCAAACGTATATACGTATTTCTGACTATTGGTCTTCGTTTAACTTCTTGAATTGGTATAAATGGGGTGTTATGACTCATTTCAGCATCCCTGTTTAATTAGACACTCGGGCTGATACAAATTAAGACTCAGAAAGTCCTACGAATGTCTTCTAGAACTGGACCACTGCAATGGTTAGTGATTAGTTATATTATATATTTTATATTGACTTATCCGTTTTCTCGCCGCTGTGTAAAATGATAATTATTTTAGCTTTATTGGCTGCTAATGCAAGTGAATTTTTTTTTTTTTGGTATTTATCCAGCCTTTTTTAGGATGCGTATCGCACCATGTTTCATTTAAATATACAATGTGTCGTTTCATTTTTCTATACCCCATTATAATTCGATTATCCTTGTTAAGCAAAGCTTATTCTTCTGCTTTTTATGAGTATCGAACGTTTATCCATAGTTATATACTTAAAAATATCAGATTTAAGGAAAACGTGAAATGTTTTTTTATGTAAACACAAAACCACATCAACCGCACAGGGTTATTAGTGGATATAACAAATACATGAAATATTACATTAAATAAAATTGAATAACTTGATGTCTTTTAAATAGCTTAACACTGTCAAAATTTTTTTGGTTAGAACTGACTTGAGATCATCATCTGTAAATCCGTGAGATCTTCTTTTTTCCTTGAATTGAGGACAATCAAGCAGAATGTGTTTCACAGTCAGTGGGTTAGAGCAGCTGGAGCAGATAGGTAGTGGTTCTTTTGTTTTTAGGTATTTGTGTGTTAAGCCAGTATGTCCAATTCTTAAACGATTAATAATGACTTGGTTTCTTCTGTTTAAAGGAGTCTCCAGGACATCAGTTATTTTTGGGCAAATTACATTTAATTTAGTACCTAATTTTTCCCAATAATTTTGCCAAGTATTAATACAGTGGATTTTAACCAGCTTTTTAAAGATCGGTGTACGGATATGTCTTCAATTTTGCAGGATGTTTTGAGTTCATTCGACTTTTGTTAGCCAGTTGGTCTGTTTTTTCATTTCCGTAAATACCTGTATGTGAAGGTACCCAAATAAAAGCCGCTTCCTTTCCTAATGATCGAATTTTTCTAGTTCGTTTTTTATACTCTGTATAATAGGGTTGTTGGTATATATTTGTTTCAGTTCCAGTAATGCATTTAATGAATCTGTTACGATAATGCACTTCATCGTTCCACTCTTTTCGAAGAAGATTAGGGCTTCCAAAATAGCTGTAGCCTCACCTGTTAGTATACTGCAGTTGGTTGGTATCGATATGCGATACGAATTATTTTCTTTATAGTAGTAGGCAGCAGCGTGACCATTTGGAGTTTTAGAGGCATCGGTAAAGATTTTCAAATAATTAGGATAGTGGTCTAGAATTTCCATAAATAGAGATTTAATTATTGTGGAATTTTTAGTTGATTTGGGATACTTGGTAAGTGTTACGTCAATAGTTAATGGGTGGCTTGTCCATGGGGGATAGTTTGCATTTATATTTAGCGATACATTGAGATGATTTATATCGAAAGTTGTGAGCTTTATTTTTTCTATGAGAGGTGTAGAGTTGTTGGTCTTATTGTTAGGAGGAAGTCCAGGGTTGCAGATAAAATGTTGTTGCCGAAAAAGAAACGACATATTTTCAAATTAGTTCTTGTCAAAGAGTTTCATTCGTGTGGAAAATTTTGGCTGCATACATTTTGTGTATTGTTGTACTTATAGGTTGGATTAAATGGCTTTCTATTTTTCGGAACTTGCCACTATCTTTTCTCTTTTTGCTTGATATCGATATCTCTCCTATAATGGCATATGGTTGATTTTAGCACGTTTGTTAATAAAACAATTTCTGTAATGGCCTGAAATTTAGTAAGCTCATAACACAGTCCTTTATATACATTTTCACGATACATTTATGTATCATTAGAGAGATATTTGGTATTTTAAATAGTCACCTTGCAAATCCGCTAATTTATAAAAATCATCTTCTAATGGTCCTTCAAACTCATTTTTGGAATTATTGTTCTCTCAAGGACGCCCCATTTTAAAAGCATCTACCTACGTAATGTATTTAATTTTTACTACAACAAACACACACAACTCAGTCTATCACAGGCCAAGTCTAAAATATAAATGAATATCATTATTTCTTGTTCACAACTGTTTTCAGTGATAAGTGATAATATAAAAACGTGATATACTACTACTAATAAAAAAATTTAAAACGATAATCTTTTTAAAATAATAGTACAACTAAATTATTAAAAAGTATAAAACAAAAGCTATTACTATAATAAAAACAAGAGGGAAGACAGTATCACCTTTCGAGAATCATTAACCACATAATGCTAAAGAAAAGTTAAGCTTACGCCAATAATTCTCAATCCTAAATCTCAGTTTACAGTTTGTCTGTGTCAGAGAGTACCTACGCATGTTAGTCTTTAAACCTTCTATATACAAACAGACGTATGACAATGAAAATAATTGTAAAACACATTTTTTAACATAGTTATTGGATAGAGCTAAGATGATAACATGACACAATACGCTAATTTCATAAAATTGAATAAGAATCGAAGAATATGCAGAGTATTTGGCACTATCAGGAGAAGATAAACAAATAGAATATTCACTATGTATAGAATGATGTAAATAAATGAAGGAGCAACCTTGTATAACGAACTATGAGTAATTAAATGTAACAAATATTTTGGTTGTCCTCACATTTTTATGCCATTCCAAAGATTAAGATAAAATTAGCAAGAAAGGTTTAGTATCTAAAGCATATGCTAAAACGACCTAACCGTCGTTATAGCATAAATAATTCCGCATAGGACCAGACCTAATGAAGTTGATTCTCTACCTTAATGGAATTATCTAAGCGCGGGCTATGTAACCGACGGAGCCGAGACCGCACAAAGGAGGATAAATCCTTGCTTTATGGACTAACATAAATGCAACACTGGCACAGGACTCGCAGGATAATGTATGTACGTGTACCCTGGATTATAATAAAACTTTTACCGAAATAAAGGTGTTTTATGTCTTTTATAACCGTCTAGTTTTTGACGTTATAATCTCGCTGACCTAAATAGCAGACGTGCTTTATATAAATCCCGAATAATAAGATAATGTGGATAACGCGACTCGCGAAAAGTTGGCTAACGTTTTGATGTAGATTAAGCCAACTGTTAAATAATTTCTATTTTGTTATAGTTTTGTATAACATTCTACATTTTGTCAATGTTTTTATCTTTTTATGGAAGTTCTTAGGTCTTACCGGATTATACCTCAGATATTCCTTCCACAATTATACAATTTTTAGAAGTAATTGGTAGTTTTATATAATTAATATTAATATCTTTCCTATGCACAGTCGGTTTATTTCTAATGGACACTGTTTTTTTTTTTAATTATTTACGCATGTTTTTTTCTAAAGCATCCTTTATATTATTTGGGATAGTGTGCTTATTTCTTGCTGCTTTATATGTTTTACACTGAGTTAGTATATGCTTCACGGAGAGTGTTACTTGACCATTTTCACACATTGGCGGCACAGTTCGTTTAAAGACGTGCTTATGTGTAAAGTTACTGTGTCCTAATCGCAAACGTGTTATTCTCACTTGGTCGTGTCTATTCGCACTTATTTTGTCACGCACTTATATTTTATTTCTATTTGAAGAAACCTCGTTAATAAGAATGGGGTCCTGGCTAAAGGATGCTAAGCGGGCTAGTTCATCTGCTTCTTCATTTCCTTGTATACCAGAATATGATGGAACAAACATGCAGTCAACAGTGATCTTATTATTATTTAGAATCTCTATTTCTGATTAAATATGTGAGGCAATTAGATTATTGGTATAATCGTACCGATTGTATTGATTGGTATAATTGTATTGGTATAATACGTTTGATAGTGTAAAGTGAGCTTAGAGAATCGGTTATTATGAGAGAGAGGGACTGTTTCGACTCTTTTATGTGGATAAATGTTTGTAATATTTCAACCAAATCTGCAGTGTATGAGGAAGTAATTGGATTAAATTTAAATTTTAAGGATGTATTGGGTGTCAGGATGGCTGCACCAATACAGTCTGAAGATTTAGATGCGTCAGTGTATGTCTTATAGTGATTTTTATAAGTTTCCATTTCTATTAAGAATTATTGTTTCATAAGGTCTGTAGTAGTCTCACTTTTTTATATATACTAAGGTTAGTAATAATTTTGGTAATTGGTATTAACTAATTTGAAGAAGTTAGGAAATTTTTTGGGAGAAATTCAGGAAATTCAAGATGTAGGTCATGAAGATTTCTTCTAACTCTTTCGTAAAATGGTGAATCTAGTCTTATTGTAGAGAAAGTGTCTTGAAATCGATCTGTGAACGTATTGGTATAAGTAGGGTGTTCTTTATTACTAGCTATTTTAGAAGCATATGCGAGAGAAAGTATTTGCATCATAAACTTAGGGTGGTTCTTCTGTTAAGCATTGTAAACTTTCAACTGGTGTTATTCGAAACACAGCTGTAGCTATTCGTAGAGCTGTGTTTTGAACAGTTTCTAAGGTTTTCAATACTGATACTTTGCTTGATGAATTAACTATCGCACCATAGTCGAGTTCGGATCTAACTAAAGAATTATATACATGTAATAGTGTATTTTGATCTTCTCCCCCGCTTTTGCTGGAAATAGTTTTCATAAAATTTAATCCTGCTTGGCATGATTTTTTAAGTTCTTCTGTATGTTTTTTCCAGGAGAGCTCTTGGTCGAAAACCGTACCTAAGAATCTGATATTATTTGTGAAACTAAGGGTTTGATTATATAGCTTCAGATGTAGGGTTAGAGTGTTATGTTTTCGTGTGAATAAACTACATTTAGTTTTTGTCGGTGAAAATTGTAATTCGATGGTCCTAGGCCATGATTCTAACTAATTCATTGTTTGTTGTAAATGTTTTTAAATAGATGTAGAGTTATTTCCTTTGGCAAGTAAAACTAAGTCATCAGCGTATAATTTTCCTTTAACAATCGGTGAACATTGTTGAAGTACGTCATTTAGGGCTATAAAAAACAGAGTTGAGCTTCAATTTTTTTAAGTATCGTATATTTTAATGAAACTTTAGCAATCTGTGGATAAAATAATATTTAACCCAGTTATTACTGAAACTTTTATTGTTAACATTTTAAATTAATTTCGAATTTTCATGGAAATTATAGCATATGGAACCAAAAAACACAATCATATATTTTTTTATGACGATACCTGTCAAGTTTTGACATGTTCTTTTAAAAGGACGGTAGTAATATACGGTACCAGATATCATATATATTTTATTAGTATCAATTTACAAAGAATGAAAGGATTTAAAACAAAATTTTGGATGTAAAGGTATTTTGCACTTTTCACACAAAAACTGAACTTTTTTGTGACAATATCCACATCGTTATTGTTTTTCTTGATAAAGAACCAAGTGGTTAATACCGTCATATCTTGAATTGGCTACCGAATTAGAATTCCGCTTAGAAGGTCCGCGTTTTGTTTCTTTTTTAAAAGTTTCCAAAATATTAGTTGCAATAGATCTTCTAAATTCAAGTTGATCCAGTTTACCGTCTTGAGTTTTGTGAATCTGCCACGCATTTTGAATAGCCATATCAACGCAATGAGCAAAAAGGGGAAAATACCATATCTTTCCTCTTATGGACACTCGATATAAACTGATGTTCTGGTCACTGCGATCAACGCCACCCATGAAGTTATTGTATATTCTAACAATATTTGGTTGAGGAACTTGAATATGTTTTTTCTCTGCTTGTGAAAATCTCTTTACAGAGAAGCAAGGCATTACTGGTACAAAATTGGAAGCAATAGGAACGATATTATTATCATGCCAGCGGCAAACCACTATTCCTGTATTTTTATCAAGACGATACTCGTATTTACCACGTTCAGTTTTTTTCATAATAGATGAACAGGGTTAAGGGCATTTCATGGTGCGATTTTCCCTTACAGTGCCTGTACCAAATATTTCTCTTTGTTTTAGCTCATGCAGTAAATGAATAGAAGTAAAATAATTATAAAAAATAAGATGGAATCGCCTTTGAGGCCATACTTCATTCAATCTGTCTACATATGATAGAACTACTGATGCACCCAATCCAAGGACTTTATATTGTTCAGGTATTGTAGTGGAATTACCTTGGTAAGGAGAAAACCAAACTATGTATCCCAGACGAAGGGCTTCTACCCACATTTTGTACCCCCAACGGATTGGTTTTCCCCTGATAAATTGTTTTGTGGGATAGCGACCAAAATACGGAACCATTGCCTCATCTATGCTGTGATGTTGTTCCAAAGGGGAAAATTGTATAAATTTTTTGTTTATTACGTCGAACAGGGGTCGCATCTTGGCAAATCTATCAAATTTATCTAATGACAAGTTATTGCAAACATGCAAAACTTTCATTATGTGGGAAAATCTATCCCTAGATATAGCAGCTACCACCATTGCGTTGTGCGAATCGTCACGATTTTCCCAGTACATGTACCTTTTCGGCACAACCACATAACCACTTAATACAAGAACGCCTATAAAACATCGAATCTCATTTTGAGTAATGTCGTCCAAAAGATTTCTTTGTCCTGCGTAGATGTTAGTGTATTTGGTAACCAAATTGATGACTTCTTCATCAAAAAACAAATTGAAAATTTCCATCGGCGACTGAGTCATTTTCGGTCTAAATTGAGTTTTCCAGTAAGTACAATCAGGGTGTTGATACAAGTCTCCTTGAATCCAGTGTGCAGATATTCTCTTCTCTAATTGATGGGGCAGCTTTTCCTTGGAAAGAAACAAAGCCAATGGTATATTGTAATCATCCGAATCTTCTTCTGGTAGGCTGGAATTCACAGAATCTTGTGGTAATTCAGTCGCGTTGTCAAAAACAAGTTCTACATCGTTTCTCAACTGACTACCCGGTAAATTATTTATTGTAGTTAGTTCTTCATCGCCGGAGTCGCAATCGGTGACATCATCATTGGCATTTTCTGGGGGAAATATGATCAAACCATCTGGAAGGACTGGGATTTCATCAGAATCAAGCTCTTCTAATAGCTCATGCAATTTGAGAGGCCTCCTGAAACAATACGCACGTTGGTAGTACTAATTCCTACCGTCCTTTTAAAAGAACAAAATGAAATCCCAAGCGGCGAGCCTTTGAAATAGCGTGACAACTATTCGAGCCAAGAATATACGTACATAAGTCCCTATTATACAATAATCCACATGCCAATGCCGTGAAATAACAGTTTTTTAATTCTAGACTTACCTCCAATTATTAGCATCCATTTTGTAGTCCAAAACCTGGCAATTTACACAGATAACCTCACAATTACAGCATGTGCACGCACTAAAATCGTTAAAACTTGTCGAATGCTGGATCTTGAAAACACTCCATCTAGAGCCATCTATCAGTTGGTAGCTGTACTAACCTAAATTACACATAATTTACACTGCCTTTTAAAAGGACGGTAGTGATATCCGGGTTAATATAAAAGATGATTTAAATCGCATACTTATAAATATCTTAATTTTCTTAAAAGGGTCACCTTGTTTTTTATGATGTTTTTAGAAAATACTATAATTGGTTTTTATGTTTCTTTAACTACTTCCTGTCTCTTCCTATGTAGCATCTCTATTGAGGTTGGCGACCAGTGTGGCAAAGTCTTCTCTGTTGTGAGTTTAGTATATAAGAGCGTTTCCTTCAGTTTTACTACTACTGTAGTACTACGTCTTATACCTAAAGGCCCCGGCAAGTTTTTTATGTAAAAGTGGTTTCAGTAAAATTGGTTAAGACTTTTAGAGGTTTTGAGATGCTTTGGTCATACTGATCAAAAGATTCCTATTATCACAATAAGTGGAATACTCAGAAATCAATTATTTTTGAGTTTCAGAGGTTTGAAGTGTCGATTTTTAATCCATACAAATAATACATATTTATATAATATACCAGGTGTTTTGTAATATCTTCGTTTTCTCAGATCCTCCCCCTCAGTATTTTCTCCTTCGTAAGGATGTAGTGACGTCATGTAATTTGTTTGACTATTTTTGTCCAATTATACCTCTTGTGCGTGTGGTTTTGTTTCGGAGAATGAGAAACCAGTCATCTCCTTTATTTGGTCTGACCATCGTACTGGAGATCTTCCTCTGGATCTTTTACCCGCTACGTTATCTTCAACTATCATTCGCTTCCATGCCTTCTCTTCTTCTAGTTATATGTCCAAAATATCTCAGTATATTTTGGTTATATGGATAGTTGTGATAGTCTAGGTTTTATGTTAAGTTCTGCTAGAATTAGGTTTTAAGTTATTTGTGCGATAGGCGGTCCACAGTACGCGCGACATTCTACGGTAGACCTACATTTCAAAAGAAATTTTAATAGAAAAATAGAATTACTAAAATTTTCCGGTCAACGTGGATGTCTAGAGCATGATTATGCTCCACTGATTCTTTTTCAAGAATAACTTAATTTTCATCACCTTCCTTTGTGTACACTTTTTGTTGACACCCTTTTTTGATGCATCGCCATCTAACTTTTCCGTCTTTGGAGACATGGGACTTTGAATATTTATATTCGTTAATTATTATTAAAAGTTCTCCCCTTTGACTAAACATAGTCGTTGGAGTCGTCATTTAAAAGTTAAATACTAACGGACAAAACTATACCATAATACTTGCAACTGAAGTGAATAGATGAAAATATTTATATTCTTACTTTCAACTATAATCAAATGTGGAATTTCCGATCATTAAGACTTAATCTTCAACTTTCTTGGCGTAGGGGCAGCAGGTACTTGGGATTAATGGGCCCAGGTAGTTCGTGGGGCAGTTAGATAACGCCGGTCGCCAATGATTAAAACAGATAAAGAATACGTAGAACAGATCAAAAATAAATAAAACGTGGGATTAGATGAAGAGAGTTGTGGGAAAACCGTGTATGGATGAGATTTACTTAAATGCGTCGTCTTGTATATTTTAACAAATACTATCGCACCATTCCCCCAAATCGATAAAAAACGATGAATGTTTAGTGATTTTAAGCATTTTAAACTGACCATCTCGGGAGAACATGGGCACCACCAAAAGGCAGCCAATTGTTTTGTGCAAAAGTTATTGTTACACAGTATTATTTAGTATGAGTTTATTAAAATATTATGTCATAATGACTGATAAATAATAAAAACAAGAAACGTATTCTAGATTATTTCAACTGTATATTTCAAATTTATACCTTTGTTCATTAATAACCCTAATAAATGTAAAGAAACTACGACTAATGGCAAAAAATAAGAATGAAGTCTTACTACAGAGTACGAGTAAAGCCTGATGGAGACCACAATGATATTTCAATAATACAAATAAGCTTAAAAATTCACGTTTGTGTTGATTTTTTTTGGCAGTTCACGGGATTACTGCAAGTAAACTTCAACATTTACAGAAAGCGAAAAAAGGACAGGTTTCGCAGCTAAAGATAGAAAAAGGTAAAAGAAAATTAAAGCAAGATATTTACAAGTCTGTTCGTTCACATATCGAATATTTTAAAACACGACAAAACCATTATAGCCTACGTGACAATTGATTTAAAGCCTAAATATCTGAAACTTTAAATATACGGAACATGTTTTTGCTGTTTCACGAGAAATATCCGGAAATTAAAGTTGCTTACCAGACAAATCACGATATTTTTAAAAGGGATTTTAATATAGATTTTAGATATCCACGTAGTGACACGCAGTGAATGTGACGAATTAAATGCAAACATGAAAGCTGCAGAGAACAGTGATCAACTTTCTAAACCCACATCTGCTCGGGAAGTTCATCTACATAAGGGTTAAATATTTTATGATAGGAAAAAGGCAGAGGCAAAATAAAAGCACGAACACATGCGACATTAGAAGCGATAACTATGGACTATGGAAAAAACATTTCACTACCCAATATAACAACGAATGGTGTATATTATCGCAGGCAGCTCTCTATGTACACATTTAACATATATGTACTATCCAGTTCTAAATTGTATTTTTACACCAATCCCGAATATGTTGCAAAAAAAGAATCTGACGAAGTCTGTTCCTTTCTTTGTCATTTTATAATGAACAGTTTGGATACGAAATTTCAAAATTTTCATATTTATTGTGACGACACTGGTTGACAAAATAAAAACTATACCGTTATAAGATCTATTTACTACACGGTAACTGTTGTTAAACGTTTGCGGTCCATTGTTGTAACTTATCCTGTAAGAGGGTATTTCTACTTGGAATGCGACAAAAATTTGGGACTGATCAATCTCAAAAATAGAATGAAAATGCCTTCAAATTTGAAAGAAAATATATCCAATTCTCGCGTAAAAACATCCCCATTTTTTGTTATCTCAGTAACTCAAAATCTTATCAAAGAGTGGACCAAATTTTTTACCAACTAACATATGAAGAAATGTTCTTTCGTAATACAAAAAAGAAGGGCTTGAAGATCAAATTTGTTCTTTCGCTCATTTCAAAAAATCCAAAAGTCTTAAACAATTGGAGTTTCATTGGTCCAACTGGTCGGATTTTAACTTTATTTCTATTACTAACGAAAAATGTAAAAATATAATATTTTATTCTGCAAGTCTCGAGATGTAAAAGAGATGTATATGTTTCAATTTCTCATAAAAAAAAAACATGTAAACAAGAAAGTGACAAAAGTGACAAAAAAATATGAATTTTTAGAAGAACAAAATGGGTATCAACCAACACCATTCCCTTCAATACTGAAGTCTGTAGGAAGACGTGACATAACTAAAGGAAGCTGAAAATCAAGTAAAAGCTAAAATCCTTTATTGTTAAGACCACTTTTTTAACTAAAATGTTTAATTTTGTTTTAGATAAAAATTAGAGAACCAAAAAAAAACAAAAACAGCAGAAATAATACTGTTACTAAACGCCTGTAAATACTTGGTGACATCCATTGTGTTTTTCGTTAAAAACTGGACATTACGCCACTAATTTTTCATTAAAAAAATGATTTTTTTATCCTTTGTTTTCATTAATTTATATTATGAATAAATTTTTTTATCATTATGATTACCTTTAATACGTCCACACATTTTTTTTTGTGGTAAATAAAGTTGAAAATTTAAAATTCGTTTTTCTCAAAATAATTTCTTGATGACATGCATTATTATGACCCGACACTCTTCAGATATAATCAAATTGTAAAATGAATAAATTTACCTGCAGTCCTAGTTAACAAACTTCTAAGAGACTTAAAATGGCTATACCATATACATCGATCAAATTCAAAGTATTAAATATGCGCGACCTTTCAACCAACCTAATTACCATGTGTGTATACATACAAACTAAAAAGGAAATGATACATTTCAAATCGGAAAATTTGTTCTTCATAAATCTTATCTAATTTTAAACTCTACTTCCTGTATTGTGCGTGTGTAGATGGAGGCTTCTTCACCAACAAAGGATGACAATGCCGCGTTCGTTGTGTCCCGGATCGTTCCTACGTCCTTCGTCCTTTCTTGCCGAAGATGAATGTCCTTCCGGTCCAAGAAACGAACACGAGCATAGTCGCGAGTGTAAATAACAGTTAGGCAGAGGCGTTCGTTTTAATATTACAAAAATTGTATTATGTATCTATATTATTATAAAAATTTAAAATTTTATGATTTTTAGTATTATTTCTATCTCAAATAATAAAAGTCTTACAAAAACTGGGGCAGTAGGCAATTTAAAAAAATCTGTGAACTGTGGAAGTTAAAATAAAAATAAAATAAGTGATCCATAATTTAATCAAACAATTAAAATGGTATAATCTCAAATTGATTTTAAAGTTTTATTTTTGCTTTTATTGTTCCAAATGTAGAAGAATAAAATTATTCGATATTCTGTATAGTTGTGTATATTTCTGTATAGGTATTAGTACCATACTACTGCTTTTTTAGTGAAGTTAGAGCTTAAGAAAGAGCTCAAGCAGGACTGAGTGTACTCATACACAAGAACTACATCGCAAAATCAATAAATGGAAGATAAGTTTTGAGAGGTTATTAAGATTAAATTTATCATCATTAGCCGTTTTGAGTTCACTGCTGAAAATAGGCCTTTCATAAGTAATTCCACTGCATCCGATCTTAAACACTTTGAAGCCATATTACTACTTTAATTAATTAGATTACTACACCGAAAAAAAAAAATAAGAAAATAACTATTAATGTGGGGTGTGGGCCATCCCATAACGAAGCTAAGGAAAAGAAATAAACCTTTTGGGACAGTTTGCAGAATAAGATGAACATTCACAATGGTAGGAATAAGTGATCAAAATAACTATTTAGTCGAAAAATATAAAAAAGTAATAAAAAACAATAACGGAAATAGAGTCATAGATTTCTGCTTGAATAAGAACCTAGTCGTACACACTGTTTAAACACAAAGATATACATAAATACTTTAGGATCATAGAGACGAGGGCAAATATCTATATTCAATTTATTTTTGGTACAAAACGGGTCTACCTCTTCAAAAATTTGAATTTAATATAAATATTAAGAGTAAACTAAATTTAACACTAAGTACTGACTATGTGACTATGTAAGTTTTATTAGTTATATTATGACCGACATATGCTTATGAAAAAGTTTCTCTAGAGTACACCACTCACTTAAAAAACAATTCTGCAATAATATGATTGTTACTATTTAAATGGGAATAAGCCACAATTAAAGGTTAAAGTACGTTTCTTGACGTTTCAATTTCCACTTCGGAAATCGTTCATTAAATACAAACATTATGAAGTACATTATGAAGTAAGTTTGAATGAACCACTGGTTCAGTCAAACTTACAGTCACTAAAAAATTAAAGAATTGAAAATATCAAAGCACTACTCAACACCAAATGACCAACAGTGGGAGATTATATAACTATGAAAATGGTATATCTTCTTCTTTAGGTGCCGTTTTCTTAGCGAAGGTTGGCGATGACCTCTGCAAAGTCTTCCCTATTTTGGGCTTTGCTTATTAAGCTTTGAAAGTCTAATCCTGTCCAATCTTTGATCTTGCGCAGCCAGGTCATCTGTCATCTACCCGGGCCGCGTCTGCCTTCTATTTTCTCTTCTATAATAAGCTGAAGGTAGTTATACCTGTCGTGTCTAAATAAGTGTCCAAGATAAGACTTTGTACGCTTCTTGACAATTTCTGTGAGTTCACGTTCTCTATTCATACGCCTTAAAACTTCTTCATTTCTAACGCGGTCGGTTCATGGAATTTTCAGCATACGACGAAATACCCATATCTCTAAGCGTCGTAACAAGCTGACTGTTAACGTCCAAGCTTCCACGCCGTGTAATCGTACACTATATACATAACACTTTATTATGCAGTATCGTAGGGACAAATCAAGATAACGGGTAGTGAGTAACTGCCGCATCTTTAAGAAGGTGTTTCTTGCCTGTTCTATTCTACATTTAATTTCTTGTTCTTGTTCTAAGGTTTCATGTATCAAACAGCCTAGATACTTAAACTTTTTCACTTGTTCAACTAGATTGTTGTTGACTAGTATGTTTATAACTGGTATGTGTTTTTTCGAAATTACCATTGTTTTGGTTTTTTTTTTACATTTACCTTAAGGCCGTATAGTTTTTCTTCTCGCACTACTTTGGTTAACAGAATTTGTAGTTCTTCTTAACTGCCAGCAATCAGTATTGTATCATCGGCGTATCTGATATTGTTCACGATTTTTCCATTGACTTTGATTCCTTCTTGTGCTTCATCTAGAGCATGTGCAAAGATGTCCTCTGAGTACAAGTTGAATAATAATGGTGATAGTATACAACCTTGTATAACTTCTCTTTGGATTATTATGGTTTCAGTATCACCCATTTCAGTTCTGACAGAGGCGTTTTGGTTCCAGTAGAGTTCACGTATTTTACTAATGTCGTTTGGATCCAGGTTCTTTTTTTACAAGCATTCTATTATCTGATCGTGTTTGACTTTGTTAAAAGCCTTTTCGTAATCTATAAAGCACAAGTAGACATCTTTTTGTTGATCCCGACACTTTTGCATGAGAACAATGAAACTAAACAAAGCTTCTCGAGTTCTCATACCGTTTCGAAAGCTAAATTGTTCTGGACCCATGTCTTCTTCGCATTTTTTGTAAATTCTATTATGAATAATTTTTAGAAATAACTTCAGAATATGGGGCACGAGACTTATTAATCGAAAGTCGTTACATTTTTTTGCGTAGTTTGATTTGGGTATACCAATCTTGTAGAATTGTACCAGTCTTGTATATACTGTTGAAGAGTCTTGATAATAGTTCTAAATTGTCTTCTTCCAAAATTTGTATAAGTTCACTATGAACGTAGTCAGGTCCAGAGGCTTTTCCGGTTTTCATATTTGTTAAGGCGTATTTTATTTCTGATGTTAAGATGGGCAAGTCGTTATTTTCGATGTTTGTTTGTCTATCAATATTTATTGTTCTATCATCTGAGAATAGGTTTTGTATGTATGTTCGCAATTCAACGCTTATTTCTTCTATTGTGGTCAGGACCCGATCATCCGTGCTTGTTATTGTGCCACACTGCCTAGCGTTTCTGATTCCACACATTTCTTTAATTTTCTTATGGAGAAGTCTATCCTCATGTTTATTCTGTAGGTCTTCTATCTCATCGCAAGTTTCTACAAGCCACTGTGCTTTTGCTTCCACTATCTTTTTTCTTATTAGTCTTTGTATTTCTTTATATTTATTCTAGTCTTTGTTCTTGTATTGTCGTCTCACATTCATCATTTCTGATATTTCATTAGTTATCCATGGTTTCTTGCCTCTTTGATTCGTGTATTTAAGGTGGTCTTCAGCTTTTAGAAATAGAGTCTTAAGTTCTTTCCATATTTAATTTAAGTCGTTGGATTCTTCTGGTACATAATTTTCCTTTTGTCTGTTTTTAAGTTCTCGACATTCGTGGTTAACTTCTTGTGATAGGTTCTGTCTGGTTTCGATATCCTTGAGTAAGCTCATGTCTGATTTTTGTTTTTTTTTCTTCCTTTTTATGCTTTTCAACGTGTTTTTGAATTTGGCGACGAGCAAGGTGTGGTTGGAAGGGACATATGCACCGGGGTAAGTTTTTGCGCTTTTTATGCTTTTTCGGTATCTCTGGTTGATCATGATATAATTGCATTAGTCCTTGTAGGTTTCCGTAAAAAGCTTCAATTTCAGTGTTGGGTTTATCAGTTGTTGGGGCATATACCTGTATGATATTGATATCGATTGGACTTCCATGTAACTGTAGAAGTAGCATATGATACGAGTGGTAGACCACGTTTTTAATGCATTTTGTTATTATACCTACGACGATACCAACTCCATTCCAATGCTGTTTTTGATTGTTACCTGAGTAGTATATTGTGTTGTCAATTTTCATCGTTCTTGAATTAGGCCACCTCATCTCACTGATGCCAAGGATACTAATGTTAAGTCTATTCATTTCTTAGATACTGTTGACATTCCAGGTTCCAATTTGTATAATTTGTTTATTTTTAAATCTCTCCACTTTCGGGTGGGTTCTAGCCTTCTTCGTGGGAATTCTTAGCACCCCCTGACCATCTAAGGTCTGCCACGGACTAGGGGCCAATTGTGTGGTTGTGCTTTGAATGGTCATTAGTCTAGGGAAATCTGACGATCTTTAATGTAGTGGTTTCCCGTTACCTTTTACATCCTTATGCCGTTGACCATATCTAGGTTCATCCGCCTTTGAGGTCAATTTCTCAACCCCAGGACAAAAAAGTGCCCTACCACTTACTAACTCATCCGCCCGAAGTCGTTGGTCAGTTAGTGGGGGATTGCTTATACCTGCAATCACTTGGTGAATGAGAATGTAGTAGAAAGAAGTATAATGACCCTTCTGTCCTCGTAACCTAATAGCCATTCGGGGTCGGAAGAACAAGAGTTAGCCAAGAGAGACCGATAGAAAAGATTAAAGACATTTTATTCAAGACAAGTTGAAAAAAGAGTAAAATGTGAAGGCCCTTATGATGCGCCAGGTGCGTTTCATAAGCGTATGAGTATTAATACACTTTGTGTTCCCGCTCATACCTCGGGGTGTTGACTACAGACTTTATGGCTCGTCCAGCATGGAGAGAAGGGTGCATGTCATTTTTTACAATGTAGGCACCCCAACTCCACGGCCTGACCACAAAGGTATATCTAAAAATATATATGGTATATGGGTATAACTAAATTACTAAAAGATATGTATAGTGTAATTAACGCCAACTGTAGATCAATTGATGAGAACTCTGAAGTCCTAAGAAGTTCCATTTTTTTGTTAGATTTTACCTAGGCATATGTTATGCTGAGTTGTATATATTGTTTAGATTTAATATTGGTAGAGTTAACTTGCTATAAACGAAGTGTTTGGGTATTTTTTCTTCTGTAATTCTTTGTATATTGAACAGCTCTTAAATTTTAAAATTTTATCTCGTGGTAAAATAAAAGCTCTAGATCACATTATATGGTTGTGTTGTTTGGTGCTGGTTTAAGATCAACATAAAACATGGGTAGTGGAGTTTTAGTTCTCTATTGTTTCATACTTCATGGTGTCGAGTCCTGGACTGTGAATAAAATCGATCTAAATCGCCTTGAGGCTTTCGAAATATGCTGCTATAGAAGAATTTTAAAAGTTTCCTGGGTGGAGAAGATTTGAAACTTCACAATACTAGAACGTCTCAGCAAGAGTACTGAGATCATAAAAAGCATCAAGCAGAGAAAGCTGGAGTATTTCGGATATGTAATGAGAGGTCCCGAATATAGGTTGCTACAAAATATCATGCAAGGAAAAATAGTAGGCAAACGCAGTCCAGGACGAAGAAGAACTGCATGGTTGAAGAACTTGCGAGATTGGTATGGTGTTGATACAAGCATGCTATTTAGGGTCACAATGAAAATTAAGGGCTATGATGATAACCAAAGTTCTGAAAGGACATGGTACATGAAGAACAAGATTGTTTCATATTTCAAACGTTCTCTACAGTGTCTATGTTTTTCTATAACTTCTTTTATGTTGTTTACGTTGACTGAGTGGTGCATATTTTTCAGTACTAATCGAAACCTACGTTCTCTTTTTAGCTCATTTGTATGAAATTGTGTTTTCTTATCTGTTAGATCTTTAGTTATTATCCTATAATTTTCCGATGCTTCTGGTTGGACTTTGACTTGGTCTAAGCTAAGAACCTTTGTTTCATAGCTATCTTTGGTGTTTTCGTCCAGAAAAGGAGTGATATTTTTAACTTCACTAATAATATTGGAGGTGGTTTGGCTGTTTTAGATTTTTTAGTAACATTTCCCTGTGAATTGCTGTAATATTTGCTCTCTAAATGGTTGATGAAATCTGATAGAAGTAGTAGTTGACAAATTTAACCAATTATCATTTATTTTCATTTGCTTCACAGTTCTTTTATTAGGACTGTTTCTGTTTCTATTTCTGTTTGCAACTGCTTCCCATTTTTTTGTGGGAAAATTCGTCTTAGGCTCTGCAATTGTGGTTTTGTGGTACCACATCAAACAGATTTTTCTGTTTGACGTGTTTCGTGTGTATGTTGATTGAGGTTTTGAGGTTGTTGAGTTAATTGTTAATTGTCTGGTGTAGGTATAAAGGAAAGGTTTGGTACATTTCCTTATATCTGTTTTTATGCAGTGAGCATCTGTGGTTGTGCAAATTGTTAGTTGCGGTTGAGGTATATGTCTTGTTTGTATCATGGTAAGTTGGGTCATATTTTCGATCGTTTTTAGTATTCTTTGGAACAGCTGCACCATGTGGGTAGTTGCGGAGTCCATTTGGATGTTTTCTTATTTATGGTATATTTGCTTAAGTTTCGATGACTTCTACGTATCCAATTATCAAAATAATCGTAGGTTAGTTGACGCATTTTCTCCATCAGCTTCAGGACCGGACTATTAGTTTATTGTTTATTTATGTGATATTTAAAATCGCACACTTATTGTTAGATATCTCAATCTCAAATAAGAAAAATTTTCAATAATAATTTATTTAAAAAGCTGAACCACAATGTGAAATTATGTCCAAATCGTTCCTAGTTTCTTCCTAATATTGAATTTTTAAAATATATAATTCTTGGAAAATTCTATTACGGCGGAAGATAACAGTTTTAAAACATAAATTATTTTTGGTACGTTCCCTTACAATTCCTAAGTTTTTGGCATATTTTTAATACGTAATGTAACTTCCATCGTTGTCTGGTTGTTCTCTTTCTGTTGGTTATATTTTCTTTTTAGCTGATTTTGTTTTCCTGTTTTAGGTGGGACACCTCTTCAGGACGTGGTTTGTTCTTGTTTGGTGTCGGCATGCGTCGCTGAGTTGTGCTCACTGGTGGTACTCGTCGGTGGCTGTAGTCCTGCGGAGGAGGTGGTGTCCAGGGTTATCAGATGTGAAAGGGTGACCGCTAAAACGGTTCTTTTTATAACTTTAATATTAAAAATTATATAGTTATGAATTTTAAATGAATTTAGTATAAATACATAAATGTTATAAATCGCGGAGAGGGCAGCTGTGGCTGTAACCTCACAATAGGAAGATATAATTGTGCAATGGGATCGGGAAACCACAGAAAATCGATCCCTCCCTGTCCGTAGCAATGCTCTAAGTGCTGAAGTATTCATTAGTTACGGTGAAAATAAAGTGGCGTTGTCTTCAGGATATCAATGTATTCATCAGTAATGTAACGTGTTATTTCATACTCGCAGGAAGGCCAAATATTTCTTAGCTGAATATGATCTAAAAGCAGTCCACTATTGCTTAAAAACTAATGCAAAAAACTGTCTATAATTTAACAGTTTTTAATGTTGCTTCCAAAGGGGCCTATGTTTGGTATAAAGAAATGGCTAAATGCGATGCAGTCGAGATTGCTTCATGTATTTTTAAACATTTATCTGAAAATCAGCTGCAAAGTATACATATTTTTTTTAGACACCTGCAGTGAACAAAATCGAAATAATCGAAATATGGTTGTAATATTTATTTATGCCGTTAAACATTTAAAATGTGTTGTTACAAAAGTGCTTTACAATTAAGCACTTTACTTGAACCTGGCTATTCTATGATGAAATGCGATTCTGGCCATGCGCAAATAAAAAAAAAGTCGAAATGTAGACATTGTTGATCCATGTTGTTGGTATATGATTATAAGAACGCCATCCAGAAATATAAATTACAAAGAAATTGAAATGTATCAAACATTGCTTTTCGATTTTCATAGCGTGGTGCAGAAAACTTAAATAATAACAAACTAGATACAAATGGCAACAAAATAAATTGGCATAAAGTCATTTGGTTTTAGTTTAAAAAAGAAAGCCCAAACTCAGTGTGTTTTAAATACAAAATGAATTTAGAAGTTTTCCTAGAATTTGATATCTTAACTAACATCTATGTAAAACGAAGCTTACGTAGAGAAGAAAAACTAGTATTTGATCTGGAAAGAATATATACAAGTACCATGGCTACCTCCTCTAAAAAACACAAAAATCTTAAGGAACTTTGTCGAGATGTTATTTCCCAAACCTATCACGCTTTTTATGCTTCAGTAAACGAGTGTCGTGGAACAGACGGGAATGAAAGCATAACCGATCAAGAAGATTCAATTTTTTGAATTTTTTTGATATTTGAATTAATAAATACTGTTAATTTTTTGAATATTTTCTGGCAACAAGGGTAATATTTAAACATAGAAGTTTATGCATACTCTCAATACTGATGATAATGCTGCTTATTACTATAGTGATTTAAATGTCAGTAAAGTTGACCCACAAATCATTAAGCTTCCTAAAGCAAGCTTGTACTTTTTGAATGCTACCTCTCAAGAAAGAAAAAAATTGAGGACCTTAAGAAAGCTGCAAAGTACGTTCCTTGTGAAATTGAAGATTTCTTTGTAGATAATATAAATTGTTATTTCATATTTCTCGAAAGTTAGTTAACATACCTCTAGTCCCTCTCTAAAATAAACTGTTCATATGCATCAGTACATTTTTTAAAAAACTGTGGGTACCCATGAGAGCTGTTTTTTATATAATGTGATTTTGTACAGATCAAGTGCCAGTTAAAAGTGCCGCAGATTTAATTAAAATTAAATAAATAATAAAATTACTGTATTTAATTTAAAAAATATTACCTAAATTCTAAACATACAGAAAACATAGTATGAAGTTTCGCGCTAAAGTAGAGTACCGCCTACTGTCTTCTTCTTCTTTAAGTGCCATGTCCGCGACGAAGGTTGGCAATCATCATGGTTATTCTGACCTTCGAGGCAGCTGCTGTGAACAATTGACTTGAGCTGCAACCAAAACACTCTCTCAGGTTCTTTAACCAGGAAACGCGTCTTCTTCCTACGCTTCTCCTACCCTCTACTTTTCCTTGAATTATGAGTCTCAAGATGTTGTATCTTTCGCCCCTCATCACATGTCCGAGATATTGCAATTTCCTTTCTTTTATTGTATTTTCCATTTCCCTCTCTGTGCCTATTGTTCTTAACACTTCTGTATTCGTGACTCTATCTACCCATGGAATCCTTTCTTCTTCTTCTTCAAGTGCCATCTCCGCGGCGGAGGTCGGCAATCATCATAGCTATTCGGACTTTTGAGACGGCTGCTCTGAAAAGTTCATTTGATGTACATCCGTACCACTCTCTCAGGTTGCGCAGCCATGACATTCTACGCCTCCCTACGCTTTTCTTTCCTTGGATCTTTCCCTGCATAATCAGTTGGAGCAAGGTGTATTTCTCTCCACGTGTAATATGTCCGAGATATTAGAATTTTCTTGTTTTAATTATATTTAAAATTTCTATTTCTTTATGCATCCTTCTACAATGGAATCCTTTACAATCTTCTAAATGTCCATATTTCAAACGCGTTTTGTCGATTTATTGTATACCGGTATAATGTCCATGATTCAGCTCGATAGTAGAGTACACTGTGTACATAGCATTTAATTAGCCTTATTCTGAGGCCGATGTCAGATCTTTGCTGCACAAAATCTTTTTCATTTTCACGAAGTTGGCAAGTGCTTTTTTCATTCTGACTCTTATTACTGCAGTATAATCGTTATTTGTGATTATCGTTCCCAAGTAAGTAGGTAAATCTTTTTACTCTCTCAATCTGCTGGCCGCCTACCGTTAATATTTCGTTCGTATTGTTGTTCTTGCTAATTTTCATGAATTTGGTTTGTTTGATGTTAAGAGAGAGTCCGTATTCTCCACTATATCTTAATATTTTGTTCATTATTCTTTCTAAGTCTTCCAAGTTGTCGGCTATTATGACTGTATCGTCGGAATACCTAATGTTGTTAATTAAACTTCCGTTCACTTTTATGCCGACCGTCTAGTTTACCAAATCTTCTTGTATGATTTCTTCGGATTAAGCATTAAACAATAACGGCGACAATATGCAACCTTGCCTGAGCCCTCTCCTTATCTCTACTTCTTCTGACACTTCTCTTCCAATTTTCACATTTGATCGTTGGCAGTAGTATAAATTTGATATCAATGTTACATCCCTCACATCCAGATTCTTGTTTTTGAGTACTTCTATAAGTCGGTCATGTTTTATCTTATGGAATGCCTTGTTGTAGTCTATAAAGCATACATAAAGATCTTGATTAACATCCAAGCATCTTTGGGTCAGCATTTTTAAAAGGAAATAGTGCCTCTCTTTTGCCCACTTCATTCCGAAATCCAAACTGCGAATCACTAATATCCATCTCCAGCTTAGCGTGTATTCTATTATTGATGATTTTTAGCAGGGTTTTTAAGTTATGTGACATTGGACTGATCGTTCGATAATCACTACATTATTTGACATTTACTTTCTTTGGTAGACAAATAACTACTGTATCATTTGTTTTTATTTCACACCAGTAAAAAGGGACGCTCAAATGGTTTTTGTTTACGTTTCTCCTTATTTAGACTTCGTTAATAAATAACTAAAGAGCGTGTTAAAGTAAATTTCTGTAATAAAGTAATTAATAATTTTAATGATAAGAAAGTTTGGTCGGCCACGGTTACATGACCCATGCATTAAAAAATATTTTATTGAAAAATGTGGATTGGTTTTGAAAAAATTTAACTCTTTATAAATTGACATCCAGAAATATTGCATACAGTTAAATTTTAATATCTAGTTAGATATGAAATTTCAGTGCTTATTAGTATAGAGCTTATTATTCTTTCATCGAATATTGATCGTTATGATGGTTGTGTGTTGTCAAAGCATCATTAGTAATGCCCATTTTCGAATTCATCATCATTATCGTTAATTTATAAATAAACTAAGTATATGATTTTGATATTGTGCAGCAGTAAGTTGTGCCTTCAAACAAATGATACCCATCAATTTCTATGATATTGATTATTTTCTTACCATAAACCACTTTTTACCTGACAATTTTGAACCAGTGCTGTGTGTATAAAAAAATGTATATAAATTGTTTCTCAACGTCTCTAAAAAATTGCACATAATTTGCCGTTTTATTTTTAATTTGTCAATTACTTAGATACAAGATGTATTCTGATTCCTCTGTATCCCTCATCTTACAGGTTTCTTTCCTTGATTTACTTTCCGGCTTTTCCTTTTCCCTATCTCCTTTATCTTTTTAGAGTCTAACGGTTTTCTTATTAGCGTATTTGCCATTTTTTGTACTTGACCGGACTATATCAATTGGTTTTTGCGTTATCAGCTATTTTTATTTAATTTCCATGGTACTTTGTATTTTATCATGCCTTTTACATTCACGCCTGGATTTTTCTATTGCTTTTATCAAGACTATTGGCTTTTATCAAGTCTTTTATTTAACAAGTCTTCGATATCCATTTTGTGTTATTTTTAAGCCCAAGTATTTGTATCCCCGCAATTTTTTATTTGTAGTCCATTTTCAATAAAGTAAGGAACTAGGTATATTTTAAGGAGCGTATACTTAGAGTTGATAGAGATATGGACACAAAGGAAGCAATTAAAAAACCTAATTATATGCTATGAACCTGATGAAGATACAACAAAAAACGAAAACAAAAATTTTGGGACAAACTGCAAGAAGTAATAAATAATTGCACAGTTAAAATAGTAATCACAAGAGATTTGAATGCTAGAGTGTAAAAAGAAGTTGAAAAATGGAATGATGTTATAGGATAATATAGAGAAAACAAAATCAACAATAATGGAAAACTACTACCTGAATTTTGTTTAGACAATAACATATTGATCATGAATACACATTTCTAACACAATGAGATACATAAGATCACAAAAGAAGTTATATCAAGAAACGAACAATCAATTATTGAGTATACTATAGTGCACTTCCTATAAAATAGGAAGTGATCACTACCTGCTGGAAACTACATTTAACAGGTAAGGAATATAAATAAAGCACACAGAAGACAAGAATAAGAAATACAAGGAAATAATTTAAATACAATAAACTAAGGGATGAATTACCAAAAATCAGATACAAGGGGGATTTAGGGAAGCAAATCAAAAAAGAAGGAGAAATGACAGAATTAGTAGAAAAAAAATGGAGAAAATTTAAAAATGCTCCAATTAGAATAGCAAAATTATATATGTATGTGGGACCACAAGAAATAATGAAAAATTATTGATGGAATAAGGAGATTATAATCTAAATTAAATAAAAGAAGAAATTATGGAAAAAAATAAATACAAAAAAAAAACGCAACAAAAATATAAAAATACAAAATACAGATAATAAAAGCTAAAGAAATAGTCAAAATAAGAAAAAGAAAAGCTGGGACAAGTTTGAAGAAAAAATGGAAGAAAATAATAAAGAAGATAAAATAATAAAGAAGAACAAGTAAAGTTGTTTTATAGAACACTAAAAAACCTACGAAGCAACAAGGAAACAAGACTAAATCAAATAATGACCAAAAACGGCACAATATCAACCGATGACAAAGATATATTGGAGAGGTGGAGAGAATATTTCAAACATTTGTTGAAGGGGGAGAGCAAGGAAAATGGAAACAACGTAATTGACGGATCAGAGGAAAACGCAGCGGAAACAGAAGCTATACAGGAAGAAAAACTATAGAAAGCAATAAGAAAGATAAAGACTGGGAAAGCTCCTGAAAGCGATGAAGTATGTCCAGGGATGTTGAAATGTATAGGAGAAAAAGAAAAAAAAAGATTTTAAGAAATCCTAAATCTGATATGAAAGAAAAAAATACTGCTGAGTGAATGGTCAAATGCAATAATTATACCAGTGCACAAGAAGGGAAACACAAGAGACTGTCAGAACTATAGAGGCATATCCCAACTATGTGTAGCAGCAAAACTATATGAAATAATAATAGTAATATATAAAAGAAAAATCATGATAGAAATAGAACATAATCTAGAGGACGTACATAGTGGATTCAAAAAAGGACATAACACACAAGACCATATATTCACTATGCAACAGATAATAGAAAAAGCCATAGCATAAAGTTGTATAGATATGGAAAAAGCATTCGATTCAGTCGAAATCTATATGGTAGAGCTTAAAAAAGAAACAAGGAAGTGAAAACCCGATAGAAGTAACAAAAGGTATATATATGAAAACAATAAATACAATTTAATACAAAATATCCAATCGCAAGCATTTGAAACAACGCAAGGAGTTATACAAGCAGGAAGTTTAAGCACAGTACTTTTTATAAATGTTAGAGATGGGATAGTGAGAGAATGTAAGAAATCCTTTGAAAATACTGTATAGGACAAAATAGATGATGTTAAATGCAGAAATATGCGTATTTGCATATTTCTGCAACTTAAGCACAATTTAGAGAAATGGAACCGGAAGCTAAAAAATACAACTTAAATGTAAATAAAGAGAAGACAGATAATAAAAATAACAAAAAAAAATAGACACGGGTGACCAAATCGAAGTGGTGATAGATCAACAAAAAATAAAGCAGCAATCGAATATATACAAATACCTGGTAACAGTAATAAATACCAAAGGAGGCATCGAGGACGATCTCATTAATGGACTAGAGAGTACAGGAAAACTATTCCAGGTTATACATAGAGGATTTCTTAACAACAAATAAATATCAAAGAAAACGAAGATGACAATATATAAAACAATATATAGGCCAACGTTAACTTATGGAGCAGAGAACTGGAGTTTAAACCGAAGACAGACTCAAAAATAAAGAAATAAGAAACAGACTCAAAATCGTTACTTGACACAGTAAAGAAAAAAATTAACATAGTTCGGTCATATAACACAAACAGACAATAGCAGACAAGTGAAAATAGTGTGGGAAGCTAAACCAATAGGAAAAAAACAGAAGGGGCAGACCA
The DNA here is from genome assembly GCF_040954645.1 of Diabrotica undecimpunctata. Taxonomy (NCBI): domain Eukaryota; kingdom Metazoa; phylum Arthropoda; class Insecta; order Coleoptera; family Chrysomelidae; genus Diabrotica; species Diabrotica undecimpunctata. Next base: position 76,108,295 of record NC_092804.1, on the reverse strand, counting down.
ATAGCAGAGTGGAACAGCGACATAGCAGATGTTACAAAAAAAGGGCAAAAAATCTTGGCACAAGCAACACAATTGGCGAAAAACAGAAAAGCATAGAGAAAATTTTTAAAAAGCTTGAATAACCTACCTCGACAGTCGACACCCAACGGTATAAGAGGAACGATTGTGTGCGTATGTATTTTGTAATATTTCTGCTAGTGCATTAATATATTACTTTCGGTTTCAGTTAACACTTACCTGTTATACTGCTCTATTATCTTGCTTGGAGATGATTTAATAGATTTATAAATGAATGTAAGATACCAGATCAATGCAAAATATGACATACGGGGTGATTGATTAATGGAATAAAGCTCAGTAGATCCGCTATAATAAAAGAAAACAATAAAAGTTAAAAACAAAAATTCTAGGCAAGTTTATGTTTTGTATTACAAAATGAGTTATAATTATACAGGGTGTTTGATAACTTAGATGCAGGTCAAACTTATGATTTTTGTTTAATGAAACACCCTATATTTTATTTCTTATTCCAATTATATCATCAATAACAATCATCTTTTGCCGCTATATTTTTAACAAATATTGTCAAAATTCATTCAAATTCAAGTCATTGATATAGCTAATTTTCTTTATATCGAATACAATAGTTTCTCAGTAATTCGAAATAGAACACTTTCTGTGTTTTATATCACCATCTAAAAGTATAATTACAATACTTTATTTTTATTTAATATTCTCTGTTCAAATTTAACAGTTTTTGAAATATTTTATTTTTCAAAGCAAATTAATAATAAGGTGTGTAAATTTTTACAAATTTTAAGTAAGCCATGACTAAATTGTCTAAAACTGACAGTTTACCATCCGGTAATCAATATAAGAATGTAGCCAATAAAGACAGAGAAATAATATTTTATCAACAAATTTTACAAAAAAAACACAAACACTAAATACAACAGTTATGGAAAAATTAAAAACTAATTTTAACAAAATATTTTTCATACTGGATTATTTATCGTGTTCAAAGTTAGCTAAATTTGAAACATAGCACGCCTGAAAACGGTTAATTAATAAGTCACAAACAGTACGAAATATTTATGCTCTAACAGCTCGAAATACATTTCGTATTCTAACTTTCATCTCATCCCCGTGATCGGGGTGACCGCGCTACTGGTCCATTTCTTTCAATCCATTAATTAGGAAACTGATCACCAAACTCACCTTGAATCAATGCAATATGGTGTATTGCTTTCAATAATATGAGCAATTGAATAACTAAAAAATCCAAATACATTTTACCATTTAGATCTTCCAAAAAATATGGTGCTACGACATGGTTACCAACAATACCTCCCCACACATTCAGCGACCATCTAGTTTGACTGTATGTAACTATGTGGTATGGATTAGCTGTGTCATAATAATGAAAGTTATGGCTATTAACAGAACTGTTTTTATAAAACGTAGATTCATCTTCAAATAATACATTATCGACGAAATCTCTCTTAATTTTTTTTTATAATCTTCCTGAATTCTTGGTGCAATTCGATACGATTAGGATGTATTATGTTTTTTGCAAGAATTATTTGCACAGAGTAGTAAGTTAGTTCTTTTTCTTTGGATATACTTTATATACTTGTATGTAGATTTTAAGTAACTACTAGCCACACATTTTTTGTTTTCCTCTGTCATAGTACATTTTGTTTGTTCATGTTTTTCATACATAAAAAGTGCGGTTAAACCTATCTTTCACTCTTTCAAAACTTGCTGTTATAGGTTAGCTTCTCTCAAGAAACGGTTCATGGTAAATTCTTACTGATAATACCAAATTTTTTTTGCATGCCTCCAATATTCAAATCATATTTACCATTTTATCAGCAGGAAAATTTATCTTAACTATTCAGTAAGTTTATCCACATACAAACGATGTGAACTATTTTAAAATTTGTAAAAATTTAGACATAGGGATTTTATTTAGACATACTACATTATTAATAAATATTAGAATATGGTAATGTTACTTTTCGATAGTGACTACAGGGTGCTCTATTTCAAATTACTAAGAAAATAATGTACCTGCGTTTTGATTCATCCTGTATTCGATATAAAAAAAAAACAAAGTTAATCATTGTTAAAAAATTTTGACGATCAATAAAAAATGTGGCTGCAATAAACCTATGCTATTGTGCTTATTTTTAATTAAACGTTAAGTTGAACTTGTTACGGTTTCCATAGAATTGGTTATAACTTTGTTAACCCTGTATAACATAATAAAACTTTATGTTGTTGTGAAGGGGGGGGGGGTAAAAATGATTTTGAATTTAAAATAAAATACAGGTTGGTCTATTAAAAAAAACCATAAGTTAGGTCTGCCATTTAATTATCGAACATCATGTAAAATTCTAAATAATTTTGTAATGTGAACATCACATTTTTATCACACTCATCAGTTACCCTGTATATAACTTCCTTAATAAAAAAGGCAAATACAGCGATCATTTGTCGCACAGAAAACTGTCGGTTAACAGCAGTCTTAGTAGACTCTTTTGAAGATGACACAGAACAGACTTGAAATAGCAACGTGAAGACAATAATAGTTTCAGATCAAGGAGGTAAGGAATTAATTAATTAAACACAACACTAAAATTAACAGCCAAAGTGATAACAAATAAACTGACTGAATTATGACACTACAAGGAGAAGAACAAGGTTTTAAATCGGGAAGATCATGCACCGATGCTATATTTATAATGATGCAAGTGCAAGAGAAATCAGTCGAATAAAACAAACCGGCATATCTATGTTTCATGGACCTGGTCAAATTAAAGGACTTTATCCACTTATTGTACTCTAGAGAGATATCAAAACGATCAAAAATATGTATCTACAAAAAAAAAAAACATGATAAACACAAAAGTAGAAGAAGAAAAAAACTGACCCTATTGAAGCTGGCAATAAAATAATACAGAGTCTCCTATGTTATACAATCTGATTATAGATGAAATAATAAAAGAAAATTAGAACTAAAAAGGGATACCAAATGGGTGCAAAACCACTTAAAATAATCTGCTAAGCAGACGTCGCAATTACTCTCTTTCAAAGTGAAGATGATGCACAACATATTATTATGCTTCATCAATTTAGTAAAACAGTCAGAAAATGTAACATGTTAATTTCCTCAAAAAAGACAAAATGCATGGTTATAACAGCTAATTAAGAGCTAAGTAAATTGGAGATGAAAGGTCAGATAATAGAACAAAATAAAAAAATAAGAATAACGGGAAAAAAATGAAAGGCAGAATTTACCAACCAGTCATTAAACCAATAATTACATACGCAGCAGAATCACTACCTGACACAAAGAGGACAAAAAGAATATTGGACACAGCAGAGCATCATATCTCTGAATTTAATCATTGTATTTTCTTCAAAGTTTTATATGTAATAGACTTATGTTTATGCTTATGCTAACTTTTGTTTTCTTTAATACAAGTTCGTCTAGGCACACAGACGTGTCACTCTTTCGTGTCAACTCATCTTAGCGATGACGAAGTGGTATCATTAAAAAACCCCTACAGACGTCCCGACTAAACACCCCAACTGTCGTGACCGATAACGTTCGGCCCTACGGTTGGTGTGTGTTGGTTTGTTGATCGACAAAAATAGTTGTCAGGTCATGACTCGACAGGTTGGATAATGGGAAAGTCGGCTGTCGGAATGTCATGGTTGTACAACCAAATCGGTCGGCCTGACCGTCGGGTAGAACTATTTGTGTCGGTCAATAAGCGTACACACACCTACCGTCGGGCCCAAAGTTGTTTGTCACTCACAGTTCGATGGTTTAGTCAGGACGTGTGTAGGCGGTTTAAACCATACATGCCAAATAATCCATGAATTTTAGTTTTTATTTTTGTTATACGTTTGTTATACGTGGCTAACTTATTGCCATAATGCAATATAGTTTCTTAAGCTAAGAAACGATTAGAAGTTTCAATGTTTTTACAGCATTGTCCTCATTTTTTTGTTTGTGTTTCCGCTGTTACATTTACATTAATATCCTTTATCTCTGTAATCTCCCCACTCATTTTATTTGATAGACCTCACATGTTTTAGGCTAGGCACAATAAATGTTCCATAAATCATCCTTTTTTTTTAATTTAAGTCGTCGTATTTTTATTAGATCTACTCCGAGACTTTTTTATTTGATACCATTTGAGTACCACTAAGTTAGCTTGATGAGTCAACCTCCAAACCCAAACTTGCATTCTCTGCAGATTTGAAACCTTATCAATAAAATGCTTCTTTTAAATAATTGTATTTTTGACGTTAATCTCAAACTCAACAATACTGTTGCTAGTTTTTTTAGAATAAATTTAATTTTAGCTTGCTTGCAAAATACGAAATAATTTAAATTGTTTCTCATAATTAAAAACGATAAAAACACGATGTACATACTTGTTTTGGTATTTAGCTTATTTATAAATGTTAATACATTTTTGTACTGTCCAATATATTTCTTTTTCTATATTATTTTGGTTATGTATAATCTACGGTACAAAAAAGTTTTTAGTAGTCTAAAAAAAGAACATTTTTTTTACATAAAAAATAATATATTAGACAAAAACGAAAATGGCAATACTGTGAATGTTAAGATTAAATAAAGAGGGAAGTATAAATAGAGGGAAGTATATAATAAAAAGGGGAAGTATAAAAAAATTGTAAAGATAAACCAACCACGAATATTTGGCTTTAAAAATTAAACTTTACAAATTACGTGATAGCATTCAGGTATATTGATTTAAAATGACTAATCATGCACTTTTTATAATTATGGATATCTCAAAATTCTTGAATCTACGCCATTGGTGGGTAGATTTCTCATAATACTGGCGACAAAGCAACAAACAAAAGAGAATCGTGGGAGCGAACAGCGCCAAATAGATGTTGAGAATACACATACGACACACAGGCATTTTCAGTGGGTTGTGGGTTTATTTGTAGGTGTGCGTACATTCATTGTTTGCACTATCATTTGTATGAGGTAGCTTGACATCTCTCATTAGAAGTTTAGGTATTAGTAGGTAGAGAGGAGGAACTTTCCTTTTCAATTGGTACTTCGCAACAATCTATTATCATGTTCTTAGGTAATGAGAAATTGGGTCAACTATGACATTTTGCATGAGATATACAGTTATGATTAACAATTATAAATGATAAGGGTCTAAATAGAAATGTTATAGACAGGCAAAAGTAGTATTACTTTTAATATACTTGTTTTAGAATAATTAAAATAGCTATCTTTATATTGACACAGGATTTAAAATAAAATAAATATTGTTTTTTTTCACTATTTTTAACCCTAGAACTTCAAGGTGTAGTTTGCGGAGCGTTAGCAACAGGGTGGCGTCATGTAAAACCTTTAACTCTCTCTATATATACTACCGAGCATAAAATTAAGGTCATCGTGTAATTTGAATTTATTTTAAAAGGGTGTTATTCTTTTTAAAATATTTTCGGTTGTAATATGGTTTAGTAATGAAATGCTTGAAAAACAATTTTGTTGTTGCTGTTTCAATGAGCGTTTGAGATAAAAAGGAACCTTTGTCTTATTTTCTAAAAATCTTTATCAGCATAGTTTTTGTTTCTAGGGTTTTAATGGCAATTGTAAATTATTTATGTAGTGTTGTTACTGTATTGTAATGAACATAAGTTTCGTTGTGCAAGAATTTTGGCGCCGTTAGAAGATGGTCACGGTCAGCGCGAAACTATGAAAAACGTTGGTGTAAGCTTCTTAAATGTGTAACTAGTATAGTGACAATACGAAGAGATTGGTCTGCTTACTCGAAGATCTGGTTCAGTTCGAGGCAGAATATGATGACCGCTTTGACGTTTCTAGTGCTTTGAGAATCCGAACGGTCACGGCAGGTTCCCTTCAAAAATATCTGTAAGAAGTGAGAAATGCAAGCTTATCTTCCCGAACTAGAGCAACTGGAGGGCCGCTTTCCTGTGAACACCGAATCTCCAGATTGGATTTTGCACAAGAGTACTTGGTTTGGACCATACAAGGTTGGAGTCGTGTATTGTTTTCCAATGAATCGAGATTCTGTATTACGGGCTCAGACAAACGAGTAAGTGTAATGATGTCCAGCTGAGAGAGTTATGGCATAGGGAGGTAAATTGTTTGACACTTGCACGGAGTTAATCATTATGAAGAATGGAAAATTGAATGTGGACAATTTTCGAGAGCCTTTATTTATAAACAAGTAATAAAGAAAAATATTTCTGACAAGTAATGATGGCTAACCTCTCAAATTTTGATCAAGACAGTACGAAAAACATGGTTGCTGTGCATGCGCTCCTCGTATGGTGAAAAGGCTTATTATGTGTCTTGAGTAATTGAAAAAACTCATTGCCTTTCCATTTTCACAATTATAATTAATTAGTTTTAAAATATTACACCTGTAAAATAATACAAAATAAATTACTAATACTCTACATTTATTTAGTCTTTTCTAGAAAATTTTAATTTACATCTTACATGTGTCTTCGAATAAATTCAAACATCCTAAAAAAGTTTTTAATATTTATCTCAATATAAAGGACCATTCACAATAATCAAAATTGTTATTAATTATTTTCTTCTTCTTATTCTTATTGCGGCATCTCCTTTCGAAGGTTATCCATTATTTTCAAACTCAAAACGACGTAAAATTTCGAAAAAATTAGGAATTTGTAAGTATAAAGTATATATTTTTTAACAACTTTATTTTTAAATTTAAATTTTAAAGGAAAAAAAATGTGGTAAAAAGGTTGCCAATGTGGCAAACTTTTCGTCATGTAAAAATATATTTTGTGGGATATGATTTTTTTACGAAGCAGAGGGTTTGTCAAAATTGCTGATTTTTTCTTTATAGTAAGGCCAATTTTAACACAAGAATTATGTTAGCGAACAGAACAGTTATTTATATAGGTATGAAAAAGAATGTCATTTGTATTAATTTTTCCTTATATAAAAAATAAAAAAAAACCTAACGCAAAAAAAAAACTACAAAAAAACGTTATACTTTTATAGTAGTTCCCTACAGTTCTGACATATACCTGTGATATGCTTTAAACAAATTAATGCATTGCATTTGTAGCAGGAAAAAAACGAGTTTTTCGATTTATTCGCCAGCAGCTGCAGAGGCCTTTTCCAAGCATGATAATTCCAAATCTCGACAGCGTCCTTTAAATTTTTATTAATTTTTGTATTCCATGTTAAGCAAATTACTATGTAACCCTATACTGTACTAGTGGTTCATGGCTTTGAGGAATGCTTTCGCCAGTGAGTTAGTTGTACAGTTCTTGCCTAAAATAATGAAAATTCAGTATGACTTGCTAATAAATATTCTGGTTTGTTAACATGCCTGTATAAAAAAGACGGACAGACCGACGACAAACCGCATCTGTTTCATCTGAATTTGAAATCTCCAGTTCTGATTCACTGTTGTGATTATTAAAATCCTCGATGTCTTGTTCCTCCTCTGATTTATCTTCTTGTGCCACTAATTCACTCTCACTATTATCCAGTCCTACTTTTTCTAAGAGTTTCTGCAAGTAAGGTTGCTCATGCTCGTAATCCCCTATTGCTAAATTCCAACAATCTTTTAATTAGAGCTAGGAAAACATAGAAATATCTAAGAGTTTACCGTGGAATATTTTTGTATCAGCAATAGTGACGCCGGTATGAGACACTCTAAAGCTCGTTTACTGTACCACACTTTTACACTGTATTGATCATACGACGACTAACCGTCAGTCACAACGATACATGAAGGTACTGAAACATTCGATTTCTTACAATAACCTGTTTAATACTAACACCAAAAAAACAGTCTACCCGGCCTCTCACACAGTGACGCCACTACCGAAAGGTTAAATGTGCTATTATATTAATCGATTAGTCTTTATTCTTATCTTATGTACAACCTTCTAAAATGAAACACATACTGAAGCAACTACTTGAGGTTTGCTAAATTGTATTGAAGAAACTACCACTAATCTCTTTAATATTAAAGCATTTTCCACTAAAAAAAAAACGACAAATGGATGAAAAAACACCTGTGCAATGGTTTAATAATGAATTAAGGTCTTACAGACCTAATTCTTCTTTTATTAAACACATTGCAGATGCCACTAAGGATCCCGATTTGTTCAATCTATATAAACAACAAGAAGTTGAATATAATCGGCAATTAAAAATTGCTAAAAAGTCAGGTTACTGTAATTTTATTACTAATTCCAATAATAAACCTAGAGACTGCTGGAAAATAGTAAATTTCGAAAGAAACTTTTTACAAGATCCAGTTCGGTACAACCTAATCTGCCTCCAGACGAAATGAATCAATTTCTTACTACAACTGCAAAGAATATAATTATTACATCTCTTCCCACTATTAACGTCGATGTCCTCGTCAATTATAGAAATAATCCTTCTCCGAGCAAGTCCTTTTTTTTCGTCCGTTCTGGAAGAAGAGGTCTCTCAAATAATAAGTGCCTTAATAATATTAATTGTAAGGACGTTCACGAAATTAATAGCAAAATTTTAAAAGAAACTTACCAAATAGTTTTAACACCTTTCACTCATCTTATTAATTTAAATCTATCAACTAGAGTATTTCCAGAAGTACTAAAATACTCAAAAGTACTACCAATATACAAAAAAGGTGGTTCCTTAAAAACTGACAAATATAGCCCCATAAGCATTGTTTCTACTTTTGGAAAAGTAATTGAAAAGGTTATCAAACAACAATTTTATTCCTATTTTGAGTCAAATAATTACTTTAGAAACTCACGATATGGATTCAGAAGTGCTCGTTCTACTACGAACTCGGTATTTAATGTTATGAGCGAGGTGATTGAGGAACTTGAACGCGGCAATCGCATAGCAATTTCTCTTTGCGACTTATCGAAGGCTTTTGATTGCATTTCACATGACATTTTGCTCCACAAATTAAATTACAATGGAATCTATCCCTCTTAAGCTTATAACTTCTTATCTATGTTGCAGATACCAAGCGGTAGTGTCTAAAGGTCATCTCTCCGATTTTCTATCCGTAAAACATGGAGTCCCACAAGTTTCGGTCTTAGGACCTCTTTTGTTTATTATTTCTGTCAACGATCTGCCTAAATTCATATCTCCGTACAAAACCATACAATTCACAGATGATACCATGTACGTTATATCAGGAAAAAATAATGATGATTTAAAAATGTCTCATGAGGAAGTTTCTACTAAATCTAAATCATGGATTGCTGCAAACAAACTAAAACTTAACTCTGATAAAACGCAAAATTTGGGTACTCGTCGGCTCATATCTCACAACTTAAGAAAAAGCTATCAAGTTTATTATTTGTTGTTCGTCAACTAGCAAGGGTTGTCGACTTTGAAACATTTAAAATGACCTATTTTCCTTTATTCCACACTCACCTTAACTATGGTGTAATTATATGGGGCAAAGCAACAAATCCACTTCAAAGTTTTAGAATGCAAAAGAAAGCTGTCAGGATTTTAGCAGTGGTTAGTTATCTAGAACAGTGCCGACCTTTCTTTATCAAATTTAAAATTATGCCGCTACCTACTCTGTTGATATTTCAAGTTCTAACTGAAATTCACAGAAGCCGTGCCCATTTAATAAGGCAGTCTGATGTCCATGTTCACAATACGCGAAACTGTCACTACCTACGAACAAATCGCTGTAGATTAAGTCTTTCAGAAACACATAGTCTGAATTATAGCTATTACAATATTTTACCAAAAAGTATAAAACAACTAAGCTGTAATAGTTTTGATAAAGTTATAAAAAAATATCTTCTAAAACATTGTGTTTACTGCTCAGAAGAATATATCACGTATTGCAGAATATCCACTGAACTGCTTATCGTAACTTTGCCATAAATATTTTTCTGTTTAATATGTATTCTTGTTTGTGACATATTTAAGTTACGTTTTATATTTCTTTTTTAATACTATGTATGTTTTTTTTTGACTTGCTACAAACAATATTTGTATTTGTTATGTAGTTAAATAAATACACTACTCTACTCTACTCTATAAAGAGTACCATGGTCCTAAAATATTTGGTACTATACCCTCTGAGAAAAAGAATTCAATAAGCTTTTCTTAACAGTTAGTGGAGATTACCGTTAAATTTTCACCAAATTGCTTAAGATGTTGCTAAAAAGACAAACAAAAAAGATTATTATATGTATTACATACTATAAAAACGCAAAAAATACCTACAGTCACACTTTTTCAAATTCTTTACTTTTTACAGATATACAGTTTGAATATAATATTTTCGTATTATGTTGTTCTTGGAAACATTATTTCTAACTAATAAAAAATACTTATACACATACATACCTATTTATTTTTGTTCTCTCTTTTTAATAAAATATTGTATTTAAATCAAAATAATTAGGTATTAAACTTTAAATCTCGGTTCTTAATTAATTAAAAGCCAAAGTTTAATTTATCGCGAGAGGTTTTCATAGCTAAAAGTTCCACTGAATGAACCCCGTCTATAGAGTAAATATTTTACGATAAAGAAATTTACAAGATAAATATTTTAAGCGTTATGAAATCTTTAACAGGATTCAATTGCTCTCAACTCTGCTTCAACACCCAAGGACCACTATCCTTATACTTCCGGAACAAGAACAAACAAAGCTACGACTTTCCTTCCGGACTTTTCCCGCTTTCAAATTGTTTTAAATTATGAGGGCAGCGAAAACCCCATCGGAAAATCTTCCGCAGACTTTTCCGAGACGTCAATCCTCTACAGATCTCAGATACGGAGTTGAGTTTGCGTCATTAGAGGGTACCGCAATGTACATATTTGTTAAGATAGTGCCTGATAACAACTTTCAGACGCAGATTTGAGATTTTAATTGCTTGTTTATTAAATATTAGAATGTTTATTTTATTTGGGGACTTACTTCAAATTAATTTTGTTTTAAATGTAGCCAGATTTTATCATATTGCTGAAACGATATTAACCATAAAATCTTTAAGAAGTACGAAACATCGTAAGATAAATATAAAAAATATGTATTCCATAATGAATCAATGCCGTATCTTTATATCATTGCATTTTGGCAGTTTTCAGTTGAGTTTAATTGTATTATTCTAGTTAAAAATATAATACTTTTTACTATAACCAATATGATTGATCCAGATTTATTTCATAGATACTCTCACTTCACCTAACGCAAAAATTAAGTGATCCTAGATACAAACAGTATCAAAAGTCTTGAGTTCTGGGACACTACATTCAGTGTTATAGGACCCTAAGTTTTCTGATATGTTTGAGTTTATCCCAAAATTTTTACAAATACATACATTATTAAAACAACTAAGTTCTGGGAATTTTTCTTATGCTATTGAGCCCTAGGTGTTGTAATATGCTGCGCAACCCCAAAAATTTTCACCATTGTCACTTTATACACCATATTCTTATTTGTATCTCGAGATCTCTTGACGATCTTTTCGTTATATTTAATACATAGATTATTTTTCTTCTACTATTAGTAATATATTGGTAATAAGGAACACGGTTGATTTTAAAAATTTAAAATTTTTTAGCTATCTTTGGATAAAATATATTTCCTAGAGGGTAACGGCTTTCGTTATTTTCAGTTGCAACCAATGCCTCCCAGCATTTGATAGGATATTGTATTGTTTCTTGAAGTTGACATCCATAATTGTTTACTTATATCCATAAGTTCTCCCCCTCGTAGATATTATGATAATATTACACTTTCCACTGAACTTTGAGAATGATGTTTTTTGTCTTTGTGAGAAGTGTTCTTCTTTTTCGCTAAATATTTTCTGTACTTATTTTATTCCACTCCATCATCATCAACCTGTATGCGTTCACTGCTGGATATAGGTCTTCCAGGGCATTTTTAAACGACCTCTGTCTTGTGCGGCTTTCATCCAGTTATCGCTAACACCCTTCAGGTCGTCAGTCCATGTGGTTGGTGGGCGTGGGCTCCGTTGTGCTTCTTGTCTTGATCCCCACTCGGCAATACGTTCTCTCCTTCGGTTTTTTTGATAATTTGACGACGGGTCATGCCCAATTTCATTTCAGTGAGGCGATTTTTTTAAATGCATCTGTTGTTTTTGTTCTACAACGTATTTCTTCGTTTGAGATTCGGTCTCACAGAGAGACACCAAACATCTTGCGCTTCAGAGCCCTCTGACTTACGCGAATCTTATTCCCTATATTTTTTTGTGAGTGTTAATGTTTCCGCTCTATAAGTGAGTACAGGTAACACACATTGATCAAAGATTTTTTTAGGGCATATGGGTAGGTCCAATTTAAAAACATAGTTTAATTTACCAAACGCTGGAGCTGCCCAGACTAATCATATGCGACGTGGGGATCGCATGTCTGGTTATCTCTACCTCACTGAATTTCATGTCCTAAGTACTCAGACGATGCAGTCTGCACAGTATACCTCCCATTAACAGCAATGTTTCCACCAGCACCAGATTAGTCATTATTTGCGTGTTGTTCATATTAATCTTTAGTCCGAGGAAGCTTGATATAATTTTTCAAACAATATTATTGCATCATCCGTACGATCGGCTATAAGGACTATGACACCTGCTTATGTTGATATTATGCTCGTTCAGATCTGCCTTCTTACAAGTATGTTCTAAAAGCTTCGTGATTCCCTTTAGGGAAACGGTTTCTCCTTGTCGTACTTCTCGCTGTATGCAGAATTTATTTGTTTCTTGTTCAGGTAGTTTTACGTTAGTCGTAGCATTTTGGTAGATATATTTAATTATTTTAGTGTAGCAATGGTTTGTGGTATTCTGCAGACTTTCCTTTTAGATTCTTTATCACTAGTAAATGGTCGTTAGTGGTGTATCCCGATTTAAATCCAGCTTGTTCTCTAGGCTGATAGAAGTATAACTTGACGTCCAGTCTTTTTTTTTGATAATTTTTCTAAAAAGTTTATACTCGTATTTATTTTACGTGTAACAGGAAACTAATAGGACGGTAGTTTTTTAGATCTGCTATGTCCCCTTGCTTGTGTGATAAAACAATGACTGCATTTTTTCATTGAGAAAGAGTTTTTTCTTGGTAGATACATTTGGTGAAAAGCTTGGCCAAAGCCTGAATAATTTTTATTTTGATCTAGTTTGTTCGCCTTGATCACTACTCTGGCATCGCCAGGGGATTTATTTGTTATTTCTAAAAGTGCCGATTTGATTTCGCATGGTGTTATTTCTGGCATTCATTCCGATCCATGGTTTGTCATTTTAGGCAGATACTGATTTTGCCTTTTGTCGGTGCTCTCATACATTTCGCGATAAAAGGATTCGTGGATTCAAGGATTGTGTTTCTATCCGCAAAAATGTTTCCATCTTTGTTTGCTCTTATAGTATCTGTGGTAAACCAGTTGGTTAAGTAATATGTGAATCATGTACATATTTATTTTCAATTATTGAATTATTTGTAGTTGAAGTTTTATTAAAAATATAACACATAATACTTACAGGTTTTTTAATTGTGCATTGGAACCCACGTAGTACGGGTCCTCATCCCAGCTGGATACAGGCGGATTAAAAGAGGTGGCAGATATTTGTTCTAGTATCTATGGTAAACTAGTTGATTTAGTATGTCTGAATCATGTACATTTTTATTTTCAGTGACTGGACTAGAAGTGGGAGCTAGTTTATTTGACGCAGAATTGTAATATTATGATTTTTAAAAGATATAATTGACTTATTACCTAGTTTATAATATTGTGTAGATTGTAAATCAATATATCGGATCTCTCTCCCAAATATCAGATTTGATGGGCTTATATCAGTTGTACTATGTAGAGTTATTGTATAATTTAATAGGAATTTCTTAAGTTGTAACTCCCTTTTAGGTCTTACTTAATTGTACGATCACTGTAATCCAGGAGTCTGTTGCTTTAAATATTTGGGGTTCTCAGAACAAATACGAATTGATTTCTCAGGGATTTGTTTAAAAATAATCCTAAAATTTGCAAGTTGTAGCTAATCTACCCAAAGCTGTAATGACATATTCATTGACACTTTCCCTTTCATGTTGTTTTATTTGTAAGAATCTAAAATTTTCCAAAAGAAAACTGGTAAAACGATGAAAAAAAAAACGAGGAAATAGGACAACGTCAAACCATTAAAGTGACGTCATTTAGCATGGTGATTCCATTTAGCCATAAAAATAAGTGATTTTATGGCCTATCTTAACTACGGTTCTTTTTGATGACCATTACAATATGGTTATACTTGCCAAATACATTTACAAGCCGCAAATTTTAGTATGTGCTAAAAAGCTTGGGTTTTTTTCTAAGAATTCTATTACCGAACGATATTGGATGTGATGCTGTTTCGACACCACCAGAAGAACAGAAAAAACATATTTATATAAATACTGAAGATATTAAAACCTTTGTAAGAAGTGATTCCAGAAATATAGTACATGCAATGGGCTTTTCTATTATAGGTCTACTTTATGTAGTGATAAGCGTAGCAAAGAACAAATATTAAAATTTTTCTTAAATTATCAATATGATCCATATTAAATATCATTTCATCAATATGATGAAATATCATATTGATTATTTATTATTGATCATAATGGAATATATGCTCTGAATATATGAATATATGAAATGAATAATAAACATTTAAAGAGAAATGTAACTGTACAAATACTTCCATATTTGAATTCTGTGTAAAGCTTTAAGGTCTACATTTCCGAAAATTTTACTTAATTAAAACAAAGAGTTACCTTTTTGATGATTCAGCTAAAGTGCGAATCTAATTTCATAAGTTAAGGCGCCGTGAACTATTTGTCTAGCGATATAATTTTAGACTCTCTTCCGGAATCACTTCCTGTTACGAGAAAACTCCGAAAGAGACTTGAAGGGTAAGTAAATTGATGTTGGAAGATAAACAGAGTTGTATACTACTATCAACGGATCATTAAAGATGAATAAAAGAATAATAATCGACATAAAGAAGCCGTTTGCGAAATTTAATTGAGATTTCTGAAAGCTAAAACTAAGAAAACAGCGGAAAATTCATAAATAAATTAGATTTTAAAGTACTAAAAATATGTTTATATTTAATAGAATCTAAATAGTCTGTATTATTTTTATTTATCAGAAATATCCTTTTTCAATTCTTTTATCCCACTAGTAATCCATAGCATGCTATTTTATTATATATTGTTGATAACTGAATAAAACTAATTATAGTAATAAATTATCGGTAACATCGATGCTAATATGATACATATATACAGTGTGACCCATTTAGATTGGAAACACCTCTATAAAATTTGAAGTTGTTAACCGATTTTAACCAAATTTTTTTTTAATGTCATGTAATAAAAGGTCTATTGCGGGACAACATATGAAATATTTAGTTAAATTTTCAGGGCATTCTACGATACTTTTTCTTCGTCGAAAATGGAAAATTTGTATTAGCGATTTTTTTATTAAAAAAATTTCTACGCCACTGGATTTACAGTGGCTTCAAATAGCTATGACAAAAATTTCATTAAGATATATTTATTAATTACAAACTTATGACAACTTAAAATTTTTAAACGCACTAAGAAAAAAACACTCTGTATTAACGTTAAAAAAAACACTCTGTATTAACAAAAACATGGAAACATAATTTTAGTTTAATCCTAGTTGCCTCTACCAATCCACCATCTAATTGGATACATTTAGATGGTGGAGCGTAGCGTTTATGAATATTTCTTATTACATTTCTTAGTTGTTGGGGAGTAATTTCTGCACATGCCTGTCGAATTCTTGCACGGGTTCGTTTACGTCTCTTGCACGGGTTTGGTAAACTTTTTGTTTGATAACTCCTCAGAGAAAGAAGTCTAAAATTGTGAGATCTGGAGATCTGGGTGGCCAATCTATCAACGGACTACCCCGGCCTATTCAACGGTTCGGAAAATTTTCATATATCCATTGCTTCACGGTTCTGGCGTAATGAATAGAACACCCATCCAACTGAATATACAAATTTAATCATTCATTAATTGGGAGCTCATGAATAGCATCTCACAAGTCGGTGTATAAAAATTCTAAAAAGTTCTGTGAGTTCAAGTTTTCTTCAAAAAAGAAAGGACCAATAACTCGCTCGTTCAGTATACCACACCAGACATTGATTTTTTGAGAATACTGGCTTTTACAGTTTATTACCCAATGGGGATTATCTGCTGTCCAATAGCGACAATTCTGAGATGATACTACTCCATTTGTAGTGAAAGTGGCTTCGTCGGTAAACAACACGTTTTTAGAAAATTTATATTGTTTAAATATTCCCCTTGGGCCCATAAACAATATTCTAAACGTTTTGCTTCGTCGCCTTCTTGTAATGTGTGTAAGAATCTTGGTTTGAAAGGTTTAATATTATTTACCTTAAGACATCGTCGAATACTCTCTCGAGGCACATTCAAATATAAACTGGCATTCATTAAACTGGCATTATTGTTATTTCTGAAATGATCTAAAATGATTTGATAATTTCCTCTTCTTCTTTGTAATGGGTTATTTTTTAAAATTTAAAATTAGTTTTGATACTGCACCATATTCATTAAATATTCTATTTATTTTGTTTACCGTACCGCAGCTAATATTAGGACGATCCATATGTCTGTCATTAAATATTGTACAAACTTCCCTGGCACTTCTATAGTTATCTCCCAAAAGAATAATTTCAATTTTTTCTCTCAAACTTAATCTTGCAGCCATGACACAAAATATTATTAAAAGAATTTGAAGTAAATATTGTTGCAGATATTATGCATAAATTTATGCTAGCACTGAAATTTGTATGACACAAATAATGTCAACAGTAATATCGTTGTCATGGCAACTGAGATTTAAGTTGTAGCATGTAAAGTTAATAATAATGTAAGTGCATTACTTGCATTTAATTTTTATGCTATTTTAAACATTTTTTTGTCTAGTAGTGGTTTATTATTAAAATTATTTGAAAAATAATTAGTTTTATGGTTATCTATTGATACAGGGTGTTCTTTTTTGACTCGTAGCTTAGTGAGTTTTAAAATTTTAAGTTGTCATAACTTCGTTATTAATAAATATATTTTAATAAAATTTTTGTCATAGCTATTTGAAGCCACTGTAAATCCAGTGGCGTAGAAATTTTTTTAATAAAAAAATCGCTAATACAAATTCTCCATTTTCGACGAAGAAGAAGTATCGTAGACTGCCCTGAAAATTTAATTAAATATTTCATATTTTGTCCCGCAATAGACCTTTTATTACATGACATTAAAAAAAAATTTGGTTAAAATCGGTTAACAACTTCAAATTTTATAGAGGTGTTTCCAATCTAAATGGGTCACACTGTATATATATATATATATATATATATATATATATATATATATATATATATATATATATATATATATATAACTCCGCCTTTAGTAAGTGTTGGGTGAATTGAGTAGCTCAGTAAATGCCGGTGCCGGTGCCGGTCCCAAGCCCGGATAAAGGAGGAGGGTTGAGGCGATGGGCTAGCAACTCATCCCTTGTCAAAAGAAATAAATGCTAAAAATTTAAACCAAAAAACCAAAAGCCTCGGAATACAAAGGATGGGTCAAAAGAAAGACGACTAATGCAACGGAAAAGGAAAATGATATTGGGTACATGGAATTTACAAGGACTTAGAACCAAACAAGCAGAAGTATTCAAAGAATTAGCGGAAAGAAAAATTAGATATATGTATTTTCACTGAGACCAAGAAAAAGAGAAAAGGAAATGAAGAGATAGGAGAATATATACATATCTACAGTGGAGTGAGTAAAGATAACAGAGCTAAGAAAGGAGTCTCTATTGCCATTCGAAAAAATCTTAAAAACAATATTAAATCGTGGACCGAAGTAACATCGTAATTGTCGGAGTGTATGCCCCAAATGAAGATGCAGATCCGCAGTAGGGAGAGAACAAAATAACAGAGTCGTAGAAAGATATGGAGAACAAATAACCAATGACAACTGAATGCGTCTTAGAGATTTTTGTGAAACAATGACTCTCAAAATTATGAATGGCATTTTTCAACATAGACACATTCACAAATTTACATGGATGATACAACCTACTAGGAATCTGCGCTCGATAATGGACTATGTAATCCAACGTCAAACTTCCCAGCTGAAAACAACTGACGTAAGGGTATACCGTGGATCAGAATGTGGATCCGACCATCGTTTACTTATGGCCAATGTGATAGTTAATTATCGCAAAAATAATAACACTCAGGTACAGAATATAGAGAAGGTACAAGAAGTAACATCCCCTAAATATAACCTAGAAAGCTTAAAAGAAAATTCCACGAAAATTTTTTACAAATTACAACTGGCCACAAAATTACAAAATGTGGATCGAGAAAATATATCAGCGGAAGAATTATACCAGTAACTTAAAATATGCATTCATGAGGCTGCAAGTAAAGCTTTGGGATATAAAGTCAAACATGAACTAAAAAATCAAGAATGGTGGTCGGAGAATATGCAAAAGTTAGTAAACAAGAAGAAAACTGCTTATCAGAAATGGATGTCAACGAGAAAGGGGGAAGATCACAATATATATAAAAAATTAAATCGAGATGTAAAAAGAAGAGTAAGGAAAAGTAAAACTAAGATGTGGGATCAAAGATGTGCAGAGGTGGATAGGTGAATATGGGTGGAACAAGAGTTGGGCAAGCGTGGAAGGTGATAAAGTCTCTCCGGAGGGAAGAAAAGGAAAAATCTAACTTACAGTTAATAGATCTAAAACAGTGGAAACACCATCATGAGGTCTTACTGACAGAGGATAGATGTAAATTCCAAGAGATCGAAATGGAAGAAATATCCGAACATACACAAATAATTGAGATAACAATCGGAAAGTTAAGCAATGCCCTCAAAAGATCAAAAAAACGGTAAAACAGCAGGACCTGTAGACATCCCAATTGAGTTGGTAAAGTATGGACCAAAAATATTACATGAGATGCTGGTTCAACTATATAACAAATGCTTAAAAGGAAAAAATATCCCTGATGATTGGAATGTTGGATACATCAGCTCAATATTCAAGAAAGGAGATAATCGCAAATGCTCTAATTATAGGAGAATAACTATGATCAGCTCAGTGGAGAGGTTGTACGGTCGAATAATAAAAGAAAGAATAGAAGCAGAATATGAAGACATAGAAGAACAAAATGGATTTCGTGCAGGCAGATCGTGCACTGATGGTATATTCGTTCTGCAGCAGGTAATCGAAAAACGGAAGGCAAGGAACCTATCTACCCACCTATTGTTTGTAGATTTAGAGAAGGCATTCGATACGGTACCTTTGAAAAAACTGTTTCAAAAATTGACGAAAGTAGGTCTTAGTAGAGAGTATGTGGATGCTATCGCAAATATCTACAAAAATGCAAGAAGTGTCGTTAAAGAAGGAAACTTTTTATCTGAATCATTTCCTATAACAAAGGGGCTTAAACAAGGATGTTGTCTATTTCCGACCTTATTTAAAATATATATTCAATCATCGCTAGAGTAGTGGAGGAAACAAGTATCCGGAATGGGAATAGACATAGGCGATGGTAAATGTTTAACAACTTAATTTTTTCAGATGATCAGGTAGTCGTAGCGAATGATGAGGAAAACATGGACTACATGTTTAGAAAACTAAAGAAAGAATATGAAAAATGGGGCTTCAATATAAATATGTCAAAGACAGAGTATCTTAAAATAGGAGATGATAAAGAAGATCCAGAGTTAGAAATTAGAAACAAAAAAACATGTAATGAATATAAATATCTCGGATCTAAAATATCTAAAGAAGGCACTACCAAAAGAGATACCGAAAAGAGAACGCAGAAGGGAAAACAAGCGGAAACATTCTAAGCTCTCTACTATTATGGTCTAAATATATTAGACAAGAAACGAAATTAACAATCTATTGAACCTTGGTAGAGCCTATTATGACTTATGGGGCAGAATTTTGGCAGATCACAAAAAAAGAAAGAAAAAGAATAGAAGTAGTAGAAATGGATTTTTTAAGGAGAGCGTGTGGTGTATCCAAAAAAGATCATATCAGGAATGAAGATATTAGAAGGAGGACAAATACTGTATATACCAGTGTAGACAGAATTGAAACGAGACAACTAGTGAAGTATGGTCACGTGAAGCGAATGAATAAAGATAGATGGCCAAAAAAAGCTTTAAATCACATACCACAACAAAGCAGAAGAAGGGTAAGGCCTTGAGTTGCCTGGAAAGAAAATGTACGGCACATAATGAGAGATAGAGCCATCAAAGAAGAACTCAATCTGCCTACTACTCAGTGTCGCGTGACAACCGGTCTTATCCTGTGAGGCTGCTTTTATACCATCCCTATGCGCGGGAACGGTATGCCCTGACGTGGTCTGACGTCAGTCTGAAAACGTGGTTTTTGTTTCGAAAATGAACATTTTCTCTCGCAAACAACTCAAAAAGTTGCTTAGAATTAGTCAATTTTACCATTTCCGGTTATCCGGAATAATTTATTCACTTATTTTAAACGTATATTTTTTCACCTGGTTTATACATGGCTGCGGTCAAGCGTATGAAGTGCAATTGGCTTGCTCCTGCATTAAACCCGAAAATCGAGAGGTGCAGAGTGAAATAATTGTGTCAAAGCAGCAATAAGTGTGTGTAAAGTTACAACGCGTATCGCAGTGGGAATAAACCGACAGTAAGTGGCTAATTATTAACAATATTAAGCAAAATCAGTTGTTCCGATACGAACAATTTCTGTTGTTTAATTTAGCGATAAGAGCAAAGAAACTAATTCGATCTCGGGATTCTGACCGGTAGAAAAGCGGTGTTGCCGTAATGCAAAAAGAGTAAATAATTTAAAGAGATCAGAATTATACAATTTATTGTGAAGAAAACTAACTGTAGATTAATAGAAGACCGATCGATAAAAGCAAGACTTACGACGGGTTGACCGGGGTCTACTTTTTACGCGATTGGGTAGTTGAACTGAGCCAATATCACTAGCACAATTAGAAAGCAATGAGTAGTGAAGACGAGTACACCACGGATGAGGGCAAAAGAAGGAAAAGCTCACAAACATTTGGTTTTGGAAAGTGCTCAAAAACTAAAAGATCTCCAGACATGAAAGAGAAAAAAGAAGATAACTCAGGAAAAATAATGGATATGATCCAAGGCTTGCAACGATTTATAGAAGCAGAAATGAAGGAAATAAAACAAGAACAAAAAAAATGTCTAACAGAAATTCAAGAGCTGAAAAAGGAAAATGCGCAAATCAGGAAAGAAAATCAAGAGATCAAGAAAGATCTTATACAAGCAATGGACAGAATTGAAAGACTTGAGAACGAGAAAAGAAGAAATAATGTAGTAATTCAGGGACTACCAATAGAAACAAATAACGTAGAAACAGTGAAGAGCAATATGCAAAGATTTATAAGTACGCACCTGAACATTGAGATTGAAATAGAAAGAGCAATTAAAATAGGAGAAAAGACCTGTTTATTAGAACTAAAAGATAGTAACCAGAAATACACACTTATGAACAATAAAGCTAAACTAAGAAATATTAGAGAACACAAAGTATATATAAATGATGATATGAGCAAACAGCAGAGAATTATTCAAAAAGAAATTAGAGCTAAAGCTAAGGAAGAAAAGAGTAAAGGGAATACAGTCCAAATGGGGTTTCAAAAACTTATTATAAATGGAGAAGTATGGACGTGGAACAGGGAGATGAAGGCTCTCAACAAATCCACGAAGAAATAGCAGACCATCAGCCAAATAGAACTGATCAACATGGAATAACAAGCAAGGCGAGAATAAGGTTTAACGATATAATTGAATTAAACAAAAAAAGAAAACTGTAACAAAGAAAATTTAATACAAGATCAAAGTGCAAATAGACTACAAACGTACATAAAAATGGCTACTTGGAACGTCAGAAGCCTCAATGGAAAAGAGAAAGAATTAATAGATGAATTTGACAAAGCACAATTAGATTTTTTGGCAATCACGGAAACTAAGAAGAAAGGTCAAGGAATGGATGAATTGGATAAAGAACATGTATTTTTGTACAGTGGAGTCAGTACTGATAGTAGAGCGGCAGAAGGTGTAGGATGCCTAATGAGAGCAAGCTATATGTCATATGTTAAAAATTGGAAATTTATATCACAAAGAAATTTAAAGATAGGGATAACACTAGGTAATTCAGAAATAACAACTATATTAGTCACATATGGCCCTAATGATGACGAACCATTGAAAGTTAAAGAAGAATATTGGGAAGAGCTCAATGATGCTATAGAAAATGTGAAAGGTAGAATAGTCATTCTAGGCGATATGAATAGCAGAGTTGGTAAAAGAGACGATGATAACATAGATATTTTGGGTATGCAGGGGGAAGATACAAGAAACGATAATGGAAGAAGGATGATAGACTTTTGCATGGAGAATAATTTGATTATCACCAACACATTTTTTGAACACAAGGATATACACAAGTTCACGAGAGAAGTCAGGAGCAGAAATGAAAAATCAATTCTAGATTATGTTCTCATTAATAGAGAATTTAGGAAAGAGGTCACTGAGTCAGAGTTAAAAGAGGACCGGAAATCTATAGTGACCACTATATGGTAATGGCAAAGATAAGACTACCTCAAAAAACCCCTAAAACCACTAAACAAAGAACGAAAAATAATAAAGTGAACGAGAATATTAAAAACTATAAACTAAATGACCAAAAAATCGCGGCCATGTTCAAAAGTAAAATAGAAGAAAAACTAGCCAAATTAACGAATGCACATAGTACTGAGAACTTACAGGAAACTTGGAAACAATTTAAAGAAACCATCGGGACGACAGCAAAAGAAACTTGTGGAATAAACCATGTAAACAGAAATAAGAAGCAAACACGATGGTGGGACGATGAATTAAAAGCCCAAATAAAATATAAAAAACAGAACTGGAAAATATACTTAAACAAGAAAACAGAAAATAGTTACGAAGAATATAAACGACAAAGAAAGGTGGTGAAAGAAATGGTACTGAAGAAGAAGAAGAAAGCCTGGGATGAGTTTGGAATGAAGATGGAGGCAGATAGTCGTGGTAACCAAAAATTGTTTTACAAGGCACTAAAGACGCTAAGAAAAGGTAAAGAAACAACGATGAAACAGGTGAAACGTAAAGACGGCACACTGATTATCAGTCCAAATGAGATTATGGAAAGATGGAGACAATACTTCAGCGAACTCCTAACACCCAGACAACCGAAAGAGGAAACTGTAATGATAGAAGTAGAAGGAGAACATGAACAAGAAAATGATATTCAAATAGAAGAAGTCAAAGAAGCAATTAATAATACAAAGAGAGGTAAATCAGCTGGTCATGACAAAATCACTGCTGAAATGATAAAGACAATGGGACCGAAAGGAGTTGAATTTTTAACCAAAATTATGAACATGGCTTGGAACCGATGTACAGTCCCCGAAGATTGGAGAATTGGCATAATACTACCAATCTTTAAGAAAGGAGACCCAAGTTCTTGTGAAAATTATAGAGGAATTAATCTACTCAATATCGTCTCCAAAATATATGAAAGCATCCTAGAAAAGAAATTAAGACACATCGTTGAACCACATCTGGATGAAGTACAAAGTGGGTTTAGGAAGGGACACAGTACGCAAGACCATATATTTACGTTAAAACAAATAATTGAGAAAGCTAGAATAAAGAACACAGAAATATATATGGCATTTCTAGATATTGAGAAAGCATTTGACAGAGTGTCCCAGGAAGCAGTTTGGAAAAGTCTGCAAAATAGAAATATTGACCATCAACTAACAGGTGCTATCAAAAGTCTGTATCAAAATAACAAGAGTTATGTGCGTAAGGATAACTTGGAATCAGAGATGTTTGCAATAAACGAAGGTCTAAGACAAGGAGGTGTTATGAGCCCCATACTGTTCATATTGATTATTGACGACATAATTAAGGAAACAAAAGCAAGTATACACAAAGTACATATCGGATATAGTAAACTACGACCGGTTGGTATAGCTGAGTGTGCATTCGCAGATGATCTCATGTTATGCGCTTCCAACGAGAGAGACCTCCAGAAAAATATAGATAGATGGAATAATGAGCTGGCAAGTAGAAACATGAAGATTAATGTTAAGAAAACCAAGGTGATGTTAATAGCGAAAACGAACCGAAATGTTAACATAGAAATTAACCAACAACTCATAGAACAAGTAGATGCATTCAAATACCTAGGGGTTACAATAGACAGAGAAGGTACCATGCAGAATGAAATAACAGAAAGAATAAGTAGTGCTTCAAAAGTGTACCATAATCTTAGTAGAGCATTCATAGGTAAACCTGAAATCAGCAGAAGAACCAAAATGACAGTTTATAAGACAGTATTCCGACCAATCTTGATATATGGAAGCGAGAGCTGGGTTTTAACAAAGCAATTAAAAAGCAAGATACAAGCCATTGATATGAAATATCTAAGACGAGTCAAAGGAATAACACGACGAGACAAAATAAGAAATGAAGATGTTAGAGAAGAACTGGGCATAGAATCTGTACTACACGCTATTGAAACACAACAAATAAAATGGTTTGGTCATCTGTGCCGAATGAGCGACAACCGACCCGTTAAGCAAGTCTGGAAGGCTAAAGTGAAAAAGTTTAAAACCAGAGGCAGACCACGGAAAACCTGGGATGACGAAGTAGGGCAGATTTTGAAAAGTAGGGGAATGGAATGGTCAGAAGCTCAAAATAAGGCAAAAAACAAGCAAGAATGGACAAAATTCGTGCACAGAATAGAATAGAAAAAAAAAAAAGAAAATTCTGTATTTTCATTGGATTTGAGATGTAATGTAATGTATATCTGTAACATGTATTTGTATTTACCTCACACCTTAGGGTAGAGAGGTGTTCGATTATATATATATATATATATATATATATATATATATATATATATATATATATATATTTTCACCTCCAAAAAGTAGCTTTCACCACCCAAGTAAAAGCCCAAAAGTAAAGCAAAGGATAAAGAGGAACCTAAATCTAAATTTTCAAGCAAATCCGTCGTGACGAGGAAAATTACACTCCAAACCACGTCAAACTCTCTCGAAAATAAAAACAAATTAAACTTAATAAGTATGTACCATCCAATATCAAGACTGTCATGGATACAGTCTCATAACAAAAGAGGAGCGACCAATCAAACCGCAATAAATCTACTAAAATTGATTAGGAGTTAAATGCAGAAATGTTATCATCTCGTACTCGCCGTTGGGTTAAAAAAATTAAATTAGGTAATATTTTAAAGAACAAACGTGGAAAGTTATTATATGTCTTCTTCTTCTTCTTTATAAGCAGGGTAAAATGTTGTTACTCCATCTTTTGCGCCGATCCGATACTTCTTTTGACGATTGGTGACTTATCTCTTGCTGACTATTTTGACGACACAGGTCTCCTCCATTCTGCTTATGGTTATTCCATTCTTTTTTTCTATTTTATGTCCATTTATTTATACACTTTACAGTACATTTTCTTCTAATGTCTTTACTTCTCTTTCGATCTCTCAGCGTATGTCCTGTAATTCTTCTCAGTACTCTCATCTCTGCCGTTTTCAGTAGCCTTTGCATTATGGCTGTGTCGAGTTTTATTTCTGAGTAATGTGTCTGTTTCGTCATATAGTGTTATTAAGGCAACCTGCCAGTCTATTTGCTTTTTGTACTTAATCTCTCACTTCTTTGTCCAGGTCTCCATAGCTAGACAGTGTAATTCCCAGGTATTTTATTTTCATTACTTTTTTAGTGCTGATGCCATCAATTTGTATTTTACATCTGGTTGGTTCTTTGACTACTATTGTTTTAGTTTATATCAATAGTTTTTATAATATTTCTTTAATATACAGAAGATGGATTACATCTTTGAGTTTTATCCTGTCAAACGCTTTCTTTAGGTCAATCAGACACAGAAATGCTGGCCTATTATACTCTAGTGATTTCTCAGTAATTTGGTGTATAACGAATATTGCATCTATACATGATCTTCCACTACGAAAACCCTGTTGTTCATCTACTAAACTTATCCTCTGATTTATTAGCACTTGTAAAATTTCAGTAAGTTTGAGCGTAGTATTTAACAAGTTTATACCTCTGTAGTTTTCTGGCTGCTTATATATATATATATATATATATATATATATATATATATTCTATATTCAGGTATTCTACAGTATTCACTGCCTTCTCTCGCTAAATCGTTTCCATCTCTCTCTGTTGTTCCATTCTCCATCGTTTAAACCTCTCTTACTCATGGCGTCGTCTACTTCGTTCCTCCAGGATTTTCGGGGTCGTCCCCTTTTCCTCCTTCCTATGGGGCTTCTTTCGGTTATTCTCTTTATCCATCTGCTATCGCTAGTTCTTCTTACATGTCCATACCACTTTAGTCTTTTGTTCTATATATGTTAATATGTCTGTTTTTATTGATGTTCTTTGCTTTATTTCGCCATTTATTCTCCTATCCATTCTTGTTACTCTGCAGCATCGCAGGCATTCCATCTCTGTTGCTACTATCTTACTGCTGTTTTTCTTATTTATGATTCAATTTTCAGCCCCATATGTCATGTCATAATACTTCGCACTAATGTTTTATAAATCTGTGTTTTTGTCTTCATATTTAGATGTCTATCCCACCATACTGAGTTAAGTTGTGGGATTGCGGTTTTTGTTTGTCCTAATCTTTGTGTAATTTCTTCCTCTGTTGTTGCCTTTTTCGTGATTATAAACTCCAAGTATTTGAATTTATCCTTTCCTTTGATTGTTACGTTGTCATCAATCTGTAGATCTTCTATGTCTTCTTCACTTGTAGATAGGTACTCTGTTTTCGCGAGGTTAATATCTAGACCAGCCTTGGTATATTCTTCTTGTAGTTTCGTTATCATGTAGCTGAGGTCGTCTTGGTCTTGTGCAATTACTACTTGATCGTCTGCCAAACTTAACGTATATAGGTATTCGTTCCGTACCGGTACTCCCATGCCTTCACATTTTCTTTTCCATGTAGTCAAGGCTTTCTCTAAGTATATTTTGAATAGGGTTGGAGATGTGGAACAACCCTGCAGGAGCCCTTTTGTTGTGGTGAGGTCTCCTATGATTCTTGTTCCCATTTTAATGGACACTTTATTTTCTTTATACAGAGCTTTTGTAGCTTATATGAGTTCCGTCTGTATTTTTAATTTGTACATTGCCTCCCATAGTTCTGACCTTGGTACATACGCCTTTCTCAGGTCCACAAATGCCAAATGTATATCTCTATTTTTTGCTTTTTTCTTTTCCAACAGTTGTTTCAGTGTGTATATGTGGTCTATGCATGTTTTTTCTGCCTTGAAGCCTGCCTGGTCCTCCCAGATTTTGCCTTTTATCGTTTGCTCTATCTTTTCTCGCAGTCTAGCTGCTTTTTATCTCCTTTTTTAAATAGTAGAATCAGTTCGCTCGTTTTTCATTCTTTCAGTATTTTATTGTGTTTTATAATTTTATTAATTAATTTTGCTAATTGTTCTGTTATTGCTGCTTCCTTCACAATATTTCAGTAACTCGTTTGGTATCCCGTCTTTACCTCCTGCTTTTCTATTCTTCAGATTTTCAAGTGTTTTTCCCCAACTTCCTGTACATTTATATTAAGTTCCTCATTTGTGGTAATTTCTGGTATTTCCGGTTCTAGCGTCGTTTGTTCTTC
This sequence comes from Diabrotica undecimpunctata, assembly GCF_040954645.1. NCBI lineage: Eukaryota > Metazoa > Arthropoda > Insecta > Coleoptera > Chrysomelidae > Diabrotica > Diabrotica undecimpunctata. The sequence goes on along the minus strand of NC_092804.1, from coordinate 76,080,441 downwards.
CTCTGCATATAGCTTTTTTAGGTAGTCAATCCACGTATCCTTTTGTATGTGTTTTGATTCTATCAGTTCCTTTACCTCCGTTCCTTGACCTTTTATAAGGCGCCATATCTCCTTTTGCAGACCGTAAAATCATGTTCCATTTCTTTCGAAAAGCGTTCCCAGTGATCATTTTTTATTTTTCTTACAAGTGAATGTGTTTCTTTTCTAATTGTCTTGGAATTATGGTATGTCTCTTGTGCTTTGGTTGACATGTATTTCAGGTAAGCTTTTTTCTTTTCTTTACATCTTTCGCTCACTTATGTACAAAACCATAGAGTTCTTCGCCTTGGGAACGGTTTATTTTTATTTATATTTCTTTCACCAAGAACTTCCTTGGCCGAGGCTAAGATATTAGACTTAATTTTTGCCCAGCTTTCTTCGACTCCATCACTTTTTGTGATATATGTATATATTTCTGTTTTTTTCGGTTATTCTTTTTTGGAATAGGTAACTTGTGGAGTCATCGTGTAAGCTTTTGACTTTTATCTTTGCGGTGTATTCTGGTGTTTTGTTATTATTTTGAATAAAAACACACATATGTAAAAACATAACAAGTTATTATATGTAAATAGGAATATTAAACGCACAGTATGTTTCATGATATGTGAAAAAAATAGTGGATTTATATCGATATGAATGATTTTAAAACCATCTATTTGCTGCAGGTACCAGAGAGCATTAAATAATAATAAACTTAGCAGTATGAGACAATATATATGGTATTTTAAAAAAGTTACAAAAGTAAAACGACATTGTTCTTCGTTATTGGAGCCTTCTGTTGCTGAGTTTCTAATACCGATCTAAAGACTCGTGGTTCATTCATTCATTGTCAAACTACTGTTCTAAGAGATGTTTCAGAAATTTTTTCTTCTTTTCAATAACAGCGTTATTCAGCGAAATACTGTTTAGTTATATACCCTGAACAGTTTTTCGCGCCTTTATCAATGTTTTTCCAACTTCTAGAAGACTTTCATATCGAAACTTTTCGAAACACCAAACTTTTATTGTATTATATTGTAGTTTTTTAAATGAATTCTTTGTAAATCGAGGATTCCACAACTTACAAATTTTTTGTAAGTTGTTTCAAAGAGACTTTGAAGAGAATATTGTAAAGGAACTAGTTCTGTTCCAAGATTCTTTACTCAATCTAACTGTTGATAAATCCTTATGTGTTATTTTACAACAAATTATTTTCTTGGGTATTTCTCAACCCTGCCAAACATCCTATCTGCTGGCAAAAAACTGTAACCACGGCAAAAAAAATCGCAGCATCTTTATTTCATCCAGATTCGGTGAGTCCAAATGATGCAAAAGAGCAGATTCTACTTGCACAGAATCCCTTCCAGCTTGATTCCAGTCTTGATTCCATATCAACACAGCGGAAAACATAAAAACTTTCTTGGTGTGCATAAAATGTGTCAGATATGGGTGTATAGGGCAGTGGCTGGACTTGCTGAGAGTCAAAACAATCTTTACATAACTCGTAGAATGCTTCGGCTCTTTTTTTTTATGAATGTGCTCTTCCACAATTAATTCTCTTCTTTTTTTATGCATTTTTTTCTGTTTTAATTTGGTTCGTGATTCTCGTGGATGTGGCACATGCATCTGAAGCAGGTGAGGAAAAGCCTAAATTAAAATCCTTTTTAAAAATTCTTGAAAACATTGACAACGAAACTTTTGTCTCGAACTTTGTGTTATATAGCTTACGTAACTTTTTAATACTTAATTCGCTGTCTAAATAAAATTTTCAAGACAGTGTATGTTACTGCTAACTTACAAGATTTTTAAGACATGGATTTTCTTTGTCTGGTTACTTTAGAGGCACTCATCATATTATGACACAATTTTACATCTTGCTTATTTCTATTAGTTGAGCTGTAAATGTTTTTTCTTATTTCTTTTAATATCACTTAGTGTAATAATATTACACTGGTAGTCCCTCATAATTACATGGTCTTTTGAAATTTGTCCAAGCTACATCTGAATCACCATATCTAAAAATGCAAAGAAATAACTTTAAACTGGACATTTCATGTAATAAAAAAACATTTTAGGTACCTTAGGCGTTTCCTACTCGTATGTTTAGAAACATTGTCACACTCCTTATCCTAACACCTCTTTCTTTAAGAGTCACATTTAACTCCTCAGAGTCGCTCATTTTACATGCAAAATGAAACTACAAAAATAATATTAACACCTCAAACCAAAACAACGTGTCACATTAAATTATTTTTAGGTTAGATTGCGTTTATAAGGAATTATCTGAAACCACAGGAAATAGTTTTTGACAAAGCTGTTAAGTATTAATTTAACTCAAATTCTGAAAAAACACGTTTTACTGCATTTTGGTTGATCGCTTTTACAAAATACAATATGATTATAGATCTCCTCTCCACGTTATCCGTGATCCAGATTTGTTTGTTTGCTAAATATATCTCCGTGGGCCCCTAGACGAGAAGCAAGTGACCCTGTATGTTTCCTTATCGCATATTCTATTAATCATCCGTTAATTTTGTATTAGGAATAGGATTGTGTATTTGTCTAATTAGAGAATCTATTGCAACTGACTGAATGACTAATGTCTATGTCAATAAAAAAACAGTCATACTGGAGTCATACCTCATAAATTTTTGAAACCAAGTATCTTTATTATTATAAATATGTCCCTGATAGTATGCTTGAGAATGTCAAATACAAGCTATTATAGTGGGATCATTCTATACTCTGTCGCTGGCCTGAACCCTCGGCAATGAGGGAAGGTGGTCCAGTCGCACTATCCATAGCTGAAATGCACCGGAGTAGGTAAGGGTCACGATCCGTGGACATATAGATCGTATATGCCCACAAGCTAGAGGGAAAATACCTTTTTAAATAAATTAATTTATTTAAAACTAAGTTAATTAAAATTAAGAATCTGCAAGAAAAGAGCTAATTAGTCATAGAACTAAGAATCTGTAAGAGAGAGTTATTATTTATAACACCTAAGACTAATTAACCGAAAAAAGTAAAAATGAAAAAAAGTGAAAATTTTCGAAAAAAGGTGAAATTTCTACCAAGTCGACTTCGTCCAAAATGTGATTCGTCGTGGTGATTCGGTTATCGAAAATTTCCTAAGTCGATGAGACCTAAAAATGTAGAAAAATATTCTACATTTTTAGGTACCTACATTTTTTTACAAAGTTATTTTTATACCAAAAATATTTCAAAGTCAATAAAGAGAAATAAAATATTAGAAATATTTTAAAGTCCCTAAAAGAGAATAAATACATATTAGAAAAATATCCTAAATTATTTTGCATCCGAAAATATTTCAAAGTCCCTAAAGAAAAATAAAATATTAGCAAAATTATGCTCGAAAAGTTATTATCTATCTAAAAATACTTCAGAGTCCCTAAAGGAAAAGAAATAATTTGTCAGAAATTATTGTCGCTGAAAGAAATATTATAAAAACATAATATTTTTCTTAAAAATTCTTAAGTTTCGTTCAGGAACTTTTAGAATAATTTTACAAAAATTATTCTAAAATTCTAAAAGTCTAAATTCGTCGATAAATACCAAATAAATAAATATGAAAAATTACTCTGGGAATAAATATGAATAAGTTCGTTTATGAACAGAAAAATCTGAAACAGAAAATAAAATAACTATATTTTACAAAATTATACTAAGTTAAAATTCCCTGAAAATACCAAATAAATCTATTTTCTAGAAAACTATTCCAAGTTCGTTTAAGAACTGAGAAAAATCCTGAAAGAAATAACTTCTTCTTCTTCAAGTGCCCTGTCCGTTGCGAACGTTGGCTATTAACATGGCAATTCTGATCTTGTTTGCGGCGCTTCTGAATAAGTAAAGAACTGAAGAACTGAAGTATTCTGAAGAAATAACTAGATAATACAAATTATTCTAAGTTATTCAATCGGAAATAAACATCGTACCAAAGTCCAAAAAGACTCTGAAAATAGAAGAAAAATATGAATTCGTACTAAGTCAAAAATACGATTTAATTCGAAATAAAATATTTCATGAAATATTCTAAGTCGAAAATGCTGAAATAAATACAGTTTAAACACAAGTTATACTAAGTCTCGCTAGAGAACTTAGAAAAATCCTAAAATAAAAGGATAGCGGTTAGGTGCAATGAAAAGAGCAGAGTTTCTGGAAATTAAATCAACCAGAAGGTCTCTAATGCCAAGAAGGCTGGTTCTGCGGATCCCTGTCCAGAACAGAACAAATTTTTGGCCGTTGTGCACCTATATTTATACGAAATTAATTAGGTCAACTGCTCCATGGCGCTCTGCCATTGGAGCTTGCACAACAGCCTATGCTCAATTTCGGGTAATACCATTGGCTGCAATTATGGTTGCAATTCAACCAATCGAAAAGCCGGAATTGAGCTTCAATTTCAGGCAATACCATTGGCTGCAATTATGGTTGCAATTTGACCAATCGTAAAGCCGGAATTGAGCTATTGGCGACAACTCATCTATCAACAAGTGGCACATAATATCATCTATCAACAAGTAACTCATATTTTAATCGATTTCAAGTAACTTAAGTACTTCAAGTACTTAAATAATAAGTATATTTTAGTTTTATTTCTGAAATTATACTCGTTTCATTTTTATACATATTTTAAAAAGTTTTTATCTTAAATAATTTTGTATTTAAAAAATAAAGCTAGCTTTTATATTAAAAGTTCATTATTTCACAATATGTGTCCCATCTCATACTATACTAAGATAGCGTCTCAATTTATGTGGCGAAACTGTTTTTCCGATGCAGTTTCAATATTATGATAATATTACTTAGGAGGAGTATTTCACATTATTATACAGACATTTTTTTTATATTTCAATAATTAAACATTTTAAATAGCGCTAAATTTATACGCTACAAGTTTTTAGTATTGACAAATGAATATTTAGAGAGAGCCTTTTAATTTTTAATTTTGACGTGAATCAGCAGAGTTTACAAATGTTCTCTAAACACCCAAGCATGCTTATGCCTTTAAACTATGAATAAATAAAAGAAGTATAATTAAAAACCGGTGATATTCTTTCTCGTTCTCCGTATATTGTCTGCAAATACATGCATACTAAACATCATGCACTCAGTTTTTGTGTAAAAGGTTACGTAACCTTTGCAAATACGACGTTTCGCAATTTCCGTAGTCATCAAGGATCTCTATACAGTTGCATATACAGGAACCGATCGGCCCAATATTGACAATTTTGATTTTCTCTCCTTTTATTTTATGATGAAATGTATATTACTTATGTTTTATAACTTTTTATAAGTTTTGTAACGTTTATTATTTGTATTTATAACGTATTAAAATTTTTGGTATTATTGTTTCTTTTACTTAAATTTTCAAGCGTAATCTACGTAAATAATTTTGTGGGCTCTAACCGTAAAAATTTTTTAGGGATTGAACCAGGCTTTTACACATTTCGTGTGATGACACAAAATAATGTATTTTTTATTGCGTATTTTTAATATTATCCAGATTTAAGCAACAAGGCTCTTACTTCTTCTAAGGGTAAAAATACTTATCCCATATACCTACGGTATAAAAAGCGCTAAGGTGGGACTATTTATGTCTTATCAAGTCCTAGGTAACCTGGTATACAGATAACGACATTGTTTTGTCGACCATAGGAATTAAGATTTATTGCAATCCCATCTCTAGAGTATATTTTTATTATAACGATCTAAAACTAATTTTTTGGTTATTTTTTAGCAAAACAAATTAATTAGTAAGTAAATAAGTAATATGCTTTATTGTCACAAAAAATTGTACAAATTTTATGAACAAAGCTTATAACAATAAGACAAGAAAGAAGAAAAAAAATCAGAATAAGAATCGTTTGCACTTTTAAGTAAATAAAACAATAAAATTCTTCCAAACTTAAACATAAAAAATACTACTTAATTAAGAACCGACAAACTTCGTAAAATGTACCTAACAAAAATTAAAAATAAGAAAAGCAGATTAATGAATTAAGGGCTCAAATATTTCACCTCCTTGTGCTAAACAGTAACCAAATCTGTCATAAAGATTTCTTCGCATATTTTGTAGTAGGGCTGGTGTAATGCTTATAGAGAAATGAAGTAAAAGTCTAAAGTTATCTTTCGGAAACAGTTCTTGTGTTATTTGTATCTTAAAACAGTGATACCCATTGCTTTTGAGAACTCGCTGGACAGTTTTAGCATTCACGTTAATTTCCCTAGGAATTTGTACACTATTGCAGGGTTCACTAGCTTCCACAAAAGAACAAATATCAATATCCCTGTTTTGACGCTCCTCATCGACAGGTCTAACACGTGGTTTATTACCTGCATGACACTTTTTACAACTTTTTACACATCCCGAAGTTTGAAAATGTTTAATGGTATTTTTAACTGTTGTAACACTTGGTGGGGGTCTATTTTCGAAGGCAACAATAAATAAATTAATTACTTTGCGTATCGAATGACCCTGAAAGTACCATGTTACAAGTTACATTTTTTCTTGGACGATATACAACGTAACAGGCATTTTATTAATTATTTGTTTATTCTTTTAGAACTTTGTTTAAAATTTTTAATGTCAATGTGACAATTACGACAATTCGTACCTACTGTGAAATTAATATAGAGGTGGAAACGTGTAAGATGTCACAGCGATTGCCATTGTGTTGTATGGTCAATAAAACAATGTCGTGATCTGTATATGCCCGAGACAATTCGGATTCTGCAAAGGGAAAAGCACCGTTAGCGCAATTTAGAGTGTAATAGGCATTGTACAACATTAAGGACGAACAGCGCTGGGCGGCTCTGCTGCTCTTCGATGTTAGAAATGCATTCAACACTCTGAAGTGGAAAGAGGTGATGCGAGCATTGGAAAAAGGGAGTGTCCTAACTATCTGATGAATATAATGGCGGATTATCTTTCTGAGAGAAAGATCATGGTTGAGAATGGCACGCTCGTTGACGTAACGGCTGGAGTCCCACAGGGTTCGGTCTTGGGTCCGCCGCTATGGAACCTGGCATAGGACGGGCAACGGGCAAGACATACGGGCAACGTCGTGAAAGACTGGATGACAGATCACGGACTAAAACTCGAAGCAGAGAAGATCGAAGCCATTATTCTAAAGGTTAAACGGAAAAGACAAGGGATGGAACTCAATGTGCAAGGATACAACTAACATCAAAAAAAGCGTCAAATATCTGGAAGTGACACTACACTAATAAATGGATGGGGGAAGCATATACGGGTGGTAGCCCTGAAGACAGGAGGGCCTTACACGGTGTTGTGAAATCAATCATCCTTTACGCGGCACCAGTCTGAAGCGAGGCGATGGAGATACCGACCTACAAAGGACTCATGATACGAGTAGACAAGTCTGTTGCGAGTACCATGCGCCTACAGGACTGTATCTGCGGCTGTCTTGTGGACTATCACAGGTTGTGTTCCTCTGCATGTGTTAGCAGTAGAGAGGAGATATCTCTATGAGAGAATAGAATATTAGACGGTAGCTATAAAAGAAGAAAGAGAAAGATCAATAGAATGATGGCAAGTAGAGTGCAATAACATGGAAGATGTTTCTCAGTGAACCAAGATGCTGATCTTGAGCCTAAGAGAATGGGTGGACTGTTGTCACAGGCGACTGGATTACTTCCGGATGCAAGTTCCTACAGAATATGGGTGCTTTAGTATATATCTTCATAAATTCAGAAAGACAGATACAGATAAATATCTAGAGTGTAAATATTCTGACACTGTCACTCACACAATGATAGAGTGTAATAGATAGACAGTGAAGAAAAACAGAATGTGTAGAGCAATAGGTATGAACCCTGTAACTGTGAGAGAGATAATCGTGAAGATGACGGGAAGTAAGGAGTCATGGAATATTATACATAATTACATTCGAACAATAATTAAAAGGAAAGAAGAAGAAGAGAGACACCAGCCGGATCAACAACAGAGATAAGATATAAATACGAGAAGGTAGTGCTCTAAAAGTGTCGTCAGCCTCACAGCGACGATTCCACTTTGGAAGTGCGACAGTAAACTGCGTACAAGTAGAAGAGGGTGGTTTTAGTTGGTAGGCAGGATAACAGGAAGGCATCTGTTTGCAGGACCCCCTTTTTCTAAGGGAAAATGGGCTTGGATGTACTTCTCTACCCTGCTGAATCCAACACACGCCAGCCATCCTTAGAGATAGGTTAACTAGGTACGGTTTTTAGAAATTTCGACCCTCAAAGAAAAAAAAAAAAAAAAGGTAACCTGGAACGCTGGATTATACTCAAAAACTTTTCATACGCATCTGGATATTGAGAGCAATGTTGCTTTTTGCGTGATCCTATATAGATATTCACTAAAACCCATATGTGTTATATTCTGTACGAAGTTCTTCGGAATGACTTTACTAGTAGTGAGAATTATAAGGATCAAACGATCTTTATATTGTATTTACCACGCAGATTATTATTATTAGGTATCTTCACATCAATAGGTATTATTGGTCAAGATATTTTATTAACCAGTATGAAATCCGGTCCAGTACTCGTTGGGTTCTGAGCACAGTGCGGTCTCAATATGGTTTGTAGTTGTCGTTTTCAAGCATTGTGTCAGGCAAGTAATGATAATAAGGGAAATGGTTAGTTTGGAAAAGTCCCTGTCAGGGCTATTTTTTTATGAAAAATATATACTACGGAGTCATGCCGTTCTTTTATTCTCATCGGTATTTGTTGTCTTGGACCACAGGGTCTTTGGCAATAACCTGATCTTATATAGCGAGTAAAAACCCGCGAATATCTATTTTAGGGAACATCTGTCCTAATGTCAACCAATTGTTCGACGCTGTATTGTCGACATTGTCTTCGCAAATCTTATATATTTTTTAAAAGTTTTTGTTAGTTCTTTTGTGAAACACGGCCCCATGTAAATGAATTATGCCTTCTACGTATTTTTAAAATGCTTTCTAAGTATATCTTAATACTGACACCTGGTAGTAGGTATAAAATGCACAGGCATAAAAATATTAAATATTAATTTATATTTTGAGTCGCTCACTAAGGATCGCCGGGGTACATTTAAATGCGGCGCAGGGCGTGACAGCATGCTGGACATCGATGGCAGGGTGTTGAAGAAGCGGGCCCCTATTACACAGTCAGCTAAAGTCCAAGAATAACAACAACCACAAGTGAACCGCTAAACAACAACAAGAGTTTCACTTGCTTAAGGTGCTTCTTTAGAACATCAACAGTAGAACATCAACAGGCGCTCCCCTAAGTGCGTCGACCGAATCAGCTTATAAAATGAACTGTGTCGATAAACAAAAATATTTTGCACTTCTGTTACAAGGTTATAATTACCATGGTCAAAAAACGATCGGCTATCAACAACATATGTAGGCCGAATTTTGTAAAGAGTATTCAGAGATTCAACTATCTAAAAAACGAATAGTAGATCAATATCGGTTAATTGTAGGAAATAATTTTATTTCAGAGGCTAGATGCTGTATCGTCAGAAACAAAGTCCAACGGGATATTCACAAGCTGCATCTTCCTAACATAAACAGATTCCTGAGCTTGTCATACAAGAAACTTATAATAAATAGCAGGATAATAACCAGCTGACAATAGAATGGTAAGTAAAATGGACTGGGCCGTACAAGAGTTTAATGAAACAAACCCACCTAGCAGACCACTGATACTAAAAATAAACTCTCGTAAAAAACTGGATGTGTTATTACAAATTGTTAACATTAAAGTCCACCTAAAAATTGCTAATGTCATTGACATTAGGATCAGAACACGACGGGGAACTAATATCGGAAGGATAGGTAACATAGTTGCAATCTAGTAAAAATGCATTCCAAAAAAGCCTGAATTATTTCGTAGGAATATTGGTTAAATTACGGAATATATCGAGGAAGCAAAAAAGTAATCAGAAGAGCTGAACAAATAATTCTGGGAACTGAAAAATACTCACAATATGATTTAGAAAACCACAACGCCCAACAGTGCCTGGATACATTAAAACAAAAACTCCCTCTATTTATTTCTAAATAAGGTGGAGGTAAGGACTAAGGAGGTATAAAGTTAGTTGCAAATCGAAATGCGACAATACACTTTTTAAGCATGCTGAAAAGGCCTTCTATAGAAAACCCAATTCTACTCCAGAAATTACTAACTAATCTAACACAAGCCAAGAAAAGCTTATTAACTTTGATCAAATAAAAGGCATATATCGAGCACAGTTTAATTTGATCTTGCCCAAGTACTTTCGATCCCTAGATCATCTTCAGGGGCATCTGAAATAAGCCAAGAAACGTTTTTTTTATAGCTAAAGAAATTGATTAACTTCGATAAAAACTCGAAGTTTATGGTTGATAAAGAGTTTTTATGTGATTAACGTTTATAGACTTACTTCGTCAATTGCGGCCTATCCGACAAGAACAAAATGTCATAAACATATAATTGTACATCACACTACACTACAAAAGGACAAACAAACACTTTAAAATAATTGAAGAAAAGCTACATTGCGTGCCGAAGCCGGAGACAGAATGGCTCCCGATCTAACGGAAATGTTGGGGTGACATGTGACAAATGACAGCTTGGATGAGCAGTCACAATCATAGATATATGTGATCTGCACCTTTAAAAAATTCTATGAAACTAAGTATTGACCAAAAGTCCAACTGACACTACTATAGGAGGTCACTGATGAAATATAAAATTATATCGAATATTTTTTAAGTAGATTGAATAATCCAGATCTCACACTCAAACCTGTCTATAATAGTTAGGGTGTTAGTTTGAGAGCAACTGAAGTCGACGTAAAGTAAGAATGCAAGAAAAAGACTAAACAATATATTAGACAGTGGGTAGTTGACTACAATAAAATGGTCTACCAAGCACTATCTGTAATGTAGAAAGGAAGAAATCTGACTATGTAATTAAAATACTAAAAATTAAAACCAAAATTGAAAGCAAAGTATATAAATGGTGTGTAATCCAAGTAGTTCAGTTGACCCCACAGTCAATGGTAGAACTATAAAATTAACCTTTCAGCGATAACGTGACATGATGGTACATAAAGTATAACGTCGGACTAGCAGTCCGCAAATCTAGAAAAGGTCCAAAAAACCAATAATTTCAGAAAAACGGTCTGAGAACTGGCCGATTCTTTAAATTATAATTAAAATAGACAAAAAAAACATTTACACACAAATTTATTATAATTTGTTTTTAAACTCATGCTTTGAAAATAAAAGTTAACAGATATATCTTTTTCTCATTTTGAGTAGGATAAAACACAAAAACACCAATTAAACAAATAAAAAACATTTATTTTTAAGAAGTTAAACAAAGAATAAATAAAAAACAAATGTTTGAGCTGCGTAAAGTAGATACATTAATGAATTTATAACTTGAAAATAAGTCAATCTTCGCTGCTGTCTTCGGAAATACCATCTTGTAGGCAGTCGGAGCAAATGCATTTTGCGTGTTCTAAGCATACAAACTTGAGGCATTTTTGACAGATATATCTGGTTGGCCTATTTTTTTGTCTAACAGTAAAAACAACGACCTCGACAATTAGGTTGTGGATTTGGGGCTGGAACAATTACTTCTTCAATATGGCAAATTTATTTTATTCTTGACCTAATTGATCTAGGAATACGTTTATTCAAACATCGACGTTGTAGATGATCGTTTACTAGTTCCATACCAAGAGCTTCTAGAAAATGTCTTCTACGCGTTTTATCTATCTCATTAGATTTATATGTGTTGATTACAAATGAATTGATACCAGCTACATTCATTGCAGAATAAAAAATGACCATAGGCCATCGGCGAGTGGCTCGAGCGCAATTGTAGGCGGCACACATTTTATCAACTAAATCTACTCCTCCTTTGGGTTTATGACGAGAGACGGGTCAATGATGATTTCTGGCTTGCACGATAATTCGTCTAGCAAATCGTCGTGGTGCATCGTTGAGAGTAAAATAACGTTTTTGTTTTTTCTGGGTATATATGACACAGTCGTACATTTTTCTCTAAAACCAAACATACTTGTTTTTTTCTGGTCTCTTAGGATCAGTAAATTGAAGTGAAAGCTTTCTTTTGTTTTTTCTTATAGTGCCTATCATAGTCAGATGATGTTCGTTCAAAAGAAGATCGGCCAAGCTGAGGCTCGTAAAAAATTGTCCATTGTTACATTTCTGCGAGAACCAGATATAGGACTGCAGAGGCGAGTAACGAGGGAAATATTGCTCGTATCAACTTTATATGGGTCAGGTGGCTGTTGTCCAACGTACACCTCTAGATTTGCGGTATAAGGAAATTTTGCGTTTACTAATGAGTATAATTGTATGCTGTATTTATTAGGTTTATTGGGCATATATACCCTAAAGCCACACCTGCCACGAATAGCTTCCAGTTTTTCGTCTACCGTTGTATATGCTGATAATGAAAAATGTTGAGATAAATTTGAATTAAATGAATCGAAGAATTCTCTCACAGCTGCCAATCATATTTTTGCCTCTCTAATCGTGTTCGTTTATCATCAAAACGGATGTGTCTGAGCAAAAATTTGAACCGTGCAAGGGACATTGTCAATCTAAAAATCTCTGGCGGTGAGCCGTTTGGCCTAAAGAGATCTTTTGCATTTCTGTGGTTATTTTTGGTTACCCCAGCTATATATAAAAGACCCAATAGTGCCCTAAGTTCTAAAATATCTGTTTTCTTTGCAGACTTATTACTGAGATTGTAAGAACACAGCTCAATAAACATATACGTATTGTCTACAATGGTTTGCAAAATCTCTTCAGTAAAAAAACAACTCCAAATCTTTGATGCGACTTTCATATCTCGTACTTCCCTAGTTACTCCAGAAATTTTTACCTTAATTGAATTGTCACTGCGAGTTCGTATTCGGCGGTTTCCTACATGTTTCTTCCATTTAGTTGTTCCATCCTTACCAATGAAATGCGGCACTCTTTGTGGAACATCCAAGACTTCTGAGATTGGCTCTACAATTTGTTCTTCCATATCGGTGTCGTGGTCCTGAATCTCTTCGAAATCTCCTTCTAAACTAGCATCGTCATCGTCAGGTTCAACTTCTGATTCAGAATCAAAGAAAAATTCCCCATGAAGCTTTTCAAGATAAGCGTGTTGCTTTTCAAAACTCATTATTAGAAAAATCTGTAAAAAAATAAGTTTATATCAATCAATTATACAGAAAACATAACCAGTAAATCACTCCCAATTATAAATTACACAAATATTTTTTATTTACCCTAGAAATAAAATATTTTCAAATTTAATCTTTCCTGAAGATTTGTGACAACTTGTGTAACGTGCGGACTCACGTTCCGCAGTTCAATATAGCAGCGGAACTAAATGCACTACACAACTCTTACAACTGTACTGAATAGAGTATCACCTCACTTAAAGCTAGCGAGTACGCGACGACCGAGATCCTAATTAATCGTCAGAAATCGAGAAATAATTCGACTAGCGGACTCACAGTCCGCACGTTAACTCTGAAAGGTTAATATGGATGTGCTCAGTGCAGGAAGTCTAAACAGTCGAGTTGGATGCCCTACGAGGTGAAGCTGTAATAAAGTTTTTAAAAATAGGTTTAAATTTAGTACAATTTAAATTAATTTGAGTATTAAGACAGTGAGAGTTTCCATTTGTTTCCCTTGTAATCTCCAAATCTTCCAATAAATCCAACTCCATATAGTTTTTCTTTCTACTAATGTCATGTAAGATAGATGAACCAGTGTTGATGTTAAAATTGTGTTTACTGAATAATAAGTGTTGACCAAAACTTGAAGAGTTTGGTCTTTTCAAATGTTCTGAAACTCTAGTGCAAGTCTAGTGCAAACTTTCTAATGGTTCTACCTACATAAGAGGCATCACAATCATCACATTTTAATTTGTAAATACCACTTTTGTCAAGTGTGTTTATCCTATCTTTGGTGTTGATTAAGAAGGAACCTAAGGTGTTGTGTGACTTGAAGGAAATTTTAATGTTATCAATTGTAGAAGTAAAAAGTTTAGATATTTTACTGGAAATGTTGCTAATGTAAGTGAAGGAGAAATATCTGGTGTTATTTGAAGCAGTAGGTTGAAGAAAACATTGTGATGAATATGCAAGCTTTTCTGCAATTTGTAGTTTAGCTCTATTTAGAAGCTTATAGATAATGTTGGGATCATAACCATTATTGAAAGCAATTTGTTTAAGAGTATTAAGTTCTGAATTAAAATATCATTAAAAAGTGGAAATTTGAGTAACCTATGAATGTAACTGTTAAAAGCAGCCATTTTATGTTGGGTTGGATGATTAGATGTATGATGTATAACATGATCTGTTTGGGTAGGTTTTCTGTAAATATTGTACTCTAAAGAATCTTTATTACAGGATATAGTCATATCCAAGAAGTTCAACTTTTTATCAGATTCTGGTTCCAGAGTAAAAGAGATGTTGGGATGGAAGTTATTAAGATCATCCATAATCTGTAAAGCATCATCTTGGGTTCCCTGTATGAGAGCTATACAATCATCAACATGCCTTGACCAAAAAACTATTTTGCTGTTGTTGTTAACAAACTTCTGTTCTAATCTAAGAAAATATCAGCTAGAAAAGGTGATAATGGAGATCCCATTGCTAAACATGTTGGTTGTTTATATATTTTTTGATTGAATTGAAAGAAGTCCTGATCCAGACAGAATTTAAGTATAGTTAAGATAGCATCTTTGTCTTTTGCCAATATGTTGCAATTGTCTAGAAGATTGTGTACTAAAGGTAATGTTTCATCTCTTGGTACAGAAGTAAACAAATTGGAAACATCAAAAGCAACTAAATAAAAACCCTCTTCTATCCTAATGTTATTTAAACGTTCTATTAGATCTAAAGAATTTTTAATGGAGAATTTAGGTTTAAAATTAGTGATAGACTGAATTGTGTTGTAAATAAACTCTGATAAAATAGAAACTGGAGTGGTACAAAAACTTACTACAGGCCTTATGGGACAATTGTGTTTATGGATTTTAGGAAGTCCATATAACCTAGGTGTTATAGGATTAGATACAGTTAACTTTCTGTTGTTATATTTAGTAATAGTGTCATTAAACAATTTAACCATTGCTTTTGTTTTATTAATAAAGGTGTTGAGTGGATTTTTTTCCAAAACTACAAAACTGTTATCTGAAAGAAAAGATTCTACTTTCTCTATGTATTGAGTTTGTTCTAAGATTACAACACAATTACCCTTATCAGCCTTGCTAAGTACAAGAGAATCTCTATCAATTTTTTGTTTAATTGATTTTAGCAAATCCTTTTGTTTTTTAAAAATATGGTGATTTCTAAAAAAAATTGCGTTTGTACTTACATTGTTGTTGTTGAAGTAAGCTAATGCAAGAGTTTCTCAAATATTGTTTAGTATCAGCATTGTTAGTCATACCTTCTATTAGAGTATCCAGCTATACTGCAAATCCTCCCAGCACTGAGTCACTTAACCTAAAATTCTGACAAGAAAACTTAAGGCCCAATCCTAAAAAATACAGTTCATCCTCTGAAAAGTTAGTGTTACTTAGATTTAAGACTCTAGGATGAAATTAGTGATCTGAAAACTTATGCATAAGTGTTGAGGTGCTTCTCTGTTGTTTTTGCAAAATCAAACGGTTTAATTTGTTGGTAAGACTTCTCTTCTTGGTATATTGTAAGCGGGAGACCTCATCTTCTATGTTGCTAAAGGAGTCGTTGACAAGAAACCAAGGATGTTGTTGCAAAATTTGATCATAAGTAATTTTAAGATTGACATTAATATGGTGAAGTTTGGTATAGTGCTTCTTAAGTTCTCTTTTTAGGATCTTTTTCTCCAAAATCTGTTTTTTTTTATCAGGTACATTTTTTGATGTCTTGACCTTAGCAAAAGTAGAAGTGACTTGATGTGAAATGCACTGTCTAACGAACCAAATGTTCAGAAGACTATCTTGCAAGAGAATGATCATATTCTTAAACATTTGGTTCGTTAGACAGTGCATTTCACATCAAGTGCTTTTTATCAACCATAAACTTTTTATCGAAGTTTTACCGAGTTTTTATCGAAGTTAATAAATTTCTTAAGTTATAAAAAAACGTTTCTTGGCTCATTTCAGATGCCCCTGAAGATGAGCTAGGGATCGAAAGTACTTGGGCAAGATTAAATTAAACTGTGCTCGATATATGCCTTTTATTTGATCAAAGTTTATTTATTCGAGCATTCAACCTTATATTTAAAAGCTTATTAATTTTAGTGGATCGGGTTCACTACAACTACTACCACAACACTCCAAAACTTCTTGCTTAAAAGCGAGAGATTGATGAATGTTTATTATATTAGTTAATCATGTTATTTTTAATTCGCAGGAAAAACCGTCATCGCTTACTCAGGGAATCACTTATTTATAATCAAAGGATCAACATAATAAGAGTACTCAAGATCTGGTCAAAAACCGCTGAATTACTTGTCTTTCAACTTTGTAGAAACTGGTCACATCTTGTATAGCCCAACGTATCTACCAACAGTGTGCTCTATATAATATCATAGAGTCATAACAGAAAGGACGCGCTGAGGATTCCATGGGCTGCAAGGAATAACTTCTAACAGACTCAGTCATTTATAATCATGCATAAACCAAAAAATTACCTTTTTGTGCCTTTATTGGTTACAAGGGGGCCTTTATTTAGTGCCGCATAAATGGCTTATAGATATAATAAAAATATGTAAAGTCAACGCAGTCGATAAAATAGTAACACAAAAGTTTACCTTCAAATACTTGGTGAAAACAATATCAAGCCTCGCACAATCAAGCGTGGCTTATTTCAAGTGGATTCATTGACTTCTATGTAGTTTTTTCTAGCGATGAACTCCCTGTCTCAGCTGCTGAACTCCACTGACTTAGATTTTAGCATCAAAGTTAACAGTACTGTTGTGGCGGAGC
The DNA here is from genome assembly GCF_040954645.1 of Diabrotica undecimpunctata. Lineage (NCBI taxonomy): Eukaryota > Metazoa > Arthropoda > Insecta > Coleoptera > Chrysomelidae > Diabrotica > Diabrotica undecimpunctata. The sequence continues at coordinate 76,063,413 of NC_092804.1, read as the reverse complement.
TTAACCATCTGTTGTACTTGGATGATTTTAAATTAATATTAAATAATTAAAATTAATTAAATAAAATAATAAACTAAATTAAAAATTATTAAAAACTATGAATCATTGAATAATAAATAATTTATTTAATTAATTAAAATTAATTAAATAATAATTAATATATAGACTAACATATTTTTGTACACATTTATTACAAATCAAATAGGTAATAGAAAAAGTGAAGTATTTTTGAAGTGTGTAAACGTCATTTTATAGCTGAGCGCTTTCGACTAACACAGCTATCTTCGGAGCTATGGTACAATAGAACAATGATATAAATATGTAGTTTAAACTTTACAATGTTTCAATTATGTCAAGCATTTAAAGTATCACTACTAGGAGATATCTTATTTGGTAAAAAATATAGACATTTTCTTTTTAAGCTGGTTCTAACAAATTTTTCATTGAAAACACACAAAAAGACTGTACAGTAGACTAAAATTACTTTAAAAAAATTTGGTTATTGTACGGGTATCAGAACCCGATCATTTGTTGGAGATAAAGCAGCAGATAGAATAAGGGAAATCGAATACAAGCCTTTTCAATGATTTCTTTATGTCTTAGAAAATTAAAATTATTTAATAATCAAAAAATTGATAAATTTCAATTCATCAATTTTTCATTTATCTCCGTTTATCTAGTGAATAGCCTTCTCCAACACCAACTTGGAAGTACTGTTAGATAACAAATATTGAATCCATAAGTTTAACTTTCCGCGAATACCATAGGAATTCAATTTAGCTAGTAATCCACGCTTAGGAACACAACCGAAAGCTTTGAAGAAATCTAAATAGACTACATCAAGGGGATGCCGATTGTTTAAAGATGATGACCAATCACTTACAAAATAAGGTAAATATATCAAAATTTATAAAGCCGTGCTGTTACTGAAAGATGCCATTTTCTTAAAGGACAAACTCAGAAGTACCTTCAGAAATAATCTATTTCACAACCTTGCCGAGAATGGCTAATAGACTAAGATAACCCTTTTTAAAAGAGATATTCATTTTGAAGGACATAGGGTTTGCTACAAATTCATCGCGTTGTTTAATAACGTGAATAATTTATAGCAAGCCCTATATCCCTTACATTCCAGGTTCCAAATTTTAATTCCATAATCACGTCTATTTTTCTTCGCTGAGTTCTCGTTGTGAAATCCGTACTATGTCCGTACCTATTAGCCATGGTGTTAGCCACATTTAAGTTTAACAAGGGAGGATTGTTATCTATCCCTTCCCTCAACCCCTTATTCATCAGAGGACCGAAACTCCCATAGACAACCTTGCCCTCCTTTCCACTTGTATTGGTTACCTAATCTACAGTGGGGTTGCTTAAGTTACCGATGTGTATCAACTTAAAGGTGAAGATACGGATTGAGTAGAATAGGCTAAGTGATACCATCAGGATGCGGCATCATATATTGCTCTACACTACTTCTTTATATACCAGATCCATAATTCACAGAAGTTAAATCTTTGTATTGCCTCTCAATTGATCAAGTAAGATTATACTCGATAGGATAAGATGTTTGTATTATACTTCTGAGTATACATAAGATTTAGTAAACTGTAGATTTAGAGCTAATTTTTAATCTCTTCTACAAAGCAACTTTTTTATCTTGTAATAATATGGTAAGTGTCCTTTCCTTCTTTGTAAAAGCTGTTTTATTAAAGCAGTAGTGAAAATCAGTACGGATGCAACAAAAACATAACAATGCAAGAAAATATTTTTAAAATAATTTGTACCAAATTGTTGACAATGAGATATATATCCACGATATTAGAGTTAGATTAGCTTAATATCTTGGTGTGCTATTTATCTGATGATATATCTTCGATTAAGGTATTCGTTAAATACTGTTTATTTATCTCTATTTCCATCTGTTTGATGCCCAAAGGTACAAAAAAAAACGGAATAAAATTGCTTTACTTGCTCTGTAACAAAATATCGTATACCAAGCAATGGCCTGACGAGTGGACAAAATCTACAATAACGACAATACATAATAAGGTAGCTTTCATAACTGCGACAACTATAGAACCATCTCTCTTATCTCACCTGCCAGCAAAATAATGCTACACATAATCAATGAAGACTAAAAACTGTTCAAAGTTTTTTATTGTCCATAGATTCCTCTTAATATTTTTCTTCCTAACATAAATACTCTTGATTTTCTCAAAAATTGTTTCTGGCTGGCATAAGTTATACTTATGTTACTGGGATAAGTTAGGCATGGAGTCTTATAATAGATTTGTGGTATCTTATTTTGGTGCTTGATACATATTTTATTATCATTATTTGGCTTTAGTATTTTTTGTTTTCTTTCACTACTTAAGCTTTCAATTCGTCAATATATTGACATTTGTTATCGATTCATACCTTCCAAGTAGATAAAATATTTAACTTTTCTAAATGTATATTATGTCCCTTCGTCGACTGTAAATATAAGATAGATAATCTGTGGGTTTTGCTTTGGGTCTTTAATACAAATATATTTTTAAGTTATACATCAATATACAGGTGGTGTATCTGTATCTGTAGAGCAGGGAGGGCGAGTTAAGTTTCACAGCACTTAGGCCACAATTGCACCATTGTGCATCCTCCCAGGGAGCTGTCACCCTTAGCTTATTGTCCATCCTGCCATTTTTAGGAAGGTGGACAAGTCACCAGGAGACATCTCTCTTATGTGGGCAGGTGTGGGCCAGGACTCGCCGAACGCATACTCTCGTATTAACGATAACTCTGGGAATTTACATAGGACATGCTCTACAGTTTCGTCTTTTCGTTCACACTTCCTACATAGAGGTGTGTCTGCTAGCCTCAGTGTGTGGAGGTGTTTGCTTAGTTGACAATGAACAGTTAAAAAACCAACTGCCAAACGTAGATTTTTCCTGGTCATTCCCAAGTACTTTTTTGATGTTGACTCTTCAAGGTTACTTAATGTTACCCTGGCCAGTTTACATCCTTTCCCTTCTTCCCATCTTTTTACGGTTTGCGTATGGAAGTGACATTTGACAAATTCCGCGTTGTTTTACTTGACTAACCAAAAAGATCCCCAGGTCCTAAGATTCTTAGGCCTGCCGCCTTCCTAGATAATTGGTCAGCAATGGGGTTGCCTTTATTCCTATTATGTCCTTTAACTCACCTCAGGATGATGGTATTACCATCCGAAGCTTGAGTTAGTGACTCGTGACACTCCATTACTAAACCTGATGTGAGAAGTGGTCTATTCAAGGTTAGTAGCGCTTGTCTGCTATCTGTGCAGATCATTATAGTTTTCCCTGCTGTACCTTTTTGGGTTATCTCTTTTGCGGCTATGGAAATACCAGTCAGTTCTGTCTGAATTACGCTGGCATTTTTGCCCATACCCCAATTTGTTCTTAGGTTCAGCGAGCTGGAGTATATCCCGCATCCTGAGCCTTCTTTCATTTTGGAGCCATCGGTGTATATGCAATAGGCATTTGCCACGTTTGTCTCCATATACTATCTTGTTTCAATTTTGTAAGGTTTGTTAAAGACAAACTTTTGTTCCATTGAATCGCAGCCTGCCTGAAACAGTAATATCAAATCCAGCTCTCCCCGCCAGAAACGAGTTCTCAATTATCCCATTCCTACATCAAGGTTTGCACCAGCTGAGCGCAGTCGCATCATTGTCACTAGCGACACCTCTTTGACATATATATCTAGAGGCGTGATGCCAATGATCAACTCCATTGCAGCAGTTGGTGTTGTTTTCATGGCACCTGTTATATTTATATAGGTGGTGTTTAAAGACATGAAATAAAAACATACTTAAAAATATTTACTAAGAAAATTGTAGATTTATTATTATATTAACATATCACTTAAATATCAAGGTTCTTAATGTAGCCAAAATTTGAATTATCCCTATGCTTAGCCATGCTTGACCGTGAGACGGTTTTTATTGTTCTTCTTCATTTTGTGTAGACATGAATCTGTCTGTTCTACAATGTGCCTCTTGTAAGTTCCATCGCTTTCGTGGTCTTCCTACTAATCGTCTTCGTATTGGGGAACCGTATCCTGCTGTCTTTACTAGTCTATTTGTTGTCATTCGGCTTACATGATCATATCATTCTACTCATCTATTTCTTACCTAGTCCTTGATGTCCTGCACTTTGCATCTACATCGTATATCTGTACTTCAAGCTCTGTCTCATAGTTTTTTTTCCCCATCAATCTTTCTAACTGTTTTATTTGTACATCTTTGTCATTTGTTTAAAATTTATTTGTTTAAAAAAGTCATTAATAGGTATTGTATAGGCCCTTAGTTATGTTGCAAGCTTAGATTTAAAATTAAACATAAATTGATTTTCTTTCTTGTGTACTATATTTTAATTACCAGCACAATATTGTGCGACCTTGGTGCCAATCCTGGTCAAACAGGTCATTACTTACCTGTGCATTCACCATATTTCAAGATATATATAGGTTGACAAGCGACGTGTGAACATACGCTTACGAGTTATATTTTAACGCATGGACGACACTGAAGGGTGTCTCTCTGCGTCTGCCGTTTATATTTTGCCGGTTAAATTAACACTTCATTAGGTTAATTGCCATTTTGAGTTTGAAAAGGCCGCCCTCTTTAGTAACACAGAATGGGAAACTGGAAAAGTGTGTATATATGTATGTATATGAAAATCTCAAAAATACATCTAGACAATGTAGGTATAGCATATAATATTTTTCTTAATCCTGTAATAATTTTTGACTTCTTTTTTATTATTTTTTATTGATATTTTCATATGTATTGGTTTAACTATTTATTTTTCCGTTCAATGTATAAAAGCCAGTTGATGTTTTTATCAAAGATGAAATTTTATTGAGTTATTTAATAAAATTTATTAAAATTTTTAAATTAGTTATGCAATGGGACAGAAGTACTTAGGTATCTCTTTTGGATGGAATAAAATAGATTACTGTTGGTGTTGAAAATTAAACAAACAATGAACTATTACGAGATAATTAATAATAATTAAATTAACATCAACTATATCTCCTTCGATAGCTTGGAGAGATGAATAGACTTAAACTTATAGGTGCAAATAATCATGAAATATTAAATGATTGCAATAAACCATCAAAACAATGTAAAGGTTAAGGTCAAACTAAGAGTAAACTTGCCTGCAACTTCCTTACACTATTTTATGAAACAATGAACAAAAAAAATTCAATATGTTTTCGTTGGTTCACTTTCGAGTTGCGTCTGTTTTATCTCATCGACCTTTACGCTGTCGATCGCGAGATCCATTCCCTGATTGGTGCTATAGAAATCGTAGGTATACAGGGAGAACAAATGTATCGATTAATTTATACAACCATATTTAAATTTAAACAGTTTGTGTCTACTATATACATAAAACGTTTACTAAAGTTATGTTAAACTTTATCAATATTCATGTAGATGACGCTAATTTACTTGTCTCTACTCCGTAGCGAGACATTTATTTAGGTAAGGTAAAGCATGCCATAGTGTGGATAAACATTTATATAGAAAAAATATGACCTTCAACCTTCTCGTCTGCCATACATTGCTCTCATATCAAACTACTGCTGATTTTATTTTGCTACTATCTAGGTATGGTGGTTGTTTCCACGGAGTTTCGGTTATATCTTTCTGGTGCAGATTTCCAATATATGATACTTTAAAATCTACGATTTACAAATTATTTATTTATTTTACTTGTAACTATCTGAGCGATATTTTGGTGCCAAGATAGGACGTGGATAGTTTTAGTAACATTTCTTCTCGTTAATGTGTGTTTTTTTTTTCAGCAGAAAAGGAACGACACGTATTACAAAAAGGAAAAACAATATTTAAGATGATCCTGTGGCGTTTTTGGCCTCTTTTTAAAATGCGATTATTATCTGAGATTATCTACATCGATTTCTTCTGTAAAACTATGCAACGGAATCAGTACGTTAGGTACCAAAAAAAGTCTTATATAAAATTAGTCTACTTCTTGCAACAGTCTAGTCATAAAATATTCTAACATTACGAAGTTAGTTATTATTGAAATAGTTCAATTCAACCCTGTTATGGTAAACTATTCTAATTCTTGAGGTAGGGATAAAATAATTTAATCTTACGCTTATGAATGCTAGTTATCTCGATCATTTACTCTGTTTTAATTTATCTACGTGATATAGGTTAATCTAAAAGAATTATGTCAATCTTCACTTAATTATAAATAATACTCCCCTAATTTGCTGGTCCCCATACATATGGCAGTGAAACATGGACTCTCAACCAGCGGAAAATCAATAAGATTCTAGAATTAGAAAGAAAGGTTCTCAGAATAATATTTGGCCTCAAAGAGACGGATTCACAGGGGATTGGAGAAGACGCCGCAATGCTAAATTGGATATATGGAACTGAAAACATATCAAGGCAAACCGAATAAGATGGGCAGGTCACGTGGTACGATCACAGGATCACAGGGTGTTAAAGACAGTGTTTTTTGATAAAGCAGATGGTAGAAGATGAGTAGGCCGACCGAGAAAAAGATGGAAGGATAATGTTGAAGCCGATTTATCTAGAATCGGGTTCCAACAATGAGAAATAGAAACGGAAGATCATAGAGAATGGAGCGTGATAGTGGATGCGACAAAGACTCACCCTGACTTGTAAAGCCAGTGAAGAAGAAGAAGGAGATTTTATATTCGTCCAAGATTTGTTGATGAAGAATATTAATTTTGGGACTCAAAAAAAGATGCAAAAAAGTTTACCACTTTCACCCCCGTACTTCCCTCTAAAACAGCAGTCGTAGGGGGTAAAAACGCAAAAAAACAGTTTACCAAGAATCTGTCTATTGTGGAAAAAAATATTTCAAATAAAAAATAAAGTTGAGATAATTTTAAACAGACATAAGCATTTTTTGTGTAGAATGAACCGTTTTTTCAGAAACAAGAACCGTTTTTTTTTCACAAAAATTAAGATGCGTTTTAAAAGCAAAGAGTGCAGCTTTCGCATGCAGTTTTTGTATTTTGCCGTAAATTTTACAAAAAAAAACTGAGTTTTTATAGAAATGTTAAATAAATAATCGTGGCGCGATTTTTGCCATTTTTTACGAATCTCGTGAGATCAATAAAATTGTTCACTTTTATTGACCGGTCATAGTAAAACTTCCACTTAATTAATCTTTAAACTCGATGGCATAAAATTTCAATATTCAGTTGAGGCAACAAATATGAGGCATTTGAAATAATAATAAAAAACGCAGAATTTAATGTTTTATATGACAAACGATCGCACTTCAAGAAGTCAAGTAATGCCTCCAAGAAGACGGTTTTTAGGTGTAGTTTATAGCAGAAGTTTGGACCTTTTGAAAAACGTACTAGTGTAATTGAAAAAAAAGTTTTAAGCGTTTTAGATCGTTTGTTATGTGAAAGTTTAAATCCAGCGTTTTTAAAGCATATCTCAAATATCTCACATTTGGTCGCAAAACTAAAAACTAAAATTTCATGCTATAGGTTTTAAAGGTTAGGCTAAAGTAATCTAAACATAGTGGCCAGTCAATGAAAGGTATAGATCGTATTGATCTCATGAAAATCGTTAAAAATGGCAAAAATCGCGCCACGTTTATTTATTTAACACTTTTAAAAAATCTGAATTAATTTGCAGCAAAATACAAAAATTGCATACGCAAGCTGAACTCTTTACCTACAAAACACATTTTGATTTTTATCGATAGTACACTTAGATCAAGAGATATCAAATTTTTACCGTCGAGCTGATCGAGCTGAAATTATGTACCGAGGTCGCATGATCAAACTAGGCAAACAAAATTAAACGGCAGATATCCTGGCATACTGAGTAACAGGACTTGGTGTTTTATTGAAAAACAAATAAATACCAGTAAATTTAAAGAAAATGGTGTTCAATAGCTGTATTTTACCAGTTATGACCTATAGAATGGAGACCGTTTTACTTACAACTTACTTGCCAATAGATTAAAAACAACACAGAAGGCCTTTGAAAGAGCTATGTTAGGAGTTTCTCTGAGAGACCATATACGAAATAAGGAGGTGTGAAACAGGATGGTGGAAAATGTAATTAAAAGAATTGCGCAAATTAAATGGAGCTTGGTAAAGCACGTGGCACGAAAAAACAACAAGCCAAAAATCAATTGGCGAAATATTAAGTGACTAAAAAACAGATTTGTTTTAATTCCAGACCGATAGAACCTGACATATACCCAACAAAATAAACAGGCAATATATATATATATATATATATATATATATATATATATATATATATATATATATTGTTATGATGTAAAATCGAGAAAAATATTGGGTTGATTAAAATATTTCAAAGTTCAAAAACATTAAAATAATTCAGATAAGTAGGATAATAAACAACAAACATTTCGAAGAAGGAAAGTTATTAAATTCCTGGATTACCTGTACTAAACAAAATGTAAGCTATACATAAATTATTTCTTTGTTATACTTGAGTGACCCGCATAAGTTTAAGTGAAAGCCAAAGACAATTGAACAGGGTTTTTCAAAATACATTAATGCAGTGATTAAAGACAATAGAAGGAATTATAGAAAGAGGTTTTTGTTAGTTTTTAAGAATTATAGAAAAATACTATTTGTAAATAAGTTTTAGGAAATTTTATAATTATAGGTAAAAATTTGTTTGTTATCGAAATGAAAAAATGGGGGAATTGTGACGAGTTTTAATTGGCGGAGATTGAAAAAGGTGGGATAAGTATGTAGGAAAAAGTTTAGCGAGATTGAGGAGAGAGAAAAGATAATCAGTTGGTTTCCAAGTCTGTAAGACGAACAGTGATTGTTCTCTGGCTGTTCCCGAGATGTAGCAAGCAGTAGTGTTGAATGTTAGTGAGTTTTTGTGGAGTTAGTGTATCTGACAGAAGCTGAAGCAGCAAAATATTGTAAGTCATATTTTTCTACTTATATTCCAAGAGTCACTGTTCAGGCCAACGAGAGATTCAGTTTATCGTAAAGAGAAGATATTCCAAGAGTCATTTTTCACTCGGGCCAACGAGAGATTCAGTTTATCGAGAGGAGAAAGGCTATCATAATTTGGATGATTTGTGCTTTTGAAGGAGATCATTAAGGACGATATACTTGCAACAATCTGTTGTAAGATTGCTGATTACATAGGGAGCGGTTGAGAGGAGATAATACAGTCTACAAGGAACAAGGATTTGGACCACTCATCATCAGAGAGAGATATTTTTGTTTTCTGTTGTTCTGTTGTTTTTTCTTTTATTGATAACACAATTTTTACACGTAATTTAGAAAGGATATAAATATTTTGATTAGGAGAGTTAGAATAGTTTGGGATTTTGAGTTTTCAATTAATATTGTTTGTACCATTAATTTTGATTGTTCACGTACGGAGAACAAAATTTTGAGAATCCTTATATGAGATTTGTTTATTGAAAACTTTTGAGTGTGAATTATTTCATTATTTTTATTTCAATATATAGTGTTAGATCATATGTGTTTTTTATTATTCCGGTATTCTCTGGACCTTACCTTTCACATGTAATAGCATAGATATTGAAGCACGAATTTAACCCTGAGATAAAAGAATTAAAAATTGTGATAGAGTCATAATCATATCATTTAAATAATTTTAATTAATCAAAAAAATTAATTAGCTAATTATTGCTTGGCGCACCAAGACTTTAAATATCACAATAACTGGCTTCCAAAACGTGGGGCTTGAAAATATCGCAGCTTTACATTTGAAGGAAGGGAAAGAGATCTGGAATAAGTACAGGTGATCTAGAGATAAAAACATATAACATTGAGGGAATTTGAATTTGAAAGTATTTTGACAATTTTTCCAGGGAATATAAATTTGATTTATTGTTTGATCGTAGTTAGTGGATATTTACTGCTATTGAATTATTTGATTTTATTTTCTTTACCAATCGTACATTTGATATTTATTTTGAATTATTTGAATTTTACTGATTGCATATTTGATATTTGTCGTGAAAATTTAATACATTTGGGGAGAAATATTGTCGTGTTCTGAAACATATAGAGTGTTGTAAAATTTCACATTTGGCGGGGACAAAAACAGTAACGAAAAGAAACAACATGTCGACCACAAGGAGTCAAAGTAAAACGCAAGAAAGGAAAGAGGATAAGATAGAAGAGGAAACAATTATTGATGAAGGATCGGATAATGAAGGAAATGCCACAATAATGGAGGAAAGAAAAGAAACGGGGATGCTGGAAAAATTATTAGCAATGATGCAAATACAGACACAAACAATAGAGAGAAACCAACAAGAAACATCACTAAAAATGGATAGAAATCAACAAGAAACAAAACAAACAATAGAACTAAATAACAGAAATATAGAGCAGCGTTTGGAAAACTATGAACAAAAATTAGAAGAAAATGATAGAAAAATGGAAAAGCGTTTGGACAAATATGAAAATGAGGTAAAAGTCTGTTTAGAAAAAATCAGAGAAGAAACAGAGAGGAAACTAGAGATGCAGAGAGAAGAAATAGAAACTAAAATGAAAGATATTAAGACTGTACAGAAAAAGGAATTAGAACAGTTAGAAACAAATTTTGAAATGGCTTTACAAGAAGACAAGAAAGAAATAGAAAAACAAATTGAGGATATCAGAAAACAACGAGATATGGGAGACAGGAGAGAAGTACTCATCCAAAGTCCGGGTGACATAAAAATACAGTTTGGCGGGGATATTCGGAAAACACACCCAGTACCGTTTGTTAAAAATTTGAAAACCAAATTACAACATATTAGATATTTTGACGATTGCAAAGAAACAATTAGAAACCATTTGAAAGAAGGAGCAGCGTTATGGTATGAAAGCAAGGAAGATGAGTTTGAAAATTGGACAAATTTTGAAAATAAATTTCTCAACTATTTCTGGGGGAAAAATAAACAGAGAGAAATCAACCAAGAGCTACAGAATGGAAAATATCACGAAAAAATGGGAATATCTGAAGAAAGATATGCTTTGCAGATATATAACAATTCAAAATATCTAGAATACAAATATTCTACCGAACAGCTGGTAGAAATGATCAGCAGACATTTTGAGGAAACGTTGGAAGATCACGTGATTTTGAGAAACTATCAAGATATTGATAGTTTGTGCCAATTCCTTCAATTAAAAGAAGCGAAAAGAAAATAAATGAGAAATAGAAGACAACATGACCAATATAATGGACCGGAAAGAAGGTATTCATCAAATTATGACCAGAGAAACCGACATCCCAGATCAACAAACGAATATAGGCCGAGAAATTACAATAATTACAATAGACAACAAAATTACGATAACAGGAATGACACACAACATAGAACATATGAAAATCACAACAGGAATAGAGATGCAAAAAATCCTCCGAATAGGAATACTAACGAACAAAGGGACGATAGAAATAACCAGAGCTTCCAACAACAAAATAGAAGGGAGATGAATCATGTAGCAATAGGAAACGAAAGACAAATTTCTAATTCTAATCTAATATTTTTAGATGCATTTATAAAACATAAAGCGATTAAAATTGTGATTGATTCTGGATCGGAGATATCGCTAATCAATAAAAAACTAGTAAAAGAATTAAATTTGGACAGATTTGTGTATAAGATTCCTAGGGTTGATTTAGTGGGTGCAAACAATAAAAATTTGACGACAGTAAACGAAGGCTTGGGAGTACAGATAAGAGTGGGAAACAAATTCCATAATATGAAATGTGTGGTGATTGAAGATTTAAATCATGATATGATAGCGGGAATTGATGAATTTAGGAAAAAAGATATCACCATAAATTTTTCGGAAAATAAACTGGAAATCAGAGCAGAACCAGACAACACAGGAGAAGAAAAGCAAACAGATAGGAAAACAAATTCTGGAAGGATCAATGCACAGGAAAAACGCAAAGAAATCGATATGACTGTAGAGGATAAACCGAAAGTACAAGAACAAGATCTAACAGAAAAGAAAAAGAGAAGGAAGAAAAAGAAGAAGAGTTCGAAAAGAAAGCAGGAAAAGAAGATGGAGACCAGAGAAAAACAGGAAATAGAAGGTACAGAAGAAGTGTTGGCAACCGACGATAAAACAGAATGGAAGCAGGAAGAAAAAGAAGGTATCATCAGAGAAATGAAAGGAATAGAAACATGGTGCTCGGAATACCAAAGGGAATTAGAGGATAAAAAGAAAACAGAAGAAAAAATGGCACTGATGGACGAGAATCCAGAATTTTGTGAAGAAGTATTATGGACAGTGAACACATGTGAACAAAAGGAGGATGAAAGAAAAATAAATTGTGGAGAAAACATGGGAAAGAAAATAGAGAAGATTTTAGGAAACCATGGAGATCTTGTTAATGAAGTAAACCGAGTGGCTAAAAATTATGAACTTTCTTTTAAGGGAAAATACTTGGAAAAATTTAAAACGAAAATATATCCAATCCCGTATAAAGACAGGCAATATACGGGGTATTTTAACATTCACGACATTTATCAGTATCATAGGTAGATTTTAATAACATAGTAAAATAATTTGATCCTAGAAAACTTTTGTCATTTTTAAAATTTAACAAAGAGTTTTCGGCAGATCAAATGGCGGGGATTTGTTATGATATGTAAAATCGAGAAAAATATTGGGTTGATTAAAATATTTCAAAGTTCAAAAACATTAAAATAATTCAGATAAGTAGGATAATAAACAACAAACATTTCGAAGAAGGAAAGTTATTAAATTCCTGGATTACCTGTACTAAACAAAATGTAAGCTATACATAAATTATTTCTTTGTTATACTTGAGTGACCCGCATAAGTTTAAGTGAAAGCCAAAGACAATTGAACAGGGTTTTTCAAAATACATTAATGCAGTGATTAAAGACAATAGAAGGGATTATAGAAAGAGGTTTTTGTTAGTTTTTAAGAATTATAGAAAAATATTATTTGTAAATAAGTTTTAGGAAATTTTATAATTATAGGTAAAAATTTGTTTGTTATCGAAATGAAAAAATGGGGGAATTGTGACGAGTTTTGATTGGCGGAGATTGAAAAAGGTGGGATAAGTATGTAGGAAAAAGTTTAGCGAGATTGAGGAGAGAGAAAAGATAATCAGTTGGTTTCCAAGTCTGTAAGACGAACAGTGATTGTTCTCTGGCTGTTCCCGAGATGTAGCAAGCAGTAGTGTTGAATGTTAGTGAGTTTTTGTGGAGTTAGTGTATCTGACAGAAGCTGAAGCAGCAAAATATTGTAAGTCATATTTTTCTACTTATATTCCAAGAGTCACTGTTCAGGCCAACGAGAGATTCAGTTTATCGTAAAGAGAAGATATTCCAAGAGTCATTTTTCACTCGGGCCAACGAGAGATTCAGTTTATCGAGAGGAGAACGGCTATCATAATTTGGATGATTTGTGCTTTTGAAGGAGATCATTAAGGACGATATACTTGCAACAATCTGTTGTAAGATTGCTGATTACATAGGGAGCGGTTGAGAGGAGATAATAGAGTCTACAAGGAACAAGGATTTGGACCACTCATCATCAGAGAGAGATATTTTTGTTTTCTGTTGTTCTGTTGTTTTTTCTTTTACTGATAACACAATTTTTACACGTAATTTAGAAAGGATATAAATATTTTGATTAGGAGAGTTAGAATAGTTTGGGATTTTGAGTTTTCAATTAATATTGTTTGTACCATTAATTTTGATTGTTCACGTACGGAGAACAAAATTTTGAGAATCCTTATATGAGATTTGTTTATTGAAAACTTTTGAGTGTGAATTATTTCATTATTTTTATTTCAATATATAGTGTTAGATCATATGTGTTTTTTATTATTCCGGTATTCTCTGGACCTTACCTTTCACATGTAATAGCATAGATATTGAAGCACGAATTTAACCCTGAGATAAAAGAATTAAAAATTGTGATAGAGTCATAATCATATCATTTAAATAATTTTAATTAATCAAAAAAATTAATTAGCTAATTATTGCTTGGCGCACCAAGACTTTAAATATCACAATAATATATATATATATATATATATATATATATATATATATATATATATATATATATATATATATATATATATATATATATATATATATATATATATATAACAACATGTAAAAAGACAACAATGATACAACTGTGATATACTAACAACTGCACGGATGTGTCCTCCTTTTGTGAGAACAAGATGAACTTTGAATTTATTTTATATCTATTATCATCATTCATACACTTGTTTCTTCGGCAAAAGGTATATAATACATACATCTCACCGTCATGTTGACTACTATACCCAAGACTAATTACAAATCAAAGATTTATTAAACATGATATGTTTATATAGTGTAGGGACCTATATTTATTCAATTTATAATTTAATTTCGTATGACAATCAAAAAAGTCTAATATTTCTGACTGAATAATGTCATTGTTCTATGCCAACACAAAGAAGAAGTCATTAAGACAGATGCTGTTTCTATAGGTGACAGTTGAAATAACACATAACTTAATTAACAATTTCTTGTCAAAAATGCCGGCCACATGGTTTTAATAAAGTAATGTTAAATATTTAATAAAGGCCTTGTTTGCCACTTTCCCTTTGGTTGGGAGATGCGTTTGGTTTGTTTTTTTGGTTGCGTTTGTTTGGTAAGGTAAGATTAAAATAATATCTAATTATAATATTGTAAAGAATGTTTTTTCATTGCAGCAAGTTCTGATGAAGCCCAAAATTATGTGGCGAAAGCTTGACTCTTAATAAAAGACACTCACTTAGAAGCACCCGTTTTTTGTTGCTTCCTTAGTATTGGGTCGTTCCCGGTTATCTTCAACCATCTGTTGTTTACCAGTAACCCGTTACTGTCTTTGACTTTCTTATATATATATATATATATATATATATATATATATATATAATATATACATATATATAATATATATATAATATATATATATATATATAATGTATATATATATATATATATATATATATATATATATATATATATATATATATATATTATGTATATAAAGGTCAAAACGAAAGCCCAAATATGTATGAAACGAGATGACAATAATCAATTTAATACTAATTTATTTCAAACTATTACAATTTTAAAAAGATATATAAATAAAATTTATTGCCTTATGTAAAATTTACTACTTCAAACTCTACTCTAAACAACTATCATCATAACATCCGTTTGTCGTGCAGCATAAAAAATGACGCGCTTTTTATCGACAACCCCACATCTAATCGCTACCTGAAGACGTTCGAAATCTATCTAACTGTTTTGCCGTCGGGACGTCGTATGTCGTAAAAGACAGAAGAAGAAAAGTCGGACGCAAGCGCCGTTTTCGCTCATTTCCATAACACACCGCCGCGACGTTCTGCTATATGGGAGAAAATACGGGCATCAGTGCACCTCTGATGGGCGTCCCGAACTGACGTCCGTTCTGATACGAATACCGCCGTGACGCCGTCTATTTTGTTTCCGAATACGATGTATCCGAGTCAAAAAAATATTCAACAGCTACATTAGGTCCGTGAAAAATTGTGATTTTAGTCGATAAGTGATTAACAATCAAGTGTAGAAAGTCCATTGCAATACCAAAGTGATTTTCGTTTGTTTTTGTGTACAGAATAATTGTTTGTGTAAGCTGCAACAGCTTATTTATCTGAAAAAAGTAAAGTAGTAAGAATATTTAACTCTCCTGTGTTTACCGTATCGACCATTTTTTCGTTTACTCTACTAATAAATCCTGAACAATAAGCAAATGATCAACATTGGATTTTTAACAATAACTTTACCTATTTTTGCTCCTAAATGTTTGCATGTTTTAAAGTTGTAATAATATAATTATTGTCAGTATATTGCTGCTATTAACAAACGTGTAGTGGACTCGCAAGTTTCGAGACTAAACGTTTTCATTTTATAATAATTTTTTTAAAAAACTAGCTTCACTTTTATTATAATAAATGGTTACTTAATAAAGTAAGAAAGTATATTAAATATCTACATCCCAGTCATTACAATATTAGCATACTAACATATATTGAAGAGTTATAAATTCATTTACTAAATAAAGTATAATATTATATACCACAAGAGAAAATACAATATGAAAAATTTTTGCAAAGCTCTATTACTTCAGTAGTAGGTATAAATATTTGACATTTATTACAATGAATACATCTATATTTCTTGCACATTACGTGTTTTTATTTTGTTATAATATATTCAAACACTTTAAAGTTCCAATTTCTATTCATATATAAACCACTTGTAGCACCATTGTTGGTTTATACGTTTTGAAAAAATAATAAATTCAAAATAAACAAAAACCGGTAAAATACGGCAATAAAAACATTCTCCCAACTTGTACAAAAACAATTATTTTTTATATTTTAGATATTACTTATCTCATATCTACTTGCCAATTACTAATTAAATAATTCAAATGGAATCAGTGGGTTCTATATTGGGTAACAACAAAATTTGTGAAGGATATTTTGTTACGTAAACAAATTACGCAGCAGATTTCTAGTTGAACTAAAGTTTGTTTCTTGTAACTCTAACTGAAATGATTATTCGATATAATATACTAAATTATCTCAATAAATACCTTATCTTTTATATATATATATATATATATATATATATATATATATATATATATATATATATATATATATATTTCAAATCTTTTTTTTATGGTCATAGTATTTGTAAAAAAATAAAACGTGTCTTAAACGAAATGAAATATGAAACTACTAATTATTTGAAAAACATATTACTCACGTTCTTTTCAATTGTTTTAAAATTAATCTTGAGCTTACTATCAAAAATTGAAATCGGATACATAAAATTGAAAACACAGTCTTAGTTTAAATTTAAAATTATATAAAGTAGTAAACATTTCAAACTTTTCAAATATATCCAAAAGAGATCTATATCTGTTTACTTTCTGACCAAATTCATTAATATGTTATTAGCATATGCCACAAATAAGATATAATATTAATATTCTAATATAAAAAAGTTAAAATATCTTTTTGGTTAAAAAAAATAATAATAAAATATGTTTATCTTTAAACCACTTGTAGAGCTAAGTGTAGTATTATGGATATACGCTGGTAAATCTTGATCCGTGTTAATTCCATATTAAGGTTGTAAGACATTTTGAAACTAGTTATAAATAGAGTCCGGTAAAAAGCATAAAACAGCTAAAATAAGCTCATAAAAACCATAAAATTTCAGCTAAAAAGGCATCAAATATACACAAAAAAGCATACACATTTTAAAAAAGCTTAAAGTAAACACAATATTTATATTTTTCTTAACAAAACAAAATCTTGGAATAAACAAAATCATAGATGGGAATAAAGTTATACAAATAACAAATTTAACTTTTTTAAAAACAAACAAAAACCAAATGTTGGTTCAACCATTCCATTGTAAAATGTTTTTATATGCTGGAAAACGCATTGCCTCATAAACACTGGTTATAGTGCATAATTAAATTTTTTAATCATGTCCGGGGTCACTTGTAAGTTTGTATCAGTAGTTCCTGCCAATAAGAAAGCATTTTTTTGAATTTTTGAAAATCGTCATTCTTGAACATGGCATCTTCATGGAATAAGAGTTTTTGTATAATTTGACCACTTATTCCCGGAATACCTGTCTCTTCAAAAATGTAAGCTATTTAAATAAAGTCATATTAGGTATGTCATTTCTTGTTTGTCTAGAGACTTTATTGTGTCAGAAAACTAAAATTAGTCTTTAAATAAGCCAAATTGTTTTGTGTCATTGTATTAGGTTTAATTTTGTCAATCTTTAATTGCCTTTCTGACTGATTCACTAGACCATAATCAATATTTTTAAAACTTTCTGCATAATATATTGCAGCATTCAACGTCCCCAAAACAGGTTCAGGTAATAATGGGTTGTTAGGTATGCGTTCCTTGAAGGGTTGTATCCGTAAAGGCTCCTTTATAAAAACTTTATTTCATTTTTAATAAGTTCAATAAGATACGAAAATTGTTGCCTTATAGTTTCAGCTAATTTATTTAAGCCAGGACCCAAGTAAGAACAATGGATTAAATTTGGGTGACACACTTCTAATGTTGAAGCTGTTTTGACCATATATGCTGCTCTGTCAGAAAGCCTGACGAATACTTTGTTGCAGACAATTTGTTCTTCAAACAATAACTTGTTATTGCGATATATACAATTCTGGATACTGTGTGCTATTCAGCTTCTTGGAGCATATTACATATCCAGTGGTTGGTATTTCTTGATCAAGAACTCCAATTTCTTTTTAATGTCTTGAATAATTTCATGGTATACAGAATATTTACCAAAAACTAAACACACTGTAGCCCATTAATATTATTTTAATTTTAAGATTTCAGCTTCAAATTGCTGTAGCATATTATTCAATACAAAGTTTTTAATTTTTACACTTTTGAATAAAAAAAGAGTAATTTTAATTTGAAAAATAAATAAGGAAAAGTAGGTGCCAAAAAAATTTTTAGCTTTGATCCCAAACAATTTCTAAAGTATTAATCAATCGAATCTAGTCTTCACCAATTTTTAGACTTCAGCTTCTTAAACTTCAAGATAATATTTATTTAAATAGTTAAACTGTTTTAGTATCTAGTCCTTTTTTAAAATAAAAACACTTTACTCTCTTTACACAGGTTCTACAAAACAATTTTCCACACTCATATTTTAATTCTTTATTGTCTTTAATTAACTCATCATACTGAGGGATTTCCCTTCATCATTTTAAAATAAAAAAGAAAATTAAAATAGGTAATAAATTTATCTACATACACATTTTTTAATTAGACTCTTACCAGGGTACTAAAGAATCTACATATATGCATATATGCAATCTTACATTCACATGAAAACAATTAGAAACTTTCACACCTTTCCAATAACCAAAGAGCTTAGATAAGGATGTTCTATTTCTTATGCCTTTTTAAAATCTATGCTGCGGTTGATTTTAAAGTAAGCTTAAGGTTGTAAGATAAAAGAGAAGATAGAAAGCGTAAACCATACGTGACCATAAAGTACATGCTACGTATATTTAATCAAGGAATACTAAAGATGGAAATTGGACATCTTTATTAAAAAGACAAAATGTTTACTTGCTGGTGCAGAAATATGCAATGCATGTCTTGTAAAAATAATTAAGAAATGAAATTCTGCCAAAACTGTGAATATCTGTAGTAACATTTGATAAACAAACTTGAATCGACGGCAAAGAAATTAAATCAAAAAATTTTTACAAGCAATAGCCATTTTACAAAAAATAACAAAGTGAATATTTATAGACTACTTTAATTAAAAAAAATCTATACAATTTGAGGATTACTACAGATATCTAGAAAAAACATAATAAGTAATAAAAATATTAGAAATGCTATGGAAATAAGAGGAACAATTATTAAAGATATAGCGATCCTCTTGGCAAACTTGATCTTGTCTGCAGACACGCGAAAAAACCGCACATATATTCTGTTTAACCATGATCTAAGGTTTTTTAACAAGGATGTTTTTCTTCTTCCTGAATCTTGCCTTTGAAATATTATTCCCTGCAGGATGGCTTGTAGGAGGGCATATCTGAATTCATTTTGCATAATGTGACTGAAGTACTGTATAGTTCAAGATTTAATGATATTCAGTACCTTTCGGTTCTTCTTTATTCCTCTGAGGACCTTTTCACTTTTAATTCGGTCATTCCAAGTGATCTTGAGTATCCTTCCACATAGCTACATCTCAAACGCGTCCAATCTTTTGCACACATTTTCGTTGAAATTTTACTATTTAATACTATAAGACAGAAGAGAGAGGACGTAGCATTGCATAGTTCTTACTTTAATACCAAGAGAGAGATTGTGGCTTTTATGAAGTGGAGTTTGGTTGACGTAGAGTTGATCTTCTGTTATCTTTTTCTTCGACTGGGGTTTGTTTGACGTAGTTGACTTGTTATCTTTTTCTGGCTAACTGTTATGAGCTTTATCTTATTTAGGTTTATATTAAGTCGCTATTTTTGACTTTGGTACTAATTCTCTTTTTAGGCCATTGAAGGTCTTTTAGCTTTTTCGCAAATACAATATTGTCATCTGCATATACATATTATGGTTTCGTTTAACCAGTACCCGTTTAATATGATGCCTTTGTCAATTTCGTGAACAGCTTCCCTAAATATTCTTTCAGGGTTGTATTACACATATACCTTTCTTAAAAATTCAACTCTTTGTTTAAAATTTCCAAAACGGGTTTCCTTGTCAGTTTCTGAAACAATTAACGAATCACCTTTCTTTAATTGGACTAAATGTTATCATTTCTTTGTATATAGATTTCATATTATTCCGCTCCTACTATTCTCAATAGTAGTATGAAATACGAACCAAAATATCATTCGTTTTGTCTGATGAAAGCAGAATAATAAAATTAAGCATATTCGGTACGCATGTTTAGGTATAAATCCCAAGATCCAAAGGACTCTATCTAACTCCACTATCATAAGGTGTTGATCTCACCATCATAACTTGTACACTAAATAAAAAAATTGTCAGAAAAGTTTGCTTTTCTTTAAAAAATATGTCCTCATATTTTATATCATATTGTGGAAATGTACAACATTCTTCATTATTGCTTTTACAGCTTTCAACCACATTTCTAAAGCCATAACGTTTCTATAGTTGCTGTTGTTAACATCCAAACTTCTACTCCATAAAGTAACGAAGAGAGTACGTAACATTTCGTGGAGCGCCATCGACTGATCCTAATCTTTACCTCTGGGTCCAACTTATCATTTACTTGGTTGAGAAAATTGATACCAAATTAATAACCACCAGAGGTAAAATGCACAATGATAAATCTTTATTTTGACTAATTATGAAATGCGAAAAAAAAAAATGCGAAATGTGTTTAAATGTAATTTTGAGTGTCTTTTCTGAACGGCGGTCGGAGAATGAATCGATATTAATGTATATTTCTTTGCAAAGAGGGTCTGTCTTTATAATTATCACGTTTCAATATCCCAACAGCTTACTGTGCGCTTTTAGCACAACGGCATTAATTTTTTAAACAAGAATATATCGCCCGATAGCGGAGCCTTTGTCAGCGAAATTTTGGCTCATTACGAGCGGCAATTAAATTAGAAACAAAATGTTGATATTTCAACAAGAGTAAAAAAAATAATGGGGAATAGAAGAGTATGCATTGACAAAGCCAGAGCAGCCTCATATAAACTAAAGAAAATTATAATATTAATAGAGATATTATATTAAACCGTAAAATGACGTTTATACACTGCTATATATTTTTCACATTGTTGTATGTCATAGAGAGCTGCACTCTTGCAGAGAAAAAAGTGACTAACCTGGAGGCGTGCGATGTGAATCTACGGACGAATATAACGGATGAGTTGGGTTAATTGAATAATAAATTAAATCTAATCTGTTTCAAGCTGCCGTAAACAAAGTTATTATTTCCACTCTGATCGTCAACGTTTAATAATCAAAAAGGGTACTGAAAGAAGAAGAAGAGGGAGATATAAATAGTGATGCCTGCATTAGAATTATGGTTAATTGGATGAAATAGAAGAAAGGTATCGTGATAGAAACTATGGTTTTTGATTGTTACGATGATACTAAACTTAATTCCAAACAAGATGAGAGAAATCGGAGATATAGCAAAGGTGGAAATAATATTGATATTAGAGGCGAAGGCTCAATAAAAGATTTGAACAAAATATTGTCTAATAATAATAATAAATTTCTTCTAATTCAATTTTCTGTAAATATAGATAGATAGATAGGTTCAATGAAGTGGCATTTGTCCTATTCCACTGCGACCTTTTCAGATCTAGTGTGGTCCTCTAATCCAAGGTTATATTTCCTAGCTTAACCATTTTTAAAAGGTCTAATAGCTTCGAGACTGAACAGGTGATGTATCTGTGCCAATTTTCCTTGTCAAATGTAAAGAACCGCATATTTTCCAGGCTATCGCACTGACACAAAATGTGCTCTACTGTCTCTTCCGCTAGATGACAGAATTTGCATAGACCATCATCTGCCAATTTCATTAGCTGGGCATTATTTAAATGAAAAGTAATAAAAAATATTTAAAAAACTTCCAAAGTAGAATATTTGTTGCTGAAGGATTAATTTCTCGTGAATCACCATTCGAATTAATATTGGATATAGGCTCCAAAACTTGTGAAGGAATATGATTTTGTGTAGGTAAAATTACTTCATTGCTAAAAAAAAAAACATTATATAAATATATTTGTTGCCAAAAATTTTTGTTTATTTATCATTTACTTACTTCTGTCCCTAAACGCTAAAATTGGATATGATACTTAATCCAGTTTTTTTAAATTGGAAAGAACAAATCTTTAGCTTTGAATTACAACATGTTTCGATTCCTACACATGTGACGATAAAAAAGCTATAAAAATTGTAAGTTGTTTTCTAGCTTTAGCATATGACCCTTCGGAAAAACCAAAAGCGGATAGATACAGTGTAAACTTTGTAAGTGCAATTTGGCTATTGGAAAAAAAAATCCTTCTATAGAGCGTTTCACGTTAAGAAAATAACATTGCGATTCACGATTCAGGGTTGTATAATTTGTATTTTCGTTTTCACAGACATGAATTAAATTAATGTTTTTTAACGTAATTGACCAAAAATGCCCAATCGGAACAAGAGATCAAAACTAGGAAAACTGATTTTAATTAAATAAATAGTATTTACAAAAGATAATTTTATTTTATCTTATTTTAATTATAGTAACGACAGTTTATTTGTTTTTCGGTAAGAATATCGTATACCATGAATCATAGAAATCAGTAGAAAATATTGCTTAGTTAAATCATGCACTTTGCCGGCTATTAAAAATTTAAAAGTAAATAAACGGACCGCTTGGAATGCATATATCTAATTACTAATTGCAACTTAAAATAATACGGTGTACGTATGTCAGCGATTTTATGTCCTTCTCTGAGACTATATAATGATAATAAGGCTTTGTGGTTCTTCAGTTGTTATTCTGACTTTACAGTTAAATGTTAATTGAAAATATAAATTCGAAAATCTAGTAAACCGCATGCCTGGGAGTTTTGGCAACACTGATCTCCATAAGCCTAATGTTATTTTCTTAACGTGGAACGCTGTATAGAGATAAATTGTCCCCCTCAAAATCGGTAATAAAACAACATATTTTAAGCTCTATGTGGCAAATCAATGAGTAGAGTTAGGCTATTGTGCCAGAAATCGCTTAATATGACGTAACGCAGTATGGATGGATTAAAAAAACGAAGGTTACATCAGATTTTTTCGAAGGAATTACTGCGATGGAGTATTTAAAAAACTATTTTTGTACATGTAAAAGAAAAAATTGTTGTACAAGTATTATTTGTGTATGCATGGATTCCGAATTAGACTGTAGAAGTTTAAGGAGATTTCTGACAAATTCTGTTTAATTGACAATTTCTTTTAATTATTTTGTTCTAATTTTAATATATTCTTGTAATAATAAAAAAACTATTATATATTATTAATCAAGTAAAATAATCAACAGTGCTTTTTGCCGAATTAACAATAACTATTTATTCTATAACAATTACTAACACTATTATTGATGAAAAATTGTAAAATTATGTTAATTATAAACAAATTGGATCAACTATCGACGGTTTATAATTTTCTCGCAAAAAAGAAAGTATTTTCCTTGCTCGTATTCCACGTATTATGAATAATAGACTGTAACCATGGAAAATTTTTAATGGGTCATTTGACTAAGCATGAATCACATATAAATCAATACTACGATATGCAATAACAACTTTAAAAACTATACGGCCAACTCTTATCGGTATACAAAGCATGAGGGTTCAAATTAAGGGTTGCGCCTTAGATTTCTCAACCCTGTCCCAGCCAAAATGTACGGCGTTGCAAAAAAATTAATCTATATACCCATTTAAAACTTTGTGTATAAATGCCGTACTGTGGTTTTTTCTCTATTTTACGAGAATGGTATAGTGCGTTGTTGAGAACAATAGATATATTTGTCTTCTAATATTGGTAAGACATTGAAAATTTTCGCCACTTTTCAAAAGATTGATCTGCCTCTGGATCTGATTATCTCTTCATAGTAATCACCAGACTTATCGACTCAAATTCCCAGAGGGGATTTTCAACAAACCCATTCTCGCTATGGCCATCGTTCGACCATGTCTCATCCAGATAATACATTTTGTACTTCTCTGCTTTATAAGACCTTATCTATTGAATATATTCTCGTCGCCACCACACAATGTCGTCTCTGTATAATAAAATGGTGTTTCTTCTCCTGCGTGGATATTAAAATTACCTCTTTAAATATTCTGTAAAATGTGGTTTTCGTCAAATTTGGCAAATCTAGATCATCGTTTACCTCCTTTCAACCCCATCCAAGGTGAGTATTTTGTTTCCCATAAATAAATTTCCTTCCGTAAATGCATTTCGATCACAAACTGCAACTTTACTAGCCACTTCTTTTACAATATCTCCAACTACTAACCTGGGATTTTCTATTATTTCTTATTTAAATACATTTCAAGTAATTTCTTTAACTTTAGCGCTAAGAAAACATCTTGTAGTTCGTTTTAGAGAAGGAGTCAATGTATTTTTAACTAATTTATCAGCAGAATCAATGGACGACATTTTTGTTTTTAACAACAGTAATCACGTATACAGTTTAATATCCTTATGCAGATAAACAGAAATACTTAAGTAGATTAGAGTGATTACAATAATTTTTATACTACGCAATAAAAACTAATAATCGAGAAAAGAGAAAAATTGATAAAGTGATCTTAATAATATACTGTTACTGGGAACGGGTAGATACATTTTGAACATCTTTAACCCTCAAACGGGCAAAATTTTATTTAAAGTGAAATATTAAAAATTTTTCATTCTGTTTATTAAATATACATTAAGCAATACAGAAAAAAGTTTTTTATAAATTTTTATACACGTTTGCAAAAAAAACAGTATGTATCTTGTGGGGTACATTGCCCATTTATGGTACACACTAAAAATGCTTATAGAGATGATTTTGTTCAGAGGCATAGGTGAGGGAGATTCTTTTTAGAGAGTTGAAAATTGCAAACTAATTAATAATTATGTTAAAAAACTAAGAAAGCATTTATCAATTGCAAAAAAAATAATTTTGTTCAACTAAAAGTAAACGTAAAAATTACAAAAAAAAAATCGGTTGCCTGTAAAGTCGGTTTTACGGGCGAAGATTTTACGTGACAACGTCTTTTTCTCGGTAGAATATTTATTGATATGAATATTATTAAATTGCACAATAGTTGTTTGCAGTTGAAACGCGCTGTTTCTTCTCAATCGACTGAATTACGATTGATTGCAGAGTGATTTAAACTAATAATTTACTTAACACTATCAATATTTGTCAATAGTATGACATAACCTATAAACTCAGTTTCTCAACTTTTGTGTCAATCTAACAATTAATCAATCAATCATAGTTTACGATAATGAAATATTAGTGTACAATTATTTACCTTTATTGTTGTAGTTGTTGTAAATGACGAATCTAAGCACTCCACATTTTCACTACAGACACAGCTGACGATACTTTAACCACACGTGTGAACTTGTATTATGACGCTTTCTCGGTTTTTCAACGCCAAGAACGCTCGAGAAAGACAGAGACACAAGCACGCACCGATTCAACGCGCCTAATTCTCTAGTGCTGCGCGCGCAGCGGACCGATCATGTTTGAGTGGGAGAGAGACGCAAGGCATTCGCCGGTCCGGCGGGCCTCTCTCTCGTTCGGCGACTCATCGTAACAGACGTGAGCGGGCGTTACACTTTTTCATGAGTGACTCCGAGCCACAACCTAATTTAAGACGTTGTCACGTCAAAATAAAAAAATTACTTGTCTAGTTGTTCTTTGTATGGTAAATTGTAAAACAATTTCTAGAATTATTACCACTTACAATGCACAAACGTAAGCCACATTTTTGACAGAAATCCGTTGTTTGCCCACTTACACAAAGTTTACATCTTCCCTTCTTAATAAAAGTTGTAAAATGTCCGATTTGGTCATATCTGACGTCGTGTGTAGGTCTGGCTATTATTGGTACTCTAATTTTTTTAGACGGTTGCACATCTGCAAAATCAGATTTCCTAGTTTTAGTGATATTGTCACATTTTAGAAGCGATGAAGCTAAATGTAATCGAAACGTTTTTAATTTATCATGTTTTCCATTTTCAGTAGCCTGCATATCTCTTCTATATATCACCCAAGCGTTGTTTACAGAAATGTCTATTAGCTGGGTAAATATTCCCAAATACCACCTGCGCCATTTGAAAGGTGTTTTGTATAAAGCGATCAACATATCAGCTAAATCAACGCCTCCCATATGTTTGTTGTATTGTTTTATTATTTGAGAACAACTAACGTCAACTTTTTTTTTCTCATTTTTACAGTATCTCTTTATTTGGACAATAGGGCTATGGGATATATATGAACTAGCCAAGGTGACGCATTTGGTGTCTGCCCATTTTGCTACAGCTATTCCTGCATTTTTATCAACTTTGTAGTCAACGGATCCTCTACCTTTTTTCAACAGAATTTTATCAGACTCCAAAGTGCAATTACGTAATCGGTTACTTCTTATGGTTCCCAGACTGTCCATTCCACGTTAATTTTTCAACAGCGTGATCAGTTCTAATGAACAGAACCAGTTATCAAAATATACAATACTTTCCAAAGGATGAGGAATTGTTTTACACAGTTGAACAACTACTTTGCCGCCTGAACCCAGGGATTCTTTTTCAGAAAAAAACATATGATCGAATGTAGAGGATCCCGTGTAAATAAAAAAGTCGTAAACTATTTCAGAAACTCCTGCCCTTACAAACATTTTGAAACCCCACTTTCTAGGTTTTTTCGACAAGTATTGGCGAAGATTTCCCGCTTTGGTTCCTTTGTAACTAATCATAATTTCATCAATAGAATACTGATTTTCTCCTTTAATTTTATTACAGTTTGATCGAATTCTTTCCAAAAGGTACCTGATTTTGAATAAACGATCTTGGTTGGCATCTACACTGTTGTCTTGGAAGTGTATTAGTCTACGTAGTTTTTTAAATCTTTTTATGGGTATCACATCTGCTATAATACTGTAGCGTGTGTTGATTGACCAGTAGTCTTCGAATGATGGCATTCTTATTATACCCATTAAAATTTCTATGCCTATAAATGTTTTAATTTTAGATGGAGAAGTATTGATTTATGTCCCGGTTGTAAAAGAAGAGTAGAGATTCGTTTGTTCTGCAATATATTGCATAATAGACTCATCCCAAAACATTTGAAAATATTGCAAAGGTGTAAGTACATTAGCTGAAGCTTCATACTCACTTTCAATGGAGATTTTGTTGCGTTGAAAGTTTTCTTTCGCCCAATTGTAGTTGCTCCCAACTTTTTTTCTATTTTTTTGGTTACTTTCCTTCACATTTGAAATTCTAATGGATAATGGTATCTCATCATCCGTGTCATATTCATCATCTTCATTTTGATGTTGCTCGATTGTTTGGTAGGTAGGTGTGGAAGTAAACTTTCTGGTTCAAAATTAGGGTCCAGATCACTGTCGTCCATCTCCTCATCACTAGATGATCCAACATCTGAAACGTACGCATCTTCAGGAGGTAGTACTACAATTTGAAGACCTCTGTTTTTTCTATAAAAACTGCCACATGGCACCGTAGGAAGCTGAAAAAAAGCTAGATAAGATTTGGATTTCCCGTACATTTTTATGGGCGTTGTATGTTGAGAGATACAAACAAGTGTAAACAAGTTGTTGGTACTTTATACAAATTATAACTATAAAATAGAAATGTACTAGGATTTTCTAAAGTATTTTCACTGCTTATAACTTCTTAAATAAAGAAAAACAATGAGTAGAAGGTCTTTTATTGCTTTACAAAACTTGTCGACAAATAATGGATTTCCTCACCCGCTACCCGTTACCATACCATATAATACGTTAGTCTGCTTGTAGATCTCACAGTACACAATGCTCGATTTGCCGCAAATTTAATGAAGTTCTCGTAAAAATTTGTAGATATCAATGTATCTCATAGGATACAATTACCTATTAAGGGTTAACAATTAAAATACAATTTTATCGTTGTTTATACACCCTGCATCGCTTATTGAAGTTAAGTATTTTTTTTAAGTTATTAATTTTGTACGAAAATGTTTGGCCAAAGAAAACTTACTCCTTGAGTGGTAAATTTATCTCACCTGTGAACCACATGTAATTAACGGAATAGTTTCTAAAGTTGTTATTACATACTGCAGTAATATTTTATATGTGATTCATGCTTGGTCAAATGACACATTAAAAATCTCAGATGGGCTTGTATACTATAAACGAGATTGCACTTCTAATAAGACGTGTTGTAACTTTTTATTGATTCAGTTTGAAAATCTGGAACCATTCAAAAAACTTTTTTCGATGTTAAGTTTTAATGTAGAATTGGTAAAAAAGAGAATTTAAAAATTTGCAATACTGATGTTTTATGGGAAAAAAGTGTCCCACAAGTAGCACATGATTTATTCTAAAAATCGCCATTTTGTGTATAGTCAAAACTAAAAGTTCACAAATATTTTATTTTTTGCGCCAATATCCACAGCATATTATGTCACAACTAGAAATCAAAATATTTAAATTGAGGCGAGATATCGCAAGTTAAATAAAAAATTTTATTAAAACGATAAAATAAAAATTTTTGGTTTTTTTATATTTATTTATTTACATGTTTCGCCTCTATAATCCAAAAGTTTTACTTAGAAAAATTAAAAACTTAAGAATGATGTTAGTTTTTTAATAAGGTCATAATATTCTCACAATAGATAGATAAATTAACATAAGACAGAGAGCTTTTGATCAATGTGTACAATTTTTTTTAAATTTCCCGGAAACTTAATACTTAAGGCTTTAACCCTAAAGATTATTACATAATATATAATTGTTTAAATATTTAAAAAAATTTTAAAAAAAGTTGCACATATATTTAAAAATTTGCCTGTTTCTATAAAACGTATCAAATGAAATCTACTATCTTTACGAAACCTACCTTTACACAAGTTATTTCTTTTAATCCTTTTTGCATTTTTCGTGTATTTTAATTAGATGTTTAAAAATATATTCAAAAATACCTCAAGGCAAAAAGATTAACAGTAAGTAATATCAGGTACTAAACATTTCTACTTACAATTTATCAATGTCCAGTTTGTCCAGCATATTCAAAATATTAAAAACGTTGATAAAACGCCTCTAGCAGCTTTGTGTGTTTATAAATTTAAAATAAATACTATTGTAATATGATCTTTTATTTATATTTTATATTGTTTCGATTTTAATTTTAAGTTTAATTATTTTTATAAATGTATAACTTTATTTTCCTTTTACACAGCGTAAAATTGTTATTCATAATAAATTGTGATTGATTTTTGCTATGGTTTAGATTAAATAAAACCATATTTCGTATATTTATTACATATAAACAAACTGTTTATTTCAGCAAACAAAAACATTTAAAAATAATCTTTATATCAGCCGTTTGTATTAAAAAGCGCAATAATGTATAATAAATTAAAAAAAAGAATTTTTTTCTGTTTTTGTGTGAAAATTTTTATGTTACTTAATGAAATCAAAGAATTTTTGGTAAAATATGTGAAAGTCAATTAAAAAAAAAACGAACTAAACAAATTTATTTTTTTTATTTACATTTTTATAGAAAAGAATTGACTGAAAATTAAAAATAGGTCTGTCGTTATTTTCTCATAGAATAGTTACAACTTTTTTTTAACGTTTTTAATCTTTAACTAGATTATTAAAAATTGCTGGTGCTTTTTTAAATGATCTTGCAAAATCATTACCTAACAATAATAATTTTTATTGAATGTCACTGAATCACATCTAAAGATGTCAACAGATATCTTATTTTATTTACCTATCTAAATAAAAATAATAATAAGTTTCATTGTTCCAAAATTAAAGAAAATACCATATAATTGAAAGGATCATTTTGGGGTTTTCGGACTAATACTTATAACTGTTTGTAGTAGAAACAAACTTTAAATATTCTTTTAAACTCAAATTCAACTCAAATATTAAAATAAGTATATATATATAGCATTCAAAATTTATTCAAATAAGTATATATTTTTAAAGTCAACTATAGGCTGCAGTCAGAAGGTTGGCCGAGATGTTAAAGAAACACTCTTTTGACTTTTTGCCTAGCTTTCGGAATTGTTTTGTTCCTTTTTTAAAACACTGTAATATAGAGAAAAAAATGTGTGAATATTTACAAAATATGACAATTTATCAGTGCAACTTATTAGTCGTTGAGATTATTTACAGTAAACTTTGACACTCATTAATAACGCAAAATAAATATAAAATATAATAATGGACAAAATACATTCTAACAATTTTGGTAAGGATAGTAAAACTTAGTTTATTTCATGACTTCTTTTGATGATGTGTTTTAATTCTAATAGAAAACAGAAAGAAAAAACAATATAATTAAGATGTAATTAGGTATTTTTAATATTGTCACTAACAAAATGTACTAACCGCGGAAATCTTTCCGAACATATATATATATATATATATATATATATATATATATATATATATATATATATATATATATATATATATATATATATATATATATATATAGGTTAAGATTTGGGTGCGACATTGGTCGATAATTTCATTTTTGTACAGAATACCCATAAAAGTTATTGGGAAAAAATATAGGCAATGATATTTTCCATGCTCTCTAAATAAAATATGATAAAATATGCCAAATTCTATAAGGTGATTAATAACGATATGGTCAAGAAAACATTCAGTTTTTTAAATATAATATCCTAGATCTTTTTTCATATGTAGATCTCTCTCAAAATCCCTATCCCTGCTCTTACAATATAGAGTTTGACACTAATACAGGCTATTTAACTAGTTAGGACCCATCAATGATCGTCAGTCTTATTCTTCTTCTTCTACAGCACCACAGTCCAAATTGAGCCTTGGTTTCCTTTATTTTTTGCCTCCACCCTTGCTTGTCTGTGGCTGATCTTCTCCATACACGGACTCCTAAAAGGGCTTGTCTGTCGCTGTTGACCGTGACTTCGCAGCGCTTTCTTGGCTTTCCAACCGGTCTCTTTCCCAGCATTCTAGCATTCAGTGCTATCTTTGGTAGCCTATCCTTTCCCATTTTTATCACATGTCCGGTCCATTGCAATATTTGTATTCCAATGAAGTCTGAAAGTGGTGCTTCCTTATAAAGTTGATAAAGATCGTTGTTCTGAAAATTATATTTTTCCTTACAGGTCCTAGTATTCTCCTCAGTACTTTCCTTTCGAATGTATCAAGTTTTGCTTCTGGATTTTTTTTCAGAATCCATGCTTCACTGTTATAAAAACAATATGCAATAGAAACAGAATTTTCTAAATATTCGTCAATGGAACTAACGCAAGGAAGACGTTATAAACAGAGAAATCATCAATTAAAACATGAATTTCTTGATTATTTAGTATTTGATATTACCACCCCTATTCCTAATTACATTTTCCAATCGATTTTGCATGGATCGGATGACTTTTATAATAAATTCTTGAGGCATTGCTTCCCATTCATCATTAAGCCAGCTCTCAATTCTATTATGCTCCTTGGTGCATGATTTCTGTCCCGGACCCTTCGTTTAAGCTCATTCCAAACATGCTCTATTGGATTTATGTCCAGTCTTAACGCAGGCCAATTTATTGTAGGTATACCGATCTTAGATAGATAGGCGGTGGTGACTCATGCATTAAAATAAAGGCATCACCAATAAATCCCGCGTATGAAACCTTCCTCCAAAATGTCTCTGATGTTACGATCCGCCATTAAACCTCCTCCACATCCTCCAGCAGACACGAAAATTAACTGGGTTTTCCCATCCATAGACCTGTCTGCTCAAAATATACAAGGATTGCCTTTATGACACAATTTACGTATACAAAATGGAGCAAATCGCTCCCCTGGCCTTCCATAAACTCGACGCCTCTTGTCGTTGCCATGTAGGCAGATCCTACTTTTATCGGAGAATAATACCTGACTCCATTGGTAGTCGTCCCAATGTAGATCTTCGCTAGCAAATTCTAATTGCCTTTGCTTCTGGACTGCAGTTAGATTTGCCCTTTTTGTGCCTTTTTGTAAAGGCAGCCCCGCCTTTAGTCTCCTTCTGACTATGCAAATGCTAGTCATCATACCTTGGAACTCTTTAAGGTCTTCTTTGAGTTTAGCATCACTCAAATATCGATTTTTCAGGAATTTTGATTCAAGAAATCGATCATCTCTCTTCGTTGTGATTCGTTTACGGCCTCCTCCTTGTCAACAGATATAATCAACAGTATCTTGGTACCGACGATATACTTGGGACACAGCAGATTGGCTTAAATTTAGTCGATTTGCCAGGGCCCTCTGACTCAGGCCTTCTCTTAATAATGCTACTGCTTAAGTTGCGTTGACGGATGTGGTATCCCTTTGTAATGCAGTTGCGAATTTAAGTGACTGATATATTAGTGGGTTTCTATGGAAATGGATGTGTACGATGTTAACCGAATGCGTTAAGTCGGTGCGTGTCGATTTCAATGAGTCAAATTCTGACCCCCTCTCTACGCGTTGCATTATTTATTTGTACTGCGTCATCTAATTCAACAAAAAACAAAATTTTTTTAAAACTCAATATGAGGTTAATGATTGTACACTAAATATTTTTAAATTTACTCTTTTAAGATTGAAACAGGAGACGTACTTTCGTACGGTCGTACTCCTTTCAATATATAATATGTATGTATAAATATAATATATATATATATATATATATATATATATATATATATATATATATATATATATATATATATATATATGTATATATATGTATATATATATATATATATATATATATATATATATATATATATATATATATATATGTATACATATAAAGGATTTTTTAAATAAAACTTTTTATGATTCATGGTATACAGCTAATTATAGGAATTTCATTTTCCTTGTGGAGTTACGACAATTTTATTTCGTAATTGCTATGAAATAAACACTCTGTATATAAAGAAGGAATAAATGTATAATTATAATTTCTACATAATAAGGTTAACAATGTGTTCTAGTTTTTAAATTAAAATTAACAGAATTCATTGACAAATATTGGTATACAGGGTGAACCATAAAACAAAATTAAGATTTCTCATTGTTTTCAAAAGATTGAGTTTATGATACTATTTCATTTTTTCAAGCAATTTCTTTATCTAAACGGATTACTTTCCAAGATACTTTTAGTTTGCTTTAACGGGAATACCTTCAATTTTTGAGAATAGAAGTAATTATGTTTTATAGATTAATTTTAAATCTTTTAAATTAATTTTATATGAAAAGTATTCTCAGTCCAGAAATTTGTAATAAAACATTTGTGACTGTCGATTTTTTTCGAGCAATTACTAATAAGTAAAGGCCACTTACATCGGTTAACAACGGTAAAATAGTAGGCTTTCAAAAAATGTTAGTTTTCATATAGTTAACTTTTTAATTTGTTCTCTGTGACCTGTCCTTAATTTTAAAACAAAATTTTCTAAAAAAGAATTAACTGATATGAGTATTAGGAAAAATTTAGAGAAATTGAATACTTGCATCCAGAATAATTAACAGCAGTATTCTGAATGGATGAAACCGAACATAAGATCTTGTTTTATTCGCACTGGATCAGTTGCACAGGATAAAAATTAGACAACCCAAACTGTTAGCTACTACTGAGGAATCAATCGCAATACAGTTACATCAAACGTTGACAGTCGATAATTATCATGGCAGATAAGTTTTTTGTCAATGATCTTAGCAGCATTGATGCTGACCGTTTTTTCATCTATGTGCTTTTTGGTGATAAGCCTACGTATCACAAAAATGGAACAACGAATCAGCAAAATTTTTATTCTTAATATTTTATTTAGTACACGTAGCCAAACTAGGTGCTCTATTAATATTTTGGGGTGATATTGTTCTCGTGCCAAATGAGGAGATTGAGCTCTTGCTTTTATATAGTCCATCACTAACTGAAGACCTGGTTCTTTAAAAAAAAAATCTTCTTCTTTTGCTTGTTTTTAGATCCGGTGTGTTACTTCTCTGTATGACAAATGCATTTATTGCAGCAACATCAAGCAATGCATAAAATATGACCATGGGCCAGCGTTTTGTATTTCTTGCGACGGTATAGGAACCTCGAAGTTAATCAACGGTGTCCACACCACCTATTGTAGAGTTATAGAACATTATTGCTTCAGATTTACTTTCGTCACCCGTTGTCGGATCGATTTGGTCATCATGGTGTAGGGTTGACAAATGAACAACATGTTTTTTGGTTTTGGTATATAGTACAATATTGTCATATCTTTGGGTAAATCCAAACATAGTTGATTTTGGCGGTCTATTGTTCATTAAAAATTCGGTTGGGATATGCCATTTGTTTTTCCGTAGGGTGCCTAAAATTGTTAGACTTTGATTTGTCAGTAAGTTTTGTGCGAGTTCAATAGATGTAAACCAATTGTCCATTGTGACATTCCGGTTGGAACTGGAGATTGGTTTGCAAAGCCGCTTAACCATATCGTTGACTGCAGAACTGATAGAATATGGACCTGGTGGTTGTGTACCGGCATATATTTCTAATTGATAAGTATAGAACGTGCGAGAATCCACCAAGGAAGATACCTTCAGACCGTATCGGGCCGGTTTTTTGGAAGGTACATTCTAAAACTACAGCGACCTCTAAAGCCTAAAAGCATCTCATCGATAGTGACATATTGGCCAATGGTATGATATTTTTGAAAATTTTCAACTATATCCTCGAATACGACTCTAACTGCTGCAAGTTTGTCTACTTGTGTCCGTTCGTCCCTTGTACGAATATCATCTAGGCGTAAGCACTTCATAAGAAATTGAAATCTGCGGAGAGCCATCGTTGCCAGAAATATGTCAATGCCCGTACCATTTCTTTCCCAAAACTCAAAAATTGAAGTTTTACCTCCACGGTCAATCCCAGCTAAGTAAAGCAGACCAATCAGAGCTTTTAGTTCAAATATATTTGTTAGCCTCGCATCGGAACTGTCTTTATATCTTACGGACACACGCTCGATATATACATTATAGTACATTCAACAATATGTTTTATAATTTTGTCATTAAAAAACAGTTCCCAGAATTCTTTTTTAGTTTTGCAACTTTTCCCTTCACGAATATCTCCAGGAAGTTTTGTTATGATATTTTCTCCTCTAGTTCACGAACATTTCGTGATCCGCATATCTTATTCCATTTTATTCCATCTTTGGTATTGTAATAAAGGTGTTGGTTTGACTTATCTTGTGGAATACATTCTTGTACGTTTAATTCGGTGTCTGATAAATCCAATTCAGACTCTGAGTTATGATTAGCATCTTCATGTTCTAAGTTGCCAACTATAGACTCGTCGGAATCTGAATCTTCATAATTTTCTTCCTCGTCGGTTGCAACTTCCTCGTAGAGACGTTGCAAATGTTTTGCCTCTCTCTCGTAAGAATACATTGTTTTGCTAAGCTCTAAAAACAATACACTGCAAATTTTGTTTTGTACTTTCATAAAAAAAAACTTTAAGCACGGGTTACGTGGTAGGGATTAGGTAGATTAAGGAACGGGTTGGGTCTGAGAAAACGAAAACAGATATATCATCGACACTATTGCTTCAATGCGCATTCGTAACAGGGATTATAGCTAGCTATGCCGAAGAAAGGTACCTAGACCGCCAGGACCGTACTTAGACTCGCTGACCAAATAGAGATATTAGAAGAACTGAATGGGCCTGACAGACCCAACCCGTGCACCGCAGGGTTAATAAGTCAATTTAAAGTAAGCTTTAAAATAGTGTCAGAAATGTTGATTTTTCCTGTTTACAACCTAACAGCATAATCAGGTGTATTGATCATCATCATCAGCCGTTTTGAGTCCCCTGCTAGACATAGGCCTCTCGTTAATAATTCCAATGCATTATATCTTGAGTACCCTGAATCCAATGCGCTTGATGTTATCTGACCACCATGTTGGAGGATGTCCTCGATTATGATAAGCATCGTGTCTAGGCCTCCATTCCAGAATTTTCTTCGTCCACCTTCCATATTTTAATGTGGTAACATGCCCCGCCCAGTTCCATTTCAATGTCGTAATCCTTTGAACTGCGTCAGCAACACCAGTTTTTCTCCTAATTATTGTATTTGATACTCTGTCTCTGAGGGATATATTCAACATTGACCTCTCCATCGCTCTCTTTACCACTTGTATTTTATTGATTACTTTTCTGGTAAGGGTCAATGTTTCTGCTCCATACGTTAGAACTGGGAGTACACATTGATCAAAGAGCTTTCTTTTCAAGCACGTGGGAATATCTGATCTAAAAACCTCTCAGTTTTTCTTAAGCTGCCCATGTCAGTCCTATTCTTCTGTTTAGCTCCGTTGTTTGATTATCTCTTCCTAATTTAATCTCGTTTCTCAGATATTTATAGCTATACACCTGTTCAATTTGCGTGCCTTTAGTTGAGATGTTTTTCGCTAGTACTAGGTTGGTCATATATTGTGTTTTGGAGAAATTAATTTTAAGTCCAACTCGTGTACACGAGCTCTTACGGTCTTGAAGAAGCTGGCAGGCATGATCTACTCGATGCGCAATAAGGACTATGTCGTCTGCGAATCTCAAGTTGTTCAGAAATTTTCCATTTAGGTTAACTCCAATATTCTCTAATTGTTTCTCATAGCACTCTGCAATAAAGCGGTGAATAGCTTGTGAGAGATGGTATCTCTTTGCCTAATACCCCTCTTTAAGGGAAATGTATTTGTGTTGCCATAATACATTCTAACTGCAGCTGTTGCGCTATTATATATATATATATATATATATACACATATTCCGAAAAAGAGTTGTGTACCTATGATCAATACTGCACTCTGTAAGAGCTCTTATAATGGAGCTTTGCTGGACTGAGTCAAACGCTTTCTCAAAGTTTACAAATATTATTATCAATGGCTTGTTGTATTCTGTAACTTAATATTCGAGACAGTTAATCGCCATTTTAATTCACGAGTTCGTTACAAAACTTTTCCGTCGACCGTATTTTTCAGAAATAAAGATATCTTAGTTTAAATTTTTATTTACTTAACGATAAACAACAATTTTTTCAGCTTTCATTACCTTTATTCAAAGTTTATTTTTCATTAGTGGTAGTTTTATTTTTGTAATCATTAATATTTGAAATAGTACAATTACTGAAATTATTCATTTAAATATTGATTTTTCAAATACACAGAACTATGTGTTTTTGA
Source organism: Diabrotica undecimpunctata (assembly GCF_040954645.1). Taxonomy (NCBI): domain Eukaryota; kingdom Metazoa; phylum Arthropoda; class Insecta; order Coleoptera; family Chrysomelidae; genus Diabrotica; species Diabrotica undecimpunctata. The sequence goes on along the minus strand of NC_092804.1, from coordinate 76,025,823 downwards.
AATAAACAATAAAATAAATAATGACATACAATGATAGCTAGTACCAACAGCGGCTACTTCATTTAAATTTTTTCATCGAGTTAAAGTTTTTTTTAGTGGGAATATAAATTGGTATATGTTTGGTTGCCTACACTACAGGTCACTGCCAATCACAGCATTTAATTAATTTATGCAAGCAATGTATGTTGTGTTGCCTATAATGAAATCGTTCGTAAATAGAAAATCATTCATTAATAGGGGTAATTATTCAATAATTTTGAGGGTGTTAAAATTGATCATAAATGGACGGTCGACGGTAAAAATAATTTTGATATCCAAGGTTTAATTATTTCTACTTGAAAACTAAAAAAATCTTTGAAAGTAATAAGTTTAAGTACAGGAAATTCTTAATACGAATAAAAGAATATCACAAATTAAATATTTTGAAAACAAAATCGTAATTTGCGCTGTTTATCCTGTATACGAATATTTGTCAATGGTTTCTGTTAAACTTAGTTAAAAAACTAGGAAATATTGTTTATCTTATTATGTACAGCGATTAATTATTTATGTATTCCTTCTTTATATACAGGGTGTGTATTTCCTTGGGATATCGAAATAAAAATGGTCATTTGGTCATATCTCGGTAGGTAAATAATCTGTATAGTAGTGTGAAGCTTTAAACTGTAAGAACAAGGATTATGAGAGAAATCTAAATATGATAAAATGCATATCCTTTAAAAATAATAATGTTTTATTTTCCTGTTTCTAAGAATGGAGGATATCATTGCCTAGATTTTTTCTACATAACTTTTTGGATATTGTGCAGCATAATGGAATCATCAAAAAAATACCACACTAAAAACTCACCCAGTATGTTCGTTCATAGTATATACACACAACAATAAGCTATCCAAAATTCCCTACAAATATTTTACTTTTTACTTCATATCTAGTTAAAAAGTATTGTAAGAAGCACTAAAGCAATAAATATTTTTGTTAAATAATATAAAAACCACTTTATATAATCCGTCCTCACTCCTTTCGTTAGAAAAACGTAAAACATGTATACAGTGTGTCTGTAAAGTATGGAATAAATTTTTAAAATAAAAAGCCTTTTTAAAAAAATCTATTAAATTTTAGAATTTAAAATTTAACTTTTAAATGTAACATTTAAGGACATTTTGAGATCGATAAATATGAGCTGATTTCAAAAAAGTATAATACTCGGGTCTAATGGATATAATTTGAAAGATATGTTTTTAGAAAATAAATTATTTATTATTATTTGCAAAAAAGTAGCCTACTTCTAGTTTTTGGTAAACTGTAATTATTTTTAGTAACGTTCGATAACAATTGAGTAGTACAATAATTGTATTAATTCGTGAATGTTCTGTATTATTGCTTAGAATTAATTTTAAGTAGAAATTAATTTGAGTGTAAACCAAAGAATTGAAATACTCATGATGATTGGGTATGGAGACAAATCGCGAACTCAGATGGAAATGTGTATTTTATTTAATGATCATCATCATTCAATCTTTGCTTATCCACTGCTGGACATAGATCTCCCTCATAATTTTCCATCTATTTCGATCTTGTGCCTCTTGCATCCAATTCCTTTGACAACGTTTTAGATCGTTTAGACCTCTGCTTCGGTAGGCATCATCTCTTGGTCTTCATTCCAGTATCCGCTTTGTCCATCTATTATATGTCATTATTTAATGATAAATGACCATAAATACCCATCACGCAGTCAACAGTAAGTAAGATTGAAAAGAAATTTCGAGAAACCGGTACGGTTGAAAATGCACGCAAATCAGGTCGTCCTTCTATACATTATGTTACAACATTAGATATTCTACTTGCTTTTGAAGAAGATGCGCACACTTCTCGTGCAAGGTTAGTAGTGATCTCGATGTTTGCAAAACAACAGTACACAAAGTACGTAGAAGTAAGTAAAGTAAGTAAAATGCACAGTTGTACAGGACTTAAACGAGGATTATCCAGATAAAAGAATATAATTTTGTGAAATATTGATCGATAACAGCCACTGAAACCCTCTCTTGGTTTAAAATATTATTTTTTCTAATGAGGCAACATTTAAATTAAATGGCGAGGTCTACCGTCAGAATTGTTGATACTGGACAAAAGAAAAATCCAACTGGATACAGTAACATCATAAACAATACCCGCAAAAGGTAAACGTATGGGCTGGCATTGTAAGAAATAAAATCATTGGACCCTACTATTTTGAATTCTGGATAGACACGGTACTGCTATAACACATACGGACGAGAAAATACAAATATGGGCAGAATATATCGATGAATTGTTCGATGATGAAAGAGGGGATCTGGAGCACATAGAACTTATGTCAGAAGAAATAGGTCCATATATTACAAAAGAAGAAATATTGCACGCATTAAAAACAGTGAAGAGCGGGAAAAGTCCTGGACCTGATATGCTTCCTATAGAAATCCTAAAAATTCTAGATGAGAAGCACATTGATGTTTTAGTGACACTTTTGAACCAAATTTATAGTTCAGGCGTATTACCCAAAGAGTAGTTGACATCTATTTTTATTTGTCTCCCTAAAAAGAAAAACGCAAGAGAATGCAGCGATTACCGCACCATTAGCTTAATGTCTCATACGCTAAAGTTACTACTTAAAGTCATCCATAACCGAATATATCACAAACTGGACATAGACGTTAATAATACACAATTTGGTTTCCGCAAAGGCCTAGGAACACGTGAAGCTCTTTTTTCACTTAATATACTAATACAAAGATGCCTGGACGTCAATCAAGATATATACGCATGTTTTATTGACTATAATAAAGCATTCGATAAAGTACGACATGAACATTTAATAAATGTCCTGAAATTAAAGAAGATTGACTACAACGACCTCAGGATCATATCAAATTTATACTATAAACAGCGAGCAAAAGTACGTGTTAACGAACAGCTGTCAGAAGAAATTGAAATTAGATGTGGAGTAAGACAGGGATGCGTATTGTCGCCAATTCTTTTCAACGCCTACTCCGAAGAGGTCCTGAAAAAAGCTCTTGAGGGTGAAACAGCTGGAATAAAGGTAAATGGAGTTCCCATTAACAACATTAGATATGCGGACGACACTGTGATTTTAGCCGAAAATATTGAAGATCTTCAGAGACTGGTGACCAGAATAGCAGAGTATGGAAAAGAGTATGGTCTAACAATGAATGTCTAGAAGACGAAATTTATAAGAATATCGAAAACTCAAAGAAATAACGAGAGTCTTCTAATAAACGAAACCAACGTCGAACAAGTGGACAAACATGCATACCTGGGAACAATGATTAACTCCACAAATGATTACAATCAGGAGATAAAAATAAGAATAGAAAAGGCTAGAGCAAATTTCAACAAAATGAGAAGAGTTCTATGTACCAGGGATTTAAAACTGGAACTAAGAGTTAGGTTGGCGAGGTGCTATGTTTTTTCGACCTTATTTTATGGAATGGAATCTTGGACCTTGAATGCTACATCAATGAAAAAACTGGAATCATTTGAGCTGTGGGTGTACCGAAGAATTCTGAAAATATCATGGACAGAACACGTCACAAACAAAGAGGTTCTGAGAAGGATGAACAAAGAAATGGAAATTTTAAATTCAATAAAAACAAAAAAATTGGAATATCTCGGACATATTACACGTGGAGAGAAATACACCTTGCTCCAACTGATCATGCAGGGAAAGATCCAAGGAAAGAGAAGCATAGGGAGGCGTAGAATGTCATGGCTGCGCAACCTGAGAGAGTGGTACGGATGTACATCAAATGAACTTTTCAGAGCAGCCGTCTCAAAAGTTCGAATAGCTATGATGATTGCCGACCTCCGCCGCGGAGATGGCACTTGAAGAAGAAGATTTTGAAGGTAATTTAAACGGGTCAGCATACCTTCAGTTTGTAAGTGGGTATCTCGTACCTAATTTAGTAATTTATTCCCCAGCACAATTAATCTTAGAGGTTTTGATAAAAGTTCATGGTTTCAACAGGATGATGCGTCTCTGCGTTATGCCTTAGATGTGTGAAGGTACCTAAACGAAATTTTTCTGAACAGGTGGATTGGAAGACGTGGACATATTGAATGGCCAGCGAGGTCGCCATACCTTAATTCTTTGGATTATTTTGTGTAGGGTCATTTAAAGAATTTTGTTTATAAAACGGAACCTGCAAATATTGGAGACTTAAAAACAAGAATTTGTAAAGAAATAAACAATATTTCTCAAGAAAGCACAAAAAAGGTTCTACAAGAATTTGGGGACAACATTTGGGTTACTGTCAAATACAACAATGGCTACAATTCGTACATTTAAGATTAAGTCATGTATTAATTACTGGATTACTTTCAAGTTATTTATTAAAATTTATTTATAATTTAATAATATTATAAATCAATAAAAATTAATTGTCTAAGCGAATATCTTTAAAATTATATTTGTTAGACCCCCCAGAATTATATTTTTTTGGAATCAGCTCATTTTTATCGATCTAAAAATGTCCAAAAGTACAGGGTATTACATTTAAAAAAAGAGCCGATGACGTCATCACTGTAATGTGTATCACCTTGTATAATGAAATTTTATTGTAAAATGTAGAACATTAAATTTAAAAATCGACGTGTTTTAGATTTTTTTAACAAGGCTTTTCATTTAGGAAATATCGAATTTATTCCATAATTTACGGACACACTCTATATATAATGTATACAGTTTACTTATGGAAGGGGTTTTAATTTAACAAAATATTGTCGATTATACTAAATAAAAAGCATAATATTTTATACGAATTTTGTTAAAAAAAAACTGTTTCCAATGTAACTAAATTATTATCATATTAACAATATTTTAGTATAATATAATAGACGATTAGATTAGTTAATAATTTTTGTACTTTTAAATCAGTGATGCAAAATTTTCATTAACTGAACATATTATTATTTATATTTTATTTAATATTCTTAATTTAGTCACTTTTCCTACAATAAATCTGACGTCAAATTGAATGCAGTAATATAAGCATGGTCATTTTTTATCTTGTGTTCTTAATCGGGGCAAAAAATGAGTTTGGTATTTCGCATATTTGTTTTAGAAACATATGTTGATCAGATGCTTAGGATCTAGACGCTTTATTCACTAACAACATTATCCAGTACCATTAATCAGAGTGTAATTTTAAATCTAAATTATTAATTAAGTGCAGATGATAGTTTTCGCTACCAAATTATTGGAAAATTAAATAATAGAAAACGAAGTCATAACGTCATTGAACTAGTTATATTTAATTTGTTTAACATGTATAACAAACAACATGGTTATAGTATTTTAGTTTTATTGTTTTATCACAAGCATAAATATTTACTGAAAATTATTGATAACAAAAGAAATTATTATTACTATACAGGGTGTCCCAATGAAAATTTGTACCCCTATTATAAAACCCAGCAAAATAAATGTTTTGGCGAAAATCCTAATAAGTGGAAGGATTAGTTTTTATACAAAAATAAATCTTGCAAATCTTACCCTATGCTAGGTGTTGCAACTTTCCAGAAATTTTTAAATTATACTAGAAAACAAATAGCCTATACTGTGGAAAATATTTTTATACGTTAGATAACCGTTTTTATTTTTTTTATCGATCGACAACTTAACGGCAACTCCCGTTTAAAAATTTTAAAGTTTAAATTAATAAAAGCCCAGAAAGTTTTAAACTAACGAGTGTATTGCTTGGTCTGACCTTCACTAACTTCTATAGAATAATACAATCTTGATATAAACCTAGATCTGTCATTTCCCAAAATCTTAGGAGTGATTATCTATTATTTTGCGATCATTCTTTGTCGCAGCTTTTGTGTATTTTTGAATTCAGTGGCGTTAACGGTGGACATCGTGTAACATAAAAATCGAAGGGACTGAAACCCAAAGATCTAAAAGGACATTCTATTGTACCTCTTCGACTAACGCATCGTAAGGGAAAATAATATAGATAGCAGTAGTAGACAAGTTTTTGGAAAAAAGTTCGCAAAACTGCAGGCGTCGATCAGGATTATCTTCGTTTAACACTTTAACTTGTGTCATTTCGTATGAATAAAATTTATGTATATTTAAAATGATATGGACATTATTGCGTGAAACACCAGAAGGTTTTTAAATTTTTCTTATAGACTGAATATAATCGGTTTGGATATGATCCATAACTGCATCTTTTATGCCTTTATTTCGAACTGGACGAGTTACTTTTCGTTTGATGTTAAACTGAACCTATATTTTAAACTTATCAATTAATTTATGTATGTAAGTAGCGTACATTTTCGTTTGTAATTTTATTGAAAAACTCTTCGTTCTCGTTTTAAATCGTTTGCTATTTGATTTTAAATAATTATTTTTTTTTAAATTAGTTTTCATTGATTCATTGGTTAACCCTCTTGTTTTCTTCTAATAATAGTCGAAGCTTAACTTTTTTATCGACTTAATAATTTTTGTTTTCATTAGTCTTCAATTTAAATTTTAAACTATATAGTTAAGTTCAGTTCTTATACTCTTTGCATACCACCCGTTGTATACCGTCCGTCTAGTAACTTTCATCTGCTTACAACTTACAACTAGCTACACATTTGTTTCTCTGTTAATAATTTCGATTATCATGTCAAGTTTCAAATCAAACTATTTTGGTATACCATTGATAAATAACCAAATTTTTAATCCATAAATCCATCTTATTAGTTGGTACTCCATTCTATTAGTTATTAGTATTTATTTTCTTTTTTCTTCTATTTGGAGTTTTTCTTATTGTCACCCTTTCTGGTGGGATCCTCAAATTAATTAGTATATATATTTAGGGATTCTACAGTATTCACTGCCTTCCCTCGCTCAACCGTTTCCATCTCTCTCTGTTGTTCCATTCTCCATCGTTTAGTCCTCTCTTACTCATGGCGTCGTCTACTTCGTTCCTCCAGGATTTTCGGGGTCGTCCTCTTTTCCTCCTTCCTATGGAGCTACCTTCGGTTATTCTTTTTATCCATCTGCTGTCGTTAGCTCTTCTTACATGTCCATACCACTTTAGTCTTTTTTGTTCTGTATATGTTAGTATGTCTGTTTCTATTGATGTTCTTTGCTTTATTTCGTCATTACTTCTCCTATCCATTCTTGTTACTCTGCAGCATCTTCGCAGGCATTCCATCTCTGTTGCTATTATCTTACTGCTGTTTTTCTTGTTTATGATCCAATTTTCGGCCCCATATGTCATAATACTTCGCACTAATGTTTTATAAATCTGCGTTTTTGTCTTCATATTTAGGTGTCTATCCCACCATACTGAGTTAAGTTGTCGGATTGCTGTTCTTGTTTGTCCTAATCTTTGTGTAATTTCTTCCTCTGTTGTTGCCTTTTTCGTGATTATAAACCCCAGGTATTTGAATTTATCCTTTTCTTTGATTGTTACGTTGTCATCAATCTGTAGATCTTCTATGTCTTCTTCACTTGTAGATAGGTACTCTGTTTTCGCGAGGTTAATATCTAGGCCAGCCTAGGGGGGAAATTAATTAGTATTAGGTTTAATCCTAGATTACCGCACTTGTTTAGCACGTGATTACCGGACTATCGTAAATTTTACTATCTAGAAAAAATGCCTTGTAATTACAAAACGAATATTCAAAATCTGAACAGCAGAGTTTTTATCACTATAATAACATATTTTAAACGAATAAGAAATAGAATTGGATAATGTTTTAAACACTTGGTGCAAATTTTTCCACGATGCTCACCGCATATCGCATGCTTGCATACTTGGCAATAATGTAGTTGTAATTCGCCGTTTTGGCTTGGACAATAAAAGCAAATTTTTCTTTTTCTTCCTTGGTATGTGCGAACTTATTCTGCAGTAGGTATCTTTCAAATGTGAGCTATATCGTGACGAATATTTTGACACAAAGTAGCGGTTGCGAATCTTTTGTCTCATCCATGGTTCGGCAAGAGACTATCTCAAATCAACCATATACTGGTACCTTAAGACGGGCCTTTTACCTCGTTTTAATGTGTTGTACGTGTAAATGACATAGAAATTAATACTCTCTAGCTCATGTTGGAACACATTTGGTCAAAAGTATCTACGCCTGATTTTGTGTCATTGTAATTTTTTATAATTACAGCCTTGCCTGTTTCTTCTGATACTTCTGCCGTTTCGTGAAAAGTATTTTATTCCGATCCAAACAGAGCATCGAAGAGTTTGTATTTCGATCTTTTAGTGCCAACATCTCTGTGGGAATTTCTTTTTAGTTTTTGTGAAGAGTAGCTAATGCTGGTAATTTATATGGCTCTTATAACAGTTCATCGACTAGTTTCACTGACGTAAACCAGTTGTCTATGGTTACTTTCCGATTTGATCCATGGACAGATATTGTTAGATCTTTGACATAATGCTCTGCTAGTGGCAAACCGTTGGTATTAGTTTTCTTTTCCAAATAGAGACTTGCATCCAAATAGTAAATTCCAAAATTTATATTTAATACAAGAATACAAAACAAAATAATGAACTAACAACTTACCTCTATGAAATTTATTCGAAGACGATGGAAATAGCCAAAAAAAAATGTACACTTACTAATAAAACTATCGTAGATACCGGAGCTTCGTAAAATTGAGGGCGAAGGTGTGAAAACTTTATTATAGAAATTTTAAATGGTACAACTGCAAATGACACTATCTAGCTAACGACTAAATTAGAAGGTAACGAGCGGCCCAAGGCCGAGCGGTGACCGTAAGTAGCAGAAAATACTTAAAGAAGTATGAGGATCGTAAAATTTACGAATGTCCGGTAATCTAGGGTTAATGCTCACCACACCAACAATTGGTTAAAGAAGTACTAGGAACCAACATGTCAAAACTATTAACCAATTATTATTGTTAGTTAAAAATGTGATTTTTATTACAGCCAAGAATTGTGGCTTTTTAATAAATATGATTATTTAGTATAAACTTTTATTTGGTCCTGCCAAATTTCTCATTCTAAAATTTGCATTGAGATAAGAACTTGAGAAAGAATTAGTCGAAGCCCTAACAATAACATTGGCATCTCAAGTGCCTGTTCTGTTCGTAGTTCCAAGACTAAGGTGTCGTTTTATTCTTACAGAGTAGGTACCCAACGTTTCCCAAAATGGGCGCCAATTTATTGTTATAATTTCGTTTTTAGTGTTACAAGTTAGTTTTTATTCTTATAGATTTGCTTGATTCTTAAATTTTGAAACTTGAAAACGCAATTTTCCGGTAATTATTTAATATATTTTAAAGAAGTAAAAACGGTTGTGTAAGGAATCAAAACCTTTTCTAAATTATGGCTAATTTGATCCATCATTCTATTTAAAACTTCATAGGGGATTGCAACCCTCAGCACAACGTTAAAGCTAGAAGAAATATATTTACATAAAAATTTAATATGAAATTCGACGGGTTTTTAAATTTCTGTCAAGACATGTTCAAGTTTAGAAATATATAAATTTTTGTAGGGACACCATATATATTTTGAAACCAAAATGCTTGGACAAAACTCGTAGCAGTAAAACTTAGTAGTACTATAAACGAAAGTTTTAACGAAAAAAATATATAATATTTGTTTTGACAGCTCCAACATTCACATAGCTGCCTTAAGATTATTCGATATAAAGTGTAAAATAAAATATCCTGTTTTGCAACAGGTACTTCACCATGAATTACTAGCAAATTTTAATGATATCTCGTTTGAGTTTCTACAAACTACACTTTTTGACAATATTGAAGAATTGCCACTTAATCAAAGAAGAGATAAGTGGTTCATGCAGGATGGAGCTCCGCCTCATTGTCCCTTATTAGTACGGAAGTATTTAAACCAGCAATTTTGTCATCATTGGATTGGCAGAGGTAGGGAAGTTACGTGGCCGCCTAGCACACCTAAATATAATCCCTTAGATTTTTATTTCTGCCAGCATATGAAACCACTAATATACTTACAAAAACTAAATAATCGTCAAGCACTATAACAGCAACTAGTAAATTTCGGTCATTTTGTTGAAGATCCGAACCAAAAGATGGTTATTAGAACGATTATTTGTATTTATATATTGAATGCATCTATTGCATCTATTTGTTTCATGAAATTTTAATAAATAACATCACATTTTTGTGTTAATAGACCAATCATATGACCCTAATAGTAATAAATGTAATCCTATGACCCTAAAACACCGACATAATTAATACATTAATCAAATTAATTGTGCTGCTTTATTTTTAACTTCAAATATCTCAAATAATATTGACATTATCGTTACGAATAAAAAGTATATTGTTTTTATACAAAGTATTGGACAATTGGAAGATTGTTCTAACATAGCAATTCCGCCATTGGCGTAGACTTTGGTAAGGGACAGGGGAACTTTCTTCTGTCGTACGCCTCTGGTAGTGATCAGAAACGTTTATTTAACTCTTTCGTTTAACAAATAAAAAAAAATAAAGTTAGGAGCTCTTATTGTCCTATAAATATGGAAGGTCAAAATGAAAAATATGACAAGTTATAAATATTTCATAAAAAAAAACTGTTCTAAAAAGGAGAAGATGATCTGAGGTGATTACGGTTGAGTTAAAAGAAAAGAATATTTAAAAATATTTTATTATTATTTAATTAAAATAAACTCTTGAACTGTTCTACACCAAATGTGTTGAATTAAACTGTGCTGATAAAACAATACAACTTGAAATAACAATAACTTTTTTTATACTTAATCTAAAATTTTTAAATTAAATTTTTGGTGGTGCTCAGATGTATTAAATAAGATCTATATTCTTATATACAGTGCGCGTCTTTTTCCTCCCTCAATATTATAATCTCAGTATTACTCAATTAAAAGAATTTGGCCAAAAGCGTCAAAATAATCCACATTTTTCTTTTTGAAAACGTAACCAAGGCAATTACTTGTTCAGATTTTTTAGGATTGTTTTAGTCGTAATCATAATAATGTAATAGTAATTACAAAGCATCTCACAAAATTTTAGAAAGTTACGAGGAAATAAAAGAGCTTTTAAATGAGTATTACATGCTATATGTTTAGATTTAAAATTATCTTATTAAATGGCGCCTTGATGTCATTTTCAAAATTTACGTCATTAAATGCTTGTAAAAACCATTAAAAGATAATGTATTAAACTTAAGATAATGAAAATTCTTCAGTACATTTTTTGTATTTTTATTGTATTTTTTATTGTGCATGAGTCTATTACATTCTATCTACCATTCTTCAGTATATTTCTTGTGCTATTATTGGATAAAGATTGACTAAAATATTAGATTAAATTCAGTTTAATATTTTAAAAAATAGTGGGGAAAAATTTTAGACCAGCCCTATTTAATATTCGTTATTACTCGGGATTTTTCACTATATTTTTTGTAGTACTCTATAAATTTTTAATTTACAATAATATTTTATTTTTAATGAACATCCATTTGGATATACATAGTAACATTTTTAAATCATTCATTTAATGGTTTTGTGATTCTAATCCATTTGTTTTCATAGGAGAGCAAAAAATATTCGTATAATTAAAAACCTTTCATATAAAACAAATATATTTCAGTATGATGTAAATTTTTTGTACTGGCTGAAAAAGGTGTTGTTTTTTGTTTATTTTTATTTTTCTAATTTGTTAGGTTGTGCGCTAACCAATAACATTTGTATGCTTATTTTGAAGCTTATTAGATAATACGTCAACTTCAAAAGGGGTTTTAAGTGATAAACAATCTTGTGTATTCTATATACTCTATATTTATATAGATAAGTAAAAGTTATGTTCTTATTTGTGACTACTTCAAATTTTTTTTTAAATATAATAATTATTAGAGTACCTATTTATATATTTACATATTCATCATCAATTGGCCAATACTTGTCCACTGCTGAACGTACGCCTCTCGTACACTTTTCTACCTATTTCTATCTTTAATTTCTTGCATCCAGTTAGTGGTGATGCGCTTGATATCATCCGTCCATCTAGTCGGTGGTCGTCGTCTGCTTTGATATGTCTCTTGCCTTGGTCGCCATTTCAGAATCTTTCTTGTCCATCTGTCATCCGTTAATCTGGCAACATGTCCGGCCCAAGCCCATTTAGCCATGGCTATTTTTTCAACTGCATTTGTGACTTCTATTCTTCTGCTTATTTCTAGGTTTTTAGGTTTGGTACTTTATCTCTGATGGTAATTCCTAATATCGATCTTTCCATAGCGCGTTGTGTAACTCTTATTTTATGTATTGTTCTTTTTGTCAGAGTCAGTGTTTCTGCACCATATGTAAGAACCGGTAAAATACACTGGTTAAAAACCTTTCTTTTTAAACAAACTGGAATAATAGACTTGAAAATGTTATTCAATCTACCAAAGGCAGCCCATGTGAGACCTATTTTTTTTGTATTTGATTTGTATGATTATCTCGGCCTCTGATATTTACATATTATTATGGATATATATATATATATATATATATATATATATATATATATATATATATATATATATATATATATATATATATATACCTAAGATGAATATTACTACAAAAATTAACATCAAATAATCATTATTCGGCCTTATAAAGCGTTATAGAGCCTCAATTTTCTTTGCACCGAGCTTTCGACATTCTCTCTGATGTCTTCAGATAGTTCTAACATCTGGCTGCTCAGTTTCCCGAGTCTCCCGAGTCTCCCGAGCCTCCAGATCTCTTCACTGTACTGTTATCTTTTTCAGCATATTCTACCGATTATGGTGCAGCCTAACTTATATATTCATTCTTTATTTCTGCCCACAATAATTGTCTAAAATTTACTTTTCTGTGCCATATTAAACCGGTTTGTTTCCTGATGTCCCATCTTAAATTTGGACGTCTTCTTGGTACAATATTCGTCTACTTTGTAAACAAGACACGCATCATTCTGACATTACTCTCGTTGGAAGTATGCTAGACTCACGATATTCTTCAAATTTGGCGGTAACCACATTTAAAACTATTCAAATTTGTTCAGCAGCATTGTTCTTTTTAAAATCCATACCTCTCACCTATAAAATGATATTCACCAGACCTTAACCATTTTACGCAGATTTAATAACATATTTCTGTTTCGCAGAACTGGTTTCCATGTGGTAAATGCTTTATTGTCTCCTCATCCGAGTGATAATTTAGTTACAAGAAAATGAAAGAATAAAGAGCATTTTTGGGCGCTTTATTCAAAATAACTATAAAGATATTTGTAAATAAACTAAAACCTTAAAACTATATATTATTAACTTAGAAAAACCAAGAAAAATTACGAGTGAAATGATAGATGATATACCACATATGTCAATTAAGAATCAACTTATAGTACGCCAACGAATAACAAAAGCACTTATTGACATACTTGTAGACTTTCGTAACTAGATGTAGAATATTCTAATACAATATGGAATGTTAAAGAAAAGTCAAGAAAAAATAAAGGAGATGGGAAAAACTATATAAAAAAAGTCGGATACAGATCGTAAAAACTATAAGGTCGCTAAAAAGGAATTAAGGTAGCAAAAGCGTATATAAATCTATACAATCAACACCCAAGTTTAGTAAATAGGTATCGGAAAAGAAACGGATTTATAGAAAATATATATGGAATTTATGAGAATAGTAAAGGAATAGATACCTTTAGTAAATACATCGCCTTTAATAATTAAAAAAGACTATTTATTTTATGCATATACTGAGTGGCAAATAAAACAATTATTAAGAAAACAATGTATATTTTTTGTTAATGCCTCATATCTCGAACTGTTAATTAAACATAAATTTTTCTTTTTGACAGTATTTAATTTTTTAATAAATTCTAGATCATCTTTTAAGGTAAATATTTCGCATCCTAAGTATTGTGTCGAGATAATAAATTGTATGTTTTGATATTTGTCTTTTTGTGACCAGTATTCGATAATATTATTGGGTATTCAACATTTTTGGTTTAATGATCTAGATTCAACGATCTTTAAAAAGCGGTTATTTCTGTAAAGGTGTTTTACAGTAAAGGTGTTTTAAATTTATATCATGTATTTCCTCCCAAAATATAAGCAACCGAAAAGAAAATATCCAAGATAACTCATAAATTTTACAAAAATAAACTTAAACCCAGTCGCGATATAAAAACGTGTGTCTCCAGAATCTAATTTGAGCATTATATTTGTTTGCTTTCGCCCATCTACCTCTCAATGTTTGATGTTTTCTCTTGAGGATTTCTGATATTATTTACTTATTAAATAATAAATAATTTAGAGTCAAAACATTCTGTGTGTAGATGTTTTGATTTATTTAAGTACTTTTGAGAGAGTTGCTCGTTTAGAAATTTTTCGAATTTATCGATGCATTAAATTATGAAGCTTAAATCTATTTGTCAAAATTCAATGCGATTTTTCAAAATCAATTTACACCAGTGAGTATTTTGTAACAGATGTTCCCAATAAAGTATCTAGATGGTATTTTAGTGTAATATATTTTTATGTGACACATTAGAGGTGAATTTATCTTTAAGTATGATGTTATTTTCTAAATTCGAATTTTTAGTTTACTTTTAAGATTTGAGCAATTAATATAGTTTTTAAAATAAAATCATGACTACTGCTGGCATAAAATTATTAATGCATATGACCAATATATGTATATATATATATATATATATATATATATATATATATATATACATAATATAAAGTGTTATTAACTGACTGAAACTAAAGTTTTATTTTGACGTTGAAGTCATTCATACAGCAGGATAAGTGAAACTCTTTGTTATTATCTAGCTTTCCCAAAATGTATTTGCTACTTCAGGATACGCTAAAATATGGTTATAATTATTTTACCAGTAAATACAATGAAATAAAAATGAAAAAACATTGTATAAAACAAGCATAAAAACTTACAACTTACAACATGACGTTAATCCATTAAATTTTGAACATCACGAAACAATAAACTTATTAAAATTAAATTCTTATTATATTAGCAATTACAATATTTTAATTTTATTAGATATGAGGAAACATGATTGACAATTTATTTTAATATTTATTTATGTCATAGAGACACTCGTTTCTGTTTATTGTATTTTTCAATGTTGATAACTAGTTTTAGATTGATGCATGTCTGCGTACTATAGTAGAATTTCCTTCGGATTTCGCTTAAATATCATCACTACTCCGAATTGGTTTCTAGGTTACGCTTGTTGTCCGGAATGAGAAAACGCGACACCCATCACACCGACAGCTTTCTCGTGCTCAAAATTTTATCTTTTGTCTTTTGAGATGCTTACTATCTCAGTTATCTCGCGCACCTTGAGTATGGCAATTACCCTTGATTAGTGGACCCAGTTATTACAATTAAGAGCGTTTGCGAAGATGTTTTTGGAGTTTATATTCAGCACTAGCTTCATCGATTCCTGACATTTTACTTGACTAGTCGTAAGCTAACCAGCAGTCTAAATGCAGAGATGGCGGTCAGCCAATAAGAAGTCGTGGATTTTTGTCACGTTATCCTTCATGGTAGTCATTTTCAAGGCACCTAGGCGTGACTCATTAAAAACCGACGTGCGACCACGTTGAAACTCGTTAAACCAATTTTCGACGGTTTCGATTGAAGGAGAAGAGTCATAGTACACAGCATCCAAGCGCTCTTTGATTTCGCTGCCAAATTTCTATTCCAAAAACAGGAATCTAATCACCGACCGAAATCGCTCTCTTTCCATTTTTCTTGAACTCAGAACTCAGAATTCAGAATCTCTGATGTCTTCTTTAGGGCTTCCGAGCTCTCAGTCTCCCGAACCCCTAGACACTGATCACTAATCGATGCATTACTGCTACTGGGAATAGCAGACGGTTTATTCATACCGTCGATGGTGACGTGGTTTGGGGAAGGTTGGCGTGGTGGTTAACGTGGTGATTGGCGCGGTGATTGGCGCGGGGATTGTCGCGGGGATTAACGAGAATATTTCTCGTTAATACGATAGGATTTTGATTGAGGATTGAGGAAGACTGTTGAGTTTAATAGTAATTCTTGTAATAGTAATAATCTTAGCTTTAGGTTTATTTGTACTAACCACGTAATTCTTTCTGAACATACTATATTTATACATATACATAAATCGAAGATTTATATATATATATATATATATATATATATATATATATATATATATATATATATATATAGTTTTTTCGAGTCAATGTCACATGAAAAGTCCTATGTCTAGATCCCGCCTGAAAAAGATGTTTCTTATTCCGATAAACGATTTTTTAGCCTGTTCAATTCTTGATAGAAAGTATCGCAATTACCCTTGATTAGTGCACCCAGGTATTACAATTAAGAGCCTTTGCGAAGATGTTTTTGGAGTTCACACTACGCACTAGTTTTATCGATTCCTGTCATTTTACTTGATTAATCGTAACCTAACCAGCAATCTAAATTCAAGAAAATAACTGCCTGAAGTGCAAATGTAAAACTTAAATATACAGCAATTTTTTTAATATGAAGTATTGTGTAAATAATTTAATTTAAATAATTTGTATCCACTGGCAATTATATCCACAAAACAGTATATTGTCCGGTCCTAGTAAACTGTTTCAAAGCGGTCGGTTTAGTATTGCCACCCTTCGCAAAGATAATTAAGGGATTATTAACAGCAACAGGTGTAAATTTCTTATATATTAACGGAAACTATATATCTTGAGGTAGTGTACGGTATGGTGCACTATTTGCTCCAAGTCACATAAATTTCAATAGTATAAACATACTGTCATATTTGTCAATTCTCACAATTCAATCAAAATCGAAATTAACTTTACTTTTACACTGTATGTCCAATTACTTCCCTTATTAAAGAAAAACTAACTAATATAGTAAAAATTTTGTGTAGTTTACTCAAGCTCCATTACCCATTGAACTCTAAGAAAATAATGTAACGGATCATGTAGCCTGTAACGAATATTTTGGCCTACCACATAGGGCATTATTATGGGGGTTGAAAATTGGACACAGAATTTAGTGGGGTAGAGATAGGGCAAGCAAAATAAACGAAACTTATGCGAACGGCTCTCAGGGTTTATTTGGAGTAGCTGGGTCGTGGATAAGTGAATGGCAAGTGGGTTGGATTGGAGTAACTACAAAAATGAAACAAAGGGGTACTTACATGAATCTCCTGAAACAAATGGACCAACAAAAAACAAGAAGGTCCTCTAAACAGTTACAAAAATAGACAATATAAAAAAACTATACTAATAGCCACAAAACTAAATACAAAAATAACAAAGAGAAACACTTACTATGTCCTATCCGTTTACAAACTCTAGGAGTTGGAGATACTACAAAACTTACTATTATAATGGGCTAAATTTGTAGCAGAAATAAATTATTACACATAAAAAATTATCTTTACAAACTCTTATGAAAGCAATTATTAATAAAAATGTTTATTCTTATTTTTCCTTTAAAATTTAAACACAAAAGTTACCTTGATTTCACTAAAATTTCTGGGAGTGGAAACTAGACTTCACTGGAATTTCTGGGGGTAGAACTGGGCTTACACTTTCTGCCACACGAACAAATTCAACTCCATACTATAAAAAGTATTTTGAAACGGCTCCTTAAGACATACAAATTCGAGGTTGAAATTGGGGCAGTGAAAAACAAACTTTAGACTCGGCATCTTAAAAACAGGAAAATAGAACATATGAATATCTTTCAAAAAACCTCACTTTAACTGTAACTATTAACTATTATAAGATATTACAAATTTGAAGAAAAAATTTGACTGACACTGTAAGCAACTGCAACCGACAGCGACCTCAGCGAGAGTGTCTCAAATCTTTCCAGCAAAACCTTCTCAGCGATCTAAATGGATGTTTATTTAAAACGCAATATCGAGCGGCTTTCGATCAAAGAAAATACGCTTCCGTGGTATATAAACAAACTCTAAAAATGTATTTAAACTTACTTTTACATTAAATTAAGCACTACTATAGTATTTCAATTGTTTATGCTTTTTATGTTTTACTACATTCTTGTGGGTAATTAAATAACTTTAATATTTTATCTAAATAATAATATTAATTTTAAACCCCCTTATCTCTTCCCATAGAGTAGGTAAAATCATCTTGAATATGTAAGATATCTCGACTACCTTTTTTATTGCCAAATCCTAATAGCATGAACATTCTTTAGTGGCAGTCATTTCAGTGATAAATGTTTTCCCGGTAAAGAAATCTTCTGGGATGATTAATATGTAACTATTAGTACATTTTTAGCAGTTAATTTGCTAATTCCGATATATATTTAAAATCAAAACTAACTATATATTGATTCAGTTCCGTTCGAGTCCAACGAAAAATGCAAATTATTCACCGCTGATCTGTCAAAACTTTAAAATTAATTTATATGCCCAGTGAACTCGGTAATTAATCAAAATTTTTGTATTCCAAAAATGTCAAGTGTCTCTTTTTTAATTTACTTTCCGGTTCGTTAACACCTCAAATTCGTTTCGGGTCTATTTCCAGCTTTTCAAAGTAAACGTTTATTTAAAATACTAAAAAAATACCATTTTAAGTCCACGTCTTAGAAAATATTGTTAGTATTTTGGCAAAAAGCCTCATTTCAATTTTTTTGTATTAATCCACTTCTTTTTATTGTCAAAAAGAAAATAGTATTTACTCTTGTGGAGTGATAAGTTTTGGTAAGAAAATTTGAACAACTTATATAACAAATAAAAATGTAGTATTGTTCTGAAGCTATTTTCTTGTGGCATTTTAAATTAATTACTATTTAAATGGGAATAAGCCACAATTAAAGGTTAAAATACGTTTATTAACGTTTCAATTTCCACTTCGGAAATCGTTGTCTTGATTGATTTTGAAATCTTGAGAACGATTTCCGAAGTGGAAATTGAAACGTCAATAAACGTATTTTAACCTTTAATTGTGGCTTATTCCCATTTAAATAGTAATTAAAAATGTAGTAAATTATTAATTTTGGGGTAGCTATTATTTTTCGGTATTAAACCCATAGGCTAATTTATCCTTAGGAAAATGAGACAAAATACTCATGAATCGAATACCGAAACTGGCTGCCAACTGTCACGTATGTATAGAAGTAATAATAAATAATGTTTTTTGCTTTGTGTTGAGCAATATTGGCTCAATTGAGTTTTAAAAAACGTAAAAAATATTAAATTTATAACAAAAAAAAGTTAGAAAAGTATAGGATTATAAATAAATTATGTTGATAATATCAATCCATATGATACATAATTCCGAACGGTGATTTAACCACCAACAAGCCATATAAATAGTTAGTTCCATCTCAATTACGACTTTTTCCATTCAAATGTTACTTGATTTCATTTTAGTCCTGCTATTATATATATTTTGATATCATTAGTTCATTCTCCTCCTCCTTCTCCTAAGTTTCTTTTCTGTTGAGGTTGGCGATCAATATGGCAAATTTCTCTCTGTTCTAGGCTTAATGAATTAATTCATTTCCTCTTGTATGGGTCCAATCTCTGATGTTTCGTAGCCAAGATTTTTTCTTTCGTCCTATGCCCCTTTTACCTTCAATTTTGCCTTTTAATATTACCTGGAACTGCTCAAATCCCCTATGGCGCATTATGTGTCCTAGATATGACGTGTTTCTAATTTTGATAGTATTGACCAGATGAGGGCGTGTGTTCATTGCTCTCAGTACTTCTTCATTCGTAGTTCTGCTGGTTCAGCTTATTCTTAGCTTTCGGCGGTACATCCACATTTCAAATGAATTTAATTTGTTGACGTCATACAGTTTTAATGTCCAGGTCTCACAGCCATATAGTAATAGAGACTACACATAACACTTGTGTTCTCAATTTTATTGAGACTGATAGCTTGGGGTTACAGAGCATTTTACGCACATTCATGAAACCAGATCTTGCAATTTCAATGCGTCTTCTAATTTTTTTTGAGTGACCTAGTTGAATATTTAGTTGAAACTCAGGTGTATAGAAAACCAACACACACCAACAGATATTTAAATTTCAAATCAAATCACAATATTAATATTAAAAAGGGAATCATTAAATCCTTATACGATAGAGCCAAAATTACTTGTTCTAACGAAAATTCGTTCTTGGAGGAGAAACATTTGTTAACATCTGTTTTATTAAAAAATGATTATCCTTTATCGTTTATAAATAAGGAATTTTCAACAATCGATCGAATAGAACAAAACAACTTGGAACGAGATCCTACAGCATATACAAGGGATAATACGAGGAAAATAACAATACCATATATAAAAGGATTATCGGAAAAGCTTAAAAGGATAGGAAATAAATTCAACATTTCAACAACATTCAAAACGACAAACACGTTGAGATCTATTTTGTCCAAAACCAAACCTAACAATGAACAAGAAAGGACAAAGAATTGCATTTATAAAATACCTTGTGAATGCGATCAGTTTTATTTAGGTGAAACATCAAGGCCATTAAATGTTAGAATAAGTGAACATCAATCCTATATTAAAAATAGAGAATTTGATAGATCTCAAATATGTAAACATGCATGGGATAATGAACATAGGGTTCAATGGAATGATTCAAATATAGTCCTAAAAGAAACGGATGGTAAAAAGAGAAAAATCAAAGAAGCGGCTCTAATTATGCTAAATGAGACCAATTGTGTCGCGAATTCCTCGGCAGAATGTAGTAGGATCTGGTTACCCATATTGAAAGAGGAAGTTATTAAAAAGAAAATACCAGTATTGGTAAGTCAGTAACATATAGAGAGTACATCATTTATATTTTTTAAATAACAAACATATAAAATCGGAATTTGGTATTTATTGAAGGTAAACTAAATGCAAGATCAAATACTTACCATGTCGGGATAGTATTATGAGGTTTTTTTCCTGGTTTTTCCCTCATAATTTACTATGGAATTACTAACAGGAGAATTTTACTGTCATCATGGCATGTATTTGTCTTTTTAAAGACGAATTACATGTTATGATCTTTTCTGACGGATATTCTCAAGTTAAAGTTGATTTCATGTAATCGAATGAACTATCTTATAAGTAAAGTCGTCCCAGGAACGCAACTCAACAATATTGGCAATATCATTTTAAAGTCGTCTACTTTAAAATGTATAATGTATGTCTGAATTGTCAATATAGATGAGTCAGATAAAATTAAATTATTAGAAGAATTTTTCACTAAGTAACAAAAACAAAATTTGTTTTATTTACTAATGTTTGTATTTTGAGAACGATTTCCGAAGTGGAAATTGAAACGTCAATAAACGTATTTTAACCTTTAATTGTGGCTTATTCCCAGTTAAATAGTAATTGAATATTTAGTTCTCTGCCCAGGTGTATGAAGCTTTGAGAACTCTGAAGAATGATACCATTTATTTGTATATTAGATATAACTTGTTCATGAAGGTTTTTGTGGAATACCAGAATTTTGGTTTTGGAAAAGTTAATGTTCAAGCCCAGCCTGTGACTTTCTTCTTATAATAATAAATAAGTTCATCAATATTTTCAGTTGGTCTTCTGTTTCTGCTAATACTACGGTGTCATCGGAATACATATCTTATATTGTTAATAATGATTCCATTGGCTCTGGCACCTTCAGGGCGATCTTCAAGAGAAGCTCTAATTATATGTTCGGTATATACATTAAATAATAAGGGGGGGGGGGTAAAATGCACTCTTGACGCACTTCTCGTTCTATGTTGATGTACTTGGTGTTTCCGTTCTCTGTTCGAACACATCCTGTATGGTTCCAGTATGTATTACTTATGATAGCTATGTTGTGTCCTTCCAACCCTACTTCTTTTAGCACCTCAATCAATTTAGTTTATTCTAAAATTACTTAATTGATCAATTTGCTAAATTACTTCATGCCTTTTGATGCCATTAAATATGAAATATAACTTAGTTTAAATGGTCGCCGCGGGTTCGCTGGGTACCAATTTGACCGATGGAATTAGTTATTTTGGGTTTTAGAGCCTCTGTGGTTTATATAACTTACGACCACTATATATACCTTATATAAAAAGTGGATGAAGTAAAACAAGCAATGTCGAACATAGTTCTTCCTCCTAGTGCAATTCCCGATTGGGCTGCAGATATTCCTGAAGAAGAGTGGAAACAACAGTTAATTAATACCTTATATAACCTTGTATAAACCTACGAATTAACAACGTTCATTAAAAAAGAGTATAATGGAAGATGACTATACTCTTAAATGACCAGAATATCCATTGTGGTATGAGCTGTGTGGCACGTAGAGCCGTGTCCTGTTGAAACCACATATTGTTGGTGTCCATATTATCCTCTTTTGGCTAATTAAGCCAAAGTCGTTATCAAAGAAATATGAAAAACCATTAATGCCGCTGGTCCAAAATTCACACTATACAGTAGCACAAATTCGAAAATTCTATTTGTTGAAATATCCCTTCATCTAAAAATGAACTTCATCGCTGAAGATGATTTTTCGATGAAAATTAGGGTACTTTTCCAGCCGTTCAAGAACTTACTCAGCGATCACACGTCGTTGTTTATGGTCATTTACCTTCAGCTCTTGGATCAGTCGGGTATTGGCCAAGATCGGTACAAAATTCGCATAGTTATGGTCAGTGAAAGGCCGAGTTGACATAAGCGACATGAAATCGACCGTCTCAGTTTCTCCTGCGCCCTCCTACAGACAGCGGTGACATACTTGTGTTTGCCAATTGTTTACTAAACCAGTAATAAAATTTGTTTACCACACTGCAAATAGTCTTTTCTATATGACGATTATAGTTACCATAAATGGATGAAGCGCGCGGAACATTACCCGAACAGAACACCTATTTTGATAACATTGGGTGATTTGACAAAATAACCTAACTGAAAAAATAATAGCAACAATGTGGCCAATATCTGCTGTCAAAGTTCGGATGTTCGAAATGGAAGACCCGATATATATTTTTAATTAAATGCAGATATATAAGATTTGGTACCAATAACTGAGTTTTGCGTCGAATACTACAAATATGATATCAGAGTTTATATAAATTGTGTTTAAATAATTACTAGCCTAACTAGAGTTTCAGACACTGCCTGATTATATGAGAAACAGATGTATTACTGTTCTATTTTAGTTTTAAATTGACGAGAATTTGACAAAGTGACTCGAAAACTGGCGTTAAAACATATGTTACTGCAAATATTCTAGTTTTGTTTTTCGGTGATAGTAGGTATTTATATTGTTTTTTATTACTTTAAAAATTAGTGTCGACAGAAAAGAACTAACAGCAAACAAATGTCCAGAAAATTGGTCTATATATTACAATATTAGAAAAATATATTTAATTCTATCTACTTGATTCTAATTAATTCTGACATTTAACATGAGGTTTGGCTATAATGAGTATATAAATGTCACTACAAACCATGGCACATTTTTAATGGGATATTTGACCCAGAATAAATCAAATATACGCAATACTGCAATATGTAATAAGAACTATGCCGTTAATATTTATCGGTACAGGTGACTACACTGGTAAGGTAAACGTACCACTTAGGGGTGGGGGGATTTTTTTGTTAAACATAGTTGTACGACAAATTATTTGAATTACTTTTTATCATAAAATGAAAAATAAATAAGTTATAAGCAAAAATATCTAAAACTTTTTTTTGTAATATTTTATAAAAAAATGATATCAGAGCAATATTATAGAGGGTTTTATAAAGAATAGTTTTCACTATAAATTTGTTTAATTTAAATAATTTTAATTTCTCTGGATTTCACAACGCTCCGAAATTGACCAGGTTCTTGAATACTCAACTCACTATTTTGGAATAAGGGGTGCAAAGGATGTTCGCGCTATATTTATTAGCGATATTTTACGATAAAATGAAATCAGAGCAATATTATAGAGGGTTATTTACAGAATAATGATTTTCACTACAAATAATTTTATTAATTTTTCTGGGTTCTCGGAACGCTGTAATTCCGAAGGTGAACAAGTTCTTGATTACTCGTAAGACTACGATAAAAACGAACCATTAGACTTAGTTTTCTATTATATATTTTTTTATTCATATCATTTTAAATTAATTATTTTGTCATTTTCTTAGATATTTTCCATGTTATTATTAATTTATTTTTGACCATTTCCGTCACCACAAAACTTATTATTATTATTAATTATTTTAAGATAAATTTCTTGGTAATGAAAAGAACAAAACAAACTTAATAGACCCCAGAATTGTTCTTTACCTTAGACACTTAGTACCTGACAACCTGAAAAACAAAAATTTTTATATGAGTTTTCCAGCCAAAAAGTGCGTATTTTCGCTTTTTTGAGAAATTAAATTGTTTATAATTTATCCCCTACAATATCAACTTTAGAGAAAAAGATACTGACAGGGGACTTTTTTAAATGACCCAAGAAACCTAAAAAAGTATTTCTTCGAACAAAACCGGTCATTTTTGGAACTTTTTTTAAACATTTCTGCTCAAAAATGTGGCCCGACGTCCTTCCGATTTGTTTAAAAAGGACATTTTTGAAAAGGAATCTGTAAAGATACCGAATTACTAACAAATTTTCTACAAGAGCGGTCTCACAAGCTGGACTACAATACTTTTAAAACCATTTACAACCAATTTTTGGTACAACATTTTGTTTTTGTTATATTTAATAAATTAAATTAAATAAATTAAATAAATAAATATTTACAAAATATATCAATGCCGTACATCAATTTTTAAGTAATATCCTACTTAACTGTGGGAAATTAATTTTCTTCTCATAACCACATGTACTGTGAAAAATGCACGGCATGTCAAAAAATGTTATTATTTAATGCAACTAAACTTAAATCAGTGAGTTGTATATTGGCTTAAATTACCTCTCTTGTACTACTTAAAAATAGAGGGGTGCGCTCTAGATTTCTCACCCGTATACCAGCCGATAAAGTAATCTAAAAAACGATGAATGCCGTACTGTATTAAATTGTCGAAAATGTGGTCAAAGTTTTCCGAAAATCAAATGTTGTTCCTGCTCCTGGTACCGATATTTTTCACAGCATTAGGTCGCAAGTCATTATTTTTGTATTGCCCACTTACGTTATATATACCGTACAAACGTGTAACATCATGTTTAGTTAAAATGACCAGCCCCCCTCCACGCCCCAAGTTATTCATTCCTATGTAGTCTGTTCCTACGTAATGTCCTCAAATCTCCGATCTCCTACGATCTCCTAAAAATGTCCCACGAGCTTGTAGTCGATTTCTTAATATACTGACTGGCGTATAGACTTTTGTACCACAATTTTAAATTTACCAGTATTATAGCAGCTTAAGTATATAGCAAGAGCAAGTAAAATGATATCTTTTGGGCTTACAGTATACAAGGAATGTAGTCATTTCTAAGTTTCAACTGCTTATTAAAATTCCCAAGTTCATCTAAAATATTACATATTCATGTTCGTTCTACCTGAGATGTTTTTTTAAATATCTGTTTCTGTATCTGTTTTTGTACCAGGACAGAAATTGAATACGGATCTCCCATTTAACAGTCAAATTTCCTATTCTTTCAAATATCAGCTTCTCTTAATATTATTAATTTAACTAATTTTATGATTGTGTACTACATATGATTTTAGTTAATAATTATTTCATTATATACGATTTTATTTTTGTCGAATCCATTAGTGACACGCGTAGAATCGCGTATCTTATAAGTAAACTGTTATTTGTTGAAGGGATTTTTTTTTCATTCATTTCATTTCATTCGTTACAGGCATTTAAAAATTAAAGACAAAGCTTGTAACTAGTTACAGTAATGTAATAATTATCAATATTATATACGCTGGCCATATAATTTGAAAGAAATAATTTAATCTCCCACTTCTTAAAATTTTGTTATTTTCTTTAAATGAAAATAAAATACATACTAGAAAAAGAGTATATTCGTTTAAAGTGCACGTTAGTCCACTTTACTGGAACCGCCACTACCGGAAACTTTCTCACTCTCGTAAAAGTAAAAGTATTTGAAGAAAGCACTAAATATAAGAGTAATATGAGTAGATAACAAACCAATAGTTATTTCTTAATAGAGCTGACTAAAACGTTTATCACTTAAAACCCTTTTTACTAATTATTTGTATGTTGCTAGGCTTTGCAGTGTGCTGACTGTGTTGCCACTTTTAAAGAAGTTAGTTAACTAACATTAAAATGTTGCATATGACTTGTTTAAAATACAAGGAAATAAATTATTTGTTTTGGGGAGTGGATAATCATTTCTTCTTTCTAACCAATATGAATTACTTGATGTTTATGTATATAATATTTAATAGAATAGAATATCTACTTAATAATCCTACCTACTTGATAGGTAGATACTAAATAGGTATTAATCAACAGAAAATAAAGTGTATTTCAAATGTTGGCCAAAGTCATGAACGATATTTTGATATCATGGCGCCATATTCAGTGATTTTTTTCGTATATGTTTGTAGACAGTTCATCAACAGAACAAGCAGAGTTCATCTATTTTAGATGATTTTTTAAAGTATTTTTTGTCTTTTACACTCTAAACAGGATCGTGACGTATGTCTTTATAAACAATGTAAAAGCAGTTTACTTTTCTCCTAAATTCTTCTAACTTCTTCTGTTAATAATGTACCAGAAGACAAAGATAGTGTTTTTAATTACATATAAATTTTGTGTGTGTGTGTGTGTGTGTATTAAATTACTTCTTAATTTGAATAAATTGTTTACGTTTAATTTATTAAAATTCTTCTTTTTTCTTTTCTATTCTATTAA
Organism: Diabrotica undecimpunctata; assembly: GCF_040954645.1. Classification (NCBI taxonomy): domain Eukaryota; kingdom Metazoa; phylum Arthropoda; class Insecta; order Coleoptera; family Chrysomelidae; genus Diabrotica; species Diabrotica undecimpunctata. The sequence continues at coordinate 75,998,930 of NC_092804.1, read as the reverse complement.
ATATTCTAAAGGAATATTTAATTGTTTATCCTTTGGATTATTTCTCGATTTCAGATTATTTGATTGTCAATTTCTTGATCTTCCGGTTGCATATTGTGCTGTACATTTTCATACCTCGCTCTATCCCTGAACTTTTTATTCATTATACTACAGAGTAATCACATTTCTGCTATTAACACACACAAGTAAAAATCCCAGCTTCTAGTGACATGTGTTCCATTCTAGTGTGTTACAATGGAACAGTGGAACCCAAATGACCGAAGATTAAACCGGTCACACTCCGTAATGGAGTGATATCTATCTGACCCCCAAGCTGTAGCCAACTACCCTTTCTCATCGAAGCACATAAGGAAGGGGGTAGCTTATGTACTGAACTTTACCTTGGATCTCCTGGCTAATTGAACATGCTCTGTTTTAGTTTGCGTAGTTAAGCCACCTGATTTTAGGTGTAGCCCGAAGAGCTTTCTTCCTATGATTAAATAAATTTAATTGTTACGGGACTTTGGACTTCATCGTGTTTCCTCATCGACTGAGCGCCCATAGGGTTTGTTCATCGAGCCCACGTTTGTCGGTACTTAACCTCGGTACTTAGGTTCTGCAAGCTTGGTCTATTTGACCTAGTTGAAGGGTATTAGGTGCCTAATGGGCGACTGTCGGTATAGTTGATTCATTTGTCTATTTTTTGTGGCATTATCACTGCACGACTCCTGTAACAGAAGGATATTAGTACAGGGTTAAGAGAAAATAATATAAGATAGAAAGTAATAACGGGTGCACATCTTGTGTATATATTTTTTGGTTTTCTTATATAGTACAACTAGTTAGTAAAATAAAAATAACTAAATAATGTAATAAAATATAGTGATCAGGTATTGTGTTATTTTTTGGCGAGTTTGCTCTTTTTTTGACCTTCAGTTAGTGTGTACGTTCGACTATGGCGTGGCTATCTTATTCCGTCATTGTTCTTCTGAGTTTTCTCTGTACCCAACCAGCTGGTAACTAGGCCGCCTATATACTGTCTGGTTTTCTTCATAGTCTTTCAACTCTCTTAGTAGTCTACTCGTAGAGCTCAGATGATTTACAAAGGATCTGTACGCTATAGAAAATCTGTTTCAAATTAAAAATATAGCTATGATAATAGCATTTTTTTCTGTAGAATAAACCGTTTTCTCAGAAACAACGCTTGAAGCAACTGGTTATTTTGAATTCCAGTTAAACGCGCGAAATCAATTTTAAATAAAATTTGTATTAACTCGATGGTAAAAATTTGATCAAAGTGCCCTATTGACAAAAGTTCAAATGCATGCAATTTTTTTGCTTTATCCGAAAATGAACTTTTTATAAAGGTGTTAAATAAATTAACGTTGCGCGATTTTTGACATTGTTACGATTCTTAGAAGGTTAATAAAATTTATCACTTTTATTGACTGGTGGTAATGAAATTTACATTGCTAGACCCAATTCTTTAAAACCTATAACATAATTCGATTTTGAGATTTGGCAACAAATATAAGGCATAGGAAATATGCACATATACAAACGATCGCATATTACGAGAAATTCCTCTACGAAAATAGTAATAGGGTTGAATTTGTAGCTGAAGTTGTGAAGTTTTAAAAAACATACTTCTGCAATAAAAAAAGAAGCCCATTTTTTATTGCAGCCCTGTAAAAGGTTAAATTCAACGTTTCTTATGCATTTCTTATTATTTCAAATGCCTTACATTTGTTGCCAAGACTCAAAACCAAAATTTCCTACTAGAAGTATTGACTATTAGGCTCTTACTCTGAAAATTACATAGTAACTGATCAACACATTTTATTGATCTTGTGAGATTTATAGAAAATGGCAAAAATAGCGCAACCTTTTTTATTTTAAACCTTAATAAAAACTGACTTTATTTGTGGCAAAATACATACGAAAGCTACACCCCTTACCTTCAAAACGCATTTTGATTTTCGTCGATAGAGCACTCTAATCAAAATATATTGAATTTTTGACATTGACATTCAATATCGTCAGTCGTTTCTGATAGAACGGTTTGTTCTACATAAAAAAGTGCTAATAAACATTTCTTTTTCAAAATAATTATCTCAGCTACATTTTTATTTAAAATATTTTTTCAACGGCATAAAAATTCTTGTTTAATCGATTTTCGGATTTTTCGACACGTATTCTGCTAGACGGAGTATCTAAAGTTCACATGAGTGTTCGTATCTGAACCCGAACTGTGCGTCGGGTAATGTTCCATTTGCTTCTGATTCTTTTTTTAGTCTAGCTAATATGAACCGCTCTGTAATTTTGCTTATTGCTGGTAATAAGTGTATTTTGAAATAGATATACGTAGACGGTTGCGTTTGGATTTGACTTGAGTCTCTTACTATTCTCTAACACGTGTTTCTGGGTCTAACCGTCATCAGAGAGACTTGTAAAAAGACTCAAACCAAATCAAAACGCACCGACTAGTATGGCAATTATAGGAAAAATAATTAACAGAGTATGTTACTAGCGACCTCTGGTAAGGGAAAATGAAGTGAAATGTCGATAGCAATTAAAGTAAACTGTATACCCAAGCTTAATCAAGCCATTCAGAGCGTATATATTTATCAATAAGTGTATTTTGCTTTTTCTCGGGTTTTTCGATCAATATTACATGAGCTTCTTTTAATATATAAGGAAAGTATCTTAATCTTAAGCTGTTGTTGATTAAATTTGTTATGTCGGTTATTGTGTTTTCTGGATTCTTCAAAGCTCTACTCGTAATCTGGTCCGGTCCTAAAGCTTTTTTAGCGTTAGTACGCTCGATCAGCTGTCTAATCTCTTCAGGGGACGTGTGGGTAGTACCAATGTTATCCCTTCTTCTTTTTCGTGGTATATATTTTCTTTTCTCCTTTTCTATGTAATTTAGATTTTCATCGGAATGGTAGTTTTTCCTACATCCTCTTTCTTGTGTGTTTTTTATAACTTTTGCTTTGTCTTCTTCTGTGTACACAATTCCATTTTCTACATGTATGGGTGAAATTAGTTTTTTATCTTTTTTTAGTATTTTTAATAGCTTGTAGAACGTAAATTTATTTGGGTTTAGTTTCTGGATGTAGTGGTCCCAGTGCTCGTTTCTGTGTCCTTCTAATTATTTTTTAAATTCCCTATTCAATTCCGTAGCAATCCATTGATTCTTTCGATTTCTTCTTTTGTTGGCTCTTTTTCTATTTCCCGTTTTTCTCATTTATCAGTTCTTGCAGGTCATTGCTGATTTACCTAAATCTTTATGTTGTTGTTGGTGTTGTTTCTTCCTAGGTGCTAGCATCGATAGCGTTTTGTATCCTTTCCTCTAGTTTTATGACCAATTCTTCTAGTTCTTCGTTTGTGTTTATTATTGGTATTGCTCCGATGGTTTCAGATGGCTTTGTAGTTTGGCCAATTTGTCTGTTTTATCTTGTAGGGTTGCAGGTGGTTTGTTTCTACTTTATAGATGGTCAATACAATTGGGTGGTTGAATCTTCCTCGTTGATTAATTGGATTTCGTGTTGTTTACCCATATCTCAACGGTGGAAGAATTTAGGTTACATGGGCCCTACTACTATAAGGTTTTCTTCGAGATAGCCACACAGCAGTCTCCTCCTATGATTTGTGGTTTTGTCGCACCAGTTGAACGATCTTGTGTTCAGATCTCCAGTAATTACGGTGGACTCCTCTCTGTCCAAAACGACATTCCGGTTCTCATCAAAAATCAAGTCATTTGGTCTAATATGTACTGAAACTATTTTCGGCGTGTCGTTATGCGTTTTATTCCTAAATGTGGTGGCTTCCGTAGTTACCAGATCACCTTCAAGAGTTACCAGACTCTTGGAATTGCTTGATGTTTGATTCCTTTTTTACCAGAATGGCCGTGCCTCCTGATTAGGCCCTGTAGATATAGATATTATAGCGCTGAAATTTTGTTTTTATTTTTTCCCTTAGCTTAGTTAATGGCTTAATTTTATTGCCCTACTGTATTATAATCATACTCTAGCAAAATTTTAATCCAGTGGCATCACACTCAGCACAATAATACTTTTATAATCTAAAATAACATAATTTTATTATTTCGATTTCAGGCATTTACTAATTGTTAATTTTCGTGTCATCTTGTTGCCGCAAACGCTTTGTGTCTGTACTGTCTAAGCAACTAAAGCATAGTTCCATACACCGTTTTTAGAGAGCGGTACTACCAACAGCGATGATAGTGAAAAAAGTGCTCGAAAGGTGACTGTGTCGTTTAAGAAAAGCCTCGGAACGCCATATCTGTATGATAACAGGTGAACTTTATCTTATCTGCGAGAGAAGCCGCACAGGTGATAAAATTTTTTTGATAAGTTAGTTGCGAGATCGGTGTCGAATGAGAATGTTGCATCAAATGGACGCGTTTAGCGACAAATTATCCGCAGGTGGAGCTAGTGTGGTTGTAGGTGCTATTAGTCCTAGTCATTCTTCAGTTTTGGATTCCAATGCCAATAGGATGCATCCCTATCTGAAGCAGGTGGCTAACGGAACTACACCCAAAAGGTAAGTTTGGCACAAATTATTCGAAACTTTACAAAATCAGTGGCATAGTATTGATTTTAACATTGCGTTGTTATCTATATGCGAGATAACGGTAGTTATGTCAACATATACTTGGGACGAGTAGTTGTTAGGGTTTTTATAACAGCTAAACAAAAAAATAATGTTTCGTTGAAAGTGTAAATGTAAAAAATAATACTGCTAAAATTACTTATTTGTCGTTAGTTATACTTTATACTCCTTTGTACGTTTTTAAGATTGAATTATTCAACTTCAGTAGCACAAGACCGGCTGTTTAAAAACAAACAAATGATAATAAGGATGTATCAACAAATCATGCTTTGTTAATATATTCTCTTTCCAAGAATTATTAACTGTTTTATATAGAAGTCGAAAAAAATGAATCGTAGAAATCACCATTGCATACTGGCCATAGAAATCAATTTGTCTATGGAAATAAATAATGAATATATAATTAATTACTATCTAAAGAACGTATAAGTATTATCTACTCAAAGAATATACATATGAGAGAACTATGTGTTTGGTGGTGTAAGGTAAATGTCAGGAAAAAATGTGTTAAACTCAAAATAGCAAGAAGAAATAGATGTGAAGATGATCTAATTAGAATTATACAACAAAAAGTGTAAATAAAAGAATTATGTATTAACATTTTAAATTGCAGATCAGAAGCTGCTTTGAACATTTTGTTGGAGAATTGAAACACTGACAACTACTTATTGTCACACATAACCGCAAGCTTCTTCAAAAGTATTTAACTTCCAAGGATCTGTTCAAAAATACCTTCGTTAATTTCCAAGCTCCAGCGACTAATATGTTATTATATAATATGACTACATATGTTAAAAATACTATTTAAATAGCTTATTTTTTCCCTTTGCGCGAGATTGGGTCTGTCATATGGTAGTGAAAAATGTAATTTATTCCAATATTATTTAGCAGTGACTGAGTGATTCATGCAGAAATATTATCTTCGTATATGATAACATGCATTGCTTAATCAATACAAATAAGTGAATTACGTCCTCATAATAAACAATGTAGCTGCAAAAGGCGGTCGTTGTAATTTTTCTGGAATACTCTAGACTCCTTCAATATTGCGCCATTGTGGTAAAATATATTTCCATGTTATCGAATAGTGTAAAAGTCTTTAGATACTCTTATCTTTATATTTATTCAATGAAATATTTGGCAACAAAAGTCATATCTAAAAAAGGGTTAAATTTTAGTATTGTCAGTACATATTCTTAGTTCTCATTACCTAAAATTCAATCTCCTCATATTTTATTGTCCATACTACAGTTTTCCATTTGCAATGATTCTTTTACGAAACCTTACTTGACCACTACGGTATTTTAAGTGAGTATCATAGATATTGGTCAATTAATATCCCCAGCCTACGTAGATTTTTTTAATCGACTGTACAAAACTATAATAATGGAATTGGTAACAGTACACCTTTCTTAATTCTAGTTTACACTACTTGCTGATGCGGAGACTCACATAATACAGTGCTACATTGGCAGTCACGTTGGAGATCAGAATTTCCAACCCTGTATCTCGGTTCATTTATTTTGTTTTTAAATACGGGCTATTATCACCTCTATATCCTATTTTTTAAATCTGAATGGTACGCTAGCCATACGTTTGGATTTAGGGAGTTACTTAGTATTACATACATGCATAATCCTTCATCTTCTACCGTTAGGTCTCGATGGGGGTACGTCTAGCTTTTGATAAATTTTTTTCATTCTTTTCGAGTTTGTGTTGCTTTTTGCCCAGATTCTGCCAATTATTTTTTAATATTTTTGATATGTCGCTGTTTCGTTCTTGTTTTGTTCTGCCTCTTCTGTTTTTCCCTATTGGTTTATCTTTTCACACTTTTTCACTCGACTATTACTGTTTTTTTTTCGTGTTATGTGATCGAGTCATGCTATTTTTTCTCCTTTATTAGATCAAATAACTGTTTAATTTCTTATTTTTTTTATTTTTGAGTCTGTCAGTCCTTCTTGTCTCTATTGTCCTAAGATATTTCATCTTTGCTGCTTGTATCCTCCTCTGGTGTCTTTTGTTTAAAATCAATTTTTCTGCAGTTTTAGTGCCTGGAATGGTTTTGCTGTACTCTCCTATCTGTTGTTGAGATCATCCTTGGTACGTACTTTGTGATTTATTACTGTTATCAGTTGTTATTAGCATATATTTGTTTGCTTTTTTTGGATCTATCACCACTACGATTGGGTCATCTGTTCATTTCCTTTTAACTTTCATCACTTTTTTATTTTCATTTAGATTGTATTTTTTTGCTTCTTGGTTCGATTTTTCTAAATTGTGCTATAGGTGTCCTGTTATTTTGACGAATAATACTGTCTTCTGCAAATACACATTTCTCTGCATTAATCATTTGTATTCTATTCCATGCTATACACTTTAAAGGTTTTCTTTTATTCTTTCACTAATGCACGTTACCAAGCTTGAACTACCTGTTTGTCTAACTCCTTGCGTCGTTACAAATGGTTGCGATTGCATATTTTGTGTTACTATTGTATTAATTGTTTTCATATAAATATGCTTTGACTTTTTTTTTTCTTTAAAGATTTTTCTATTACCTGTTCTCCATAGTGAATACATGATCCTGTGTTTTATATACTTTTCTTAATAGTCTTTGTACGTACTCTAGTTTATCTTTTATTTCTATCCCGATTTTTCTTTCTAATATTGTTTCCTATAGTTTTGCTGCTACTGAATACAACAGGGATATGCCTTTATAACTCTGACAGACTTTTGTGTTGTCCTTTATTGTAAATTGAATGAAAGTAATATATTTTTTTAATATTCAATTTAGAATAATATTTTCTTTTTTTTCTCGCATATATTTCAACATTTCTGAACTAACTTCATCGCTCTCAGGAGCTGATTCCTATTGCTTTCTCCAGTTCTTCCTGTACAGCTTCTGTTTCCTCAGTGTTTTCCTCTGATCCGCCAATTATGTTTTTCTCATTTTCCTTTACTTTTCCTTGCTCTCCGTTCAACAGTTGTTTGACATGTTCCTTATTTCCATTATATCCTTGCCATCGGTTAATTGTTTGTTTTAGCTCTATTTCTTTGTTGATTCATAGGTTTTTTAGTGTTCTACAAAACAATTTTACATTTTCTGTACTTACCGTTTTTTCCCAACTGATCCCAGCTATCCCTGTTCTAATTTTTGACTATTTGTTTAACTTATATTCTCGAATTTTGTATATTTATGTTTTTTTGCGTTTTTTCTAGTATGTGTTCTTTCAAAATTCCATCTTAACTTTTATTTTGATTTTAACCTCCTTATTCAACATTGGTATCCATTTCTCTTTCGTAATATACTAATTTTATTGTCTTTATTATTTATTGCATTATTTTGTACTATTTCTGTCATTTCTGCTTCTTTGTGCTTTTTCTTCTTTAAAAAATCCATATATATGATTTTCGTTGTTTCTTTCCTTATTTTATGTATTCAAATTATTTTCTTGTATTTCTTATTCTTGTCTTCTGTGCTTTTTATTTCTATTCCTTTGCTGTTAAATTTAGTTTTCAGTAGGTTGTTCATTTCAGTATTCATCTGCCTATTTCATAGCTTTTTCTCACCCTTACATCTCTAATCTAGATCCTCTCTGTTTTCTGCACTATTTTATAGTCAATAATTGATTATTTGTTTTTTAATATGACTTCTTAAACATTAACAACTAGCTAATTTATATTTTTCCTTTATTATTAAATAGATACTATTAAATGACTACTTTAAATACACGTCGATAGGACTATGGTTTTTTATTACTAATTTATCGAGCAACGTTTGGTCCTTATAGTTCTTGAGGATAATGGCTTTCTTTGTCCCCAAATAGAGAAATGTTGCAACTTCCCACACCACCTCCACCTTTTAGTTAGAACTCGGCTATGTTTTGTAATATTATTGAAGGGACATCATCTGGTAGATGTAGGCCGCTTAGCCTGTGCTGCATGGTTCTGCCTGATGAAGTAAATGAGGGTTTCCACGATATGATGGCTTTAGTAGTATCAACATCCTACTTCATCATGTTTTTGAGATTCCTTCCTTGAGCTTTAGATAAGTATTACTTTTTTATGTATTCGTATAGCTGGGAACTGGTAACTTTTTCTTAGTTGGCAGGACAACTTTGTTGAAAAAATTTTGGATAGTTTTATTTTTTCTTAGAATTTTGTTTGTGTTCATTTATACATATTTAATTATGTAAGAAGACAAAGTCATTTTCTCTAGAGCTAATAATATTAGACCCAGTTTTAAATAAGTCGTAATATGAAACTAACAACAGTATCGTATTTCTGGTAGACTGTTTGTAAAAGTTTATTTTAATCACGCATCTGCCATATAGGACGTTTATTTTAATTTTTTGATTTTTATTTGGGAAATCATTTTCAAAATACCGATTTTCGAAGAGAAAATCGAAAATCATAATAAACTTGTTTTAAAGTAAAACTGTGGCTTATTTTCAATAAAAATAGTAAATTTCTTTAAAATAAACGTGTTCTGTTAAAGTACGTCTTTTTGTTGTGTTAATATTTTCGTAATTTCCTGGCAGTCAGCTACTTGGATCAAGCAGCATCACAATGTCAAGGTAAAACAACACAATGAAAGTTGCACCCATAAATTATTGTAGAGGAAACTGTTATAATGCAACACTCAGCTGAGAGATTTTATGTAAAAATCGAGGTTTTTAGGTTATTCTTATGCTAATGAGTGTTTTACACATTTGTTTGATTTTTTTTGTCGTAATCGTTAGTTTTTCTGTTGATTAACGAAAGTACCGAAGTATTTCAGAGACCTCTAGGATAACTTGATATTCTAAATTAGTCGAAAGACGAGTTATAATTTAGAGTTGCATATTTCAAAGGACACAATTTTATTTTTTTGATGTATGGATGGGGTTAGAACAAGTTTAAGTTCAAGTTTGTGGAGTCGCCACACTTGTCTCCCGTCCGCCATCTTGGAAAATGGTATGCAAAGAGTTTTCGCGCTGTATCTCGTAAACTAGCAACCTTGTATAAAATTTTATAAGATATTATTTGTAACAAAAATAGGACTACAACTTTATTCTCATTACTTTTAATAGTAGGATGGAAAATAAAAAAGGTATAAAAAAAATATATAAACATTTTTGAACAAATTTTCTTTTGGGCCTTATAACTCTTTTCTGGTCACTTAACAATAGAATAAAAGAGCAATATTATAAAAGATTTTTCATAAAATAATATTTAGTACAAATTTGTTTAATGACATTAATCTATCTGGGTTTTACAGCGCTCCAAAGTTGACCGAGTTCTTGAATACTCGTAGGAATACGATAAAAACGAACCATTAGACTTAGTTTTCTTATATACATATATATATATATATATATATATATATATATATATATATATATAATTTATTATTTTCTTAACATTGTGTTACTATTGATTTATTATCGACCCTTTCTCACGTCACAAAACTTAGAATGTCATTGGTTATGTGATTTCTAATCAGTATACCTACATTTACTTAGGATCCTAAGCAGGTAGAAAAGTTGTTATAATTTGTCCTGGGAGGTTTAGCTATTTCTTCCCCATTTAATTATTCTTTTAGTTTTACTACATATTTTACCACGTGCAGACCTATTAAAATGTGAAAATTATTTGATGGGTAAAATTTTTAATTTTGTGGTACGGATTTTGACTTTCTTTAAGCGTGCATCATGAGTAATTTTTTCATTTGTAAGAAACTTTTGGAGAACAAAGGTATTAATTTTGAAGGCAAAATAATTGAAAACTTTGCTTGTTTGAGCAAAAGCCAAAAACGATGTGGACAATAAATAATGTTTACAAAGTTTTTCTGCGATTACTGTATATATTGCATGTTACCATTATAATAGTGATAGCACAGTTTAACCACAAACTCTTCTTTTTTATACTATGGTGATAGTCGAACGGATAATATCGTTCGTGGACGAAGCAAAAGCAGTACGTCATCTTCACTATTAAAAATTCTAGAGGAAGGTTTTAATGTTGTTCATCATTGGTTTATCTATTATTATAGGCCTTATCGAAAAACGTTTTGACGACGTGACAAGGGGCGTTGCTGATCGCATACCCAGTATTCCCAGCATCAATAAAGCAAGCAGTCCAATGTATTTTCTTTAAACCTTCACAAGGGTGTAGGTTGGATCAAGTATATTATCTTTCAAGTTTTAAATACGGCGACCTCATTGCAGGGAATTTGCTATTTCTTCATGCATTTTTAGGGCCTGATACAACTTCAGTATCAGTATTGTCAAACTAAAATTCAATCTGAAATCTGTAGTAACATCACGACGAAATTAAAATTAATCAAAGAAAATTAATTCGAAGATGAATTAACCATAATAAAGTCAATTATAACTCCCGGTATTTCTCAACCGTTCACCACTGATACTAAATTACTTCCTAAACCGCAGCCTGGACCATCCAAAAAAAGACAAAACAATAGATGGAAAACATTTTTTTTATATATAAAATTATGCTTATTATTATCTCGCCTGGTAATTTTCCGTGGATTAGACTTATTGGGGATCCCACCTAAAAATGCGCCTACAGACTCTACCTCATAGGTGGTGGTGAAAAAGGTCGATAATAAATTAATAATAACACACTTATGTTAGGAAAATGATAAGTTATAGTTTTTAAAGTATTCTTACGAGTATTCAAGAACCCGTTCAAATTGGTAGGGCTGTAAACCCAAATAAAATAATAAAATTAAACACATTTGCAGTGAAAATTATTCGTTGAAAAACCTTCTAATAATATTGCTCTGATATTAAATACCAAAAAAAATTTTTAACAGACCAAAAAGAAAATTATTTCAAAAGTTGTTAGTTATTTTTGTTTATAACTTTTTTATTTTTTATTTAACTATATAAAATCATAGGAATAAAGGTGTGAATATTTTAATCTCTACAAATAATGTTTTATAAAATGTTCTGTAGTTTTACGAATTTACGAGATACAGCGGGAAAACCCACCATGTACCACTTTTTCCAAGATGGAGACCGAAGAAGAAAGGAAAAGACCCCACAAACTTGAACTTAAGCTTATACTTACCATCCCACCACACCTTAAAAATAAAACGGCCAATAAAATAATAAAAAAAAGGCCCAAAAAGTGCAACATTTCAATGGACGTGGCATGATGTCTAGATTTATATATATATATATATATATATATATATATATATATATATATATATATATATATATATATATATATATATATATATATATATATATATATATATATATATTATATATATATATATATATAATATATATATATATATAATGATTTTAATTACCACTCAATGTCTTCGTTCTCAGCCTCGGTTATCCTTGTTTTTGTGAAATCACTTTTTCCAATTATCAGCTTCCACCAATTTAAAATATTTTTTTCTTAACAGCATTTATATATATTCTTCTTTTTAATATACCAATATCCAATCACCAAATATATTATATAATTTTAATTTTCAATTAATACTTCCTTCCATTATCCAATTACCATTTTTACATAACATAATTTTTAATCTTCAATAATATTATCTTTATACTGTTTCTTAATCTTCATTGAACTTATTGTATTGAACATCTGGACCTTCTGACTGACTATTTTGAACTTACTGAACAATTGACTTCACTAACTAAATGTGTCTATCTTCTAACTAACTTTCTTACTAACTGACTGACCCCATAGTAACTGTAACTAATAACTGATCTTTGAATCCGAATCACCGGGTATTTATATCTTTTTCCATGTTCCAGAATCATCTGGCAAGAAATCCTATTAGAATTGTTCCATTTCCTCCATATGAATGTTCTCGAAACAGTATATGTTCGATTATGTCCATAGACATAACCATATTCGAGAACGTTCTACCGCAAACAAAGGTTAAATTCTGTATTCTAGAGAATTCCTTTCTTTTCTATTGAGAATTTTGTTGACATTTAGGCTTTTCAGATCAGAATATACACTTAAATCAGTAACTATATATAAATTAAACATTTTAAACTAACATATTATTATAACCCCACTTTATATTCCCAATTATTATTTAAAACGTCACTTTCAGAGTATGTATATCTCTCTGTCACTTAAATGTATAGTTGGTTGCCTATGCACATGGCTCACTTAAATATATTTACAATATTATAATTATTAAAATAAAACTTTATTACACTTATAATATGCTAATTTCTTAAGAATACCCTCATATAAACAATTTTTATAAAATTCTCTAGTATATAACTTATTAAAATAACCAAATACTTTTAATATCCAATATTATCTAATATATAACTTATAAATTAATTTTTTACACACTATTTTTCCTCCTCCTACGTCCAATATCATTTCAATATATATATATATATATATATATATATATATATATATATATATATATATATATATATATATATATTGATTTATTATATCAGCAATCGGTCAGGAAATAAAACTCTATTTGTTCAGTCTCAATATTTCGTCACGATTTTGTGACTTCTTCAGGAGAAAACTGTAAATTTATTAGAAGAATTAATGATTATATGTAAACAAAATGAATATTTTTATACTTACAACTATAAGAATAATATTCCTGAAGAAGTCACAAAATCGTGACGAAATATTGAGACTGAACAAATAGAGTTTTATTTCCTGACCGATTGCTGATATAATAAATCAATATTTAAAACAGTACGGTCGAAAAAATAATTTGAAAAATATATATATATATATATATATATATATATATATATATATATATATATATATATATATATATATATTATATATATATACATATATATATTTCGTAAAAATATTATTTTTTGTTTTTTTTTATAGGTGCGTATATTATTTATATGTGTTTTCTGACACTCAGTGTAACATTATATGTCTGGCTTTTTATTTACTTAATTTTTATACAAAAAATTTTTCCCGCTAACTTTATTTGTGTTTTCATCTTTATCTCACTTAATATGAAACTGAATTTAATTTCATACATAATCTCATCGCCATATTCTATAATTACACTTTTGGTCACATGACAATTTCGTCCAAGAAAATTAAATAAATAACTGATATATTTAGTTACAAAACGAGGCAATTAAAATCATTCAGTAGGTCACAATATGAAATTCTCATTGAGAGTCATAACACATTGACTTTTAATAAATTAGAAATTGGCAATTCCTTTGATGTGGCTAAGCCATTTGGCACGGGAAATACTCTCGGAGTGTTATTAAGAGCTCCTAAAGATAATCTACTATGTGCTAGGTGTTTGATTTAGAAAGAGTAAGTAATTTCACCGTTCCGTGGAATTGTTAAATAAATTAGAGAGAAATATGTACGCCTAAGGTTTAAACTATATATATATATATATATATATATATATATATATATATATATATATATATATATATATATATATATATATATATATATATATATATATATATATATATATATACGTAACGGCAAATTTGCCATTTTCAATAAACACCTTATTTTTTATAAATATTACATTATACAGTTATATCATGTTTACACTTTTTAAAAGTTTAACATGGATTAAAAAATTGGTATCTACCATTGATAGATGACATCTGGCAGGTATCTTAAAATAGGAGTGGTACAGGTACATATCTGCCATAGTGCATTTAAAAACAACTCAATTTATTAAATTATGATACATTATATTGGAAAGATCTTTTGATGTCGGTTTTATTATTGATAGAATTTGGATCTTTTTTTATGTGAATCATCTCCAATGTGCATCTTTTGTTGTAATTTTGTTCTTCTTCAAAAAACTGTACATTTTCAAAATCAAAAGAATGTTTGGCGAGAGCTGGTGTGTTTAATGCATTGATTTATACACTATGTTTGTGTTCAACAACTCTTCTATGTAGGTGTTGGTGTGTTTGCACAATATATGTTGAATTCCAGTCTTTACAATTTATTTTATAAATAACATTTGATTGATGGACTTTATTAACCTTGGGTTTAAATTTTGAAAAATATTTTCCAGATGTTTTTGATAATTTATGTCCAACAGTAAGATCATACTTTTAACTTTAGATACCTCCAAAAAAAGTTGTCAGAGAGTGAGAGGTCCGGACTACGAGGTGGCCAGAGAATATCGCTGTTTTTACTAAGACGACCATGGAACGACCTTCTTAGTAAATCCATTGACACTCATGATGTGTGACTTGTTGCACCATCTTCATGAAAGTCCTGTGTTTATTTCTGTAAATCTTTATTGGCAGAAGAAAAAAAATTATTCAACATGTGCACGTAGTGCTCAGAGTTTACTGTTAATGCGTGCCCATCCTCGTCCTCTATAAAAATAAAGTCCAATATTTCCTAACGAAGAAATAGCACACCACACCGTTACCTTTTCTGAATATTGGGGTCTTTCGTATAATTGCCGCGGATTATTGTCGACCCAATAGCGGAAATTTTGTTTGTTTACATACTCACTTAAAGAAAGTGGGCATTATGACTCATCCAAAGATTATGCAACAAGTTGTCGTGTTCATTAAAACGTTTTAACATTTGTTCACAAAACCATAGTTGGCTGGGATAATCTCGAAAGTTTAGAGTTTGCACAATCTGGATTTTGTATCGATGATACTACTGGTGATCTGCTTGTAGTGGTATAGCTTAATCCCAGATTTAAGTTTCGTAGTCGCAAGGATCTTCGAGGACTCGCTTGTCATCAGTTTTGCACCGCTTTAATATTCTCTGGTGTGCGAGCAGTTCTATTACTCTTTTCTGTGATGTTGAACTACGACTCCTAAAGTTCCTAACCCAGGTCTGAATAGCCTCGTTAGACGGAATTGGAGGACAGGGCGGCAAATGGTAGTGTAAACGACAAATGGTAGTGTAAAAGAAACGCTCGTTGTACACGCAAAAAACTATCACTTCTTCTTCTTCTTCTTCTTCTTCTTCTTCTTCTTCCTTGTATGTAGGCTTTAAAGCCTATTTTTTCTTTAATATTAGCCTCCTAAATTGTTTTAATTATCGTACCCTCTTTTTCATGGTCTGTCAATACTTCTTCGTCCATTTTGTGACTAATCTCGTGCTATTCGTACTATCCTATCGTCTGCCATTCTACTAATGTGTTCGTTCCACTTCTGTTTCCGTTTTGTCACCCGTCTGTTTATGACTTCTATATTGCATGCTCTTCTTTCACTTCTCTCCCTATCCAACAGACTTTTCCCTGATATTCGTCGGATTATTTTCATCTTTGTTGTTTCTAGTAGTCGTCTCGTTTGAGATGTTAGGTCTTGTCTCCGCCGTGCATGTTAATATTGCTGCTTTATAGATTCTTGTTTTTGTGTCTTGTCTTAGGTGTTTGTTCTTGCAGATTGTGTCATTAAACCACCGCTTTACTTACTTTACAAAACTTCTCCATTTTTGTAATAAGCTTTCACATCAAATGCGCGTTATTCACCCGACTAATTCTTCATGAAAACTAAACTACAACTTGAACTACCCACTCACTCTCCAGATTCACAGCGTCTACGTCGCAAGCCCGCGCCTCTTCTATTTTTTCGCTAGCAGCGTTGCCAAATCGTGTCGTTTTAGTGAATCCATGTGTGTAAAACTCCTGTGTTTGTTTAATATTTTGACAGAGCATGTGTTTGTTGATTGTTTCTGAGAATTGTTTTCATTTGTCGATTTTTGCATTCCATGTAGCTTGATAAACTCTTGTCATTTGTGAAGAATTGTGATACATTTCTTTAAACTGCTCTTAAAAGTCCTTATAATATATTCCTATATAATCTGTTGATCTGTGGGCGATAATAATTGAGATGTTGAAGATTTTGTTTTTCATCTTAGTTTAAATAATCTGACTGCAATTACTATTTTTATTGAGAATAAGTCACAATTTAAATTTAAAATTATTTTTGACGTTTCGATTTTCACTTCGGAAATACTTCCAAAATATAAAACATTAATATATTAAACAATAAACAATTTTGTTTTTTCATACTTAGTTAAAACATTTTCTAATAATTTAATTTTATCTGACTCATTTGTACCTACTGAAAATTCAGACATATATTATACATTGTAAAGAAAAAAACTTTAAAATGACATTGCCACTATTTCTGAGTTGCGTTCCTGGGGCGACTTTATTGTAAGATAATAAAAAAATACTATCTAATATTTATATATTTATTTATATAAATATACAAATTAAAATAAACTTATTTTAAACTAAAATTGTGGCTTATTCCTAACAAAAATAGTAATTGCATTAAGATGCCACAAGAAAATAGCTTCAGAACGAAATCTCTGAATACTTTGTTCATTCGTTTGAAATTTTAATGTTGTGTTTTATATTATATTCAACAACAAAAACCAGTCGACCTATTTTTACCAATTTATCTAAAGTTCAAACTTTTAAGTAAAATCTTGCTAAATTTTTAAAATTTATAATTATAGTTTTATTTGGAAGATATCAAAAATCGGTTAATTTATATAGGCAGATCATTTAAATGTACTATAATGTGGGAACTAAATACCTTTATATTGAGATACTTAATACATATAATTAAATAAGTGTCATAATTCTTTATTTTTAAGTAGGATATGAAATTTTTGTGTAAACTACTAGATACGAATAAATCTTGGCCTTCTACCAAAAATGCCAGAAAGACAAGTCAAGTGAATCATACCTAGTAAATTATTAATGAAAGTCTTGATTATGTTTACACGTTGTATCTTCCAATTAAATTGCTGTAATTAATTTCATAATGAAGTTACTTTTACCGCAAGGATTAGAAAGGAATTTCATACTTTTGTATAAAAATTCTATCCCTTTTGCAGCACTAATGTTAGAATGATTTTATTCCAAAAAAATTTTTTGGGGCAATTTTATTTTGTAATCTTACAAGATTGCTTTAAGTCATTATAAGGTAGTTAGAAAAAAGAAAAAATTCTGATAAGGCTGCTGCTATAGTAGTTATAAAAAGTTATAAAGCAGCTTTTTTAGAATTTTTAACACATTACTTCCTTTTGGTATTTTTTACATTCTTATGCACAATTTATAAGCAAAAATATTACATTTATTGGTATTTGTTTTATAAAAGATAAATATAGTGCCTTAAAAATATATACTAACAAAGCAAGTTATTGTTATCGGCTTTTTTATCGACTGTAGATTAATTCCATTAGCTGAACTTAAAATTCGTCTTCGTTAAGTGCCTTGTCGTTAAAGAAGATTAGCGACCACTAGCATTATCTTTGCTTTGTGTACAGCGGATATAAATAATGTTGTGTTGCTGACTTTATACCACTGGTGGACGTTCTTGAGCCAGGATAATCTTCGACTAGATAATCTAGAACTAGGTCTTCCTTTTATTTTTCCCTGATTTACATGTAGACATCCACATTTTAAATTTCTTATCATGTTTGTAAAGTACCCCAATATCCTTATTTTTGTGGTATTCTTACTTTGTTTAGTCGTTGTAAAACTACTTACTTCGTCAATCTGTTCAACAAGCAATGAACAGCAAGACCTATCAAAACCTTTCACAACTGCGGAAAATGACAACGGCCATGCAGTAGATCAAAAATGGCAAGGCTTTAGGCTTTGATAACATACAGCCAGAGTTCTTAAAACACTATGAACCTAGAAACAAAGAGTATCTGATAACTTTCGACTTTTAGATTCTCCATTCAAATATCTTGTCTAAGGAATGAATCCAAGAAAACAAAGATCATCGCTATTTTTAAACCTGGCAAGCCAGACAACCAATCCAAAAGCCACAGCTTAGCTTATAGACTATTTAAACGTCTCTTCTACAAGAAACTAAATACAATCATACTTAAATTTCTACCAATAGATCAGGCAAGCTTGAGACCAAACCGAAATTGCGAGGACCACATCCTAGCACTATCAACATTTATCAAGCGTGGTTTCGAACAACGCATGAAAGCAGGCGCAATTTTCATCGACCTAGCTAAATTGTAACTATACTATAGTATATAAAGAGAGCTTACCTTAAAATTCTGAAATTAGATAACGTCAATATAGAAAATAAATATAAACACGAATCAGAAAGGAAGAGCGTAAAGAAGTGATCTAAGCATATGAAAAGGAATCGTAACAATTAAAATCCAACTAACGTTGGAGACAATTGTTTCGATTTCGACTAGCTCTAGTCTACTCAGGTGTAGGTAGGTCTTATCTTAATTGTAAAAGTAAAAAACGGGTTTTGGAAAGGACAAATAAAACATTACACTAATCATATTTATTCTACATTAAAATAATAAAAAAATGAAATGAAATTCTAATGTCAACAAAAAAATTCTGAATAAAGTTTGACTACAAAAAATTAATTAAATTAATACTTATGGCTACATGTAGTGGATAGTGGATTGTAAGTTGATAAAGATGCGGGGGATCGAACCCGTTGTAATTTTAGGCAGTTTTCATCACACGTGTGGTGCGCCACGAAGCACAAGAAATTCCATCCGTGTGGTTAGGGTATTACTGTTAATGATGTAACCGTAAGCAATAATAGATGTACCGACTAATCAATCTTAGACTTCTTCTTCTTAGAGTGCCATATCCCTACGAAACGTCGCGTCGGCGACTACCATGCTTATAATATTGTTATACTGATCTTGGTCTTGCGCTACGTGTAGCAATTGGTCCGCTGTCAAACCTGTCCACTGCCGCAAATTCCTCAACCAAGAGAGTTTCTTCCGTCCTATCCATTTCTTTCCTTCGATTTTACCGTTGAGAATTAGCCGAAAGAACTCATATCTTGGTTCTCTGATTATATGTCCAAGATATTCTAGTTTACGCCTCTTAATAATATTTAATCGAGTTCATTGATGTCCCATTCTTCGAAGAACTTCTTCGTTTCTGGTTCTGCTAGTCCATGGAATTTTTAGTATCCTTCGATACAACCACATCTCAAACGCCTCGGATCTTAGACTTAGTGCTGGCTAATTGCGGAGAAGACCTTCAAAATCTAATAAACAAAATAAAATAAACATGTAGTCAGTGTAAATTAAAACTTAACGTTAAGAAGACTAAATATATGATAGTTATCAAACACTATTATATACAGGATGCTGTACTTGTACTGGACAGAGGATACAGGAAATGCTGTCCTGGACAGAGTAGATAGTCTTGTGTATCTCAGCAGTATTATTAACTTTAGCTAAGACCCAACCGTACAAATTAAAAACCGAATAGAACAAGCCCTAGCTGCTTTTGTAAAAATAAAAAACGTACTTTGCAGCCACGATCTTAGTATTGACTTTCGCTTTCGAATCACATATTGCTAGATATTTTTCCAGAGCTTCTGTATGGAGCGGACGCGTGGGCCTTAAGTGAGACGATGCTTAAATGCTTGGAAGCATTTGAGATGTGGTTATACAGACAACTACTACAAATAAGCTGCGTCGATAGAGTAAGAAATGAGGAGGTCCTTAGAGGCCTGAACAAAACAACAGAACTGATCAATATAATAAATAGACGCGAGCTGGAATACTTCGGTCACATTATAAAACACCATGAAAAATAAGAACTTTTACATGTGGTCATTCAGGAAAACATCCAAGGTAAACGTAGTCCTGGTAGAGAAAGAAAGAACACCATGGCTGAACGATCGATAACGGTCATGGATCTAGAAAAAGAAGTGATTAGGGTATGTCGCTCTAAAAGATGGACAAGAAAAAATTAATAATGCCAAAAAGTAACATGAGAAGCCTTGTGTTAACCACTGCATAAAATTTCACTTTTTTTTGCCAGAAGATTAACGAATATATAAAAAAGCAAAAGGCAAGGAATGAATCAATATAATAATTATTAATCCAATTTGTTAAGTTACATTATAGATTCTAGCTGCATAAAGGATTAATACATTGAAAAATACATGTGGCTTGGAGGTTTTATTCTTTTTACATGCAATAAATTAAAAATTCCATACTTGGCCCAAAACCTTAGATGCAAAAATCAGATATCAAATTTCCTCTTTCGTTCGAATAGAAAAAAGGTTATTAAATTTTCAATGTTCATAAGCTTTTTGAGGTATTATTTTATTTTAATTTACGAAAAATAAGTTTTTTTCGTAAAATTAATAATAAAACAGTTTCCCATATGGTTCCTAACTAGGGTTCCATTCGTTTCTAACCCTATTCCTCAACTTTATGCCCTACCATGATTTTTCCATTCTTTGTTTTGTAACTTAGTCATTATCTCTGTAGCTTTTCAGCTATTACATTGATAATGTGCATAATTAATATAATTACGTTATTTAAGTTAGAATATATTATTCTAAAGCTCTTATAGAATATATTGAGAATATTACTGTGCAAAGAAAATAAATACATAACATTTATTTGACATTATCAAAATACAATATTAAATTTTTAAACTCTTTTGGTAGTGTTTTAATTTTAAATTATTTTCGCCCTTGAGTAAAATTTGAAAAAAAAATTTGGAGAGCTTTCTCATGAAAAAAGATTATCTTTTATCTACCTGAGCAAAGTTAATGAATTCTTTCCTCCAACCAAATTTATAGCAGCCGATATTATTTTTAGATGCCATTATTTACGCTTCAGTTTACAAGAGCTTGGGAGATTTTCCAAACACAACCCACGGTTATTTTCTTAATACACTTTATTAACTATCTTTTGTTTATTTTTTGGTATATCTCTACTCTATGATCTTGTGTTCTGTCTGAAGCAAAATTCTAAGATTTAAACGTTATTGCGGTTACATTTTCCAGAATTTGTTTTCATGGCCTTAAAAATTGAAATATTTTTAGAATCAATTTGAGTAAACGTAATTGTAAAACAAAATTATTTTTAAAAATGTATGGTTAGTTAATACGAATAAAGATAATTGTTTTCTTAACACAATTATTAAATATAATTGTACATTTTTTAGCAACAAACTTGATGTATTGTTTTATATTCAACTAACTGATATAATTTGTAATCTAATACATAATATCCACTATCTAATAAGGTATACACAGTATACACATAATCTTATTTATCTGTATAAGTAAATTGAAAATGTGCCAAATATTTATTATTAATCCTAAATAACAGAAATATTTAGTTTTTAAATTATATACCCTATACTTATTAACACTTTGTTTCTTATTACTTTTTGCTAAGGATCACCTGGACCTTAGAACGACCAACACAGAAGTTTTAAATAAAATACCCAGCTTCAGCTGGTTCGAAATATTAAGATGAGAAAAACGGCTTACATCATTATATAATGCGTTATACGTAGTACGAACAACTACAAACTAATCTTGCAGGGAATGATTGGGAAAAAGAAGTGTTGGTCAAAAGAAGAAATTGATTCTACTAAATAAAAAATCAACAAAAAAAAATCGGTTGCCTGTAAAGTCGGTTTTACGGGCGAAGATTTTACGTGACAACGTCTTTTTCTCGGTAGAATATTTATTGATATGAATATTATTAAATTGCACAATAGGAACAAGGAATTGAATGAAAATAAGAATTGCACAAATTTTAACTATAGAAATATATTTTGTTTACTAAAACATTGTACATGTAAACTTAAACTTAACTAATTTATATTTGAGTGATTTTGTTAAGGATAGGACGATGATAGGAGAAATATGAAATGAAAGGAAGTGTTTCTGCTGTAATGTGTCTTGCGAAAGTCAAGTCGATGGTTGTTCCTTTTAACGTAGTTGACTTAGAAACGTTTGATACGCAATCAAGATTATACGTACATTTCATGAAATTTAGAAACGAGTTGTCTGACTTTACGTTTTTGTTAAAATCACCACACAGAAGAATCGGTATACTAGAATCAACTTGCACGAACGGTGGCACGTACTGGCTGTTGTGAACGTACGGACCAAGTCCTTGCCATAGTAACATTCCAATGTCTTGCATACTAGCTCCTGGATGATTTATTTTATATTATGTTATTGATCTTATTATTTTCTACAAAATTTATTTGAAAATTTTTTCGATATATCAATTAGTTGCGGAGATATCGATCATTGAAGTTATTGTTTGCTACCAGTATTTTATATATTTATTTTTTTCAGTTATAAAAAATTACTATTTCCAATTGTGTCTACCAAGTATGGTCACATGTATTTGCCTACATATTAAATAATAATAAGTACAGATAATGTTATGTGACGTTCACTTCTGATTATATATATTTTAATATTTTTAATTTTAAAGAATCAATTTGAAAATCAAAACACTTATTCAGATCGAAGGTTCAAATTTTTGCTAAATAAATTTGAAATTAATTAAAATTTGTAAATGTAAATGGTAAAGTTGAAAATTAAAACATTTACTAAAATTGGAATTTGAAATTCTTGCTAAACACAGTTAAATTCTAACTCCGCGCGTGGTGATTGGTCGGTTTAGTTCGTTTGTTTGGTCGCCCTGTTTTGACAGGTTAGAAGTTATAATTTGTTATTTTAAATGTTTGACTAGAAATACGCGCTGTTTCTTCTCAATCGACTGAATTACGATTGATTGCAGAGTGATTTAAACTAATAATTTACTTAACACTATCAACATTTGTCAATAGTATGACATAACCTATAAACTCAGTTTCTCAACTTTTGTGTCAATCTAACAATTAATCAATCAATCATAGTTTACGATAATGAAATATTAGTGTACAATTATTTACCTTTATTGTTGTACTTGTTGTAAATGACGAATCTAAGCACTCCACATTTTCACTACAGACACAGCTGACGATACTTTCAACGATTTTCAACTTTAGCGATTCAACGCGCCTAATTCTCTAGTGCCGCGCGCAGCGGACCGATCATGTTCGAGTGGGAGAGAGACGCAAGGCATTCGCCGGTCCGGCGGGCCTCTCTCTCGTTCGGCGACTCACTGTAACAGACGTGAGCGGGCGTTACACTTTTTCTTAAATGACTCCGAGCCCCAACCTAATTTAAGACGTTGTCACGTCAAAAAAACAATACACTTAACCCAGAATAGAAACGAATTTGTCGTAATAATCGTCAAGCTGAACAGAGATGGCATATAACGGGAGGATTTTTTTCAAATATCTATAACATTTTGAAATTAAAAAGATAACTGTCAAAACTGCTCAGTTTTAACTATACTTGTAGCAAATTTATTAAGAGATTATTTATAGAAATATCTTCATTTAAAAAATAATTAGCGACAGAAACACGACCTAACACCGAGAGGACAAAAAGGATGTTGGAAACATCAAACACTCAGAAAAATTCATGGTGACACACTATGGCTCAGAGCTACGTACAGATATACGACGTAGATGTAAGCTGGAGAACATCAAGCACTAGGTAAGGAATAGAAGAATCGAATGAAACGATCATATAAACTGAATCACAACAAATAGAGTAGTAAAGACGATAAGAGACGGTTCTCCAATAGGAAGACGATCAGTAGGAAGACTACGAATCAATGGAACGACAACTTACTGGAGGCACATTGAAAAACAGAATCATATCTACATATAAAGAAACAGAAGATGACAAATAGAAAGACGAGAAGTACTAATTTACAACTTTCACTTCATTAGATTATTTTTTTTCTTCTTTATGTGCTGAGTTCGATTATCGAGCGTTGGCTATCAAATTGGCTATAGTTATTTTGTTGACGGCAGCTCGAAAAAGAGATGCAGAGGATCTGTTAAACGAATCTCTCAGGTTTCTAATCCATGACGTTCTTCTTTGACCTTGCCCTCTTCTTTCGTCTACCTTGCCTTGTATTATTAAATGGAGTATATTATATCTCTCTGGGTGGCGCATAACATGGCCAAAATATTCAAATTTGCGATTTTTAACTGTTTTGGCGACTTCCGTATCTTTTCCCATCCGATGCAAAACAACTTCGTTACAAACTCTATCCACCCAACTTATTCGTAGGATTCTCCGATACACCCATATTTCAAAGGCTTCCAGTTTCTTGAAAAGTGTATCCGTCAAAGTCCAACCTTCGACATCATACAAAAGAGTAGAGAATACATAACATCTCACTAATCTAATTTTCAGACTTAAAGTAATATTGTTTCCACATAACAGTTTCTTCATCTTAAGCTAGCGTACCTGGCTGTTATTTTGGTTATAATAACCAAATACTAGACTGCATTTCATTTCAGTTGAACTTCCACAAGTGCTCCTGATGATGAGTTGAATAACTCGAAACACGTGTAGAGCAATGGTGGAGTTCCGATTGAAATGAAATGCAATCTTTTACTTTCATTTAAACGTCTTTCTCTACGAAAAGAGCGAAAAAGATAGTAATTTTCAAAGGTGAATCGAAGATGCATGTTGAAGTAAAAAGATACTTCTAGCGTCGTTAAAAGTCTCTAGTAAGAGGCTTTGAATTTGCGGTTCACCTAATTTACTATCAGAGAGGTCTCTGGACTTCTTGTTACTTCGTATATATATATATATATATACATATATATATATATATATATATATATATATATATATATATATATATATATATATATATATAGCAATCAGCAATCGGTCAGGAAATAAACGACAATCTGTGATCGGAGTTTCCTAGATGTCAATTTAAAGACACTTTTGAAATGTTTTTAAACAATGGCTACCCAAAACATATATTAAAAAAACTTATTTATAACACTAACTTTTACAATAGAGCTTTAATAAATAATCCACAACGAGTTTCATATAAAAAAATACCTTTCATAAAAAATTTAACAGACCAAATTGTCCCACTTTTCAAAACATTTCCGAACATTAAATTAATTAAATACAATCCACTTCTAAATTCAAGGTTATTCTCAAGGGTAAAAGCTAAAACTCCAAATTTATTAATGAGTAATATAATTTATAGAATAAATTGCAGTCAATGTCAAAGTTGTTATATTGGTCAAAGTCAACAGTGGCTTAAACAACGTGTCACTCAACACAAAAGTGACTGTAACATACGAAAAAACTCCTGTGCCTTAGTGGACCACCACTTGAAGACAGGACATAACTTTAACTTTAATAATGTAAAAATCTTGGAACAAGTTGATAATTATAAAAATCGGCTTTTCCTTGAAATGGTACACATTAATAAAACTCCTGAATCTATCAATTATAAGACAGACACCAATCATTTAAGTACTATCTACTGCAACATACTAAACAATATATAATATGATAGATCTTAACATTTAAACACAAACTTAGTAATTCTCTAGTAACTGTACCAATAATTTTATTACATTCTTAAATATCAGTATTGCAATAATTGACTACATACCATCAATTACATTTTATAGATCAATTTATCGTGTTCCTGATTCTTTCTCAATTCTGTACTATTATTTCAATCTTTCCACTTTATAGTATGGATAATAGTGTCATAGTAATTGTTTATTTTAACCGACTCACTAAAAATTGTACAGTGGGAATTCACTCTATAAAATATTGCTGTTACCATAACTCCTAAATAAAATCAAAAAAATATGTCATTTATTTAGATATGCTAAAAAAAATTAAATTTTTATTCTTATAGTTGTAAGTATTAAAATATTCACTTTGTTTACACATAATAATTAATGATTCTAATAAATTTACAGTTTTCTCCTGAAGAAGTCACAAAATCGTGACGAAATATTGAGACTGAACAAATAGAGTTTTATTTCCTGACCGATTGCTGATACTATAAATCAATATTTAAAACAGTACGGTCGAAAAATAATTTAAAATATATATATATATATATATATATATATATATATATATATATATATATATGTATATATATATATATATATATATATATATATATATATATATATATATAGTAGTTGAAAACCTCTAGTGCTAATAATTGTCGATTTTCACAAAATCTGTGACACAGTTAAGCTAAGTAAAATACTACAGGCGGTTAAAGAATGCAGGCTAGACTATAGATATACAAAATTATTATACAATATACACTTTCAGGCAACAACCACTGTCAAATTACATACTAATAGTACTCATATAAAAATAGAGCGCGGGGTTAGAGAAGGAGACCCAATGTCACCTAAACTTTTTAATACTGTGCTGGAACATGCTTTGAAGAATTTGGATTGGCTGAAAAAGGGAATGAAAATAGATGGAATTATTCACAATAAATATCTAAACAGCTTAAGTTTCGCCACTGACCTAATCATAATAGCTGTGGACTTAGGAATGACAAGAGAGATGGTAAAAAAACTCTTTGTGGCTACAGAAAATGTAGGTTGAAATATAACCATCTCGAAAACAAAAATAATGACAAACTTGGTACCCACCCGAACATTAGTATTGGTGGGCATGAAGTAGAACTCATAGATAAATATAAATACCTAGGATATAAAATTATAATTAGCAGGGATAATCAGACCCATAAACTGAAGAGAAGAATCGGTTTTGGGTGTTCATTTTATGGAAAACTAAGAAACTCTTAAAAGTGAGCTGCCCATATGCCTGAAGAGAATATTTGCCTGAAAGTATTTGATCAATGCGTCTTCTCGGTGTTTCGTTCTCGACGTACAAAGCAGAAACACTTACTCTTACAAAAGCGTCGGCCACCAAACTAAGAGTGACACAAAGAAGAATGGAGCGATCCATGTTAGGAATAACTCTGCGAGACAAAACAAAAAACGAAGAGGTCAGGACAAGAATCAAAGTGACTAACGTCATTAAAGAATGCGAGACTAAAATAAAGATGGCAGGTCACACAGCTAGAATGAGGGATGGGCGATAGACAAAGAGTTTATTGGAATGGAGACCAAGGAAAACAAGAGAAGCGTCTGTCGACCAACTACACGATGGGCTAGCAATTCAGGAAGAAAAGATAAAAACTGGATAACAATGGCGCAAGGTAGACGGGGTTGGAAACACGAGGAAGAGGCCTATGTTCAGCAGTGAACTTGTGAGGCTGGATGATGACTTAATTAAATATTCCAAGCATATTAGTGTTGTGATTCTTCTTCTTCTTCTTTAGATGCAAATCCACTAATGGATGTTAGCGATCACATTTTCCATTAATTCTCTATTTCTTGCAATATGTATCAGAGATTGTATGTCGTTAATCCCTGTCCATTGCCTTATGTTTCAGAGCCAGGACATTTTCTTGCGTCCCATTCCTCTCTTGCCTTCAATTTTACCCTCGATTATAAGTTGGAGGAACTGGTATTTTTCATTTCGCATGATGTGACCTTGATACGCCGTTTTCCTTTTCTTGATGGTTTCGAAAAGTTGGCGTTCTTGGTTTATTCTTTTAAGGACATCTATATTTGTGATTTTCGCTGTCCATGGTATTTTTAGGATACGGCGATAGAGCCACATTTCGAAAGCTTCTAATCTGTTTATATCCCTCGTTTTGAGTGTCCAGCCCTCTACGCCATATAGCAGCACTGACCTCACGTAGCACTTAGTAAACCTTAGTCTAAGTTGAAGATCGAACTCTGAACAAGTCAGTACCTTCTTGAATTTTACGAAAGCTTGTAGAGCTTGCTCAATGCGACATTTTACTTCCCTGTCCGATGCCCAGTCTTCAAAAAGCCACGATCCCAGGTATTTAAATTTACTCACTCTTTCAATGGACTTAGTATTCAGTGTTATGGTGGAGTTTTCAAGTGCATCCAAGTTTCTGGAGATGATCATAAATTTGGTTTTTTTGGTATTAATCTCTAATCCCATTCGCTTACTGTATTCTCCGATTATAGTGACAAGTTGTTGAAGATCGACTATGTTGTCACAAATTAAGACACCATCATCAGCATATCGTATGTTGTTGATCAGTACTCCATTCACTTTGATTCCCATCTTTGCATCCTCCAGAGACTCTTGAAATATGGCTTCCGAATAAATGTTAAATAAAAGAGGGGAAAGCACACATCCCTGTCGAACGCCCCTTCTTATATGTATGGGTTTGGATATAGAATTGTCTATTTTTAACTGTGCCGTTTGATGCCAGTACAAGTTTTCAATGCATCTTATGTCTTTTTGGTCTATATCAACTTTCTGGAGGATCTGCATTAACTTGTGATGTTGGACACGATCAAACGCTTTTTGGTAATCTAAAAAGCATAGGAACACATCCTTCTTCTGATCGTAACAATTTTGGACCAGCACCTGTGTTGCTACTATTGCTTCTCGTGTTCCTAAACCTTGCCTAAACCCGAACTGGGAGTCACTGATGTCCCATTCACATCTTTTGTATACTCTTTGATGTAGTATTTTTAAGAATATCTTTAAAGTGTGACTCATCAGGCTAATGAGTCTGTGATCCTCACATCTTTTTGCATTGACTTTCTTGGGCAGGGGAATAAAGGTAGAGCGTAACGACTGTTGAGGATAGCAGCCAGTTTCATAAATTAAGTTAAATATTTTGTGTAGTGCTGAAATTCCCCTTTCATCCAGTAATTTGAGTATTTCTGACGGGATTTCATCTGGTCCAGGTGCCTTATTGTTTTTTGAATTGAATATTGCCTTTTCTATCTCCTCTTTGGTGATTGAAGGGCCAGTCAGCTGGTCGTCTGTATAAACTTCACTCATGGGTCTTTTGTCATGGAAAAGCTCCTGGATATAATTTTCCCATATATCAATTTTTTCTTTTTCACCCAGCACTATCTGGTTATCCTGATTAACTATGGTGGTTGGTCTTCGTTTTCTGTATATTCCAGCAGTCTCCTTAAGCTTTTTATGTAAATTACGATCGTCGTGCTCTCGTTGTAAATGTTCTAGATCGATACATTGTTGCTTAAGCCATTCATTTTTTGCTATTCTTATTTTTGCTTTTATTTGCCTGTTAATGTTTTCATACATATTGCTGCCATCTTGTTTATTCTTGTGTCTTCGTCGTTCTTCCATTAGTAATAGTATTTCGTCTGTCATCCATTTTTGCCTCTTGTTATTTCGTTTGTACCCTAAGTTGTTTTTCATGATGTCTGTTACAGCACTTGTAATCGTATTCCATGTTGGTGTTAGATCTTCGGCAATGTTTGTCGTCAATATTTCAATTTGTGCGTTTATTTCATTGCTTATTTCTGCTTGTATCATTGGGTCTTTCAGTTTGTCCAGTGCTATATGTTGTTGAGTTTCAGGCTTGTTCTTGCATGAAAGAGCGATCTTTATGACGGCCACTAATAGTACGTGGTCAGAAGGGACATCTGCTCCAGGGTATGTGCAAGCTCTTTTGACAGTTGTGCTGAATCTACCGTTGATAAGAATGAAGTCTATTTGATTTCTTATTATGTTCTGAGCTCTATCGGCTGGAGATTTCCAAGTGTAAAGGCGACGGGGGTGGAGTTGGAACCATGTGTTGGTAACTCTCATGTTTGTGAGTGTTTGTGAGTGTTGTGATTGGTAGTATTAAAGTCTGTTTAAAAGTGATATGCTATTCTAAAATTTCTAATCAGTTATTTGACGGTTTTTGACAATAAAAAATTTCTAAGATTATCCAGATGATCACCGTTTCTTAATAATATGCCGTCATTCTTTAAAATACTTTTAAGTTTGAGTTAAAGTCACTCCTTTAATGTCTTATAATTCTTCACTAACAAAACTGCAGGACAATGGGGATACCGCTCACCCATACTATGGTATATACGTTTAACTTTGCAGACGATCAAGTAATAATGGCTCAAGATTATGACGATTTAAACTATATGGCACGGAAATTAATTGAAGAGTATGATATATGGGGTCTAGAAGTAAATAAAAAGAAAACCGAATACCTGTGCATTGGAGCAGAACAAAAAGATCTCATATTAGACGATAACACTACGATAAAGCACTGCTGTGACTACAAATACCTAGGTATCACTATTTCACAAGATGGAACATTAGACAAAGCCATAAGAGAGAGAAATACATCAGGGAGAAAAGCCATCACAATGTTAAACACCATTTTATGGGACCAATCCATCAGCAAAGAAAATGAAAAGAGGATATATGAGACTATAGTAAAAAGTATCGCTTTATACAGCTGTGAGGTATGGCCACTGAAAGAAAGAACACTGTCAACGCTCAAAGCGACGAAAATGGATTTTTGGAGAAGAGCCGCAGGAAGATCTAGAAGAGAAAGGATTACCAACGAACGCATTAGAGAAATAATAGGAATCAAAGGAACAATCACAGATGACCTAACAACAAAACAACTTATCTGGTTCGGACCCATACAAAGAATGGACGAACAACGAATGCCAAAAAAAATACTAAAGTGGCAACCAGAAGGAAAGGGAAAACGAGGTAGACCGAGAAAAAGTTGGAGCGAAGGAATAAATAAAGAACTGAGAGAGAGGGCCATAGAAGAAGATCTATGGAACAACCGGTCTAAGTGGCGATTGAAAGTCGGAAAACGGCGGAAAACGTTATACACCGACAAGAAGTAGTAGTAGTAATTCTTCACTATGCTAGGATGCTAGTATTTTTACCACATGTAGTTTTGTCCAACTTTACTTAAAATGCACCTTGTTTTGACATAAATCAAGACTTGTAACTATTGTATTTATTTAACTACTTACTTGTAAATAGTCCAGTCGTCAGAGATTTGATCTCTAAAAACGAGAATTATTTGACTCTAAAAAAATAATGCCACACCTAATTGCGGGCTTCAGCCAAAAACCTCATAGAATTGTACGCCCTAGAAAAAAATTTTCAAGTAAGAAATATCGCTGAGATAATTATAAACATAATGATAATAACACTTAACACTATTCAGAAGAACATAGATTTTTCCATTATCTACACATATAGAAATATTATGGTTTATAATAATTTGTATGAATATCTACTAACGGACCGGATTTAAAATGTACTTGAGAATACAAGACGATCAGTAGAACGACCACGAAAATGATGAAACGACAACTTACTGGAGGCACATTGAAAAACAGACAGAGTCATGTCTACGTAAAAAAAGAAGAAGACGAATAAGAAGAAGAAGAACAAGAAGATAAAGAATATATAAAAATGCCATAAAATGGTAAAGATCATTACTGATTACTGTGCACTATAGGAAGAGGAAATACATATTTACTAGAGATCAAAGAAATAATCAAAGATGGTAATTGTTTAGAAATGTTCACTGGGTTAAGATTAGGTTGGAACTTTTCTATAATTTTTTTCTTGTAAAACTTTTATATATGACAACATACAAATTTTGATTCTCAATCGTTTATAATGCCTAAAGTACAAAAGACGCGCAAAATTCCATCAAATGAGCAAGTTAGATAGGATGCGGATAGTTGACCAAAGGGAAGGCGGACATTCTTTGGCGGGAACTTACGAATACGTTTCACATAAGTTAAATTACTGTGCTAATATCTTATTAGGCATGGCGTCAGATAGGCCAAACAAGATTCAGGTTGGTGACTCTAAGAGACCGCTATCACGTCTATAGCAAATCAATGGAATGCAGAACATGAAGGACCAATTGGGATGCAAACAATTTATCGTTGAATTCACATTAGCAGCAATTTTTTTATAGAATATGATTCTCCTTAGTAATGAACCTCAATTATTTTTAGATATATATGATGACCAAGCCAGGGTTAAAAGACGAATGGTAAAACACGAAATCACCGACATTTTGTTTTGTTGAATTGCACGCGCACCGCACTATTAGTGTTAAGGTGTAGCATCGTGAGATGCTATCGCTTATAGTTCATTTTTACTTCTTATCTTTCTTAAAGGGGATGTAGAAGAAATTCTGGAACCTTAGCTCATATCTTCAGACACTCCAATATCCAATTTTTTTGCAGGAGACATCAACGTCACACATTGCGACAGTCACCATAGATTTCTTTGAACAGGCTCGAGTCTATATTTCGCCCTGGCCTTCGAGATCCCTAAATTTATTCCTAGTTGAACACGTGTGGGATATAATGGGCCAGAGACTTCTTAATTTAGAGCATCCTTCACCAAATTTTGATAGCACCTTAGGAGGAATTAATTAACGCATGGAACGGGCTACACTAGGAGGATATTGACCAACTAATCACAAGTTAGCTATGACTGAGGTGCATCAACACATGCTTAATTGATTTACCCCCTTAAGTTGTTTTAATCGCATTGAAATTTTGATCTTTTGTTTATTTTGCACAGGGGTATTTTTAAAAAAAATTTAAAACTTAAAAATATAATATATTATGTTGGGATCTATGTCATTTAATAAAATATTTATATCCAATGATTTTTCTATTATGAAATTAATGACGTCGTGCATAGTTACAGTTCTTAGACATCTTTTTAATTAAGGAATTCTTTTAATTATTTACTGATCCGAACTAATTATTTCTGCAATTATATGATCACGTAATAATCGGATTTTATTTTGTTTTAATACTTAAAAACGAGTAAAGTTTTAATTGCATTAACAAAAATTTTATGTGTTGTAAATTTTATTTTCATTGCTATATATTCTTCGCTGCTTCGATAACGACAGACAATTCGAAAAGCTAGTTGCACTTTAGAAATAAAATTGTAGAACGGATAACTCGGCTTAAATCGAGTGTAATGAAACAGCTGTGGCTATTTTTGTATCGCAAGACAATGATATTGTTCGCTAAGGCATGAAGTTTTATTTATTTTTGTTTGAAAAGTAGATCCAGAATGCCTGTTGATCAGTTCACGATTTGTATGATTCTTTAAAAATATTTTAGATTGGTAACTGGGATGTTATACGAAATATTCTGTAAATATGAAAACTTTTGTTTACGGTTATCTTTACGTTTACAAAAATAAGTAATTACAGAAATATACAGAAAATTTATATATAATTTTTCAGGGACTTTAATAAATTTTTGTCTTTGTTCAAATTTAAGGTTTATATAGGTTTTAGTTCATACAGTGTAAAAGTGTAGTTTGAAATGTGTTTCTTGCAAACATAAGATGAATGAATGAAAGTTATTTATAAGAATTTTAAGATCTTCTAAATGTGTATGGTACCCATTTAGGTTCCAGAAATAGAATTGAAAATAGTTTAATTAATAAGTCTCTGGAGAAGAATCGCTAGGATCATCGGTAAAAATATTATTTGTTCTGTAATTTTGTTTATAATTCTAGAACAACGGGATTTAAGATATCTTGGACTTAACATAGGATGTATTTTCTTTAAAAAGTGTATCAATCCTTCATTATTCTCCGAGTAAGTTCTGGCAACACTGAGAGGATCTAACGAACCATGCGCATTTCAAAGAAGTCGATAAGTTCTTCCTGTGTTAAGTATTTATTATTGGATTTTTATTTGAAGAATTGACTGGTGCATTTTGAAAGATCTTCTACTAGATTGCTGTTGTTTTCTTGTTAAGTTTTTGGTTTTTTGCTTCGTGGGTTAGGTTCAGCGAAGGCATTTTCGTTATCTCTTATTGGGGGGATATTATTTCAGATACGGTTCGTTTAGGGTACTGGGTACTTATCTTTATCTAAGGTATCCATTTGAGTCTCATTAGGTAGGTCGCAGTTTATCGGCCTGTACTTATTTAATTAAGAGTTAATGATTTTTCTCAAGTGTTTCAGCCTCAGTAAGAGAGGATTATGTAGAGGAATTTATCGACAAAGAAGCTGATTGTTGTACTTCCTGTAGAGAGTTTAGATGAACAGTATTTTGTGTGTTGTTGGAATTCGATGGAAAAGAAAATTCGATAGCTATTTTCCTTATGGTTAAATAACATAGAATCGGGTAATTTGTCTAAGTTAGTTAACGCTGTAAAAGTGTATCGTCGAAAACTCAAGATATGCTTAAATGATGAATTTAAAGTACGTATCCTGAGAAAGCCAATTGGAGTTATAAGATATATACCTTATTTCAGTTGTTCTATTATAATGTTGTGCGGAATGCTTGGACATACGTTGCAAATAATCAATCATTAGTCGTCGGACTTGAATACGTTCTTGATTAATTACTACAATCCCATTGTCGTTTGCTAGAAACTCATCGACTGTTTGTTCACTAGTAAAGAAGATACAAATACGATCGTTTATAATTTTAGAAACATAATGTATGTTTCTAAGATCCACTTTACAAGTTACCGCATTAAGGTAAACTTCAATATTAGAGTTTGGAAGTGAGTGAAGTAGAATTGCTTGTTTTTTGTTTGGACATTTATTTGTAGGCTGACTAAGAGCTGTAGAATATAATTTTATGGTTGGTTTACAACTAGATTGCCAGAACTTAACATGGTGGAAGTTCCCGCAGCTAAATCCATTTTCATACTTGGGCTAAGTAACCTGAATACTAACAGTAACAATGAAAATCAAACTAACAGTTCTTAGTCCAGAAGAAGTAACACATTTACACTCTGTCAAATCTTCTCTGGTGATTTTTTTAGAATGAAGACTTAAGTCATTCTCTTTTTCATAGCTTATTCAGTCCTGGTTCAATAGTCTTAGGATTTTTTTAAATATAATTTATGCAAAATATTATTTATTTTGTAAATAAATAATGGAGAGGAGTTCCAAAAAAAATAAGGAGGAAAGGAGAAATAACAAAAATTATTATTTCTACGTGTATATAGAATTAGAGAAATGAACTTTAGGGTTTTATTTTGTGTTTAAAAGTGATGTAACCTTTTGGTCTGAAACACTACATAAGAATAGATTTAAAAAAATTATTTTTTAAATATATTAATATAAATTTACTAATGTTTGTATTTTGAGAACGATTTCCGAAGTGGAAATTGAAACGTCAATAAACGTATTTTAACCTTCAATTGTGGCTTATTCTCATTTAAATAGTAAAAAAAGTATATTGGAAAATAGTTCTGTTTCAAAATTAAAAAAAAGAGCTTGCCGACTTTTTCACGATGTGAAATATGCAAAAAGCGATTACTGGTAGATTTTGTCTTTCAAATCTGGAAAATTTTGGAAAGGTAACTTACGCAGATTATGTTGTTTAATGGAAATTTTAAGGCAGAACAAAATCGTCTGCTGTCTGTAAAGGAAAGTAAATCTTATCCTGACAAGGCCATTGCGTGCTGATAGTTTTGAACCGTGTAAAAGTAATTCGCTGTATATACATCATGATCTTCCTTGGACCTTTTCCAGGAATATGAAGCTCAAATTTTCATATTTTGGTCCTCTGATCACGTGGCCCAGGTATTTCAGTTTTTTTGTTTGTATATCGGTGATTCGTTTGGTTTCTTTACTAACCCTCACCGGTACTTCTTTATTTGTAATTATATCAGTCGATCTTTTTCTTCATGTACTAAGTCCTTTCAGAACGTTGGTTACCTTCATAGCTATTTTAATTTTATTCACTGCCAAAGAAATGCTTAATTTAATTAAACAACGTAAGCTTGAGTACCTCAGCCGCGTGATGCGGAACGAAGAAAAATATCGAATTCTTTAACTCGTTATGCAGGGTAAAGTATTTGGCAGAAGAGAAACCGGGACGCCGTCGTATCTCGTGGTTGAAAAATCTCCGACAATGGTTTGGGATGACCTCAGAGGAGCTGTTTCGCAAAGCAGTCAACAAAACCATGATAGCCTTGATGACCGCCAACATCCGGACCGGATAAGGCACTGAAGAAGAAGAATATAACATCGAAAGGTACGAGTTTGATTCGCAAATTAAGATTATTGCACGAAGGAAATGGTTTCATTCCTACGAGTATAAATGCTGATCTGGCAATCTCTATTTGCCTATTTATTTCTGCAGTCTGATCATTGGTTTCATTTTGATCAAAGTTCCCAAGTATTGATATTTTTCTACTTGTTCTATCACGTTACCATTTATTGTCAAGATGTGGTATATATTTTGTGGTCTTTTTGTAATATATCATATGTTTGCATATGCATATATTTCGTTTTAGCGTTTATATTAATTTCCATGTCAGTACTATTCATACTTAAGCTTTCGATTAGATGTTGTAAGTCTTCTATACTCGTTGCAATGACCACAGTGTCATCTGCATATCGTAAGTTGTTAATTAATTTTCCGTTAACGGTAACTTCGCTTAATAACTTTAAAATGGTATTTTTGAAAATTTCATTAGAATATAAGTTAGAACAAAATTGGCGAAAAAAACGCATCCCTTTCTAACTCCTCTGCAGATCTTAATTTCTTCTGACTGTTGCGTATTAATTGCTCTCAATGTGCTTATTCATAAGTATTGCTTATATGCGGTATTTGATTCTACTCAAAATTACATTTTACGTTGGCTTATTTTTGAAATAATTTTTAAAATATTTATTTTTATTTTGATAAACTTAAAAATATTTTTTTAATTTATTACATATTAAATTAATTATTTAAATTTCCGAAGTGGAAATTGAGACGTCAAAATCTACGTTAAATGTAATTTTTATTACAATCAAAGTATGGATTAATTCCATATAAATAATATTTAAGCTTTCTTAAAAACATGCAAAATGTATTTAGAAGGTCGACCAAGTAAATAAGAGTAGTAAAAGCTTTATTGATTGCATATTTTTGATTAGTTTTGGTTAGTTTATGTTACAGGCTTAGAATACAGTCACAAAAGTTGTTTTGAAAGTTTTTTCTTCATTCATATTCTATTTTTGAACAACGTTTATTGGATTTTTCTTAACATATGATTCATTTGATAATCATTGACCTGAAAATAAATTTTAAAAGAATAAATTAATTATAATTTATTTGAAATTTTCAATATTAAAGCCAATTCTCCACCAAAAACGACAGCTGAACTTTCTGAATACCATTTAAAATAATTTTCTCCTGAAAACCTGAAAACAGCTAACAAAAAAAACGAATCTGTGATCTTTTCTAATAAACTGAAAAGCAGAAAGCATATCGAGATGATTTGAATGCAAACTACCCTAATCTTCATTCGCTCTTTGCCCAAAGTTTTCTATAAAATGAAAACCTTCAGGTAATAACTTGAGGGAGCGCAGAAAACTTTTTCGAAAGTTTCTGATTCAAATAAATGCATTCGTTTTCAACTGGAAGGTGGAAAAGTCCTATAAAAGATGAAAATGCAATTGAAAGATCTGCGTAAATTTTGTGGAAATAAATCGGTTAAATACAAGCATTAACTATATTAAACAGAGACGTCTTTAGTATAATGCACACCCATAAAAATACGATATACTGCTCTCGTCAATACTGTACAAATATAGAATCTAAAAAAATTTTACAATATTTTTTGTATGTGTTTTTAAATAGATCACAAGGAAACAATATCGAAATCAAACTTAGTTTACATTTTTTGTTATATCCAATGTGGAACAAACTGATCGATTTTTTTATTCTCTTTAAGCCGCCTTTCTTACACTATTCTATTGTAATACTAGGTACAGCTAATTAGCTTATTATAATCTTCTATTAACTATTGTACAAATCATTGGGGTCTTATTATCATCATTATCGTCTAACCCCTGTTGTTTCACAGTCGTACATAGGCCATCTTAGTTTTTTTCCATTTATTTCTATCCTGTGTTCTTGCAAGCTAATCCGTCCAAATTCTCTGGATGTCACCTGACTAGCGACTGTAAGGCCTGTTTGTTTGCGTGTATCACTCCTTGGCCTTAATTTTGTAATCTTCCTTGTCCATCTTTCATCCCTCCATCTAGGCCTTGTAGTAAGTTCGAGAACATCATCAACCTTTCACTTTCTACGTATCTCCTCGTTTCTATAGTAAATGACATGACTGCTACTCCTATTTTATACTCTCGGTTAATTCGTGGGTGTTTATTTGCTTATAATTTGTTCACATTTGTCTTTTTTTTTGTATAGCCACAAAACTTTTCCTATTAGCCGTAGAAATACATCTTACCGAAGACGACCAGAAGATCCTTAACTGGATTCTTTTATGGAATAACCGAACACGAAGAAAAGTTCCTTAACTAGATCCTTTTGGGGAAACTATATAGCTACAGGGCGTACACTTTTTGCTACTGCAGTGCACTGTGTTGGGGATGGCAACTTCCTTACTGAATCATTCCTACTAAGTTTGGAGCTTCACCGCGCAGTCTTAGACCGGTTTAAAAAATATGCCCAATTTCAAATAGTTTCTCACATTCTAATTTACTTGTGATAATTCATTTTCTACAATATTTGGCATACATAATTTCGATTACATACATAATTTCGCATACATAATTTGTGATACATAATTTCGAAGGACCATGTTTTATTTGGTACGTTTTAAGATTTTCAACGAATAATTTTGTATACTTCTTTTGAAAATAGTGGTTGTTCAATTGTAAAACCTATATTAAATTCAGGTGAAAGAATGATTCTTTCTTGTTTTGTTAAAAACAAGAAAATATTTAACTAACCTAAGACAGTGCTAAGACATAATCATTCAATGTCTGCATTTACATTATTTATGTCTGAGCTTATTCTTTAACCCATAACATATAACCCAAAAATTGGATATCTCAATCCCATTACAGTAGTAGTTTTCGTCATAGAGTAAATTACAGATTAAGATATTAGTAACATTAATATATCTGCGGTGCATTTAGATTGGTATCGGAAATCGTATCTGATCTACTAACGGGATATATGAACTATTTAATCAAATTCATTCAAACCCAACGCCAATTAGCATGAATGGATCACAAACCAACGTTAGTAAAATTTCAAGAAAATTGTATGGACATGATCATGTTAAAAATTTATCTAAAATTTGAAGCCGAAGGTATTTTGCAATATTCGGATAGATCTCCTATACCCGATGATGTCTACGGAAGACCAAAAATCTGATAAATTATATAACCAACATCCCCGTCACTTTCTTTATGTAAAAGTGGTTTTAGTTAAATTGGCTGAAACTTTACAAGGAGGTAGTTTTGGTTATGCTAATCAAAAGTTATCAGCGTACCAAAACTCAGAAATCAATTGTTTTTTAGCTACAGGGGTTAAAAGTGTCGGTTTTTATTTCTTTTGAATAATATATTTTTGTAAAATATACAGAGTATTATTAAAAAAGGACTACTAACTTTATAATATGAATCGGCATGAAGAATAATTTCAGTTTTCCATATAATAGTTTGCACGCAAATGCTTTTTTTTCGACAAACAGGGTGTTGGAATTTTTCTTACAAACTAAGGATCTGTTTATTGCCCTTAAACTGGTTAAGATATCCAAATGGGGGTGGGTTATAAGAGTATTTATTGCGCATTTTTGACATACAATTAGGCATTTTTTATTCATAATTGACGCGCATACAGGTAATGATCTCAAATTTTTTAAAGAAAAAAATTGTACACCACGTAGATTTTTCGAATTAGAAATTATTCTTGAATTCTTCTTTTAATTTTTGTCAAAAAATCTTTCTTTTTTTTTCATATGAGGCGCCATTTTTATACAAAAAAATAAAACATCTTAATGGGTATTTTTCATTCTATTAACAGATTCTCAAGAGCTATCCAAAAATTTGGAAAAGTTCGAAAATGACTATGTTTAATTTTTCTAAAAAATGTATTGGTCGATGGGGTTCTATTCACTGGTGAGGCAGAGGTTACCAAACCACTTTGGAGTTTGTACAAATTATAAAGTCTGTTTCAATAGACCAAGAGTTATTGATGATCCAAAGTGCCCAATGGTTATCTAAAGTAGATAGATATTACGAAATTTACCAAAAACAATATGAACATTTCAGTTGGTTGGTATCTTCTCTAAGACATGTAGTCCTGGTTGTTTTGAGTAGTATATTCACTTAAAGTTAAATCTTTTAACATCGACTTTATATTATTTAAATTTGAACATTTAAGGCATTTAAAATGCAATCAAAAGGATTAAACAGCTTTTTAAGTGGCCAGTTTCAATTACTAATTATGTTTGCAAATTATGATTATAAAACTGATGATGGTCTGATGAGACCGTAAACGTTCTGATGAAATTCTAATGTATTTGGAAAATTTCATTTTCTATTAAATTTTAAATATATACCATTTAACACTAGAAGTTTTTTACTTCATTCTAAGTTTATAATGTGTGATCGATTTATAAAAATCTAGTAATATACCCAGTAAAACAAGAGCTTTCGCATAGTGCAAGACATATTGTCATATAAGTAGACTGTAGTTAATGTTACATTTTTGACCATAAACGCTGAAATTTACTGTATTATTAGCAGTATTCCATATTTATTGAGTCTGTCTATAAAGTGTGGTGAACTTTTGTGACAAAGTCTAATATATAAAAATAATGAATTGTTTGCTTGTATCAGTCCATTTCAAACTGGATAGTAGAAATAAATGACAGACTTACCGACAATTTATTTATTAATATCCTATAATCCTTACATTAGATATGATACAATACAAGGTACCAATATTATTTGTTAGTTAGAATTGGGGGTGCGGTTGGGTGTTTTTTTTTTTAATTAATTTTGCCGGTGACGATAGTATAAAAATTATATGCGTGTATATAAATTAAAAATTATAAAACTTAAAAAACTTGCAACTTCAGTATTATCATGTTATTTAACGTTGTTGTTTATGCCACGAATCTTACATTCGGGTAAGTTTTTTATAGTTTTTTATAGCCTTTTTTTTGGCACTATTCAAATTGTTACAACATAGTAATTTTCTTTGTAGACCTTGATAAAGGTGGCAAAAAACCACCGAAAGCTTGGATTCAGAATAAATAGTACGCCTTAGCAAAGCTCTATTTTTTATTGACTACCACACCCAAAAATAAAAAAGTATTTACATATATTTTTTCCAAACTAGTCAAAAAACTTTGGACTACTTTTATATAATATATATATATATATATATATATATATATATATATATATATATATATATATATATATATGTATATATATATATATGTATATATACATATATATATATATACATTAATATATATATATATACATATATATATATATATATTTAATATATATATATATATATATATATATATATATATATATATATATATATATATATATATATATATTGTTATGCTATTTAAATTGTATTATATTGCTTACTTAGGAAAAATCCTGTCTATATTTATTAAATGAACTAATCTCCAATTA
Organism: Diabrotica undecimpunctata; assembly: GCF_040954645.1. Classification (NCBI taxonomy): domain Eukaryota; kingdom Metazoa; phylum Arthropoda; class Insecta; order Coleoptera; family Chrysomelidae; genus Diabrotica; species Diabrotica undecimpunctata. The sequence goes on along the minus strand of NC_092804.1, from coordinate 75,957,321 downwards.
ATCACAATAAATCAGCATTAATTAATTACAATCTCAGGCTATTTAAATTGTACGATTTACCTTTGATCGTGGATTCAAAATATTTTCCAATTGGCGTCCTAATCGGGATAGGTAATATGACCTGAATAAAATACATAGAATTTCAACTGAACTATATGTGAGAACTCCTTTATTTTAATGAAATTTTATATAACAATCAATCCTGTAATATTTGCAATATACTAACTTTAAATATATGAGAAGTTGTTTTCTATCATGGACCCAAATGTTATTTTACATTGATTTTTAATATGTGTTATAACTAAGCTCTTTTTATAATTCCTTTTTTTTTTAAGTGATCGCAAAATTAACTGTCTCTATTATTTATTCAATTTATTTAATTAATAAAAGGAAAATCACACTCCGGCTCTAATGAAATTTGACTGACCTTTCCTTCTCTGCCGTTGCAATTCTATGGCCACGCCACAACAAAAAAAAAAACCTTTCTCTGCTTCTGCTCCTATTGTGGTCCAGATGACGTACACCTTTCTCCTATCTGTCCTTGTATCTCCAAATGTTTCCGGCTTCGTCTGCTATTAATATTCTTATGCCCTTTGGTTTTCTATCTCTCTGTACCCCGTTCCTCACACTGGTCAGCTTTTACACCGCAAAAACACACCCGGTAAATTACGTCTTCGGGACTTCAAACAAACACAAATCACAAAGCTCCTTCCTTCTTGGACGACGAAAACTGACTAACTAACCTTTTTTTCTCTCTCCTATCTCATAGCCAAAACCAAACCTCCTTGCATTCAAAATTTGACCAATAAAAATCATCCACCTCTTGTGAGTATATCGTTACCACCCAACTCTCTCTATAAAACGTCATTCGGGTAATTCCAGAAAACAAATCTTCTTTAATTATTCTAACTAAATCTATCTACTTTACAAATATTTCTTACTAATAGCTACAAACGATACCTGTTTCTCAATTCAATGTCTTTTGTTAATAAACTTTTACCGATATAATCTTTCGGGGAGAAAACCACCGCAAATCCCGGTCTATTGTTCAACACTTTCTATATACACTTTTATTCCGGGTAAAACCATTTTACAATAACCGACTTATTTAAATTTCTTATCGATAATATTTGAAAGTCTTGTCTCTGAGGCCTAATGAACAATTCTTCGAACAACTTAAAATACATATTTTGTCTTATACAGGATGTTTGAAAATTCATATGTCCGTGTCTTTATGAAATATCAATAATTTTAATTTTTATTTAAGTAATAAAATTTGTATATCGGTTTTTTATTGCTTATGGACATTCAAAAGTACAACAAATCCCCGCCTTTGTAATCGATAAAATTTATCAATTTATGCAACTAAATTTTCTCGAGGCAAAATAAACGCACTTCCTGTATGCTATCTGTACTTATGCTACGTATTATCCTATCCTACTATCTACTTTATACAAATTTAAATCTTCATTCGTGATATTTATATACATCATGGATATTATAAATACCTCTGATCTTTTCAGAATCCATATGTTTCAACTCATAGCTGTTTACTCCATCTTCGTTGTTTACTATGTATGGCCCTTCGAAAACAGGCATCAATTTTGCGCAAATACCGGTCTGAAGATTTGACACTCTTAATGCTCTTACCATTACTTTGTCACCCTTTTGGAAAGTTACTGGTCTTCGTTTCCTATTATGACCCTGTCTCTGGATGTATTTCTCATTGCTTCTTCTTAATCTCCTCTGAACGGTTTCTATAACCTGTCGATACTCTCTTTGTTCTGGATCTTCCCACGGTCTTATCGGCATGACGCCTTTCATGATGTATTCTGGTGTTTCTTTCGTTACTGTACTTAGCATGGAATTTAGGTACATCTCTATTTCTCCCAATTTTCTGTCCCATCGCCGATGTTGACCATCCGTTGCAATGCGAAGAAATTTCGTTACCTCTTGTATAAATCGCTCAGAAGGATTACTTTGGGGATGCCGGATGCTTACAAAGTTCGTCTCGATTCCCCGTTCTCTAAGCTGTCCCTTGAAACGATCATTTCGGAAGTACGTTGCATTGTCTAGTAAAATTTTTCTTGGGGTTCCTACCGTAGCGATGAAATTGTCTATTTTTCTCAATATTTCTTCCCCTTTTGTGGTGCGGCAACTATATAATTTTACGTATTTTGAGAACACATCCACCATCACCAGAATATGCTTGTTCCTTTGCGTGGTCACAATTAGATCGCTTAACATGTCGATGGCTATAATGTCCAGGTTGTTCCGGGATACAATGCTCTTTGCAATATTTTCGTTTTTAAAATTCCTGCTCTTGTATTTCTGGCATACTTCGCATTTCTGTGTGATCTCTTTTGCAATGCGGTAATCTTGTCGACTGATGTAGTTTTCCCTAAATACAAGCCATACCTTTCTACTGCCAATATGTCCATTTTCCTCGTGTAGTTTCTTGATGATTCTTTCTGCCAATGTCGGTGTCACTAAATATAATTCCTTTCCGTCTATTCTCTTAAAAAATATCTCGTTTTCTAGCTCTGCTCTTCTCTTTTCTATTTCTTCTAGGCCTTCCTGGTCGGTCCTTATCTCATTTAACGAAAATATCCCTTCGTCTTGTGTCAGTATATTCAATCCCACATGTAATGTAATTGTCTCCTTTTTTCCTGTATCTTCGTCCCGTGTTAAAGCGTCAGCTATTATGTTGTCTTTCCCTTTGATGTATCGAAATTGGAAATCATACTCTTGTAAGAGCAGAATGCCTCTGTGTATTCTGTTATTTACCAATCGATTCTTCATGATGTGTATCAATGCTGCATGATCCGTTTCGATGGTGAATTTAGCTCCCAATAAGTAAAACCTTAATTTGTTTACGCAAAATAGTACACTGGCGAATTCCAACTCGGTGACACTGTATTTTCTCTCATGTGTTTTAGTCACTCGAGATATAAAACATATCGGAACCTCTTGGCCGTTTTGTATTTGCGACAACACTCCTGCAAATTTCTGTATCGACGCATCCGTACGGAGTATAAACGGCAAATTGTAAATAGGGTGATATATTTTTGTTCCTTTAGCAAATTCTTGTTTCAATATTTTGAAAGCTTCCTCCTGTTCTTCTTTCCAATTCCATTTTGTCCCTTTCTTTAACAATTTTATTAAAAGAATTTCTTTTTGGCTTAAATCGGGAATTAATTTCTTGAAATAATTTATCGTACCGAGAAACCCTCGCAATGTTTTTAGATTTGTTGGTCTTGGGTATTCGTCGATGAGCTTTACTCTGTCCTCGGCTAGACTTACAGTTTCGGTGTCAAGTTTGAAACCCAAATAAATCACTTCCTTTTGAAAAAATTGACATTTTTCAATGTTTAGTTTTAATCCCGCTGTGTCCAATTCTTTCAAAATTATTTTGATATGTTCCACATGACTCTGCATATCTTGTGAAAAAATTAATAAATCGTCGATGTAATGGACGATGAACTCTTCATGGTGATTCAAAATGGTATGCAAAGCTCGTACAAGTGCTGCACAGGCGCTTTGTAATCCAAACGGAACTACCTTAAATCGGTATACTATACCATCAATTGAAAAGGCAGTGTAGTTTCTACACTTTTCAGCCAAAGGTATTAACCAAAAACTATGCTTTAGATCAATTTTTGAGAAAATATGTGATCCCGTGATTCTTCCAAAAATGGCCTCGATATTTAACGGTGATTCATATTGTGATACTGTGTGTTGGTTGATATTTCGGGCATCTAAACAGAGTCTTAACTCTCCACTGCTCTTCTTCACAATCACAATTGGGTTAATATAGGGTGAGTCACATCTCTCAATGATTTGATCTTCCAACATTTTTTTGATTTCTTGCTTTACTTCTTGCCGATACTTATAAGGAATTGGATAAGTCTTCGATCGAAAATTTCCCAAGTTTTTCACCTCAAATGAGTGCTCGTATTTTGTGGCCACTCGGTTTTCCTCATTTATCAGCGTTTCATAGTCTCTTAAAATTATACGCAAATCATTTTCTTTGCCTTCTCCACATATCAATTTTTTGTCTCTCCCATCAACTTTTTCGCACATATTCACCGTGTACTCCGTGTCTTCTTCAAACACCACTGTCTCCATTGTGTCCTCTTCATTTTCCTTTGTTTTTGTTTTTGTTGGGCTCGTCTCTTCTTTTGAGGAATCCCAAGTTTTGCTTTCATTTCTTGTCAAAATTTTTCCATCTTCTTCTCCTGAGCTCGTCTCATCTTTTGAGGAATCCCAGGTTTTTTTTTCTTTGATCTTTTTCTTCGTCGCCAGGTTCATTTCCACCGTTTGTTCTTTCTCTGATTCGTCCGTAATTTGTTTCTCTTGTTCCTTATCCTGTTCTTCTTCTTCTTCCTTTGTTATTTTCATCGTATTGGTTTTGAAGTCGATCACTACATGTTTTTCCGTTAATTCGTCAACGCCTACAATCATGTCATGTGACATATTCGGCATTATTACACATTGAAGTGCATACATATTTTTTTTCAATCGTACCATTACTCGTATACCTTCATTTATTGTTGCCAATGTCCGTTTATTTGCGCCCACTAAATTCACCCTAGGTATTTTATAAATTAGACTTGTTAAATTTACTTCTTCGATTAATTTTCTGTTGACCAGTGTTATTTCAGAGCCTGTGTCTATCATAATTTTAATTGGTTTCTCATTTATAAATCCATCCACAAATTTTAAATTAACTCCATTTCTCTTTTCATTGTTTCCTGCCAGTTTAATAAATTCCTTGGGGTGACAAAAAATTCCTGTTTGTTTCTTCGTTTTTAGTGAGCGCCTTCTTGAAAACACGCCTGTTGTTCTTCTGTGTTTTCTCTCCCGTCATCTTCTCTCTCATATTTATTTTCTTCTCTTTGCATATTATTTATTTCTCTTCTGTTCTCTTTTGGTCTATCATTCCCGTATCGATTACCGCGAGATTCCTGTTCATTCCGTGGGTTATTGTATCTGTTTCCTTGGTATGGGCGGTTATTTCTACTCTGATTTTCCCGATCCCTGTTTTCATTCCATCTCTGGGTTCTGGGTTCATAATTCTCTCTTCCGTTCGGTCTATTTTCATATCCCCGTCTAGGTATGAATTCTCGTCTTGTATAATCTCTTCTAAAATTTTGACCTCTATCTCTATATTCTTGGTTTTCTCTTTGTCTATAATTTTCTTGCGGTCTTCTTTCTCTTCTTTCATGCCTACGTGATTCTCTCATTTGCAAAAATTGACATAAGCTGTCAATGTCCTTGTAATTTTGGAGATTTATGTGGTCTTCCAAGGTATCTTCAAAATGTCGCGATATCAACTCTACCAATTGTTCTGATGAATAATTATATTGCAAATGTTTTGCATTATTATAGAGTTGTAATGCGTACATCTTTTCTGATACGCCCATCCTCTCATGGTATTTTCCATTTTGTAACTCTTTATTTACTTGTAGTTGCTGGATTTTTCCCCAGAAATAATTTAAGAATCTTCTCTCAAAATCTTGCCAATTGTCCAATTCTTCTTCCTTGCTGACAAACCAAAGATTTGCCTCTTCTTTGAGATGGTTTCTGATGGTTTCCTTTGCTGTTGCAAACGGTCCTATGTTTTTGACTTTTTCCTTTAGGTTATTTATAAAAGGCACTGGGTGTATTTTTCTTATATCCCCTCCAAATCGTACTTTTACGTCTTCTGTGCTATGTACGATGACTTCCTTTCTTTCTACTCCTCTTATCTCCATCTCTGCAATTTGTTTAAATCTCCTTTCCGTTTCTTTCCGGTCTTCTTGTAGCGCATTTTCAAATTTTATTTCTATCTGTTCTAATTCCCTTTTTTGCATACTCTGAATATCCTTCATTTTAGTTTCGATTTCTTCTCTCTGCAATTTTATTTTCCTCTCTGTTTCTTCCCTACTTCTTTCTAAACAGACTTTTATTTCGTTTTCATATTTGTCCATACGCGTTTCCATTTTTTGTTCCATTTTTCTTTGGTTTTCTTCTAAATTGTCCAATTTTTGTTCCGTTCTTCGTTGTGATTCATCCATTATGTGTTTTGTTTCCAGTTGATTTTTATCCATTTTTTGTGACGATTCTTGTATTTGTTGTGTCTGTATTTGCATCATAGCTAATAATTTTTCTAACATCCCTGTTTCTTTTCTTTCCTCCATTATTGTAGCATTTCCTTCATTATCCGATCCTTCATCAATAATTGTTTCCTCTTCTATCTTATCCTCTTTCCTTTCTTGCGTTTTGCTTTGACTCCTTGTGGTCGACATGTTCGTTAGATTATTTATTCCCGCCAAATATGAAACTTTGAAATTTGTGCAATAATATCCCCGCCAAATATAAAATTCTACTGGTCTGTTGCAACAAACGGGACTTTTCCTGTTCAAATGTAATAACTCTTGAGTACGAGTATCAAATTTCAATATCCCACAAATAAATCAAATGGTAAAATATCAAATGTCAAAATCAATCAAATAATTCAAGTATGGTAAAATTATCAAATTTAAATATCACACAAATAAATCAATTATGGTAAATTGTATCTTAAAAAAAATATATAAATCTTTATGTCCTCAATTTTTACATAATATTTCACTTTATCCCCGGCATATAAACTTTCAAATATCTGCTCGTCTACTCCTATCCTTTCAAATTTGCCAACTAGAAATATTTTTCAAAGCTTTACACGTTGGGGGCCATTTTGTTATGCTATTTAAATTGTATTATATTGCTTACTTAGGAAAAATCCTGTCTATATTTATTAAATGAACTAATCTCCAATTAATCACAATAAATCAGCATTAATTAATTACAATCTCAGGCTATTTAAATTGTACGATTTACCTTTGATCGTGGATTCAAAATATTTTCCAATTGGCGTCCTAATCGGGATAGGTAATATGACCTGAATAAAATACATAGAATTTCAACTGAACTATATGTGAGAACTCCTTTATTTTAATGAAATTTTATATAACAATCAATCCTGTAATATTTGCAATATACTAACTTTAAATATATGAGAAGTTGTTTTCTATCATGGACCCAAATGTTATTTTACATTGATTTTTAATATGTGTTATAACTAAGCTCTTTTTATAATTCCCTTTTTTTTTAAGTGATCGCAAAATTAACTGTCTCTATTATTTATTCAATTTATTTAATTAATAAAAGGAAAATCACACTCCGGCTCTAATGAAATTTGACTGACCTTTCCTTCTCTGCCGTTGCAATTCTATGGCCACGCCACAACAAAAAAAAAAACCTTTCTCTGCTTCTGCTCCTATTGTGGTCCAGATGACGTACACCTTTCTCCTATCTGTCCTTGTATCTCCAAATGTTTCCGGCTTCGTCTGCTATTAATATTCTTATGCCCTTTGGTTTTCTATCTCTCTGTACCCCGTTCCTCACACTGGTCAGCTTTTACACCGCAAAAACACACCCGGTAAATTACGTCTTCGGGACTTCAAACAAACACAAATCACAAAGCTCCTTCCTTCTTGGACGACGAAAACTGACTAACTAACCTTTTTTTCTCTCTCCTATCTCATAGCCAAAACCAAACCTCCTTGCATTCAAAATTTGACCAATAAAAATCATCCACCTCTTGTGAGTATATCGTTACCACCCAACTCTCTCTATAAAACGTCATTCGGGTAATTCCAGAAAACAAATCTTCTTTAATTATTCTAACTAAATCTATCTACTTTACAAATATTTCTTACTAATAGCTACAAACGATACCTGTTTCTCAATTCAATGTCTTTTGTTAATAAACTTTTACCGATATAATCTTTCGGGGAGAAAACCACCGCAAATCCCGGTCTATTGTTCAACACTTTCTATATACACTTTTATTCCGGGTAAAACCATTTTACAATAACCGACTTATTTAAATTTCTTATCGATAATATTTGAAAGTCTTGTCTCTGAGGCCTAATGAACAATTCTTCGAACAACTTAAAATACATATTTTGTCTTATACAGGATGTTTGAAAATTCATATGCCCGTGTCTTTATGAAATATCAATAATTTTAATTTTTATTTAAGTAATAAAATTTGTATATCGGTTTTTTATTGCTTATGGACATTCAAAAGTACAACAATATATATTGAAATGATATTGGACGTAGGAGGAGGAAAAATAGTGTTTAAAAAATTAATTTATAAGTTATATACTAGGGAATATTATAAAAATTATTTATGTAAGGGCATTTTTAGGAAATTATTATATAAGTGTAAAAAGTTTTTTTTATAATTATAATATATTTAAGTGAGCCATGTGCATAGGCAACCAGATATACCTACTTTGAATAAGTGTCATAAGTTACAGAAATTAATACTTACGAATATAAGTGGGGTTATAATAATATGTTGTTTAAAATATGCAGTTTATTAAATTAGAGTGTTTAAGTTACTGATTTTAGTTTATATTCTGATCTGAAAAGCCTAAATGTCGATAAAATTCTCGATAGAATAGTAAAGAATTCTCTAGAATACAGAATTTTACTTTGTTTACGGTAGAACGTTCTCGAATATGGTTATGTCTGTGAAATGGACATAACCATAACATATACTTTTTCGAGAACAATCATATAGAATAATTCGAATATGATTTTTTGCCAGATGATTCTGGAACAGGGAAAAAGATATAAATACCCGGTGATTTGGATTCAAGGATCAGTTACAGTTCAGTCAGATGGCCAGTCAGTTAGTAAGAAAGTTAGTTAGAAGACAGACACATTTAGTTAGTGAAGTCAGTTTTTCAATAAGTTCAAGATAGTCAGTCAGAAGGTCCAGATGTTCAATATAATAAGTTCAATGAAGATTAAGAAACAGTATAAAGATAATATTATTGAAGATTAAAAATTATGTTATGTAAAAATGGTAATTGGATAATGGAAGTAAGTAAATAAGCTGTTAAGAATAAAAATATTTTAAATTGGTGGAAGCTGATAATTGGAAAAAGTAATTTCACAAAAACAAGGATAACCAAGGCTGAGAACAAAGACATTGAGTGGTGATTTAAAATCTTTATTTTGGAGAACATTTTCATTTAGGCATTCAGTGAAAGAAAGGTACAAAATTTTGTTAATATAATTTAGTTAGTGTCATAACAATTTCAATTTTGAAGATAGTTTGTTTAAATTTTACATTGTCTATATAATTTAATTAGTTTCATAAGAATTTCAATTTAAAGATAGTTTATTTTAAATTTTGCATTGGTTATGTTAGATATATATGTGTGTTTCATAATAGATATAATAAAGATAATTTCAAAAAGTGCTTACAAACTAATTCTTTGAGAACCGCGATAAAAACCCTATATATATATTAATAAAAACACTCATTGCTCATCATTCACAAATAATAAATCATTACAATATATATTTATATATATATATATATATATGTATATATATATATATATATATATATATCATTTAGTAATAGGTTATTAACTCATCTTATAAACAAATAAATAACACCTTCATATATATATCTCTAAAATAAAGGTAAATAATTTCTTTATACATCACTGACACAGTTACAAAAAATAACGTCCTTTCTGTTTTTCTTCACAATCAATCACAACACAAGGTAGCTTCTAGACTAGCTCCTCCAGAAACATTCCCGTTTTCAGGTCGATGTATATCAAATTAAAAACCCACAGACGCCATCTTAACAATAAGACCTTGTACCGGAATGTAAGTACTGCTTATATTATCTTTATACTAATTCGACCCGTACATTCAATAAAATAACCACCTACTATCAATTTTAACTAACATAAATAATATTGGCTTTTTTTATATCATACCTGATGTAAGGTTTAGTTACATTAGTAGTATTACAATATTTAATTTTTTTGGCTTTGTAAAGATTGTACTTTGCCGGTGGCCTGATGATGATCAGAAAACTGTAGTGGTCGAAACCGGTCGGCCCTTACTAAATAGATAAATTGTGAGTAAGTCTGTCATTTAGTTCTACTACCCAGTTTCTAATATATAAGCTATTATAAAATATAAGAAAAAAATGAGTTTAAAGTTTTAGATACTTTAAGATAAATATTTTAATATCAATAAAAAATCTGCCGCACTTTTAATAACACAATCACATTTTAATAACACAATAACACATTAAGAAAAAAGTAGGCATTAGCGTGTTATACATCTTTAGGTTATCGTCATATACCGACGCTATAATGAAGCATGCTCAACCACAATATCTAACATCTTCTTCTTTAAGTACCATCTTCTATCGAAGGTTCGAAATCATCATGGCTATGCGGACCATGTTAACTGTCGCTCGAAATCGTTCTGCACTACTGTATTCAAACCATTCCCTCAAGTTCTTAAGCCACGATATTTTTCGTCTTCCTACATTTCGCTTTCTTCAAAAAGCCTATCAGAAATGTCCAACATACTGTATCATTTATAACCCTTCTCCGCGTCTCTATGGTCAAAACTATTTGTACACAAATTAAAAAAAAATCGATCATTATTTGAACTAATTCGTGACTTTTCCATTTTTGACATCCCAAACTTCGGCGTATACTACAAACAAATATTTCACTTAATAAAACTTTTTCCTTCTAACATGCCCTTGCTTCATAACATATCAAAACATATTTTTACGTTGTTTTTTTTTGAGGTCTGTATCTGTAGAGTAGGGAGGGCGAGTTAAGTTTCACAGCACTTAGGCCACAATTGACCCATTGTGCATCCTCCCAGGGAGCTGTCACCCTTAGCTCATTGTCCATCCTGCCAATTCTAGGAAGGTGGACAAGTCACCAGGAGACATCTCTCTTATGTGGGCAGGTGTTGGCCAGGACTCGCCGAACGCGTACTCTCGTATTAACGATAACTCTGGGCATTCACATAGGACATGCTCTACAGTTTCGTCTTCTCGTTCACACTTCCTACATAGAGGTGTGTCTGCTAGCCCCAGTGTATGGAGGTGTTTGCTTAGTTGACAATGACCAGTTAAAAAACCAACTGCCAAACGTAGGTTTTTCCTGGTCATTCCCAAGTACTTCTTAGATGTTGACTCTTCAAGGTTACTTAGTGTTACCCTGGCAAGTTTACATCCTTTCCCTTCTTCCCATCTTTTTACGGTTTGAGTATGGGAGTGACATTTGACAATTTCCGCGATTGTTGTAGTTGACCAACCAAAAAGATCCCCAGGTCCTAAGAGTCTTAGGCCTGCGCCTTCCTAGCTAATTGGTCAGCAATGCGGTTGCCTTTATTCCTATTGTGTCCTTTAACCCACCTCAGGATGATGGTATTACCATCCGAAGCTTGGGTTAGTGACTTGTGACACTCCATTACTAAACCTGATGTGACACGTGGTCTATTCAAGGTTAGTAGCGCTTGTCTGCTATCTGTGCAGATGATTATAGTTTTACCTGCTATACCTTTTTGGGTTATCTCTTTTGCGGCTATGGAGATACCAGTCAGTTCTGTCTGAACTACGCTGGCATTTTTGCCCATACCCCACTTTATTCTTAGGTTCAGTGATCTGGAGTATATCCCGCATCCTGAGCCTTCTTTCATTTTGGAGCCATCGGTGTATATGCAATAGGCATTTGCCACGTTTGTCTCCATGTACTGTCCTGTTTCAATTTTGTAGGGTTTGTTGAAGACAAACTTTGGTTCAATTGAGTCGCAGCCTGCCTGTAGAAGTGGTAACGCATCCAACTCTTCTCGCCAGAAACGAGTTCTCAATTGTCCCATTCCTACATCAAGGTTTGCACCAGCTGAGCGCAGTCGCATCATTGTCACTAGCGCCACCTCTTTGACATATATATCTAGAGGCGTGATGCCAATGATCAACTCCATTGCAGCAGTTGGTGTTGTTTTCATGGCACCTGTTATATTTATGCAAGCCATCCGCTGAATATGGTTTAGTTTGTTAATCGCTGTTGCCTGTAGCACTTTTGGTACCCAAGCAATAGCTCCGTAAGTTAGCATTGGCCTAATGACAGCGGTGTAGACCCAGGCGATCACCCTGGGCGTGAGGCCCCAGGTGCGTCCGACCGTTCGTCGACACTGCTCATAGGCAATATATGCTCTTTTAGCTCTACCATCTAAGTGTGAGTTCCATGTTAACTTCTTGTCAAGGGTAATACCAAGGTACTTCACCTCGTCAGAAAAATTTAGACTGTAGTTTAGAATCCTTGGGGGTATTAAGCCCGTGATTCTTCTTTTCCTGGTAAAGAGGACCATCTCAGTTTTCTTTGGATTTATAGATAGTGAGTGTTCCTTGCACCATGTTTCTATTAGTCGGAGAGCAACTTGTGATCTCTCACATAGTGTGCTCTCAAACTTACCGCTTTGCAGGACAGCAATATCGTCTGCATAGGCTATTGTGTAGAAACCGTTGCTGCTGAGTTGGTCAACCAGGGTATCTAGAACTATGTTCCAGAGTAGTGGTGATAGCACCCCTCCCTGTGGACAGCCCCTCGTAACCATGCCTCTAACAGAAACGTCTTCTACATTTATGCTTATTGCTCTATTAGAGAGCATACTGAATATCCATTCGCTTATGGCCAGGGGAACATTCCTGACGTTGAGCTGTTGGGTGATAGTTGGGAATGTGGTTTTATCAAACGCTCCCTCAATGTCTATGAATATACCTAGGGTGGATTCTTTATTATCCAGCGATCTTTCAATTCTTCCCACTACATGATGCAGTGCAGAATCGGTAGATCTTCCCGAAGTATATGCATGTTGATTTGGGTGAAGTGGGTTATGGACCAGAACTTCATCCCTTATGTACCTCTCGCATAGCCTTTCCATCGTTTTCAACAGAAAGGATGTTAGGCTAATTGGTCGGAAAGCCTTTGGTAGGGTGTAGTCCATCCTACCTGGTTTTGGTATGAAGACCACACGTACCTCTCTCCACTTCCTAGGAATATATCTCAGAACCAAAGAGGCTCTGAATATTTCCACGAGGTGCGGCAGAAGGATATCCAGTCCCCACCGTAGTAGGGCTGGATATATGCCGTCAGGCCCTGGTGATTTGAAAGGGGTGAAGCACAATATGGCCCATTTTACCTTTTCCTCATTAATCATTGTTCTGGCGAGATGCCAGTCGTTTGTTGACGGTATGATTGCTTCTTCCATCCGGTTTGGTGCTGTTGAGACACTAGAACCGGGAAAGTGTGTTTTCATCAGGACCTCAGCACTTTCGCGAAGGTTGGAAGTTTTATTCCCATCTTCCTTCGTTAGTATGCCGACATGCCGATGTGGGTCCTTTGAGAGCGCTTTTTGTAACCTGGAAGCCTGCGGGAAATCTTCGATTTCCTCACAGAAGGTTCTCCAAGCAGCTCTTTGTCTTTGTCTGCAGACTTTTTTAAACTCTCTGAGATTTGATTGGTAAGAATCCCAATCCTCTTTGAGTTTGGTGCGTTTTGCTCTATTAAAAGCTGTTCTTGCTGTCTTCCTAAGGTGTTCCAATTCAGTGCACCACCAAGAGTTGGTTTTGCGACTTTCCTGGACCATCCTTATTGGACAGGATTTTTTATAAGCATAGCTTATTTTGTTTTGGATAGATACCGCATACCTTTCCAATTCTGTATTAGTTCCTGGAGTTGAAGCCCTTTCATTCCGCAGAGCATCTTCTAAGAGTCGGTTGTAGAGTTCTACATCCGTCCTCTTAGGGTCGCGCGATTTGATAAGGCTTTTTTCCAGACTAATATTATAGGTTAGCCAGCGGTGGTCGGACATAGAAATATCCTCCGATACCTGCCAGTTCTGAATTTTATTCGATATTTCAGCTGTTGCCAGCGTGATATCGATGACTGTTTGGCTACGAACATTAATAAAGGTAGGTTCGGTGCCCTTATTTAAGATATACAAATCTTTTATAGTAATATAGTTATAAAGAGACTTACCTCGGGCGTTGTTATCTCTGCTGCCCCAGCCTAGATGGTGAGAGTTCGAATCGCAGCCGATAATAAGTTCTACCTTCTGACTGAGACAATGGTCTACCAGATCTTCCATTTCCCTTGTTGGTGGTAGGGTGGCTGCATCTGAGGGTAGGTAGACTGATGCTAGTATCAACTCTCTATTTTTGCCCTTTCCCCATGGGCACTTCACTTTAACCGCAGTTACGTCTGAGGTGCAAAACTGCGCCATAGGGGAGGCTTTGATTTTTCTGGGAACATATATTGCTGTTCTCGGTTGTTGATTGCTTGGTAAGCTGAAAATTTGACCGTTTAGGCTGCTAAGACCAGTTATTTTGGTCTTATTTATCCAAGGTTCTTGGATTAGTGCTATTGCATCCTCCGTTACATCCAGGCGGCGACATAGTGTTGCCGTTGCCACCTTTTTGTGTTGGAGGTTGCATTGAATAATAGTGACCTTATTTTTTTCGACATCCTTGCCCATGGCTTAGGTATCGTTTCGGCTCTTTTTAGGTGTCCATTTCCTCCTCAGTTGAGGAGGGGGCAGCCTCAGTTATTTCGGAACTTCCTCCGCAGAGTTCGTCAACCATCATTTGATGATCTTCTCCCTGCTGTGGGACCAGGGTTGTCTCAGTCTCAGCAACCGCAGTCGGTTGCCGCGTGTCTGAGGTTCCTGGTTCCGAGGAGGTATCCTGCACTTTGCTTGTGCTTGTTTTTAGATACAATGAGGTAAACGTGCAGCTCAGCCTCATTGCCCTTTTCCTAAGGACAACCATGTCATCGTCTCCGATTCCGAAGACAAACAGGTGTCCTTTAGGATCCTTTTTTACCTCATGGTGAAAAGTGCACCATCTCGCGACTGCCATGTCTGGATTTTGCGCCGCTAACCTCCGCAGCACTCTTTCTGGGTCATCAGAGGTGCTAATAGCATCCTCCGGGATCCATAGAGAGGCTTTGGTAAGTTTTGGGAGCTTATCCTGACTGACAACAGCCAGTGATGCTTCCTCCCACGGTTTGAGGTTTTGAGGTCTTTGAACATAAGATGGTCATTGTGTGCCCCATCAAAGAGCATATTGGAATAATTTGTTTGTTTGCTCTTATCTATGTGGTTAACTTCAGCCCGACAATTATCTATTAGTCTACAGTGTGAATTATAAATAATGAGCTGTGAATATGACTCAGAGCTGAGTGACTTTTCTGAATCCATAAAATATGTATGGGGAACGATTAGAAAGGTGACCACGATCGCGGACACTGCATGTGTTTCAAATTAGTTCCAAAATCAGGGTTTTAATCAGGGTTCTACAGGCTTATATTCAGCACTCAACAATAAGTTGTACGTAAGTAATGCCACTTACGTACAACTTATTGTTGAGAAGAAAGGATTCGATATCACCTTGATACAGATGCCTGAATTTTATCAGAACTAAAAAAAAGGATAACCAGAGCTAAAAAGAAGAATGTTGGCGAAGAGCTTATATTATTATAAACTATATTCTATACAAACCTTGTAAACCTGACGATTTTCAAAAAAAATAAGCCTTCAGATTTATTCTTCAAAGTTCAATAATCTCCCAATTAAAGCAAATTCATACAAAATATTAATTTAACTAGGTATTAGCATTGTTATATTATGTTTACATATGTCTAAATCGTTGCTTGTCACTAAAACTAATTTGAAGATAATATTTTATGTAAATATTACCATTATTGAATGAAAAACATGTAAAATAATAAAACAATTATTTATTAATATATAACTAGTGGTACTACACCAAAATAAAAAAACTAGTGTGGAAAAATAGTTTAAGTAACAAATAATTGCAAAATCAAGTAACCAATAAACCAAATAGTCATGACTGCCCGCCGAGATTAATTTATCCTTAGGTTCGATGTGGCATAGAAAATTATTGAAAAATAAAGAGATCATTGCTTAAGGCTTCTCGTAGCTTCATTAGTGACCGAAAGAAATTATTAACCATTGCTACAATGTCTTTAATAATATCGGCCCTAGTTAAAGACAAAATATCAAAGGAAAACAACTACGTACGGTACGTACTACGGCCTATAAACCACAAAAATATTATATCGTTAACAAATAAAAAGTCATGAAAGCCCTTACTTTCTGATCTACATGATATACCCACTCACTATTTAATGATATTGAATTTAAAAGGTAAATTACATGAAGCCATTATTTAGAAATCGAATTTATAACCACTCTTTACCACCTTCTTCATTGATCTTGTCTAAAGCTGTCGTCATAACCAGCTCCATTAGCGTAACGACGGTGCACGAATAGCGAAACAGAAACTTTCCTCCGACCGAATCTCATCTTTACAAATGACCCTACATATTGCAACAAACTATTTTCCGCTTGCATTAAGTATTTAGGAAAAGAGAAGTTTACAGCCGAGTATGGGATAATGCTGTCGTTTCTTTGGCCGTTAAATTGTAGTGCAAAACTTTCAAAAAAGCTATAGTAACAATATAAGCTGCTATTTGCACTTTGGGATAAGTACTCTACAAGTTGAACATCTTGCATGAATATTGATTTTCTGTAGAAATTTTAGGAGATTCTTAGCGGTATGGAAATTTTTAATAAAAAACTAATTTTATAAAACGTATTTTATATTCTAAATAAGTAGATGTATTCAGAATACATTTTTGCATGCAGTATACTTTATAGCAAAATCGGTAAAATGGCACATCTAATAAAAAAAATATTTTATCATATTCAATTGTTTCACTAATTAGCTGCTGTAATAAATCAGCTATCGAATAGTTAAAAATTCAACTAAAAACAAGACATTATACAACAAATAATGTCATAAGTCGAAGATTTAACGTTAATCGTATTACGACGTCTACCAATAATATATTCCCCGCCCACACACAGGGTCCTTTAGATTTAAGTAATCCACGGCACTGTGCACTATGCAGGGTTGGCCACTTAAAATACTCCACCCTGATATTTGGCAATATTTATTGGATTTTGTTGTCGATTTTTGTTTTAAAGGGGTCATCTTTTGACAACACAGATATCTGTCATTTGTTAAACTTCTCTTTTCTAACATCCCAACCCTTAAATTTTAAATAGGGTACATACCATGTGTGGTACATTGTTAGATAGGTACTTTGCTGGAGAATTCAGGCATGCATGCATTAACTCCATGATTGTGAAAAACTAGCAGTTTATTGAAAGTGTAAACCTCTTAAGAACTAAACGTAGCGCCTATGTTTGGCTAGCGTCAATTGAGGATTATAATTAACCCTTCAGTAGTCGCTAGGAATTTTTGAAAATTAGTAGTCGCGCGCGGTCGAAACGACCATTTGGTCTTTTACTTCTTAGTTTGTGTTAATAAAAGTATTTGGAACCAGTTTAAGTAAAACACGATTTTATTAAGGTTTAATAAGTAGAGTAACATATTACAAAATAATATAAAAAGTAAACTAATGTTAAAAACACTGGACAGAACATTAAAAAAACTCTTTTCTACTCCTATAAAATAAAAAGGAACCTTTTAGTTAATCCGAATAAGTATGGTTTGGCACTCTTCGCATACTGCACGTGTATGTTCTCTGCATAAAAACTTTTTACATTTACAGCAGGAAACAGTCGTTTTCCGGTTCTTTTTACGGTCGCAAAAGTAGCATCTACCATGTACTCCTTCATTCGTTGGAGTGCCGTCTGTGTTAGGAATATTACATATGGCCTTAATACGTAACTTCAGATCTCTATTTAAATTGTCTACTGTTGCTCGGACCCGTAGATGTTCATCCATAAGAGAAAATGCTAGATTCTTCA